>NC_134568.1:114105310-114852810 GCF_050947875.1 Dermacentor variabilis | reverse complement strand
TCAGCCAGATGCTAGCTGAGCCAGGTGGTGTGCTGGGCTGCCCCGCTTATTTTTCCCCCTTCTTTCTATCTATCACTATTCCCGCGTACTTGCTCAACTGCTCACTGCCTGTTTGTTGTGGCCTGACGCGGCAGCTAGGAGTTGGTCTTTTTTTTTTTTTCCCTCTCGTTAAGGACGTTGTCAGTGATGTATAAATGTGGCCACTGTGCATTAATCGTGACCTTAGCCAGGATGATTGGCCCTTTTGAGCAGGCACAATCAGCCCACATGCTGCACCCAAAGAAGCCAGCATGCGAGCCCACAGCATTTCAGAGAGATTGCAGCTTGATAAGGACGCTTGCTTTATGCTTGCACGATGGTCAGGCACAAAGGCCACATCACTCATGGGCATCTGTTAAAGGCATGACAACTGTACTCTTCCGTAGTTTTGGTTTTTGAAGTTAAACTGTCCAAAATTCATTGCGATGCTAGCAGCGTCACCTTTTTGTGTCTTAAAATGGTTATGCTCGGATGAGCGACTTAAAAAATTGCATTAGGATCAATCGTCCTGACGCTCTGCCAAGCATGCTGTCTTGGCACAGCACCAGTAATGCCGTTGACAGATGCTGACATCTCTGGTGCCAATGCACACGAAAGTGACCGAATTTATTCCTAGTGGTATTTTGGAAAGGCTCCATATGGTGTATGCGTGGCCTATGAAATTCTACTTTCATGATATCGCTTATTTCAAAACTACTTATGCTGAAATGTTTTCCAGTTCTTACAGCTTCCAGTTAAAGGGACACTGAAGGCAAATAATAAGTTGACATGAACTGTTTAAATCCCATTCCAGAAACCTCGCAACACTTGTTTCATGCCAAGAAAGGACTTAGTTTACGAGAAAATTGCATCTGGAGGGTCCGAATACCTTTTTGAAATTCAAATTTCCCGCCACCCAACCGGGGGAATGGTGACGTTGCATATGCCATCCCTGCCCTTCGCTGCCATTGGTGAGTAAAACGGTGCCCAACGAACGGCGGCACTGAGCCAAGAGTGCCAGGACAGAGCGGTTGATTCGCCGCTGCAGCTGCTTTTCGGTCAAATGGCGTAGACAGTTCAAACATCCCGCGGCATAACATGGAAGTTCAATGCTCTGCTACTTGCAGTTTGTGCGCATTCCGTGAGCCAGCAAAACCAGCACAGCACTATGCGATTATGAAACTGCTGAAACGCGAAAGCGTGGGCGGTGCAGAGTTGAGGGAAAACGAAACCTTTCGACCGCCCACATCGTTGTCAAGGGTAATTTCAATTAGTTTTTTCTAAACATGAAATAGGACTGGATAAGTAGCATTATATTTCGTCTTCTAATACAATACAATGATGTTTTTTGCAAAGAGTGGTTGAGTACTGGTGACAGAATTTAACTGAGGAGTGCTTTCGTCATCAGGCAAGTACTTGAATGTCCCGAGGGAGTCTCTAATCATGTCCTGCATTTACCTCTGTTTCTCAATTATTAAGGCCCTGTTCGCAATAATATTGACACCTTAGAGATTCTCAAGCACTGATATATCACTTTAGCTTCACTTAATATTTGCCTTTAGTGTCCCTTTAACGGGGATTTACTGTATCTATAATATTTATAGAGAGAGAGATTAAAAAAAGGTGGGGGGGGGGGGGAGGTCTTGCGAGCAAAGTTCCCGCCAGCTGAGTAACCACTTTGGCCTCCTATTTGGCTCAACAACTGGCCCGGAAGGGCTCGCGCAGCGGCACCAGCTGGTCTGTTGCTGAATGAGCGTTCGGGACAGCTTATGCACTGTTACCCCGCCAGCTGCTGTATGTGAGACAGTGGACTGCCGAGTATTCACGAGCACAGCTGAACGTCTAAAAGCCAAGCACGCAGAGGTAGCAGTTCGTTAACTGTACCGCAAAGCCACTGAGACCGAAGCTCTACCTGGCCAGGCAACCCCTGCTGTCCGACACAATCGTTCCACGACGTTCCAAACATGCCGGCAGCTGCTACCTAATGAACTGTAGGCCGCATGCTACCCTTTGTTACTTCTCGCCTTTCTGCCGCGTACTGTGAAGAATTGCCACGTGTGTGTTTTGTTATGTCCATGTATGTTCAGTGTGCCTTAAAGGAAGAGTCTATCATGTGTGCGTACTTCAGCGTGCTGCCTCTAGTTTCTTCCTGTAGTGGTCCTGAACCCATTCATCACACAAGTGTAACTTATCACCTTTGTCTTTTCGGCGGCGCGCTGCAACTGTTAAGTTCTTTCACTCTCCACTAAACTGTGCACCCTACATTATCCCTGCAGCTCACATATCTCATCACACTGGCTATGCACTACACGTTACTCATGCACATGGCCTCACTAAAACTTTTTCTGCTTCATTTTTTTTCACAGAGCAGCCAAAGACTAGATTGGCCTTTCACATAATGTTGCTACTACATCACCTGCCAATCAAGCTTCAAGCAAAGCATGTCAAGTGCGCACTTACACTGAATCATTGTGACAATCAGACCTTCTGTATAAACCCACCCCTTATTTAATACCACCACGAAGGTTTTTAATGAAATAAAAATGAATCAATGAATAGCGTTGCTTGTTCTTGCCTCCGAACATGCACAAATGCCACCTTTCTCAGTCTGTGTAGAGCACAAGACCTTGCAATAATTGCCCAGCACTTTTGCGCAACAGCACAGTGCTTTCTCATGTAACTCGTAAATGCAAATTGCTTCAGTGATATGAGTTAGAATTGCAATGATAAGAGTTGTGGAAAAAGTTTCCTTTTTCTTCCTCCTATGGAGATGGTGGTAGGACAGCCTTATGATGGCAGAAACCATGTCACCGATGACAATGGTAGCCGTCAGTGTAGTGGAAAAGATGGACAGGCAAGACAAAGTTTTGAGCACTTAATTGCTGTCACAGTAAAATTCATCGAAATGGCTGAGGACCCCATCAAATAAGAGATACAGGTAATTACTAATAAGCTTATCTTTCCCAGTTGTCTACAAAGCAAACCAGCCAGAATCGTAGTCTGATTTGCCTCACAGCACAATTCAGATCAGTGTAATGTGCATTGGTGAAGCTAAGGGCAACAGATAATAAACACATATTTTTTAATAATTCATTTTCAATGAAATATTTTTAAATAGTAGCTCCATTTGAAAGCACTTGGAAGCGCTGCCTGGAGGTTAGGCCCCCAATAATGTTGTTTATGAACATACTTGCAATCAGGATATTTACTGGTCAGCACTCAAAAGAAAAGAAGCTAGAGTAAGGAAACACGTCAGATAGTTGCCCTCAAAACTGTACTTGTTGACTTCGCTTACTAAAACATACATAAAGCACAAACCTGTATCTGTTATAGGCAGGACCAAGCAATGTGCGTAGACAATATTCAACTTCTTGGTAGAGCTGGCAGGTTGGTGATGAACTTTGATGAATCTTGCTGAGGAGCATAATATCTAAAATAAACAAAATAGTAGAGTTTTTCTGACATCACATCAAGGTTAATGACCCAGCAGTCCAACTGCAATTACCTGAAGCAGAAGAAGAATGGTGTCCAATACCACTCCACATCACAATCAACGTACAGGATTTACAATTATATAAATCTTAGAACAAGTTATATCTCAGCTGAAAGGGCATTTAAAATGCCGATAAACTACCACTTCAAAGGTTAGTTGCAAAGGGTGCTTGGCAAGTCCTACAAATGGATTTCTTTTTAATGCAAAACTACAAGTAGCATTTTTTAAAAGCTATGGTGGCATTAAAGAGACACTAAAGGTAAAAACTGATAGCTTGAGCCAAATTGATAGATTATTGTTCTGAATAACAAATACAGTATTAGTTACTGAAACCACATTTATAAATATAGCTCAAGATTCTGATAGAGTCACTACCTTGTACATATCATGTAAATAAAATTTTCTTCTCGTTTTTATCATCATGATGCCCACCTTTGTCACTCTCTCTCGATTCCTGCGGTGAAGGCCCACCTTGCCCAGTCGTGATTGTATCAATACGAATTCTTAACGGTGACACCAAATAACAAGATTGCAGTTCCGTATAAAATGCAGCACCTGCCATAACTAAGTAATAAGGAAATGTATATGTTTTGAGAAAAATATTTTACCATATAACATTTTACAGGCTGAATTTGCAGGCATTCATTTTCCACAAAACTTATGGACAGACACAGCACACCTCTGCATCCCAAGAGCAGTAGGCCCCTTCAAATCTACATACTGTATAAACCAGAATAAAAGTCAAGACATTTTCCTAAAACAGCAAGCTACAGTCACCCCTCATCTTATGTAGCAGTCTTCATTACAATGTCAGTCATCATCTGGCAACCTACAGCATGCATGTTGGCTAATGCATAGCCAATGTCGTATCCATATCAAAATGCGATTTCTGGTATTTTATTTTATTTTTTTTTTCTAGTCAATGACTTCTTGCGTGCACTCATCCGATCAAACTTGTGTGCGACATTTTTTTTTTTTTTTTTTGTGAGTCATGAGTGGTGGCACACTACAGATTTCAGCGGCGTTCAAAATAAAAGTTGTGGACTTTGCCAAAGTGAACGGCAAAATGGCCGCTCAGCACCAGTTAGGCGTTTCTGAGTCAAGCGTGCAATATTAGCAGGCAGAAAAAGAAAAACTTTCTGTGTGCAACCCATGTAAGACGTCATTAGCTGTTTTATACAGCAGCCATGTGATTGGACCAAGGACGAAGCACTGTGGGAGGCGGCCAGCAACAAACAGTCATCTTGTGACGACACTTCTGCAAGTTCAGATGAATGAGACAAAAAGGCTGTGTTCGACTAATAGCATACAACTTGTTCCTGCTAAGCCTTAGTCTCTTTTCTTACTGCTTTAATGCTTCCTCTGTTCTTTCCTGCTTCTTCACTTGTTCCAACTCTACAATTTCAAATATCACTTACTTTTCACTCAAACTTGGACACTTCCAACCATTCAGCCTGATCTCAAGGGATTGATACTCTCCCATAATATCATTTATTTATTCAGTCCTGTGTAACTTGGAAGAGTTAGCTAATTTCCTGACTTACATCTGACCCTCTAGACTTCAATTGTGGCCTCCACAATTATACTGGTTAGTTCTCACAGATTTCTTCTATCCTACCTTCGTCCTCCTGTTTTCAAAGCCTCATATTTGTTAGCAAACAGCCTTAATCACTCTCCGTTTCCTCCCTCTACAGATAAAGTCAAACCTTGAACTGTGATTATTGCACTTTACTCAATCTAATGCCTCTACATCTGGCACAATGTGAGGATTGGTACACTGTATAAAGCCTGTTTCATTTCTTGCTCCCCTGTTTGGACTTTTACCATGTTCACATCTGATCATTGCATCAGCATTTTGAAGCTCTCACAGCAGTCAAAGTCCTCAACACAGACAACCTCTCTGCCTCAAATAAATCTTTCAATTTTCAATGCAAGTTTACTAAATCTTTCATTCATGTGGGGAATGTTACTTAAAGACTTACTAAACATGGTTACAATAGTGTCGTATAGGCTTTTTAAATACTCAAACTGCACCTGTACCTAAAGACAAAATAGAAACTACATTTAAAAAATTGAATGCTTACGGTCCGAGTCGGCATAGTCAAGGCAAAGCTCCTCATTGCGGAAGAACATGGACTGCAAGAGGTTCACCAAAATAAGCTTTTCCTCAGTTCTCATATGATAGCTGCTTTGTTGTCGTTGTATAGCCACCAGCTTCCTCAGGCGCCCTTAAAGAACAACAGCAGAAATATCACACAACCAGATCCTTAAAATGTTCGGCAGCCATTCTAAAAAAACCTTCTTCCCAATTTTCTCTGCATCTTGAATACACTTATACTAACCCTGAGGTGTGCTCCTTACTGCAGTGAACTAGTTGCTATATGTTTACGGCTTATCACAAGATTCTTCTATCTGTGTAATCGTTGCTTATGTCCAATGTATATGCCCTGCCATGGCACTGCCTCAGGACTATTATTAAATGTTGTTTACTACTGCAGTAATTTCCATTAAAAAAAATTATGCAGATTCCCCAATATGTGGAATTAATTTTATGGGGAGCACTGCTAATGACTTACAGATGCTTCATATGCTTGAAATTGTCCCCAATTGCATTTATTGTTTTCACTTGGTCTGTCTGTTATCTAACACTGAGGCTTTTGTTTAGAGGGCATTATTGTAGGGAGTGTATTACAGGAAGGTACAAGAGGTGTGCTATCAAACATAAGCATTCAGACTCAAAAGGCTGAAATATCTATTTTTAAGTTGTAACAGCAGATGTTTATACCAAGGCACCTAATTCCTGAAGACAACACAAACCATGACACAACTAAAGTAAATGACAAAATAAGTCAAGGAGGCAACAGCACATGCAAAACTAAGCTGCCAACTACAATTCCGCTCTGAATTCATAAAAGTAAACGAGAAGTATGGCACTAACAGCGAAATGTCATAAACATGTCAAAAGTGGCTAGAATACAATGCAAAAATTACATATTACCGCATAAATAGCGCAACAGTGACTCAAAAAATGCATTTTCACCAACTAAAATGATCACACTACATGGGGGCTGCTCACAGGCTATGAGGATGAGTTCCTCAGCAGATATGATGGGTAGAATGAACGGATGGGCAGCTTAGGAGCACCCATATTACTAGCATACACACCCTGACTTTTCTTTTCCAAGTCCTTGGTTGTGGTTTCTCTTAACAACATTAGTAATGTATTATTTTTAATCACAAGAACTCACAAAGACAGCTCCTGCATAACTTAGTATACCTATATTCATGAATATAGGCTGTGTGATATGAAACATATCTGGTACAGCCGTCTCAAACATGCCATACAGCAGAATAGCCACTAATTCATATATGCAGTACTACACAGTCCACACAAAAAAAAATGGCACTTGTAAAAAAAATGCCCATTACCATATGTAGCAATGTTCTTGTTTATTCATGTGAGTGAGCAAACTTATGAGGGTGTCCAGCAAGAAAATTTGCAAAAGGCAGAAGTGGGAGGATCACAAAATTAAAAAAAACTTACAAAATATAATACACTATGCAGACAATTATGGCAATAGGCCAGCCCGTTAAGGAGAGGAGCTGAATTCACACCTGCTATTAGGTTACTTAATTAGCGGTTTTTGAAATGTTGTCTGCAGGCTGCTAGGGGTCCTTAAAAGAGTTCAGTGGTATTCAAGGACTGCTTTGGAGATTCATCACTGGTCAGCATCATATGCTATAAAAGTGAAAGAGATTGCTGACAAAGCTTCATCAACAATCTATATGTATAAGGCTACATTTTCCCCATTAACCCATATAAAACAAATGTGAAAGAGGGTCCCTGTTGAAATGGAGCGCAACTTGAACTACCATCAACTGAACTCATCCTCAAGCTGTTGTTTCTAGCATGCCACATCACTGCTATAATTGACAGCACACTGTGGGTGACATTTCAAGCACATAATTCATAATTGCGGCAATTATAAATTTAACATGTTTTTGTTTTTATGATAATAGCTTGATGTCTGTTTCTCAGTGTAAGCTTTGCTTAGAATAGAAAATTCAGTATTTCACAGGAATCTTTGGAAGCCCTAGAACAAATCAAGAGGTGAACCATAAGTTTGAGAACCCATGGCTCTTATTTCAAAAATCATTTACGCTAGAATGGTTCATAAGAGCAGATGCTAGCCAGTCGTGATGTTGGACATATTATTAGCAAAGGCAGTCGACTAATGGCAAACAGCACGAGCGAAAACCTAAGTGAATTCATTCAGACCCCTGTTCTTAACCAAACAACATGCTTTCACCACGGCATTCTGCCACCACCTAAAGACTACCAAAACAAGCTTCGCCCACCTAGCACTTTGTCTACACAGCCTGCCTTTGAAACAGCCTGGCGTCCCATCTGCCGGCAGCACAGCCGAGTGAGAAAAGTTGCAGTGGCCATCCTTGTGTCATAGTCTGGGCAGTGGAGAAGGCCTGAGAGAACTTCAATCACCCCATAGTCCTTCATCCTTGTCACCATGGCAACATGGAAGGATGCTTCAAGAGAACATCAGCTTATTATGCTTCAGACAGTAACAATGAGTAACATGCAGAAAAATTACATGTGCACCACAGAATGGTCCTCACACAACACTACTTCTGATCTCATAATTTTTCCAGGATACTGAGCTCAGTCTTAGATACCAAAATAAAAGCTAACATAAGGCATTAAGTGCAGGAGATAGGCCCAGCTTCTGGATGGAATTTTAATTAATAGTCTTGTTTTGTTGCTGCAAGCTGGAATAACTTGCAACAAAGTGCCCTTACAAAGAGCAGTTCAGATATTTTACAGCTTTTTCTGATGCTCTGTCAGTATTGAAAGGGTTAAATGCAGATGAAACCAGTTATTTATACAGGGTGCCCTAGCTAATGTTAGCCAAGTTATTAAAAAATCTAATGTATGGTTATAAGACCCTACAATGTTCAGTCGTCAGTCCTCTTTCACAACCATGATAAATATTGAGCACTAATTACTTGGTTAATTAAAGAAGATTTATTCAGCTTTGTAATTTTTGAATTAAAGGCATGACTTCCAATGAAAAGGCTGTTACTGCATCCTAAAACGTCTCATTCAGTCATTTTCAGTGAGACGCATCCTGTGTAATTATTTTTTTCTGCACTTTACTTGCAGTATGTGAAATATGAAAACTGTCGTGTGATTAAGTGCCTAAACGTGGCAGCACCAGTTCCCCAAAAGCGTTTTCAATTAACTAACTTCACTCACTGCTTGACTTGGCGACTACCCGGCCATTGCGTAGACTAGTACTATCACACCAAACACACAAAGTGAGCAGTCAGTGGAGGCCAAGACCAATATCAACACCTTGCCACATCCAGGTAGTTGGCAAGTCAGGCAATGAGTGGAGTTAGTTCCTTCCAGAATTTCAGAAAAAAAAAAAGTACAGCTTAGACCACTTATAATGTAACTGCTTATAGTGCAGAAGCAGCTATAGCGCGGCTTTTTCTGACTCCCGTTTACCCTCCCACATGACTCCACATAGACACAAACCCCTTATAGTGCAGCCGTGCAATATGAACTACCGGTATAACGAAATAGCGCCATTTCAATTTGTCGGCAAACATCTGGTGGACCTCCTCTCAGTGCCCTTTATTCGTTAGCCATTTAGACATAAATGACTAAATGTAACTGACACCTGCAAATGCTCACGTTCTTTGAAAAGGTGGCTAAATTTGTGTCACTTATTATCAAGCTGAATACAATTCAGCCTTTGAAATGGTATTTGTGCATTACAATCCTAAAAGTAGGTGTATACGAGTATCGTATCGGACAGATAGAAACATATGCATTTAACGGCAAAGAAGTGCTATCGATATCAGAGAATTCATAGTCTGTATTAAGTGAAAAATAATTAAACAACACCTCTTGCTGTCTGTGAAAGCTGCCTATAGCACTTCCAGATCAGACTTTCAAGAGAAGTGTGGGAATCTGCAAGCTTGCCATGTTCGGATGATCAAAGTGTAGCTGCAGGACGCCGTTTGTGGATAGAAGGTGACCCATTTACTTGTTTTTATTCTTTCGAACTCTGTACTTCTCACCAAATTTAAGTACTCACAGCTGCATCACCTGTCAGAACTTGTTTTGCCAAAAATGTAACTGGCTACATGCAATTAATAACCGAAAGAAGTAATTACAGTGAGCATTATCAAGTAAACAAAGTATTCATAAATTACCATATTACCAGAAAATGTAATTGATTCCAAGTAATTAACTACACGTTATTCGTTACATACAAGTCTGGTAACATCAAACTGGTTTTAAGGCCACTGGCAATGCAGCGCAGAGCACATAATCACACGGCCGTTTTCGTATTTTGCGCTGTCCGAGTAAAGCGTGGAAAAAATTCTGAAGGACATGGTGCAGTGAAAAGAACTGAATGAGATGTTTTAGGATGCAATAACAGCTTTCCTTGAAAGTCACGCCGTTAATTCAAAAAATTAGAAAGTGTGTTATTTATTATTCTCTAATTAGCCAGATGGTTTAGCACACAAGAATTATCCTGGTAACAAAAGAAGACTTACGAATTAACCCTGTAGGACTCAACTGTATATTGTACCAGTATTTTTTAACAGCTTGGCTAACGTTAGCTGGGACACACTGCTGACTGGCTGCATGGTGGCCCGCAGTTGAAGCCATTGGTTTATTTTATTCACATAAAATTTTTTTTTGTGCTTGTAGAAAACATAGAACAGCTTTAAGTATTCAAATTTAGAAATAAAGGACACAAAATTTATATCATGCTAATGGCGCTGCATACTACACGCACAGTACAGCCTACAGTGTGTCTTGTGCATGCTAAGGTTCCCTTCACTTACACAAGGTGTCTTGTGTCCCCCCTAATTTTAATACATCCAACTGCTGAATCACACCTCACAGAACACTTGAACTAGATAAGGAATTTACAATACTTTTACTCCTCCTCAGCCTTTCTTTCACTACAAGAACATAGACAGCATGCTAGAATTATGGACACACTGGAATCTGCTAAGTACAGTGGAATCAACAAGCCATCATTATGTGGCCATTACAAATGGAAAATAAACATTTAAATGGACAGTATTGCGGAACATTAATAAATTATATAAAGCAATCGTAGTACTCTGCAAGTCTGCAACAGAATTATCTTACTACACATGACTTCTGCCAGCTGCCGTAATAGCGCAATTAAGAGTATTAACCCTTTAAGTACCAGTAAAAAAAACAATTTTATTTAGAAAATGGCATTTTTCTACTGCCCATCAGGATAGCGAATGCTCTGCAGATTCTAAGTACATGTAACATGTGGGTAGTAAACTCACAAGTGCATGAAAATACCAAAAATACCAAAATAAAATATCAAACAAATACAAAAACTACCATTGTTGTCACCGACGTCAGAGTTGCTCGACTTGTCCACTGCACTGAAAACACTGCCGTCACTGTCAATGCTTTCATGCAGAAGCAAATCATCAGAGCTTGATGATTCAATCAACTGAAATTCACGCTTTTGCAATGAAGAAAGCAACACATGACTGCCTTTTTCTTCATTTTTTGCAAAAAGAAATGAAGAGAATAGTGAGAGCTGGGGGCAGAGGTCCCTCGAGAACCCTCGAGACTGGTCCCTCGAGATTGGTGGCTCTGCCATACGTGAACAAGTTGGCCCACAATTTGAAGAAGGCTGCGAGCAGGCATGGTGTTCCGCTCGTCTTTTCAACCCCTAAGAAGCTGGGAGGCCTTTGCTCTTGGATAGGAAGTGGAAAGGAAAAAGAAAAAGAGGCTGAAGAACTAAACATGCGCGACCATTCATGAGATGTGCAGAAGGGGTTGTTTATGAAATGCCCCTCTCCTGCAGTCGTTCCTATATAGGACAAACCAACGCTGTGTAAATGAGCAGATCAGGGAACACGAACGAAACGTTGAGTAAATAAAGAGGGCCCAAATTTACTTAAGCATATTAGAAACTGCCCCTATCGATCTTGTTGGCCTTGCTTTTCTGACACGCGGATTCCTGCCAGAAATAAAGATACGAAAGCCAGGGAAATTATGGAAGCATTCTACATCAGCAAGAAACGCAGCTTGTGCGTTAGTGGAACTTCCATATCATTGTACAAGGCCGAGAAGAAGATTTTTAAGCTATCCTTATCATACTGCACTTGATGCTTGAATGTGTTTGTTGCACAAGCACTGACTGAGGGTATATATGTACATGTTTTCTGTAAAATAAAGCAGTTGTGAGTAGCCCTCTGTCCCATTGTCCTCTCTTGTGGCCTGTATGGTTGTTGGCACTTTAAAATAGTTATTATGACTTGTCACCAGCACTTAAAAGAGCACCCAAACAAATGGACGAGCCAGACTCGTACTTGGCACCTTTTGCGAAAAAACATTGTAATGGAGTAAGATTAGTGTACAGCACGGAAAGGGTTAAGACAACAGTTATAAATATACGATTGGCCACACACTTCAATACATCTTCCAAATTATTTGTATTAATAAATTAAAAGAAAATGTCAATCTTCTACTCTTTCTTTTTCTTGAAAATGAACAATCAGTGCTCACAGTATCATTTTACTGTGAATGTGTTAAAACAGATGCACACAAATGAATAATTTCATAATACAAAGCTACCTAAATAATAGCACAACAATGCCACTTTGACCCCCCCCCCCCCTAAAAAAAAGCAATGTCATCCTGTGTAGGATGAATGATGCAGGATGCATCATTTAAAGGCTGATTACAGACACATGAAAGTACCTCTGTGCAGCAGCTCCGACTCACCTTCCTGGCCACTGTGGTCTGTCACAGTCTGAAAAGTCCTCACACATTCTCTCAAAAGTTTCAGGGATGGTACTGCATGCACACCTGCAAAGGCAGTAATGTGGGTTGAACACAGGATTACAAAAACTCCACTCCTATCTCAAGATAGAAATGGAGCCAAAAGTAATGCCACAATTTCATAAAGGAGCAACCGCAAGAACACGGCTTGATTGAATGCGCTAAATCTTGCTAAGATGTAGATGTTTTTTTATTTTTTTTCAAATAATTGATGCTGTAGTTAGGCATCCTCAATACTCGCATAGAGCCAAAGCATTCACAGGAAATGCAGTCTTATCCCATGTTTATAAGTTGGTGCATTGCAACTAATCTGGTAACACGACCGTACACAATAAAGCCATGTTAGAATACCACCTACAGTTGCAATTTCCGCTGCGACTAGTTACCTACCTAACAAACAGATTTTCAGGGGCATAATCCCTTCAGACACCAATGAACTTTGTTCGGCAAAAATTTATTTTTACAATTCTTGCATCTTTCATGTGCTCTTATTTACATATTTTTCTTCTTAATGCGTCTTCAATTACTATTACATGACTTTACTGTGTTTAACTATACTTTCAGTTATTTTTCATAATGTGCAGTAGGATATAATGTTCCTATATATGTGCATTTTATGTGCGCATACATATTTGCATTTTACACCATTTTTTCATTGCTCCCTGTCGCCAATGGTTGTGCTCTAGGAAATCAGGGAACATCAAGCTACTCAGCCGTTTTCTTGGTTTTCTTGTATAGTGTATACACATTACACAGAAAACGTGATATACTGTGTCTTCAAAATCACATAAAGCGTATAGTATCGCAACTGATTAAGCTTCAGTGAGTTTTGTCAAGGTGACAGAATGTGGATTCCATGCAAGAACTCTCTCTTGTAATAGCAGATATGAGAATATTTAACCATTTCATGTCTGGCATATTTGTAAAGCACCTATCCTGCCATTTGAAAAATATTTCTGATTTAGAACATTACAAAAAATTATGAAAGAAGTGAACCCGCTACATGACAACATACTGACACCAGCACACCTCATAATAAGCTCACCAGGCCTCAAGCCCTCACGTTCAGAATGCTTCAAACCAACACGTACCCCACATAGGGCAGACTACATCACTGCATGCCTGACCTATACGCAACATCATATTGCGAAAATTGCCATAGCACACTAGACGTATATCACTTGCTCTGGCCGTGTGGTCGGACCCACGCAAACAAGAATCAAGACTCCGCCAGGCTACAAGAAGCATTATGCAGCACAGACCTGGCGAAGCAGCTCTGGGCCGTCCAGCGAGCCCACAATGCAGCCAGGAAGTTACAACTCCCGGTCCCAACGTGGGAGTAGCCCGCTCTATGGGGCCTTGCGCCCCGTAGCTCACAGGACCTTTCAGTAAAGTTATTCCATCCATCCATCCAAGAGCAAACATCCAGCAGTCTACCTTGCAACTCATTTTACTAAAACACATTACACATAGGTTAGTAAAACATTTTCTCGGATGAGTTGGTTCATAATGAAGAAGGATAAAAGAACAGTCCAATGCACATATTTCTGTGTACCCGTCACGTTCACTTTTATTATAGATTACTGTTTTATAATTTACCCATATTTTCTGCACCGGTCCAATCACAAGTGTTTCAAGATGTATGCAACGTATGTGAAATATTTTCCTTAGTGCTTTTGCTTTCAATGCCCTATCTTAACATGCACAATTGTGCACACAATGCGAGAGTGGTAACCTATAGCCTAGCTAGATGTAACGTTTGCCTTTGGTACACCATTTACAGTGGAAAATTACAGCACATTGGTGCTTCCCTGAAACCTAAAAAAGGTTGCATGTGTACAAAATTTACAAGCACACAAATATTCTTTATGTTTGATATAAGCAAAACAAAGCGATAATTGCAAGAACCATCAATAATGACAGCAACAATACCAAACAACATCCAAGAACACATGGTTGAATCTTAGCTGGTGCAGGCCAGTGTGCAGAATTCATCTGGGGCACGACGAATGTGATTTTACGAAGTCCAATGCACATATTTCTGATCAAGTGACAGTAAGCAGAAACCAGCTTACCATTTGTTTGATCATTGTAAATGCCACTTGCTGTTCACAAGCTAAGGTCATTCAAGTTTAAGGCATCTGACTTTGTATCTATGCTCTCAGGCTGCAAGAAATCAAATGCATCAAAAAACATACATACACGAAAAATTTTTACTTACCTGGGAGGACACCTAGGCCAACTGCTGGTGGCAAGCATCTGAATGACGGCAACACATCAATCAGGCTGCTCCAACGAAGCTTGCAAAAATGACCTTCATCCATGGACCATACCACAGCCATGTCTTCAGTCACTTCGACAACAAGCATTCTCAGCAAACGATCACTGGATGCAAACAGGCCGACAATGT
Source organism: Dermacentor variabilis (assembly GCF_050947875.1). Taxonomy (NCBI): domain Eukaryota; kingdom Metazoa; phylum Arthropoda; class Arachnida; order Ixodida; family Ixodidae; genus Dermacentor; species Dermacentor variabilis. The sequence goes on along the minus strand of NC_134568.1, from coordinate 114,838,011 downwards.
CCCCAACGTTTGGAGGATCTTCTCGAGGTGTGCTAGTCAAGTCTTGGTGAAACTCGGCCAGCAACAAGTTCAAGGTGTCTACACTTGCTTTGCCATTGGCACTACGGTAGACTATTAAACGCCGAGCATCTACACACCGAATCACATCTAAAGTCTTAAGGTCGGACACAGGGAATGGATTCACCTTACGCACAGCTTTGGGTTGGCCTATGAGCATACCTTGTGGTGGTTCCTGGTAACAGTCCTTGTCCCACATGCAAGAGCTACCACCAGGTATACGGGCACTTTGGAAACTGATAGCGTAAGTAAGTGGTCTAATACCCTTCACTGCCTTGCCAAGGATACACTTCCACAGCTCCTCACTCTGCTCATCTTCCAATATGCTTACTGTACCCGCAAGCTTACGGTATGACTGCGTTTCATAGAAGTTTGTCATTTTTCTGTCAGTGACGGTGCAGATACTCGGTGGCCCAGGCGATTCGAGTTTACAGAGTTTCACCAAAAGTTTCATGAACTTGCCATTGTTCAGAGCTACACGACGACCTTGTGGATCCTTCCTGACCGCCTCCCGGATTCGGGCAAGAGTTCTTTGGGCTGACAGGCAAACAGTGCATATGTACACACCGGCTGTGCACTCGCGTTCTAAATGCAGTGTCGTGAAGTACTGGACAAACCGATTAGTCATATCGGCGACTGTTTCAAACTTCTGACGGGGCTGCTGCTGCTGCAAGAGGCTTTTCTTTTCGGCTTCGCGCGCTGTTTGGAGATCGCCAAGATCGTCAATAGAATGCGATGTTCGGCGACAATGCGCATTTGGTTCCAAGATCGGCTCTTTCGCGAACGACACATGCCTGCCATTACAGCTGCCAGACGACTGCTGCCAAGTTTCAGGCCAGCACTTATCCGATTCTTGGACGGATGAAGTTTCCGAGTTATATCTGGAGTTCGCATGCACAGGTGCACTCTGCATGCAACAGGTGTCCGAGTGTGAACGTGGGGCTCTAAGGCCCTCCATGAAAAACACTAAGTGAAACTAATAAACCGAGCGTGTGCGCAACTAGCAGTGTCACGCAAAATGCTATAGTACTCCCGGTCCCAGCCTCAAAACAAGTTGCTTTTCAGCACGGAAACATGCGAAACTGCAGTAACCAATCGCACAAAGGGGCGCAGAAAAACAATGCTGACAATTAAAGCCCCAGTTCCAAAAGTTCTACCAAAGTAATATCACTAAAATTTCACGAATATCACGAATAAACTCACGTCGGGTGAAAATTAGTTACTCAGTGTGTGCCTCTGCCGCTCTCTCTGTTAGCACATTGCCCGTCATGCAAGCGTGCCAGCGCACCCGGCGTACAGTGGATGTACCCGGCGCGGTAGCGCTACAGCATGGCCACAGAACACGGCATGGCTTCGAGAATACCTGCCGCTACAGCCGCACCGATCCCGCTGATGCGCGCTTTGTCTCTGGTGTCTTTGATTATGTTCCCGCCGCTCCAGCCTCCAGCCTTCCAATCACCTGACCTGCCCAACCTGCCTGCTGCATGTGGACAAAAAAGAAAGCGAAAGCAGGCGAAAGTATCTGTAACTTGTTAGATTAAAAATAATCAAATATGCATTTCGCTTTTAAAAATCAACCTTAAAAAATAAGAATGTTCATCAATTTTGAAACTTTTGAAAGCACCCTGAAATGCACCCGAGGAGGTCAATATGCTTTTCACGTCGGCGCGCAGCCGCCCGCCCGCCGCGCTCGCTCACTGTGTTTTCAAGCGCGTCCTCTGCATAACGTCGCTGCTTTGTGACCCACATGTAACCGCATGACCTAATATTACAGTAACATCGATGTTATATAGAATGGCGATGCAAGCCACAAAATTAGAACTGTCGAAGTGAACAGAGAAAAAATTCACCGACGATTACGATACTCCCTAATGCGAAATCTGAGCGCAGCTGTATGTGTGTTTTCATTTCGCGATATACTGGCTGGCGCGGACAACGTGTCTCGTACGCCAAGTTGCAAACAGAGCGAATTAGTGTGCCGCGACTGCCTCGCTAATCTGGAGTTCGGATCGTGAGTAGAGCGTACACTGTATCGCGAGAGTCGGCGCGTGGGTGATGCGTGGGTGCGATTCACAGCAGCCGCCTCAGACAAATCTAGCTTACCAGACGACGCGCGCTACTCTGGCGTCATCTCGTAGCCATCGTCGCCGCACCCACCTCTCCACTTGTTCGTTCGCTCTAAAATGATGCACGGAAAAGTTACAGAATCGGTCCAGACCAAGCAGGCGCTTAGAGGGTTTCATACAGTATGAAACTCTATGGATATGTTTGTACAAGTGCAGCAACGTGAAACCTGTTTCGCGGCAAAACCGGGTATCCGGATATTCGATCCGCCGGTTATTCGAGCTTGAAAACCGGATAGCCGGAGTAACCGGTTAGGCTACTTCTTATCCAGTTAATATTATTCGGATATTCGAATAACCGGATCTTTGTTTTCTTATGCTGTTACTAATTTTACAGTGAAGCTGTTAGTGTGGCTTGAAAAGAAAGTCATTTGTCTAGATGTTCTCACGGATTTCTGAAAAAAACTAGATCACTTACAAATATGTATTTTGACGAAATGTAGGGAATGTTAGGGGTGATAGCTACGTGAATGTTGAATAGTGTGTGTACTTAAGGGGTGGTTGAAAATTGGTACCGTAAAGTCCCAAGAGATGCCCCACACCCGAAGGATAACCCACCCTTGTTTTGGCAAGATTTTCTAGTTGTATAATATATAACATGTGCTAGTTCCTGTAGGTACACTGAAAGTTAGTCCACCTCATATTTTCACACGATTTTCTCTCGATTTTGGGTGGGCTATCTCTTGGGTATTACGGTACACTATCGTTTTTGGCCAGTCAATTAGGCTTTCAAAATTCATTTCCTTCCATGGGAATGCGGCCACTCTGTGGGTGACGTAGACCTAATTTTCAGGTTATTTGCGTGCCTTTAAAATGGTTCATTGCTGAATACTCAACCTCTCTCAATTTTTATGTGTTATGCGAAAACTGTACCTAATTTTTCTTCTTTCCTTGCTGAACTATACTCTAGGTGTTTATATTTCATTTTAGTACTAGGAAGCACATCTTTAGGGACGATCAGTAACGTGTAAGCTAAACATAGGCTTTGTAGAAAGTTATAGTGTAGAAAGTTAGTTTGGGGGCCGGGGGGGGGGGGGGGTACCCAGAGTGCTAAAACAACTTCACCGCCAACTTCAAGTTCGGTGAACATAGGGGGAGTGTCAGGTGCATGTGTGGCGCTATAATGGAGCGTGCAAAGGGTGATAAGCGGGTCCCAGGCAGGACAATGGACGCAGTACTGAGAGAAACAAAAAGCGAGATTTCTGAGAAAGTTGCAGAGCGCAATTTGGTAGTGGTAGCGGCGGGGCTAAATGATGTCTTGAGTGGTGAAGCCGCAAAAGTAGTGGAAAAATTAGTGGAGGGAGTTGACAATTTAAGGGCGATAGCACAGCAAGTCCAGATTGTGGTATGCACAGTGCCGGAGGTACAAGGACAGAACGGAGAAATTGCCAAGGACGTTGTGGCTGTTAATTGTGAGATAAGAAAGCTAAGCCAGGAGAAAGGATTTGAAGTGGCAGACATAAACAGAGAAGTGCATAGAGCAGGCTTTGGCGGAGGGTTTACACGAGATGGCATACATTTTAATGGAAGGCTAGGAGCCGAGATCGGCTGGCGCCTGGCAGGTCGGGCAGTAGCTTTTTTAGGGGGTCCACTGCGCCTCAGGGCGTAGGGGTAGGTAGAAACAGTGTAGAAAGGGTAAGAATAGAGGCTGACGCCAATAAAATGGCCACTAGGAGGTCCTGCAGGAAGAAAACTACAAAGAAATTTAACACCAGGATCAGGTACATAAACATGCAAGGCGGTAGAAAGAGAGCGAAGTGGTTAGAAATAGAACAGCAGTTAAAGGACGAAATAGGTTTATACGCGCTATGCGAAACACATCTAAGGGATCTAGAAGACCCACCGTTTATTGAAGGCTACGTCTGGGAAGGGACCAATAGAACAACAACGGAGAGGAAGGGAGGAGGAGTAGGTATGCTGATACATCAAGGAACAAATTGGCAAAGAATAAAGTTAACTTGCAAAGAACATGTCTGGGTATCAGGTACAATTGCCGGTAAAAAGGCATGGCTAGGAGTAGCTTATTTAGGGACAGGGGACAAATGCAGGAAAGAGAACAAGGTTCTAGTGAAGTGTCTCGATGACGATATAAAGCAGTTTGGAGAAGGTGCCGATATTTGTCTGCTGGGTGACATGAATGGCCACATCGAGGATCTGTTGGGTACACAGATTGTAATGGGAAGTTCATGCTAGAGTTCTGTGAGCGACACAACCTAGTTGTAGTAAATAGAGAAACTAAGTGTGAGGGACAAATCACGTGGGAGTCCCGTAACAGACAAACGACCACTGACTACTACTTAATGGCGCAGGGGTTGTATAGCAAGCTCGCAATAATGGAAATAGACGAAGAGGGGAAGTACAGCCTCGGAAGTGATCATAAGCGTATTAATCAGTTGGGAGCCCTGCTCAAAAGAGAAATGCAGGGAAATCAAAAAGAGTACGCAAAATTAAATGACGAACAAATAGCACAAATAGCGGCCGGCATAGAGGAAGCAATAGAGAAACATCCCATGGAAAGGTGGGATTATAATCAGTTAGGACTACGCATTACTACAAAAATAAAAGAAGTAAAAGGAGTAAACCGCTGAAGAGGAAAGAGGAAGCCACGAAGTTGGTGGAATAAGGAAATTAGAGAGGCCATCGAACAACGATGGTGGGCATCTCGGGAACACAGAGAAGCAAAGAGGGCGCAGTTATCTGAAGAGGAAATAGGCCAAAAATGGGAATATTATCGACAAAAGAAACAACAAGTGCAGGTCCTCGTCCAGGCTAAAATAAAGCAGTCCTCTGATCGTTGGCTGGCTGAAGTTAGCGATGCAACTAAAAGTGGGTCAAGAAAATTCTGGAACCATATAAGCTTGCTGGGTAAAGCGAATCACGGAAAGCAGGAACAGATTCACGATGCCGAATGAAATTGTTTAAAGGGAGATGACGCTGTGAACTACGTTGGTTTAATTATAGCAGAGTCATTTAGGAAAGACGATAAGGTAATCGCCCCAAATGAGGGAGCAACACAGGATAGCATAATAGAAAACAGCTTAGAACTGACCAATCTTAACTGGAGAAAGGCGGAAGAAAATGTTCCAAAATGCACGTCCGCGGGGATAGACGAAATTCCAATCAAGTTAATTAATGAACTTGGCTCAAGAAGCAAGGAAACGCTGATAAAAGCATTGGAGGCAGTCATAGCAAATAAGCAAATTCCGCACAGCTGGAAACAGAGTAAAATGAATTTGATTTATAAAGGGAAAGGTGATAAGAAGAACATGAAATCCTTCCGACCAATTACGATAACATCAGTTATATATAGGCTGGCGATGCAGGCGGTGAAATTAAAAGTGCAGTCATGGGCAGAAAGTAATAGAATACTCGGAGAACTTCAGAATGGGTTCAGAAGTGGTAGGCGCTTAGATGATAGCCTGATCGTGCTTACCCAGTGCATAGAAATAGCTAAGGCGGAAAATAGACCTCTGTATTTAGCCTTCCTGGACATAAGCGGTGCATACGACAACGTGAACAGGGAACTCCTGTGGAACATATTAAAAGATGAAGGTATCGGTCATGAGGTAATTGATTTTCTACAGGAAATATATCGAGAAAGTAATGTTGAAATAACATGGGAAGGAATTAAGAGTACGACAACTGTCGAGGTACACAAAGGATTAAGGCAAGGTTGTCCGCTATCACCGCTGCTGTTCATGCTTTATATGATAAGCATGGAAAGAAAGTTACAACCAAGCAATCTAGGGTATAATATGTCGTACAGATTAGGCGAAAAGGTTGTTGAGTAACGACTACCGGGATTAATGTATGCGGACGATATTTTACTCTTAGCAGATAGCCAGAAAGATTTGCAAACTCTGTTTAATTACTGTGGAGACGAAGGAGACAGTTTAGGTATCAGTTTTAGTGCAGCTAAGTCCGGTGGGATGTTTTTCAACGATACAACTGATCAGGAGCTTACAATTCAAGGCCATGAAATACCCTGCGTGGCCGAATACAAATATCCCGGGGTATGGATAAACAAAGGCAGATGTACACGGAAAAGCACGAACAGTCTCTCATAGCAAAATTTAGGGCGAAGAGATGCCGGGATAATGAAACACAGGGCATTGTGGGGGTACAACAGGTTTAAGGTACTGAGAGATATTTGGAAGAGAGTAATGGTGCCGGGGCTTACTTTCGGGAATGCGGTCCTGTGCTTAAGAGGAAGCTTTAGCTCGGGCCCAACTCCGACGTGGCCTATTCAAATACATGTAAAACGCAAAAACGTTTTTATGAGATAACCCCTGGACCGATTTTGATGAAATTTGTTGCATTTTAAAGAGAAAGTTAAATTCTAGTGACTGTTGAAAGCGGAATTTCGATTTAGGGCTTGGATTTTCTTAAAACAATTTTCAAATATTTGACCGTTTGAAAAAAAAATAGAAGCACGAAGTTTACAAATTCATAGCTCTGCAGCAAGAACTGATATCGAGGTTCTGTAAACGGCATCCATTAGATCATTCAAAGCGGACAAATTCAATATGTCATTTTACATCTTACGTGAATTTGTTACGTTGGTTACAAGGGTTTTGCAAAAGTTGTACATTCCTATGATTAATTTTTTTATATTCATGTGTAACATATCAATTTTGTCCGATTTAGATGTACTATTAGATGAAATTCACAGAATTGTATTATCATTTTTAGTGGTTGAGTTACAGAGTTGTAAACTTGATAGTTTCGTTTTTGAAAATTTTCGATTTTTGCCAATTTTTAATAAAAAATTGACAACCTAACTGAAAAATTCGAAACCAACAGTCACTAGATGTTAAGTTTGTCTTTTAAATGCAACAAACCTCGTCAAATTTGTGCCGTGGTTGCCGAGAAAAACGAATTCTCCTTTTACATGTATTTAGATAGGAGCACCCGAGCTAAAGCTTCCTCTTAAGGGCAGAAGTTCAGTCGAGACTAGAAGTAGATCAGAGAGCTAGAGAGCTGTTGGAAGATTAGCACTAGGTGTCCACGGGAAAACCACAAACGAAGCATTACATGGGGATATGGGCTGGGCATCGTTCGAAGCACGGGAAGCTCAGAGTAAAATCCTATACGAAAAACGCCTGAGGAAATTGGACGATAACAGGTGGGCAGCTAAGGTATTTAAATACCTATACATAAAGAGCGTTGACCCACAATGGCGGGAAAGAACTAGGAAGCTAACCAGTAGGTATGCCAGACACGAGGACGAAGAAAGACATAGCATTAAACGACAGGTTAGAAACCTGGAAGGTAAAAATTGGATAATTTCAATGGAAAGGAAGCATAGTGTGGAACTATACCTATACTGGAAACAGCAAATCAGGAAGGAAGCGTTTTATGATAACTCAAGAGGCAGTGCCCTACTCTTTGAAGCTAGATCAGGATGTCTTAGAACGCGGAGCTATAAAAAGAAATTTAACGAAGAATAAGACACATGTACTGTGTGTGGTAAATATGTAGAAACAATGGAACACCTTATACTAAAATGTGATGGTATCAATCCCGATGTCGATGCGGCCACAGTCACGCTTCCTGAGGCCCTAGGGTTCAGAGATAATAATAGTCATTTAAATAAATATGCGGTGGAAATTGGCAAAAGGCGATTGGAGGATTGGTGGCTCAAAAGCAGAGAGGTGGCATAAGGTTAAAAGGGTAGGAAGACGTAGCTAAAGAAAATCGAGAATTTCAATAACACACAACACGGATAAAAATAAAAGGCAAAATAAAAATCTGAGCATGGCGGCAACTGCCATCACCCCGTTTCAAAGGGGACGCTCCTACCTTCCATCCATCCATCCATCGGCGAAACCTTCACGTTCCTGCCTTAAATAGAATTTGAGCAAGTAACTATTGACCTCTCGTTTTGACAACGATGCACTCCATAGGAAAACATGGGGTGTGGGCCAATCCCGGTTGTACACTCTAAAAACAGTCGCACCCTTTGGGCTGTATATTTGCCACACAACAATTAATAATCGTCATCTCTCTCTTCTGCGTTTCTTTTCTTGAAAACGCTGCGCTCATTACTTTCCTATTGAGAATGCTCTATCATGCTAATAATGTGCATGCCGTTCGCGACTTGGAAGTACCGGGCTAAGCGTTAATGAAAGGAAATGCGGGCAAGACAAATGATGATTACTGTTGTGTGGCAAATATACACCCCAAAGGGTGCAACAGTTTTTAGGGTGTAGTGCAATACCGGGCCGACCTACAGCTGAACTGAAGCAGGCCTAACTATGCAAACATATAGGCAAGTCTAACGCGTGATGATGCGCTCCATAGGAATACATGGGGTCCTATGAGGATATATATGACAATGTGTTATGACTAGTTATGAGTACTGAGTTATGCTTAAACCAAGGGTAATTAACTGTGGTAAATAATTAAGAGTAATCAAGATAACTATAACTGTACTTAATGTTAACAAAAATATTTAAGAAACACTAAAGCAATAAAGAATAATAATGAATAATAAAATTAAGAAATTACATACAAAATTTCATCCAAGAAAAAAGCAAAATAAAAGAAATCCAAACCCATACAGTCGGTGCGATAAGTAACACTGTCTACCATGCTTGTGCACTCTTGGAGTTTCTGCTGTACTTTTTCTTCATAGATTTGTTGGCCTGTGAAAGGCAGGAAGCGATTCAACATGCCTAGGCAGGTTACATATTTCCATTATTAGAGCCTTTGTATACGCTGCACGATACATTTGGCACAGTTATATATTTGCACTCTTCAGAGTAAAATCTGTAGCATAAATTGGTAAGCACACTTAAGATTTTACTCGCACAATGTATATAAGAGCACAGTATTTTATAAGCATTAATGCCCCAGTTGAGCACATTCCATGGAATTATTGCCTAATGGGGAAACCTTATTATGCAAGAAAATCAGAAAAGCTGTGATGGCATACTTGTGCTGTGATGGGTATTGTATTTTGTTGAGTCAACTTGAAGAACGAAATATTTGCCTGTATGCAAAGATAAGAACATTAAGCAAGGTTACATTATAAAAAAAGGATGTTTAAGTACCAACTTTACATAAAGTGCTTAACTGCCATCCTTGTCATAGAAAAGGCACGAATTCCTAAACTTGTGCACTCTTTCTTTTTTTTTTTTTTTTTTTGTCTTCAGGCAATGAACAGCCAGAAATATCTTTGTGTCTCACCTTTCACTATCCATTTTTTTTCATACTTCCCCATCTATTTTTTGCTAAATTAAAACCACCACCGCTTGTAGAAAGAAATTCTCGAAACAAATAAAAATGCAGCCTAGCTGGGGCGTCTTGCTTCAAGTGTGGTAACAGTGTCTTAACGCTGTGGATGACACATTGACCTACGTGTTGTATTGCTCTGGCCTAGCTGAGGACGTTTGCATGCATTACTAAATAGTGAGCAATAACAGTGTGTCACTGCTGCCGCAGCAATTATAAAAGAGATCCGCACAATGTCACTCGAGCAGGACACTGATGAAATAAAGGAAAACACTTTGAGGTTAACTGGTTAACCGAAAATGTTTGATAAACCTTACAAACATATTATTTTTCGATGTGCCGTTCCGACTATGCCCTACAACTTTCTTCAGAAAGTTCACATAATTATTGCACGCCTAAATGAATAAACTTCTTTGCTGAAAAAAATGTAGTATCCCTTTCCTGGTACAAAGGGCTGCATAAAGCATGTAATTAAGTATAAATAAGAAACTCATGGCTATATTTTAAGCCGTCCAAAAACAAAACAAACAGCGTATCTCATAGGGCTTCATTTTTCCTAGATGGGGGGGGGGGGGACATGGGCCCGACCAGCTCTCCGAACCGAACCCCCCCCCCCCACACACACACACATATATATATATATATATATATATATATATATATATATATATATATATATATATATATATATATATATATATATATATATATATATATAAATTGACCCTTGCAACGTTTCACACCCGAACCTTCTCGAGTGAAGCTAGCTAAGCAGGACCCTTTGAGGAATTATCAGACGTTGTTTCGGATATCATCGGCCTTAGTGAGATTAGAAGAACTGGTGAGGCTTATACAGTGCTGACTAATGTACACGTCCCCTGCTTTAGATGACTTCCAGATAAGATGCAGCACGGAGTAGGATTCCTAATCCATAAGGACATAGCGGGCAACATTGACGAATTCTACAACATTAATGAGAGGGTAGCTGTAGTCGTAATCAAGCTTAATAAGAGGGTAGTTGTAGTCGTAATCAAGCTGAATAAGAGGTATAGATTAAAGGTAGTACAAGCCTACGCTCCAACATGCAGTCACGACGATGAGGAAGTAGATCACTTTTATGAAGATGTTGAATTAGCGATGAGAAAAGTGCAAACTCAGTATACTATTGTCATCGGCGACTTCAATGCAAAAGTGAGGAAAATGCAGGCTGGAGAACAAGAAATTGGCAACTACGGCGTCGATTCTGGGAACGCTAGAGGAGAGATGCTAACAGAATTCGCAGAAAGGAATAAGCTTCGAATAATGAAAACCTTTTTCAAGAAGCGTATCAACAGAAAGTGGACCTGGAAAAGCCCTAAAGGTGAAACAAGAAATGAAATGGACTTCATACTTTCTGCTGATCTCAGCATAGTACAGGATGTAGAAGTGATAGGTAGGGTAAAGTGCAGTGACCATAGGGTAGTGAAAGCTAGGATTCACCTCAATTTCACCTCAATTCACCTCCTCAGTATCCATAAATAAAGAAGGTAATCTTCTTACTTCCCTTGAAGTAGCAGAGGAATTTAACCAAATTTTTCTGCTCAGTATTCACTCATGAGGCTCCCTTACCTAAGGACCTACAATTCCCAACGCTGCACTCAACTATGCCTGACATAACTGTCACGCCAGAAGGCGTATATTCTGCCATAGACCGTCTCCCTACTAACTCGGCACCCGGCCCCGATGGAATATGTCCTAAATTGCTAAAAATAGCAAAGCCTGTAATATGCCCCACCTTAGCCGCAATTTTTCAGCAATCTATAGATACGGGCTGTGTCCCAAACCACTGGAAAATTGCGCGTGTCATACCTGTTTTCAAATCTGGTGATGCCTCTAACCCGTCAAATTACAGACCAATTTCGCTAACCAACATCAGGTGCAAATTATTAGAACACATAATCTCACCGGCCATGCTATCTGGCGAAGCATAACTTTTTTGCGAATCAGCACGGCTTCCTCCACGGTCGATCTTGCGAAACGCAACTGTTCGAATTAATTACTGACCTTCATCGCACTGTTAATGGTCATTCATCAACCCTCTCCCACGTTAAATCTGGAGTACCACAAGGGTCTGTAATCGGACCTATCTTATTCTTAGTTTATATTAATGACATAAGCAATAACCTGAGTTCTACGGTCAGATTGTTTGCAGATGATTGTGTGATATACAGACAAATAATTGAGCCTTCTGATTCACTTCAGTTGCAACCCGACTTAGGCAAGATTAACAATTGGTGCACGCAATGGCAAATGGAAATTAATACCTCGAAAACAAAAGTCGTTACATTACCACAACAACTGACTCCGGACCTTGCCATTACACTCTAAACAGCATGACCGTAGAATCGGTACCTGTCATAAAATATTTAGGGATCCATTTAGCATCCGACCTTTCATGTAACATTCACATAGATACGGTCATAACAAGACTTCTAAAACACTCGGATTTCTCAGATGCAATCTGCGTTTAGCTAATGCCGACACTAAGATTTTAGCATACACCACATTAGTGCACTTGCAGTTGGATTACGCCTCTTTGATTTGGAACCCGCACCAAGCATACTTAATAACAAAATTGGAGTCTCTTCAAAATGAAGCCACTCGATTCATATCGAAGAACTACTCGCGTACGGCAAGTGTCACTGAAATAAAGAAAGCTCTCAAGTTACCTCTTCTTGAAAGACGTAGAACGCTTTAAATTCTGTCCTTTTTCCACAGATTATGTCACAGCCACTCTCCCTTTGTTATGTCCCGTCTCACGCCAGCGCATCGCATGTTCCCACGCATTGACCACCAACTCAAAGTCCAACTCACCTTTGCTCGCACTAACCTCTTCTTTCATTCGCCGCTCGTCCTAGCCATCCGTCAATTGAATCTTCTGCCTGGCACCATTGCATCTATCATTGATTACGAAGCGTTTGTAACCAGCCTGAAACGCCACCTTGAGCTGTAACTTCCATCCTTCCCCTCTCCCCATTTTATACATGTGTGTATAAATAACGCTACTCTCTGTAACAATAGAATGTTTGTTGATGATTGTTGCTTTGTGTCTTTATATTTCAAGTTTTTTTTCCAATATACTGTTAATGGTCGGCGACTTATGTATACATCATAGTACTGCGTTGCTTTGTACTTACTGTTGTTCCCCCCTATGTAATGCCTGCCGGTACTTTAGGGTATTTGAATAAATAAATAAATAAATAGAGAAAGAGCAAAATTGGTCAAGAAGATAAGGTCAGTCTTGAGGCAGTAAGGGTAAAAGCAGACAAATTCAGGCTGGTACATGCAAACAAATATGCAGCCTTAGAACAGAGAGATGATGACATAGAGCTAATGAATGAAACTGTAACTAGGTTGGCTTCAGAGGCAGCAGTTGAAGTGGGAAACAAGGCACCAAGGCAACCAGTAGGCAAGCTCTCCCAAGTAACTAAGGACCTAATAAAGAAACGAAAAAGAATGAAAGTATCCAACTCAAGAGATAACATAGAATTCGCGGAACTGTCAAAACTGATCAACAAGGCGAAAGTAAGTGATATTGGAAACTATAACGTGAGAAAGAATGAAGAAGCCGTAAAAAATGGACACAACCTGAAATCAGTGAGAAAGAAACTTGGAATAGGACAAACCAAGATGAATGTACTAAAATATAAGCAGGGTAATATCATCAGCAATCTCGAAGATATAGTAAAAGCAGCGGAAGAATTCTATACTGACCTGTACAGTACCCAGAGGAGTCAGGATACCTAAATTACAAAAAGTAATGAACAGGATACAGAAACTCCTCCTATAACTAGCGATGCATGGGGTCAGAAGGGCCCTGCAAGACATGAAACGAGGAAAATCGGCAGGAGAAGATGGAATAACAGTCGATTTAATCAAAGATGAGGGAGACATAATGTTTGGAAAACTGGCGGCTCGTTATACGAAGTGTCTATCGACTGCAAGGATCCCAGAAAACTGGAAGAATGCAAACATTATACTAATCCACAAAAGGGGAGACGTTAAAGAATTGGAAAATTATAGGCCCATTAGCTTACTCCCAGCATTATATAAAATATTTACCAAAATAATATCCAATAGAATAAGGGCAACACTGGACTTTAGTCAACCAAGGGAACAGGCTGACTTCAGGAAAGGATACTCTAGAATGGATCACATCCATGTCATCAATCAGGTTATCGAGAAATCCGCAGAGTACAATAAGCCCGCCGACGGACGCGCCACTGGTGGCGGCCGTGCGCAGAACACGCGGGAGAGGAGCCTGGCGCGCGCCGTAGTTTGTTGTGTGGTTGACCGTGCTTCTCTGTCTTATTCACGTTTTCAGAGCCAGATAGGCAACACCATTCGCACGTATGAGACGGCCAAAGCTTCAGGGAATGTCGAAGAATTGTTGCAGGGTGGGGGGCTCAAATACCGGTGAAAACGTGCCGGCGATACGGTTCTAATCATCCCCGGCAAAACCTCATCAGCGGGAGCAACGGTAGCAAAAATGGATCGTCGCTTCGAAGGGAAATTTCTTGTTCTCATCCTTTCCTTTGTCTCGTCGATGTTTTTTTTACACTCTATCATAGGCAGACGCGTGAGCAACGAAGTTCGTCGGCAGTGCAGCATGAGGTTTAAAGGCATTTCGCTAAATTTCGGAATGCTGTTTGCCGCTTATATTGGTTTCCGCTTCTTTACCGCGTTGCGCTAGCTAGGCAGCACGACTGCACGAGCGCATTGCGTTGTATGTTAAAGCTACTGAAGTTTGCAAGAACTGAAATTGTTGGTTTCATGTGGCGCGGTAAATCCTCGCACCAGCTGTCGCGCACTTCATGTTTCTACATCTATTTTATGCGTGGCTTCGCCTATGTTTAACTGTTGCTAGTTGCTGCATGCATAACTCTTGTCGATTTCTTTTGAGCTGTGAAGTTTTCACGCTGCCTTGTTTGTAAAGGGTATAAATCACGCTGTGTCTTATCGGAATGATACCAAGGAAGTGCTTCTTTAACAGGTTTATTCTTTTCACCCGAGGGCATCTTAGATATTGTTTGCGTTTTTGGAAATCTGTTTAGAAAATAGGTAGTTCAGGGCGAGAATTGCTAATAGCTGCTGCATATGGTATTTTTGTTCCAGTCCCGTTTGGGACTGGAACAAGTTCGCGTCCCGTTTGGGAAGTCATCACACCTGGATGCTGCCTGAGCAAACTTAACACGCCGAGTGATTTGTTTGTTTCACAACGTAGTCCCTTCTTGCATGTGAGTTTTGTACTCAACTGAATTCTTTCTTATACTTACGCTGCAGACGACTAAACGGGGCCTTGCCGCCAGCGCTCATCTACTTTGACTGGCGCTGCTCTGCCTTTAAATATATCGTGTGGCACCTCTCTCTAGTAATATAAAAAGTACTGAAAAGTTAGTCAGTCTTTAGCTTTGTACGTTTCCAAGCAGCTCCGTTGCGGAATTTAATATTGCACAAACTGTAGTTCGTCGGCGTATGCAGCAGAATTATATCGGTGGTACAGCACTAACACGCGCTTTTATTAACCCGTGTGTTTGGTGACTTCGTTGGCTAGTGTACGCATTTCCATCAATAAATTGGCAATTACTCTTCTTGAGGCGACTTCGGCTGCAGTTATTCGGCGATGCCACATGTATTCATCGGCAGAAAAATCACAACGGCATATGCAGAGATTGCACCGTGTGGATTTGTTTGATATAAGTCTGCACTAACGACGGGTGCTTATTATTCAGGTACAGAAGCAGCATTGCGGCAAGGGTAGAATAAAAAAAAAACCATCGAGAGATCGCATCACTCAACAAAATTTATCGGCTAGTCAACATGAGCTCCACGTCGTGTAAATGGGGTTCATGGCGTTTGTCAGCGAGACACAACTTGCACGTATGTGGACCATGTTGTCCCAAACACCGGTAACATCGTGTTCATACCCGCTCGTACAGAGGTCAGCATCTTCCCTACAGCTGTCACAGCAGAAGCAGCAGCCTGGCACCCGAACAAAGGAGAAATTGCAGCCACGAACTTCAGCCATCCTTGCTGCAAAGGGTTGTCGTCTGCTACTGCTCCCGCGTGTACCGTTGGAAGCGTCCGCTAGGTGGCTTCCAGTGGCGCCTCTATGGACAAGAACGGCACCGAGAGCGGCGCTGCTGCGCCGGCGTTGAGAGCGCCGCATGCGAAGCAAAATTCTATTAGCGGGTGGTGCCCCTCTCCCACTTCTCGTTCGCACCGCCTTGATTGCCTCCTGCTCTGCGCTTGTTTGGGCACGTTTCGTACCGCGCGTGGTCTGTGCCTACGTGTGTGCGCGTGGACATTTCATTCGAAGGGCGATGTACAGTCTGTTTCACACTTACGGGAAAACTCGGAGCGCATTGCATCGCGATGCGGCGAGCGCTTGAGTCAGGCGGCGGCAGCAGCTCGTGCAGGTGCTCGAGGGGCGGGATCTTGAACGGCGTCGTCTGCTACGGCGGCGCGCGCTGGCCGCATTGTCGGTAAACGTTCAACTGTCAGTTGGAGGGCGCCGATCTCATCGTTACTGCATGAAATGAGCAGGTATTCTTTACTAAGCGTTGTGCTGCGCCCACTGATACGCCTCGAAGGTAAGTTCATCGCTGCAGGGCAGTCATAGACGACGTACTGATTCCATGAATTCTTGACAGCCCGTTTTTGGAAGGCGACTATATATTCTAACGCGATAGGTCGCCTATCCACACTGCCATAGCAAAACGTGCCAAGCGTCTCAACGCGCTTGCTTGCCAACGAGGAGTTCATACCTTGATTGAAGGACTGCTGCAGTGGCGTTCGATTATTGGACATCATGATTTTGCATTCACAACTCATAAGAAGTGCTTAGATGATCTCAGATTTTTTTTTCTAGTAACGAATAAACTCTTACCATTTTTTTTTTGCGCCTATGTGTGAATATATGTTTCGTCGTTTGCAGTTCTTTATTTCATTCCAAGTTCATTGCGAGGGTACGGTATGTATACAGGCTTCTATACACCATATTGATATACCAGCGCAAAAGCAGACACAGAACACAAGAAGAAGCGACAAGGACAAGCGCTGTCCTCTTACAGCGCTGGACAAGCGCTGCCTTGTCCTTCGCGCTTCTTGTGTTCTGTCTGCTTTTGTGCTGGTTTTATCAATATGGAATATCAACTGGCCCGGTCTCACACCTTGTTTCTATATATCATGTTTCCAGGTTCATGCACGTGCGTAATTGTATATGGAGCCTTTAACCACGTCTCTCGTGATGTCAGCTGTGAAATGAAAATTGCATTGACACCTAGCTTTTCCTGCACGTGCATTAATGCGAAAGCATTGCGACCACCGCGCGATGCCTGAATTAAGATGACTCAGTCGCCTTAATTTAACTTCGCCTTAATTAGCACCGAAGGTCGTGGGTTCGAGTACCTTAACACCAAAAGTCGAGGTTTGAGTTTCTTAATTAACTGTACCTTAATTAACATCAAAGGTCGTGGGTTCCGCTCCCACCAGAGGTTGAGGGTTCGTAGTCTTTTTGGACCATCGTATAGTCACGCCAACGCCGGATTTCCCGCCTCATGAGCCATATAATGCTTTCGCATTAATACTTCAATTTACCGCGGAAACACGGAGCCATCGGCAAACCTCCCGCAGTTATATTAACTCTATGACCTCCCGCCCCTGGGAACAAGCGGATGGATGGATTGAAGGTAGGAGCGTCCCCTTTGAAACGGGGTGATGGCAGTTGCCACCATCCTCAGCTTTTTATTTTTGTTTAAAGGGAAGCTGAAACACTTTTCGAAAAAAAAAAGAGTTCTCTGCGGCATTCTACAGTTAGTCCATTGAACAAGAATATCTCGTTTAAAAAGGGCGGAAACAAACGCAAGCGGCTGTTTTTTTGCATACCAGCGCGATTTCGCACACCAGAAAGCGATTTCCGCCCCTTATATTAAGAAAACGAAGAAAAAAAATTCGGAACCGTAAATTAATAGGTCTGGTCTTCCCAACCCCAGCAATTCATGGAATTTGAAAACCGTTTCAGCTTCCCTTTAACTGTGTTGTAAGTTCTTAAAATTCGCCATTTTCTTTAAATACGTCTTCCTACCCTTTTAACCTTATCACCTCTTGCTTTTGAGCCACCAATCCACCAATCGCTTTTTTTCTAATTTCCACCGCATATTTATTTACATGACTATTGTTATCTCTGAACCCTAGGGCCTCAGGAAGCGTGACTGTGGCCGCATCGACATCGGGATGGATACCACCACATTTTAGTATGAGGTGTTCTATTGTTTCTACAGATTTAACACACACAGTATATGTGTCCTCTTCTTCGATAAAATTTCTTTTTATATCTCTGCGTTCTAAGACATCCTCACCTAGCTTGAAAGAGTAGGGCACTGCCTCTTGAGTTATCATAAAACGCTTCCTTCCTGATCTGCTGTTTCCAGTATCGATATAGTTCAACACTATGCTTCTTTTCCATTGAATTTATCCAATTCTTACCTTCCGCGTTTTTAACCTGTCGTTTAATGCTCTGTCTTTCTCCGTCCTCGTGTCTGGCATACTTACTGGTTAGCTTCCTAGTTCTTTTCCGCCATTGTGAGTCAACGCTCTTTATGTATGGGTATTTAAATACCTTAGCTGCCCACCTGTTATCGTCCAATTTCCTCAGGCGTTTTTCGTATAGGATTTTACTCTGAGCTTCCCATGCTTCGAGCGATGCCCAGCCCATATCCCCCTGTAATGCTTCGTTTGTGGTTTTCCCGTTGACACCTAGTGCTAATCTTCCAACAGCTCTCTGATTTACTTCTAGTCTCGACTGAACTTCTGCCTTTAAGCACAGGACCGCATTCCCGAAAGTAAGCCCCGGCACCATTACTCTCTCCCAAATATCTCTCAGTACCTTATACCTGTTGTACCCCCACAATGCCCTGTGTTTCGTTATCCCGGCATCTCTTCGCCCTTTTGCTATGAGAGACTGTTCGTGCTTTTCCGTGTACATCTGCCTTTGTTCATCCATACCCCGAGATATTTGTATTCGGCCACTCGGGGTATTTCATGGCCTTGTATTGTAAGCTCCTGATCAGTTGTATCGTTGAAAAACATCCCACCGGACTTAGCTGCACTAAAACTGAAACCTAAACTGTCTCCTTCGTCTCCACAGTAATTTAGCAGTTTGCAAATCTTCCTGGCTATCTGCTAACAGTACAATATCGTCCGCATACATTAAACCCGGTAGTCGTTGCTCAACAACCTTTCCGCTTAATCTGTACGACAGATTATACCCTAGATTGCTTCCTTGTAGCCTTCTTTCCATACTTATAGACCTCAGACTCTGCCCAGGCGGCGCTGCGGAAAAACCCATCACCAGCGCCCCCATCGAATCCTTGGCGCGAACTGAGTAGTGCAAGGAGAGCTGTCCGCAAGCGAAGGTGCATAGGCCACAATGGGCCCTTCTCTTTCGTTGGTGTTGAGGCACGGTTTCTAAAAAATCAAGGACCTGAAAAGCTTCTTCCGCCCATCCACGCTTCGGAAAGGAAGCTCAGCAGGGCGAAGTACGTGTACAATATAAAAATAAAGTCTCAAGTGTTATTTCGGCGCGCTGCAACTCGCAAGAACAGAGAGCACCAGGTTTGTCTATAGGCATATCAGCATAAAAATCTAAGCATTTCAAATTGGCTCATATTGAATATGTCCTGAACACAAGACTTATTAAGTATCTCCTATATTTTTATGTATTTTATCGTAATGTTTTGTCTCGCAATTATTTACAGAGTAAGTCTTTTCATAGCCTTTTCCAGGGCAACAAACAGAAAACGTTTTCCAAGGCAGCAAATAGCGTGCGATCATAACGAAAGTAAGCTTCCTACAGTGCCTACGCGCGGCATCTTTCTTTCTCGCAGGAGTTACAGCATCGCTCAGTACCTTAATTTGAACTTTTTGCAGACGCTTCGAGCAACAAGCGCGCACAAATAAATGTAAATAAACGCGACATTTTTTTCTTTACACACGTGCGTTATTTCGCAATTACTTCTACAGCAACTTTATTGCTCACATTTGAAAAACGCAGTCGAGCAGGCTCAGCACATTGCGAAGCGTGCTTGTTGTATCGGCGCAGGACATACAAAATACCGAAAGTAGAAATGAGCTCGCGATACAACGATGCTCTAGAACAGGATTTTAAATTCATAAACGAACCAAAATATTTGGTTAAACTGACCTGCCAAATCTCTCCGTTCCACTTGTTGAGTTAAGCGGAGGCGGACGTCTGTTAAAAGGCGGAGATATCGATGGCACATAATTAAGCAGGATGGTTCGCAACGTTTTTTCTGTTACCAACGAAGTGGCGGCTGCAGATTCTTGAGTTTTCGCTTGGTTACCACGGTCCTCCGTCAGGGCTACGCAACACAATTACACAAGAACAAAATTGTCGCACTTGCTCATGCGAGCCGCTGTGTTGTGGGGAATGCAAGTAATCCGATTACCCAACAGCTAGGTTGAACGGCCCGTATCCAGCGCTCTCGCCTTTCCCCTTCATACGATCGCGATGGAAATCGGTAAAACTGAACGTTGTTATTCCGTCCTTCACGTTCATGGCAATTTACAACACAACAGTAGCGTCTATTGCGGCGTTTCTTCGTAGCGCGCGGAGCTATCGCGGTTGCCGTCGTTTCCGCCATCAGTCCGATGGGTGAGCCAGCAAGCGCTTTATGCAGTTCGGCCACGGAACACCTATACAAACTTGTTCGGCGGCGCGTCCAACTAGCGTATCAATTCATAGCTATCTGTCTGGGTCGCTAGCTGCATAGGCAACTTAGCAAGGGAGTCGGGCTTCGCACTACTCAATTACTGCCTCTTGGCACCGGCAGATGGCGCTACGCGTCTTGCAAACCTAAAGCCCCTCAATTTTTCAAAAGTAGCGCCATTCTTAGATCTTTCCGCCACCCCTGTTACGTTTCGCCTACGACGCGCGGTTTAGCCGGCGCGGATGCAACGGACGCCGGGGCTTCGTTCAAAGCGGCAGACATTTTGGCCCGTTCGGCGCCGCCGCTACGCCTCCCCGCCAAGCGCGTCCAGGCATGTTCCGATGCCACGTGTCTTCATGTGCGTGTGTGAGTGTATGTGCATATTGGTGCCCACGCTTGTCGAAGCGCGGCAGCCGGGGAGAGGAGCTCCCAACAACTGTGAAGCGAGGGGGTCTGACAGGCGCCGACACGACGGCTGCTCCACCTTCTCCTCCCCATTGTGCCCGACAGGCGCCGACACGACGTGTGAGCCACCTTCTCCTCCCCATTGTGCCCGAACGGCGCCGGCACGACGGCTGCGCCACCTTATCCCATTGTGCCCGAGCGGCACCGTCACGTGCTCGTCTATAGAGGGGTTCCTTCTTGCCCTCAACTGCGAGAGTATAAAAGCAGCTGCCCCCGGACGCCAAAAGAGGGCTCCGATTTCTTCTGTTGAGTAAAGTGCACTCCCGTCTCTCTACTTCGGTCAACCTGACCGCCAACTCTTTGCGATGTTAGAATAAACAAGTTGTTTTGTTGTTACCAGTCGACTCATGCTTTGCCGGGACCTTCGGATGCTTCCAGTTGTACCCCAGGCCGCCAGGCCAACGCTACCCTTGGGGCTTGCGACCCAGGTGCAACAACGGGCGTCAGCGCCGAGTTCCCAACAACTCGTGCCAGCGGTACGATTACAACAACTGTCTGCCAACGGTGAGATCGCGACAACGGAGGCCAGCAGCGAAGAGATGCAGTTGACTGTATGCTGAGCAGCTCAACGACCATCCGGGAGCAGTGCAACGAGCCCTGTGTGATGACTGGTTGCCTGCAGCGGAACAACTGCGCTGAACTCTTGGCTGCGAGGTTTGGTGAGTGCGGGACTTTCTTCTTCTGAGCTTTGCCAGGCTTTTGTTAGTGTCAGAAACAGAGCTGGTAATTGTGGTTGTCGTTGCTGCCGGGTTAGTTTGCGGCAAGACAATAGTAGGCAGTAGAGAAAGCAGCATTCGGAGCAGCCATGGATTTGAAGTCGTTGCGCAAACCGAAATTGCTGGAGCTTGCAAGAGAGTTGGGTCTGGATGTCTCAGACAAACTCAGAAAACCAGAACTGCTAAAGGCTATTCTTGAGTTAGAGGCTGAGGATGACGAGCTGTCGGAATGCCTTGAGACTATTGAGGAGAGGTCAAAAAGACAGGAGCGCGAACTTAAAGAGCAAAAAGAAAAAGAAGAGCGCGAACACGCTTTGGAAATGAAGCGTCTAGAGGTAGAGATGGAACGCGCTCGTAATGGAAGTCAGGCACACGGTGCAGGAGAACGCGTATTGTTCAAAATGACTGACCTGATGCGGCCGTTTAAGCTTGGAGAGGACATTGGTTTGTTCCTGGTTAACTTTGAGCGAACGTGCGAGAAGCAGGGGTTCTCTCGGGAAACGTGGCCACAGCGCTTGCTCACTTTGTTACCCGGCGAGGCGGCCGACGTAGTCGCTCGCTTGGATAGAGAGGAGGCAGAGGATTTCGACAAAGTGAAATCGAGTCTGCTAAAAAAGTACAGGCTGTCAGCGGAGGCGTTCCGTCGGAAGTTTCGGGAAAGTGAGAAAGGCAAGAATGAGTCATATACAGAGTTTGCCTACAAGCTTATGTCAAACATGCAAGAGTGGCTCAAAGAAGAGAAAGCGTTCGGTGACCACGATAAAGTTCTGCAGTGTTTTGGGCTAGAACAGTTTTATAGTCGGTTACCTGAGAACGTGCGGTACTGGGTCTTGGATAGGCCAGACGTTTGTACGGTGGCTAAAGCCGCTGAGCTAGCCGAGGAGTTTGTGACGCGTCGGGCTCGCGGAGCTAAGGACGGTCAAAAGGGTGAATTTGGCTCGAAGTTTGAGAGGCCGAGGTTCACGCCCATGAGATTAAAGGGGGACACGCGTAGTGAGGATGCGAGTGAAAGCAGTGCGACCGAACCTAAGGAGACGGCGGCAGCCGAAGCCGAACGCAGAAAGCGGTTCGAGACGAGGCAACCGCGCGTTTGTTATACGTGCCAGAAGCCGGGTCACTTTTCGGCGCAGTGTCCGGAAACAACACCAAAAGTTGTGTTTTTGTCATTATGCAGCACTGACGAGAACATGAAGCTTCTCGAGCCTTACATGCGAGACCTCCTCGTGAACGGGAAAGAGTGCCGAGTGCTTCGCGATTCCGCAGCTACGATGGATGTAGTTCACCCCTCCTACGTAGAATCCGATATGTTCACAGGCGAGTGCGCATGGATCAAGCAAGCCGTGGAAGCTCATAGCGTGTGTCTGCCGGTAGCAAAAGTGCTTATTGAAGGACCTTTCGGAGCGCTTGAGACGGAGGCGGCAGTGTCATCTATGCTGCCCCCCCAGTACCCGTACCTATTTTCGAACAGGTCCGATCACCTCCTGCGCGAGAAGGGGCTTTTGTTTGGTGAGGCTAGCGTTCAGGCCTTAACCAGATCGAAGGTTCGGGAGCTCGCTGCAAAGGCGGTAGTTGCGGGGCCGACGTTGGCGAACAATGAAAAAGGGTCAGAGGCGCAGCAAGCTGATATTCAGAGCACGCCCGAACTGAATAAAATTGAGCCTGTAGCGTTGAAGGCGCCAGATACTGGAGAGGAAATGCCCGATAAGGGAAAGTTAGAAGAGCTATCTGCAGATTTGCTCATCGCGCCTACGTCAGACGGACTTGATAGGTTGCTAAAAGTCAGCTGGTCGGCTTTGATAGCCGAGCAAAAGAAGGATGGCAGCCTAGAAAACATACGCTGCATTATCAAGGAAGGTATCGCCAAGAAAAATGCTCGCTTTGTGGAAAGAGGTGGAGTCCTGTACCGGAAGTATCTAGACCGCAGAGGAGTGGAGTTCGATCAGCTGATCGTGCCTCAATGCTATCGTCAGGATCTGTTGCGCTTGTCGCACGGGGGTTCGTGGTCCGGACACCTAGGAGTTAAGAAAACTAAGGACCGTCTCTTGCAAGAGTACTATTGGCCAGGGTGTTTTCGGGACGCAGACCATTTCGTGAGGACATGTGACACCTGTCAGCGGGTGGGCAAACCAGGGGACAAATCGAGGGCGCCGTTGAAGTTGGTACCTATCATTACGGAGCCTTTTAGACGGCTCGTTATTGATACAGTGGGACCTCTGCCGGTAACAGCCACGGGGTACAGACACATTTTGACTGTGATCTGCCCAGCGACAAAGTTCCCTGAAGCAGTGCCGCTTAAAGAACTCAGCTCAGTTGAGATAGTCAATGCACTACTGTCCATGTTTGCGCGAGTTGGTTTCCCTGCGGAAATCCAATCAGATCAGGGCACAGTGTTTACTAGCGCTTTGACGACAACTTTTCTCGAAAGGTGTGGGGTAAAGCTGTTACACAGCTCAGTGTACCACCCACAGTCGAATTCCGTTGAGAAGCTCCACTCCGTCATGAAGCGCGTGTTGAGAGCATTGTGTTTTGAACATCAAACTGACTGGGAGCTGTGTCTGCCTGGGGTGATGTTTGCATTACGGACCGCGCCGCATGCGGCTACGGGGTTTTCGCCAGCTGAGCTGGTGTACGGTCGCTCGCTGCGATCTCCGCTTCGCATGCTTCGAGAATCGTGGGAAGGCAGGGGCGACGACCCAGTCGTGGTGGAGTACGTGCTTAAGCTCCTCGAACGCTTAAGAAGGACACAGGAGTTGTCAGGTGAAGCAATGGCAAAGGCCCAGCAGAGGGCCAAGGTTTTTTATGATCGGACCGCCAGGGCCCGTCGTTTTGAGGTGGGCGATGAGGTCATGATATTGCGCACATCGCTAAACAACAAACTAGACCTGCAGTGGGAGGGCCCAGCACGAATTGTTCAGAAACTGTCGGACGTTAACTACGTGGTGAGTCTGCCAGGAAAGCGGAAAGCACAGCAAGTTTACCACTGTAATCTGCTCAAACCTTATAGACAAAGGGAAGCAGTGGTGTGCATGATGGTAAACGTTCCTGAAGAGCTTCCGGTCGAGCTTCCGGGACTAGGCTCAGTGACGAACAGGGAAGACACCGGTCAAGTCATTAGTGACTTAATCAGTAAAGCATCGCTGTCGCCTGAGCAGAAAACCGAACTACACCAGCTCTTACAAGAGTTTCAAGGTCTGTTCTCTGAGAGGCCTGGTAGGACTTCTGTCCTTACTCATGATATACAACTTACCTCCCCAGAGCCAGTACGATCCAAGGCGTATCGGGTGTCACCCCGCCAGAGCGATATTATGGAGGCTGAGGTAAAGAAAATGCTACAGCTCGGTGTTATTGAGGCAGGTGAGAGTGATTATACCTCCCCTTTGATTTTAGTTGAGGTACCGGGCAAGGAACCTCGTCCTTGCGTCGACTACCGCAGGCTTAATTCCATCACTAAGGATCAAATTTATCCGATCCCTAACATCGAGGAGCGCCTTGAGAAAGTTAGTAGCGCTCAGTTTATTTCCACCCTAGATCTTGTCAGGGGTTATTGGCAGGTTCCACTTACAGAAGAGGCTAGTAGGTATGCGGCGTTCATTTCCCCAATGGGAACATTCCGTCCTAAAGTGTTGAGTTTTGGTTTGAAGAACGCGCCATACTGCTTTTCAAGCCTCATGGATAAAGTGTTGCAGGGACAACAAGAATTCGCTTTACCGTATCTAGACGACGTAGCGATATTCTCCGCATCCTGGTCTGAGCATATGGCACACTTGCGGGCAGTGCTAACCCGCCTGCGCGAAGCGGGCTTGACAGTCAAGGCTCCTAAGTGCCAGTTAGCACAGGCCGAGGTTGTCTACCTCGGTCACGTGATTGGTCAGGGTCGTCGCCGCCCCTCTGAAATAAAGGTGGCCGCTGTGCGAGACTTCCCGCAACCGCGCACGAAGACCGATATTCGGTCGTTCTTAGGTGTCGCTGGCTACTATCAGAGGTACATCCCCAGGTACTCTGATATCGCGGCTCCCCTGACGGATGCTCTAAGAAAGACAGAGCCCCAAACAGTCGTCTGGGACGAGACAAAGGAAAGAGCTTTTAGCGCCCTAAAGAGTGCCCTAACAAGCCAGCCTGTGCTACGATCGCCAGACTATACAAAAGGGTTCGTTGTTCAGTGCGATGCTAGTGAGCGAGGCATGGGCGTTGTACTGTGCCAACGGGAAAATGGAGAAGTAGAACACCCCGTCCTGTATGCTAGTCGTAAGCTGACCAGTCGTGAGCAGGCGTATAGCGCCACCGAGAAAGAGTGTGCGTGTCTCGTGTGGGCCGTTCAGAAATTGTCATGCTATCTAGCCGGCTCGAGGTTTATCATTGAGACGGATCACTGCCCTCTCCAATGGCTGCAGACCATCTCTCCCAAAAATGGCCGCCTCCTGCGCTGGAGCCTCGCTTTGCAACAATATTCCTTTGAGGTGCGTTACAAAAAGGGGAGTCTCAACGGTAACGCCGATGGCTTAAGTCGAAGCCCCTAACGTAGGAATCAGCCTCAAAATTGTTTGTTACTGATGTTTTTCTTCCTGAGGCAGGATTTTAACATATTGCGTTTGTTTAGTGTTTCAAAGTGATGACATGCTTTCTAGTGCAATTTTCCAATTTGTGGACGCGTTCTGAGTGCTGCTAGACTACTGTAAGGAACTAGGCAGTGGTATAGAAGGGGAAAGAGCCTGGCAGGGCTTAGTGAGGGTTGTGCCGTGCTTGCTGACTAAGCGGTTGGGTTTCAGCGTAGTTCTAACGCTTGCCGGGAACGAGAACAAAAATGTGAACTCTCCCGAAGTCACTTTGCAGTGTCCCGTGCGAACCTGAACGAGAGAACGAGGCCTTCTCTGTGCGCTGCGCTCAAGAAACGTCGAGGGACGCCCGACTTCGGTTATGAGCATCATCGAGCGACATCCCTCCGGACAGCGGATGCAGTCCCCTGTCCATCGGGATCTCCTTCCCCCGGCGGGGCGGTCTGTTACGTTTCGCCTACGACGCCCGGTTTAGCCGGCGCGGATGCAACGGACGCCGGGGCTTCGTTCAAAGCGGCAGACATTTTGGCCCGTTCGGCGCCGCCGCTACGCCTCCCCGCCAAGCGCGTCCAGGCATGTTCCGATGCCACGTGTCTTCATGTGCGTGTGTGAGTGTATGTGCATATTGGTGCCCACGCTTGTCGAAGCGCGGCAGCCGGGGAGAGGAGCTCCCAACAACTGTGAAGCGAGGGGGTCTGACAGGCGCCGACACGACGGCTGCTCCACCTTCTCCTCCCCATTGTGCCCGACAGGCGCCGACACGACGTGTGAGCCACCTTCTCCTCCCCATTGTGCCCGAACGGCGCCGGCACGACGGCTGCGCCACCTTATCCCATTGTGCCCGAGCGGCACCGTCACGTGCTCGTCTATAGAGGGGTTCCTTCTTGCCCTCAACTGCGAGAGTATAAAAGCAGCTGCCCCCGGACGCCAAAAGAGGGCTCCGATTTCTTCTGTTGAGTAAAGTGCACTCCCGTCTCTCTACTTCGGTCAACCTGACCGCCAACTCTTTGCGATGTTAGAATAAACAAGTTGTTTTGTTGTTACCAGTCGACTCATGCTTTGCCGGGACCTTCGGATGCTTCCAGTTGTACCCCAGGCCGCCAGGCCAACGCTACCCTTGGGGCTTGCGACCCAGGTGCAACAACGGGCGTCAGCGCCGAGTTCCCAACAACTCGTGCCAGCGGTACGATTACAACACCCCGCTCACCCTGGCGCGTCCTCCCCACGCCTCCTGTTGCCCCAGCCTCCTCTGCTCCCCCATTGGCCAATCTGTGTCACGTGGAAGCAGGCGCCGCGCTTTAGTATATTTTTTCTTGCTACCGCGGAGCAGGCGCCGCGCTTTTGTATATTTTTTTCTTTCCAGCGCGCGCCGACCTCCATTGTTGGGCCTGCGCGACGAAAGTACGGCAGGCGCACTGACGGAATGCGTTAGCGTAATAGAATGTGTAGGGCCGAGAACTTAATTGCGATGCCATGCTGCTGCGCCTTCGGTTGCCGCAACAGACACAGCGAGGGCAAAAAGCTTTTTGCTTTGCCGTCCGGCGGGCGCAACGCCAAAAGAAGTGTGGATTCGCAGGATCGGGCGGGCTGACATCGAGGAAGTGGCAAAGAACGCACGGCTTGGTGAAGTAAGGGCCACGGCTACTCACAACCTCTTATTTTGAGCCTAGTTCACGCCTTCCGCTTCGAAAAAGTGTGTGTTCATGCTCTGCGTGGTTTTTAGCGCGGTGAATGACTTTTTTTTTTTCGAATGTGCTCTCTTTGTTTCATGTAGTTTCGTCTTTCGGTGAAATGCACGCATCTGCAGCTGGCCTGTGACATTAGAGCGACTTTATTCAGGGTGCCTTTTGAGCTCCAGCACAATCTCTAGCACATTCTCGACGCTTTTGCAAGGCTCAATATGACTTAGGATGCAGTCTTTTAGCTTCGAATGTACGCCCGCCTGTATTGATTTGGTTTGTGGTGATTAACGTTTTTAACGTTCCGAAGCGACTAACGCTAGGGTGCAGGTCGTAGTGTATGGCTCCGGATAACTTTATCTAGCTCGCCTGGGGATGTTTAACGTGCACTTTGATCGTAGAGTCGTACGTGGGCCGGTAAATTCCTCGTTGGCGTTTCATAAGACTCGCGCGGGCGCGCTAGCGCTGCTTTAGAAGTTGGCACCTCGGCGCGATTGTATTTCTTCAATAAATTTTATGTACTAGTTGTAACACCTTGTCATTATTTCGTATTATTGACGGCGCCTCCTGGGCACCAAAGCGGGAACGGGAACACCAAAGCTAGAACCAGGGCTGGATGGGGCTCGCCGAAGCCTGTGCATGCCAAGGGGGTATAAGATCGCGGACAGCCAATTTTGTATGCGAACACTCCCTGCGACGCCTGCATTATTGTAATGTCACGTGCTCTTCAGAGGCCTCCGTTAGCCATTACATGTGCCCTCCTGGAGCAGAACTTGTAGAAAAAAAAAGAAATCGTCACGATTACCAAAGCACCCCACAATGAAAAAAAACGGCCCTGTTGCCAGGCATTGCTGACCGCACACAGCCGGAATGGCTGTGTGCAGTCAGCAATCTCTCACGCGCCGGCCGAACAAAAGTATCCTGCAGGTACGTAAATGAACCTACGAAACCACGTACACATACTCTCACGCTGTCAACACCTGAAACTTTGGTAATTACGCGCGTGTTTGAGTACACCGCGTGCTTGCGTCGTGTTTCAGCAACACGAACTCTCAATGACGCGCGCTTTACGCCTTAAATACGCCTTGAATAATGGTCCTTTTCGCTGTTTCTTCCGCATTTCCGACACGAAATTTTAAAGGCCAATTACCAACTGACGAAGAAAGATCTCGATTGAAAAAACTGCTCCGCAGGGCTCGAACGGACTTTTCTGCGGATTGCCTCCCGTAGAGTGTTAGCCGTCGTCTGCTACGGCAGGCCCACCACCGGCGGCGCCACCGTCGAGGCCGCGCCGAGCGGAGGAGGAGGGAAGTGAATGGCGCTACTTTGGGAGATTGAGGGGCTTTATGCAAACCTCCAGAGTCTGATGAGGCGACTCTACACACGCTGGTTCATCTCTCTAGTTGTAGGTGCACGTAATTTGTGGTAAAAAAACAGCCGCTAGAGATCGGGCTACACCGGTCCTCATCGGGCTACATCGGATAACAGAATACACTCTAAGAACAGTTTACACCCTTTGGCTTGCCCCTTCTGCCACACAAAAATAATCGTCATCTGCCTTGATGCGTTTCCTTTCTTTATCGCTGCGAGCCCGGAACTTTCCAGTGACGAACGGCACGCGCGTTATCAGAAGGGGCACTCCAAAGGGTGTAAACTGTTCTATGCTGATAACGCGCGTGCCATTCGTTACTGGAAAGTTCTGGACTCGCAGCGATAAAGGAAGGAAACGCATCAAGGCAGATGACGATTATTTTTGTGTTGCAGATGGGGCAAGCCAAAGGGTGTAAACTGTTCTTATCACTCTTAGGCAAAGTTACACCCTTTGGCTTGCCCCTTCTGCCACACAACAATAATCGTTATCTGCCTCGATGCGCTTCCTTTCTTTAACGCTGCGAGCCCGCTACTTTCCAATAACGAACGGCACGCGCGTTCTCAGAAGGGGCACTCCCAAGGGTGTAAACTGTTCTGTGCTGATAACGCGCGTGCCGTTCGTTACTGGAAAGTAGCGGGCTCGCAGCGTTAAAGAAAGGAAGCGCATCAAGGCAGATAACGATTATTGTTGTGTGGCAGAAGGGGCAAGGCAAAGGGTGTAACTTTGCCTAAGAGTGTAGAGTGTACCTTGGTATGTGGATTAACGAAGGCAATAGATTTATGGAAACACAGCAAAAAACAATAACAGTGAAAGGAAAGAGAAATGCAGCCATAACGAAGCACAGAGCGCTATGGGGATACAATAGGTACGAGGTCCTCCGAGGTATGTGGAAAAGTGTCATAGTTCCAGGACTTACTTTTGGAAATGCGGCTGTTTGCTTTAAATCAGGGGTACAATCAGGAGTCGATGGGAACGAAAGGTTGTCGCCTTGCATTGGGCGCTTACGGGAAGACTGCAAATGAAGCTGTGCAGGGTGATATGGGCTGGACTAGTTTTGAAGTGAGGGAAGCTCGCAGTAAAATTAAGTATGAAGAACGGCTGAGGAATATGGAATAAAGTAAATGGGCTGGGAGAGTGTTCAGGTATCTGTACACGAAAAACGTTGATTCACAGTGGAGGAAAAGAACTGGGAAGCTTACCAGCAAGTATGGGGCCTGTTGGGTGGGCAACACAGCAACAAAGAAGGTCAAGCGGAAAGTCAGAGAGGCTAAAATAATCTCGTGGCTGGCGGCAATGAAAAAGAAAGCTGCCATGAGTAACTACTTAAGAGGGAAAAAAACGAAATCAGGAAAGAAACAATTTATAATAACTCAAAGGGAAGCTCATTACTTTTCGAAGCGAGATCGGGATGCTTTAGAACAGCGAGAAGGAAGAAGAAGCATGTGCTTGCTGCGGTAAAGCTTGGGAAACAATGGAGCATGTTTTATTAGAATGTGAAGACGTCTACCCAGCGGTCGATTTAGGCACCACTGGCCTCCTTGAAGCCCTTGGGTTCAGCGAGAGCAGTGGAAAAGTAAACATGCCCGCAATAGGGATTAGTAAGAGACGATTCGAGGATTGGTGGAAGAAAAGTAGGGAAACAACAAAAACGGAGACGTGCAAAAGCACAGTTCGCAATAGGGGATCAGAAAATTTGGGTGTGGTAGTTCAGCGTGGTTTTCTTTTCTTTTTCCTTTTTTTTAAATCTAGGTAGGACATTAAGCAGTATAATAGCGAGAGCTTGGTGACGCAACCCACCGCCCCGTTCCAAAGGAGATGCTCATAACATCCATCCATTTATCTTTAGTCCTTCTGTAATCTTTCTATGACAAACAGTAAGCTCCGTCAAAAATGGCCGCTGTCGCTAGTGCTCTCGCCGAGCCTTCTTCGGGCTTTTGCTTTGAAAATTGTCGCAGGTGAAGTGAAAATGAATATTCAAAGATGCCAGCCTAATTAGAAGACATTTATGGCAAATGCAGTGCCGGAACATGCTGTGTAAATTGAGAATGTAGCTGAAATTGCTTGTTTCAGCTACATTGCAATTACCATGATTCGACACATTTCCTTCAGAAATTGTTTATGTTCTGCTCTCTTTTCTATTTTCTTTTTCTGTAGTATGCGATGTATCTTGGAATGTTGTGCGCTTACATGAGAAAAAGAAGGACGTTTTTTTAAACTTGTGCGCGATACCCTTGCAAATTTTGATCTTTTCAGAAATGCCTTCCTGCAATCGCAAGGGCTGCCGATGCCCAAGGCAACAAAGACCGGTACAACCATTGCTGGTATAGTGTTCAAGGTAATGTATATATATTCGTAACATCGTCCTGTGTCCACTATTACGCGCGATGCAACTGACGTCGTGGTTTTATTTTGTTCAGGACGGGGTAATCCTGGGAGCCGACACTCGTGCCACTGCTGGAGGGTTTGTGGCGGACAAGAACTGCAACAAGATTCATTACCTTGCTCCAAATATCTAGTATGGTTTGTTTGGACTATTATCTACCGCGACAAGTTATCTGAACGTGGTTGTGATAATGAGGTGCTCCGATTTGCACATGTGAGCAGTGCTATCTTATGTCGAAGGTTACCCACAGTGTCTTATACGGCTGTCACACGGCGCACTTTTGATCACGATCAAGCCCGATCCGGATCGACTTTCTCGGTCGCGTTGGCTCCTTTGCGCAAAATGCGCGAGGGAGCCAATCGCAGTCATAATTGTCATGGTAAAGCACATCTATTGGCTCTCCATAGCTGCATTACTTCAATTGGTTTGGTTTGCTTTGCTTAGCTTAGCACTAGACACTATAATGTATGAAAAAGCTCTTGGTTTGAGGCGTGCATGCTGCATGAAAGCTCTGTGAAGGTACCTAGGAATATATTTTTTTCTGTTCAGTATCCTAATTACTCTGAAGTAAGCAGTCCTAATTTTCAAAAATAATGAAGCTCTTTAAATTTAAGTTGCTCATTTTTGTTTACTTCCTATGTCATAAGTAAAGATTATGAGATGATGTGCTACCATTCTGTATTATTTATCTATGAAAGAAAAATAGTTATATTTTTATACTACTGAAATGTGATGTAACTTTACAAAGTTATGAATTATTCATTTAGTTCACCTGCGCTTTTTGAACTATTTCTTGGGGCACTTTGGCTCTGCAACTCATTTCAACAGTGGATCTGGCCTTGCTTGCACAGTCATCATGCATACTGCATGCTAAGTAGTTTCTTGTTCCTGAAAGGCCAAATGCATCAAAATTTTGGACCGTGTTAAAGATGAAGATAGAGTTGATATAGATCAACCTCCCTGCAAACTTCTGCAATTGAAATACGAGTGGGTGCATCATGAAAATCTATCAGAAATAGATGTTTTTGGTAACCAAAACTCAAGCAAACACCGCAGTTACCATCCGCTGGATATGATGCACGATGTAGAACATTGTGAACCAGCACACCAACTGGGCATGACCTCCAAGATTGGGCACCACTCACAGCATGTTAAAAATCCGAGGTCATGCTCTGGATTATGCATCACTTGTAACCACCAGTTCCCCCTGTCATCTGCTAATGTGATATAGTAATTACCAGCCCTGAACTTTTCCCATGCTTACTTCAATTGTATATACTACTAATTTATAATCAATTGAGCCATGTTGAAAATTGGTTGTGCTTGGCCTTTAAATAGTCCCTGTAACCACCAGTTGACGCAACACACTTCATTGTCAATTTAGGCAAAAAAAAAACTCAACACAAAGAGTGCCATGGAAATGATCGAGTCTGTGAACAGCGTAATACACACAAGACAAGTAACTCGTCCAAACGCACAGATAATCATGACAACTGTTACTCCCCACTTACAAAACAAACTGCCCACTAATGCACCAAACGAACGTACTCATGAAACATAATGAGGAAACCAACAAACTTAACGCATTAATCTTCAACTTAGAACACTTCCACAAGAACGTTGCCACAATGCATTATGCAGAAATACACGAATCAGCACACAAACACTTAGCTTGGGACACTTTCCACCTAAACTACAGAGAAATACAGCTAGTTTCCCAGCATATCAAATCATTTGTTAAGGACAAATACAGAAAAAAACTACATAAGTCTACCTCAGAAACCACATCCACCAACTCTTTGAAGTCTACCTCAGAAACCACATCCACCAACTCTGTTGACCGTGCCACCCTGAACAACGCAACTACAACAGTCACCTCGGGAACACTCAGAACACAGACAGTGGAAAGTGAAACGTGCCACTGGATGCACACTATTGTAAAAACGAAATCAACGGCAGTTCAAACAGACACAACCGTTACAGACAACACAAAATTCACTATGGAAGTGTTTGCACAGACACCCACATGCCTGCCTGCACACACACAGACTCAAACAGAAACAGAGCTGGCATTTAGTGAGGCATGTGGGAAGAAACCTGCCAAACAGAAACATACCCCATGAAGATCTCACTGCCAAAAGCCTAATAAATGACAACCATTGAATGTTAATAACCCTTCTCTGCCATGAAGCACCAAATTCCTACAGTCTAAAAAACTTACCAAAAAACATGCTAGCTACACCTTCCATCTCAATACATACACAGACTACACAGAACAATATAATTCTTAAAGGACTCGCACTGAAGGCTATACCAGCTCTAGGCGCACTTCCACCACACCGTCATGTAAATTGGCAAACAGCATTATACAATGTTTCACTCTCGCTTTTGAATATCCTCAAGGAACACTGTGAAGGAACAACTGGAAAGTTTTCGCCACAAATTTCAGAACATAGCTCTGATGGAAAATTTAGATCATTACCACAAAAAACAGTCTAGAAAATTGGTTCAGAAACAGAGAAAAAAAAGTGAACTTAATCGAAAAACAACCTTCCATGCAAACAGCCACCTCACGCCAGCAAGAGAGAACTCGAATGTAGAGACACGGAGACGTGGCTGAAGTCTCCGCAAAATTAAGCCAGTCTACAGTTGTAGACGTTTCAAACACATTAAGTAGAGAAGAAATAGGCATGCTTAGCAAGGGACAAAATTTTTGTCCCATGAACAATATAATTAAATGAATTGCAGCTTCACAAGGACCTTTTAGAATTTTCCTGACGAATGCTTAGTAGGCATGTTTTTGCAGACAACGCACCAGACACCGGAACGACACCATTTAGAGCCCAGCCCATTTGGACTGCTGAACCGGAACAAGCCATAGAACTTGACCTTTGACCTATATCTGAAAACTCTCACTAAGGAAATTATAAGCCAATTCAAGACAGCTAAGCGACCTAAATACATAACTGACTCAGAGAGTCATATCATCTCAAATCTTAGTTGCCGGAACGACATTGTCATTAAGGAAGCAGATAAGGGTGGAAGTATAATTATTTGGCCAGTAGTTAAGCACAAGCACAAGGCTTACGGACAGATAAACAACCCTGAACATTACCGTAAGCTAGACAAGATCCGACATTACCACGCACACTGAAAATTACCAACAGGCTTAAATCACTTTTTTCTGATAAATTGGTAATACCGTCATAATTCAAATTTCTTAAACCAAGCAACAAAACTGCATGATGCTACTACCTCCTTCTGAAAATTAATAAAATTCCACCCACTGAACTATACATTGCTAACATCCCAAAGCGTTCGATAGTATCAAATAACAACACTCCAACAGAGAGCCTCTACAAATTTCTTAACCACTTCCTTGATGATGTAACCAAAAAACTTCCATCATTTGTACAACATGCCCCCACCTACTCAAAATTATGGAGGACATTAATACTAAAGGCACAATACTGGAAAACATGATTCTTGCAACACTGGACGTCGTGGCCTTATGCACCAACATTCCAACCCCTGGTGGTTTATCTTTGATAAGAGAAACGCTGTCCAAACACAATGCACAACACTCTATTGAAGTCTACTGGTCTGTTGAATTAGTTCTAATATACAACTACTTCAAATTTGAGGATATTTACTATTTACTACCTACAAATACATGGGACAAGTATGGGTACACCTCTTGCACCAACCTAAACAAACATATTTATGGGGACACTCAAATCAAATTTCCTATCTCGCTGTACAGACAAGCCCCACACATACATACAATACATAGACAACATACTTATAAGGACATGGTCAGAGGAGTCTAAATAAATGTGTAACATTCCTAAATTCCTTTGACCAAACAATACAATTAACATTGGAATCTTCAACTGAATGCATAAACTTTCTGGACACAACAATATGTATTGACAATGGGACACTAAAGACAACACTGTATAGGAAGTCTTTTGATAAACAACAGTACCTACTATATACAAGCCACCGTCCCAGACATTGCGAACAAGGTACCTTTAAAGGTCAAGCCACACAACTATGTCACATTTGCGTTGATAACCAAGACTACATAGACTCAATCACCTATCAAACAGGAACCACCTGAACACTGCCCTTCAAAAAGCCTACACCAATGCAACCAAACTTGAGCGAGCCGAGGTCCTCAAACCCCACCCCGAGATCACAAGAACAACAATGCTGCTTCTTACTAGTACTAAATTCTCAAATGCACTTCCAAACGTGAACATCCTCGGTAAATACTACGCAATTTTCACCAGCAACCAGAAACTTAAGATCTTTCCCGACCTGCCCAGAGTTGCCTACAGACGTAACACTAAATTCAAGGACATTCTTGTACATGCCAAACTAAGGACAAAGAGGAAACCAACATCCACTCCCTGTGGCTACCCCAGGTGCTCCACATGCAAGCATACACGAAGAAGCTCACAAATACACACAAAATTGCGACGTGACTGGCCGCTCGAGGCACTTTGCATGTATTCGTGGGCTTCTTTCACACTCAGAAAAACACTTATGCAGCTTGTATCAAGCAACAGAAAGCTGTATTGGAAGTTTTTCATGTTGCTCTACAATTTTCTAACTGACACTTTTCATCTAATTATAATATTTGAGAAGTTGATTAATTAAGACTGATTATCTAATTAGGCAGGATGAGAAAAATAATAATTGTATCTCCAAGCGATGGCAAATAACATTATTTTGGTTCTGTCCAGCTACATGGCATTTGCGTATTTTTG
This sequence comes from Dermacentor variabilis, assembly GCF_050947875.1. Lineage (NCBI taxonomy): Eukaryota > Metazoa > Arthropoda > Arachnida > Ixodida > Ixodidae > Dermacentor > Dermacentor variabilis. The sequence continues at coordinate 114,801,883 of NC_134568.1, read as the reverse complement.
ATGTTTGGTTCAAGTTATGTGGGAAACCCTGCATAATTAGTTACTACAGTAACTAGTACAGCGTCGGATTACCTTAACAAGGTAATATTGGGTCTAACCTGCACGTCAAGCAATATAGTCTATTGCCTAGAGGGTGCCACTTGTAACAAACAATACATAGATGAGACTGGAGAACAAATTGATACAAGACTCACGGCCATTGCGCAGATACAAAACACAATTGCCTAAAGCAGTAGCCAGCCACTTCAATGAACATCAACAAAGCAAGGCTCTATAAACTACAAACAAATTTCCGTTCACCTCGCAAGAGGAAATATAGGGAATCATACCTCAAAAACAAGTTTAAAGTCCTACACCAGATGGGAATCAATTTGGCATATGGCAACCGAGATTCGCTAAATGCTACAACTTAAACCTGAACTTCTCATATTATTAACAAAGGCACAAGAACAGGTTATACCACCAGCTAACCTCAATTCTTAAGTTCACCTATACCTCCATTTCCAGCCCTTCCCTCCCTCTCCCCTACTATTCGATTTAATATTTCCTTCCATGCTTTTACGCATATATCAACCAAATGAGCCCTTTTCCCATGTGCACCTGCCCCCTCCCACTTTTTCTGCTGTCACCCTCCTATTTGTTGTTCTGTTTAATTTTTTATCTTTTCTTTCCCTTTTTACAGTGAAGTTGTTAAGGGCTACTTTCCCCACTATCGTGTCTGCATGTACGAAAAAATACTGAAGATAGTGCAATGCTGGGCCGACCTGCGGCGGAGGTGACGCAGGCGTTAAGCACTCCCCATACATGGGCCGATCCCGAAGATAGTACAGTACCGAACCGACCCGCGGTGGAAGTAAAGCAGGCATTAAACACTCCCCCATACATGGGCCGATCCCCAAAATAGTGCACTACCGGGCCAACCTGCGGCAGAGGTGAAGCAGTCGTTAAGTGCTCCCTATATGTGGGCCAATCCCAAAGATAGTGAAATGCTGGGCCTACCCTCGGTGGAGGTACAGTTTGCCATTAAGGGGCCCATATACACGGCTTCGCTGGTCATGCTTGTTCACCAAGGTGTCTACAAACTGGGAATTTTCAGGGAATTTTAATAGTCTGGAAATACCCAGGGAAAACTCGGGGAATTTTTACTTCTATCAGGGAAAATTAGCTGTACTATTATTGAAAGGGAACGAAAGTCGTGTTAATGCTGGCTCCAGTAATAGACGAATTGCAACGAATCGTCGTTGACGCCGTGTAATCGGCACAAGATATTGCCAGACTCTTTAACGACCGATTTTCCAGAAGCCCAATTTTTCGGACATGCCCGATAATTCGCGCGGCTTCACAGCACCACCACGTACTCCATAGAGTCAATGTCTATTGCCCTGACTGCAGGTCTGAAATGGAATTAATCAAAGCCACCACTGCTGCCATTTCGATTGTCTCGCCGCCTCGAACCGGTGCTCTCACACACCGATCCGCTGGCAGCCGTAGCCACCACTGCACAACGTTAGCCTAGCTGCTTCTACGTTTGCTAGCTTCTTGCCATGCGATGCCATGTTTTTCATTGAAAGAATTCGCCGCTGTCAGCAATGGCACTGACTCCACCTTTGTAATCCTCGCGATTGGCTTCGAAGCTTGCAAAGCACAGCGCATTCCGTAATGCCAGTCTCCGAAAGTTAGCCTCTCCTCAATAGAAAAATGTTACGCGGTGAAGCATAACAAGCGTGGGAAGGGGCAGTTGTCACGGGGCACAGTAAGTATTCTTTAATTATACACACGTGCACTCCCGTCTCCTGTCACAACATGAGCACCGATATGACTAATAAGTGTACTGGCAGGCCTTAAGAGCTTTTTCGAACATGCCTGTGGCAATTTGAGCCCTTGAGAGGAAGCTTTAGCTCGGGCCCAACTCCGACGCGGCATATTCAAATACATGTAAAACACAAAAACATTTTTCTGGGATAACCCCTGGACCGATTTTAATGAAACTTGTTGTATTCGAGAGAGAAAGTTAAATTCTAGTGAGTGTTGGAAGCGGAATGTCAATTTATGTCCTGAATTTTGTTAAAAGAATTTTCAGAAATGCGAAAGTTAAAAAAAATCGAAGAATGAAGTTTGCAAGTTCATAACTCTGCATCAAAAAGAGATATCGCAGTTCTGTAAGCGGCATCCATTAGATCATTGAAAGTGGACAAATTCGATATGTCATGTTATAACTTACGTGAATTTGTTACATTGTTTACAAAGGTTCTGCAAAAGCTGTATTTCCATATCACTACATTTTTTGAGATTCACGTATAGCATATCAATTTTGTCCGCTGTAGGTGTATTATCGAGCGGAATTGATATTCCGATATTGTATTATCATTTTTCGTTTCTGAGTTACAGAATTGTGAACTTGATAGTTTCGTTTTTTGAAAATGTTCGATTTTTGCCAATTTTTAATAAAACATTGAGGACCTAAATAAAAAATTCGAAACGAACATGCACTAGATTTTAAGTTCTTCTTTTAAATGCAACAAACCTTGTCAACTTTGGTGCAGTGGTTGCCGATAAAAACGAATTGTCCTTTTACATGTATTTAGATAGGAGCACCCGAGCTAAAGCTTCCTCTTAACTCTTTCGTTACCACAAGAAAATTGTAGTCTTTTATAGGTCTCGGGAAAAAATATTTACCACTACAAATAATATTCCAGCAACATAGCGTGTTGTGCATGATGAAATTCTCTTTCCAAAAACATACGTTGCCAAACAAAAAATTTTAGGTAAAATATAAAAATTCTAGAAAGCACCATTTTTGCTGCCAGTTGATAAAAACAATAAAAAAACAATATCTCCTAAAACATTAATATTAAAGGACATTTCATATATACATTTCAAAGATAAATAACCGAGGAACAGTGTCTGAAAAAATAAATGCTCAGTACACTCCTTCCTTCGGATACAAAAATGAAACTAAGACCAGTTCATCGCTCATGGCATGCAGTGAAGCAGTTCCTGCATTTTGTGAAGCATAGGAGCACTCCGCATTTTCCCCATAAAATGTCTGGTGTGTGTTCCTCTTTGTGGTCCTCGTAACACATTTCGCAGTTCCGTCTTTTCGGCATCTTCTGAGGATGGGGGGGGTTCGATGAGGAGTCCAGGGAATGCACTTCACCAGTTCGTTTAGAGTCATGCACCTCTTTAGGACCAATCGCTCTCAGCGTAGCTGGGCTACTACAAGATTATGCATCCAAGCATATCTGTTTGCATTTTTTGCAGATTGTCTTTATCACTTGTGCAGAGAAGAGTAGAAAGAAATCCCACGCTGTTGCAAACTGTCTTGCGCTGATCCACAGTGCTGGGCCGAGATATGCTACGGGTGGCCTTCTTGGCGTGAACAGAAATTTCTTTGCTGCTGATGGCAGCACATCATAACCAAGCGAAGTATACACACTGAAGATAATCAGGAGAGCTCTCAGATTGTGCAAAAAGATCGGCAGATAAGTGCGCACAAGGAAGCAAACCGCTCAAGGTCGTAATGGAAACTCGCCGGTGAACAGTTGTGGATGTCCCATGCTGACTAAAAACATAGTCGTCGTCAGAGCTTGAATCTGCTTTGCTGTCATCTTTGGAATCTTAACTCGAGTCCTCATTACTAAATTGAAGTGCAGGTGCAGCATAGTTTCGAGCACGACGCTTTTCTCACGACGCAGCCGCGCGGGATGACGCCGTGGGAGCCATTTTCAATAACTGCGCAGTGACACCGGCAGCACCCCTTGCCTGGATTTTATGAGAGGAGCGAAACCTCTTTTACTCTATTACTCATGGAAACTGGTTGAAAATGCCAGGTCCACATGCTAGACATGCGGCAGACCTTCAGAAATACACTTTGGTGGAATAAAACGACTCGGGACTCCAAACCAAATCTCATTAGTGAACAGGTGGCGTCATTTTTTTATCACCGCTCAGCACTGTCGGACAGCAAAGCCGGCGATATAATTTAATTCTTCGCTTACTAGGAGTCATTTGATTACAAAATTTTGATGCTAGTGCAGTGTAATCGCGAGCGCCACGATTTTTTCTGAAGCGCGGCAGGTGACGGCCACGCCTCTTTGCTACAACATACGCGCAAACGTTCGCAAAAAGGTCCATCAAAAATTACGTCACCGGAGCATGAAAATTTTCACTGATTCTGAAAGTTGAGTGCCTGTACTAACTACTGGATGACCTTAAGTAGATAAAACGGCTCCAACGTGTCGAAATCCAGATGCCAGAATATCTTTTTTGGCGCCTCCACCACACACGGTCATGCTACTTCTGTATACCACCGTGACAACGCCTACATCAGACTACTGAGGCTAATGTCTTTTGAAAGACCAAACCGCTCCTCTCCTACCCTCATCCATTGCCCCCAGACGGTGTTGCCATCTTAACACCTTCAAATTTACCCGATGCACTTCTGCTGCACTACTCAAGTCATCCTTTCAACTCGCGTCTTTTTGTTACTCTTGCACTGACGGGCTTTTCTAAAACCACAAATGCACGCTGCCTGTGAAACCTACTGTTTATGTTCAGTTCTCTGAAGGCTTCCTAACCTCTCGCTCACCAACACCCTCCTATGCCCTTCTTTTTCATTTTTTCCTCTGCTGCCTTCCCACCCTTCCGCTCTTGTTCCCTCATCTTAGAAATAATACCTAAAGACGTTAAGCGACAGCGCTTATTTTCTTTTCAGTGTCTCCCTTTACAATCAATCGCCACCGACAATGACCACGTGATGTAACTCTACTAATCTGTTAAAAACTAACCTGTTTAGAATGACTAGGCTGCCTTTGACAGCGTCTTTGGCCAGCCTTTCCAACTTATCCCTGTTAAATTTTATGCCACAGTGTGCTACTCCATCTGTCGGCCCCCTTCTTGACATAGAGCTCATAGTTCTTTTCATTTTTTTTGTGTGTGTGTAGTGTGTGTTTTGGGCAGTGCTTCACTTCTCATCACACGTCTCATCAAAAGACGAATATTAATATCAGGCACCAGACATGTTCCTCACATTTCAGAAATGTTGTAGGACACTGCATCATATATTAGGGTTTGCTTTGGTCGTCCTGTATTTTCGTGGCATCAGAATTTGAACATTGAATCATTGGCTACTGTGTGAATTGTTCTGAATTACATGTTTTGCCAAGATTCATGAACATTTGGAAAAGCCAACTTGCATTGTACCTTCGCCTCTAACAACAGGCATTTTTTCTCCCTGGTAACAAGGATCCACGTTTCAGCAAGACAAATGCCGTGAAAAGGCTGAATAATCAAATATAGTAACTTTTCTATAGAAGTTTGGGGCAGGAAGCTATTATTCTTGTTTCTCCCTTCCTATCTTTGCATTTTGCGAAGAAACCAGCATGTAGGTTATGGTTAAAAGGCTGTTGTATTTAGAAAAATGTACTTATTCTGACGTTTTGTAATTTTGTATTGCACTCTGTCCTGGTCAGTTGCTGTGGTGCTGGTACTGCTGCTGACACGGTAAAGACAACAAGAATGATATCATCGCAGCTGGAGCTTCACCGCTTGGCCACTGGACGGGTTGTTCCTGTGTGTACAGCAAACCGCTTGTTGAAGCAAATGCTCTTTCGGTAAGCATTATCATTTTTAGAGTTTCCCGTGTTTCAGATGCAATTTGCACAATTTCATTACTAGCCTCTGGCATCTAGAGTAATCGGACCTGGAGCAACAGCTTGACATTGTCTGGAGCTACGTGCTGCCAGGTGCTGTACAGTTTGGTTCTTTATGTGCTTGATGCTGAAATTGACTAACGTGGTCATTCAGAACAGGACTAACATAAAGTACTAGTAATACACAGCTTACTACATTATAGTGGTGCTTGCATGCAGGTGTAGTAAAATATAGCAGACAAAGAATATACTGTATCTACTTGAATCTAACGTGCACTGTTTTTCCGATAAAACGGTTCTAAATATTGCGTGCGTGTTAAAATCGAGTGCTACCCTAAATCTGCGTTACCATATCGCCATTGGCATTTCAAAATAGCTGCCTTGTACGCGCTTTGAGCCTAGCTGCTGTAGCTTCCTCCATGTGCTGTAGTATGTGTGCTTAGGTTAGTACACCGTCCATCTTCCCGTTTTCTGCGTTTGCTCTGTAAGCATGGAAGCGCCGACTGTGAAGACATGCGATACCGCAATTAAAAGGAAAGTCATCATGTGTGCGGCGACGGACAGAAATCGGACCGCATCACAGGTGTCCGGAGTGCCCAAAACTTGCGTGCAGGACTGGCGCAAACAGAAGAGCCGTTCTACTCCGGTAGCTGCTGTGTATCGATCTACGATGGAGACAGAGTCTATGCATCTAGGCGCACCACGATGCATTCTTGTTGCTTAGTTCACGTTAAAGCAAGAGGCCGCACAAAGGACAGCACTTCCTCACTCCAGTGTTTTGATAAGAGTTTCTACAGTCGCTGGGTGAGACGTGTTCATATTTGCTTGTGTGTGCGTGACGCCATGCTTGTTAATTTAGTTAGTAAGCGAATGTTAAAAAGTTTATACGGCCCATAATACTATCCTTACTTTTCATATAGCTGTCTACTAATTTGCTATCGCAATCGATGCTTCGCCTTTTGGGCGAAACTGTGCCTTCTTCTATTTATCGTAACTTTAGTGTATTTGGAGTAAATGTTTGTTTTTTCAAATGGGAAAAGTTGTACTTCTGTATGAAAGAATGAGGTGCGCGGTACTGTAAAGGACTTTTCTTTTTTTAACTCATGGAAAACGGGTGCACGTTAAGATTGAAGGTGCGTTAGAATGAGTAAATACTGTAATTTCACAGAAATCGAGATAATAAATATACAGATAGGCATAGGTCGGCAAACTTGTTCATGAGTCGGCTCACTCGGACATAGACTGACCCATGAGTCTAGAGTTTCAGTGAGTGCGGCTGTGTAGAATTTTGGCGAGTCTGAGTCCGAGGGAGCCTGGCTGATAGAATTTTGATAAGTCTGAGTCCGAGTGAGTGAGTGAGTGAGTGAGTGAGTTCTAATTATTTCGCTAACCTGTAGTCCATTTAAAAAGCTAAAATTGTGGCGACGGTTCCAACGTTAAAAGTTTAAGCAAGTGGCGTGCCCTGTACTTCGAGTGACGGCATCAAGAGAAGAAAAAAAGACCACAGCACGGAACTGCACGGTGCGCCTGCCGCATTATCAGCAGCATAAAGCTCGCTGCGCTCTTCCATTCCATCACACACATACAATCTTTATGTACACACCTGTAGTGCCGGTCCAGAGCCTTCGCAGCATCGGCAACGCGCAGTCTAGACGTATAGCGCCTGCTTCCAACTCACTCCCTGCCCGGTGCTTTTTTTTTTTTTTTTTTTTGTTCCTAAATCTGCTCACTCTTTGTGCTGTTGCAACTGGGGGTCTGAAGATTTGTGGTATCCATTCAGCATGGAGGAGTAAGGGAACATGGGGCTGGGTTCAGTATTCAAGATGTTTTATGCACACGTTTATATTACATTTTTACAAGAGTTTTTCAAGAAGTGCAGAAAAATAAGTTTATGAAGAAGTTCCAGCAGCCGATCTCTCCAATTGCCTGTCTCCTTTTAAACCCTGCGTTGTCATTGTCCAGTCGCCTTCCTCCAATTTGGCGTTAGGAGACAGGTGACATCATGTCCCACCAATCCGGAGGGGGTAGCCCTTTCCCTCTGAAGTGAGCTACGCACAACACTGTATATGAACAGGTGAGAGAGGTGTGGGAAACACTGACTCCTTCACCGGTGCGTATGCAGCAGTTTGGGTGGATGACAGGTGAAGGACTGTTGCCTCCTGACAGAGGTACTCCTGGAGGAACCTGTCTTAGCAGATCTCCCCACCATCTTTGTAGAACTTCTCCTGGTAGGACTCCACTGGTGGCCATTAATCATCTCAGTTGAGGATAGCTTTGACAGGGCCGTCGGCCCATTCCCCATTATCATGTTATCCGTGACCGATGGTTGTTGCGGCATAAATGGCCAATCACAACAGTGCCTCCGTGGCACCATAGAGGGAGTTTGAAAGGGAAACAGTTTGAAAGGGAAACGTGGGAAGCCTTGCGGGCGAGTATGAAGCATTGGTTGCTATGCGAACGTAGCTTTTGCTTTCGCTTTCACCTTTGTTGGTAATGTTGGTAATATTTTTTGTTAGTGTAAACGGCATTGACTGGCAGAAAGTATACGACGAAAACAATGTTGATGCAGCTTATGTAAGTTTTAGCCATAACATTAAGAGAAGGGAAGAGAGTCATATGGATCAGAGAGCAAACTGGGATAACCAATATTTTAGTTGAAATTAATAGAAAAAATCATGCAGATCCCATGCATTGTGGGAATCGATGTAAGCGAAGCTTTTCGTGCTGTTTGCTTTGATCGACGATAATTAGCCATGTTGATAATGTCATGTTGATGGCAAATGTTTAATTTCTTCGGAATTTAGTGCAGTACCAGAGTGGTGAGTTGATGTTAAACGTTACCTTGTATGCACCACTGCTGTTTGTGCAGTGTTTGCGAGACATGTTTGCTTGAGGCATCTTTATGGCATCATGGTTCATAACCTTCGAGAAGGTTAACATTGTCATTGCCTCACACGGCATATTGCATCGTGGTAGAGGTGTTAAACTTTGATTGAATTGTGGAGCTCCATGTGCCAAAACCACAATATAATGATGAGGTGTGCCGTAGGGATGGGTTCCAGATTAATTTTAAGCCCCTGGGGTTCTTTAACATGCACCGAATTCTAAGTACACGAGCATTTTTTTGTATTTCGGCCCCGTTGCAATGCGGCTCCTGAGGTCCGAATCGAACCCGCAACCTTGAGCAACGTCATAGCCACAAAACTGCCGGGGTGGGTGCAAAAGTGTTGATTTTACATGCGGCCGCTTCCATAGTGTCGTCTAGATGTTACAGTGCTTAATTCTGGCTTTGCGTCTGCACACCCTGCGTCTATTGTCCGCTTGACAAATTTGCATGGTGTTAATTATTCAGAAATAGTAGGAATGTACCATAACGTACCTTGAACTTAAATTTATCTAGTTAGTCTGTAACTGCTGTCGTATCTAGTAGTAGCGTTTCCTTGCCTTCTTATGTCGCCTTTCCTTCTCCTGCCCTCCCCCATGTATGTGTGCTGCAAGCAAAGAGTGACAAGGTCGTTATTCACTTGTTTCGTGACTGTGTCTTTTCTATGCATTCTCTGCCTCCTCTCCCTATCTGCCATCTACCATATTTACCTCCCCTCTGGACTGTTCCATGTTAGTACAAAGATAAGTGCTGAAGTTTCTGCAGTGCTTTTGCCGCTGGATCAGGGATAATTGCAGCCATCCAGAAATATTGTGACAACGCAACAGAAAGCTTCAAACAAGTTTCTCATGTTGCCTTTCCTCTCTGCCATGCTTCTGCCATGTATATGCACATTCTGAACGACGTCCTGACACAGCGTGCAAGACAGCAACAGCAGCAGCAGTGGAAAGGTCGAAGGAAGAGGCAAAGAAAGCTTTGCTTTAAAAATGGAGCTTGGCACGCTATGTAATGCTTAGGGCAGATAACAGCTGGACCATTAGAGTTCTAGAATGGGTGCCAAGGGAAGGGAAGTGCAGTCAAGGACAACAGAAAACTAGGTGGGGTGATGAAATTAGAAAATTTGCAAGCACTAGTTGGAATCAACAAGTGCAAGACAGGGGTAATTGGTGATTGCAGGGAGAGACCTTCGACCTGCAGTGAACATAAAAATAGGCTGATGATGATGATGACACATCAGCAGCACACGAATGAATGTTTTTTGTTGAAAATCTAGATGCATTGCCTATGTCCTCCTTCTTAAATAATTTTTCTTTAGTATCCCTTTAAGTGAGCTTGGACCTCACATGGTTGATATTTTAAGTAACACACTTTTCCAGCCTCTTTATTTATTATTATTTATTTATTCAATACTGCCAGCAGTCTTTTGGCAGTCACAGCAGAAGTGGTACAGCTTCATGGACAAGTACAGAAATTAACACAAGTCATCAGTACACCAAGGAGTGGCATAATAAATTGACTAGCAGACTAATAAGTAACAAGCATAACAAGAATAAGTAATAAGCAAACCAAGATTGTGGGTGCATAAGGCATTTCATCAAACCATCAAAGAGTATACGAAATCACGAACGTGGTGTAAAAACCCTTACGAGTAACAAAAGTAAATTCAAAACACTATAGACAATGCCAATAAAAAGCATTCTAATGACGTTACCTGCATAACATCACAAGGAAGTGAGTTCCATTCAAGAATTGTTCTTAGAGAGAGAGTAATTATAGGTATTTGTTATCGTTTGGGGCATTATTAGGGTCCTTTTGTGTTTGCTTCGGGTCTGTCATGCTGTGTTGTACTGCATGTAGGTGTGAAAGTCAAATTTTCTTCTGCTTGTTAAAATATTAAAAAGCATTTGCAGCCTACATAGTTTGCGGCATGACTCCAGTGAGGGCAGTCCAGATTGGGTATGCAAGTTACAGACACATGTCTACCAAACTTGTGGCAGATAAATCGCAGTGCTTTATTTTACGCAATTTCTATACGGCGGGTGTTACTTTTGAAGGCGGAAGCCCTGATGGTCTGGAGAACACGGCATGCGGTACAGAAAGTCATGTGAGCTCGCCTCGCGTAGACACACGCTTGTGCCACTGCTAGCGCGTTCGTCATCGTCGTCTTCCACAACTGGCTCCGATGTCGCTCACCATGCCAAAAAAAGAAAGTCAAAGTTAAGATGGAGTTAATTCAGGCACTCGAACCCACGACCTTTGGTGGGAGTCAAACCCTCGAGCTTATATGGAAGTCGTACCCACGACCTTTGGTGTTAAGGCGAAGTTAATTAAGGCATAGTTAATTAATATATAGAGTTAGGGCACTTGAACCCATCACCTTTGGTGCTAGTTAAGGCACTGTTAATTTAGGTAACGTCAATTAAGGCACTTGAACCTAGGACCTTTGGTGGGAGAAAGCAAGTAACAAGAAGTAACAACGCATTCAAATGAGGATGTTCAATAATTTAATGAATGTCTCTTTAGTGTGCAGGCTTTTGCCTTCACCCTCTTTGGCATATGGTAAAGTGACTGTCAATTTTAGATACTGGTCCCAAACAGTGTCAGCATATTCAAGAGCCGGACACATAAGGAATGTGTAAGCAACCAATTTTGTTTTGCTCGTGGTGTGCTTCAATCAGTGCTTTAGCAGCTACAGTTTCTTTGATACAGCCGATACTGTATGGTCTACATGAGCACTCCAACTTAAATTTGAACTAAAGTATACACCTAGACACTTGAATTCACTAACTGGCATGATTTCTTTGTTGTTAGTTTCCTATTTAAAGTAATGCGGTTGTTTCTTGTGCGCCATAGTCATGTGTGTACATTTAGAAATAATAATATTCCTGTCCCAAGTGCGACACCTGTCAGGCACTGCAGCTAAGTAGCTATTAAGAATAACTTAGTCATTTTCAGATTTAATGCTGTGATACGAAACGCAGCATCTGCAAGGAATTGTTTATTAACAGGAGAATAGAATGACAGGTCATTTAAATAAATAAAAGAAGAAAGGAGCAGGCCCAAAGCTGAGCCCTGTAGGACTCTGGATATAACTACCGGTAGTAGCAAGGATGATTTAGATGCTCTTATTTGAACACACTGGCTTCTCTCTGAAAGGTATGAGTCAAGCCACCATAATATCTTTTCATTCTTTAGAAATTTCCATAGTTTGTACATGAACTTGTTGTTTGATATTCCATCAAAGGCCTTTTGGCAATGTACTATTAAGATAATGTCAATTTGACTGCCACTGTTACCACTGTTTAGTGGAATTCTTCTATAGGAAACATTTGAAATGTTATAAATACCCCTTGTGTCTTTTGATAGTCACTCCTGCGAGATTGTGTTGATGTGTTTTTAGGAGTAATGGCAACCTCTATTTATCTATAATGAAAGTTCTGGCAGCACCTTCATGATTGCCCACCACAGTTTCTTAGTGGCTGTGGCATTCCACTGCTGAGCACACAGCCATTGGCTCAATTCCCGGCTGCAACTACTGCATAATGAAAAAAATTCAGTGCACTGAGCTTTGGGTGCATGTACTGCATGGTAAAGAACTGCCAGTGACTAAAATTAATTGCCACTATGACATTTCTCTTTAGCCCCTGTGTTTCTTTTAGATACTGAACCCAATCAGTCAGTCAATCGGTTGGTCAGTCAGTCTTGGGGGACATGTTTTGTCATTTGAAAGGTGCACTGTGTTGTGGATGAAGGAAAATTTTTCTGGGACTAAGGTTGTGGTTCCAAACTACGTGATGTGTAGCTTTGCATATTTTTTAAAGTTGGGTACACCTAGTGCCGCTTTCTTCCCAGGTACCAAGGCCACATAAGTGCAGCGCTGGTACTTGGGGGAGTGGACACAACTGGCGGTGTCCTTTGCAGTATTCACCCACATGGCTCTACAGACAGGCTTCCTTATGTGACCATGGGGTCAGGATCCTTGGCTGCAATGGCTGTCTTTGAGCGTGACTGGAAACCCAACATGGCAGTATGTAATCCTTTTGTTGCCTTACATATATGTAAAATTAGATTATATGTTCAGTCTAGGGTATTTTATTTTGCTCTTACATTGCTCTCTCTGTCTGTATCTCTCTTTTCCCAAATGTACTGTTGTACTGTTCTGAGGTGATTAAGTGTGGAAAAAAGCACTATTGGGCATTGCCCAGAAGCTCTTTGCCATGAAACTGCTTACTGTTTATCATATGCTAAAATAAGTCACAAATTCTTTAGTGAATGCAAATTAAAGAAATCAATCTCATGGTTGAAAAACCAGGTCTTCGCCACACCCGTCATATAGAACGAGACATGGCGGAGCTTGAGGAGATCATCTCACCGATTAGCAGAGCTTACGCGCTCGTAATCGTCCAGTCTTCAACACCTTCACCGCGAAGACCATCGGAACAGGTGGGCTCACACCGGTGGCCACTGATTAGCAGAGAAGGTGTGGCTTGCGGTGTCGAGATGGGTACGGTAGAAGCGCCAGGCTGCTCAGTCTGCGACTTGCTGGCGGACAGTGGGCACAAGTGGCGACCTGAACGAAACACCAGGGAGTAGGCTAGGCATGCAGAGGACGGGGAACTAAGAACCACCTCTACCACTTGCGATGTCACAGTAAGGGCTGAACTTTATTGAGCCTGAGAGACGCGGCGAAGGACCCTCGGCACAGTCCACTATGATGATGCGCCTACATGCACGATGAAGAAGGGCACACGCAATGATAATATACAGATGATGAAGAGCTGCACAATAAATGCCCACAATATAGCCATAAGAATAGTTCAGGTATAGGAGCAGAACAATGCCTCTAGACCTGTAGTTCACCCAACTACTCTCTGCATTTGTGTTGTATATTACAATTAAGTAGCTTTGGTGCTTGTTTATTCAGTGACAGCCTATGACTCAACACTGGTAGGCTGGGCTTTTCACTACCATTTCCACGAAGGTGGCTCTTTTCACCTCCTGAATAAGTGAGACCTCATTATAATGAACTCACATACAATGCAGTCCACTTACAGTGATATCAAGAAGAACGAAAAATCCTATCGTTATCTATCTGGACTGCCGTAAAAAAAAAAAAGGCTGCCGAACATACTCTTCTAGCTCCAAAACCAAATTTGCCACTTGTGCTTAAAGCATAGACGTAGATAGTAGGCTGTGAAAAATAAAACATTTATTCATAGCTCTAAACAGCTTGTCAAGCATTAGGCATGCAGAAATACAGTCAAACACGGATATATAGAGCCCACATATATCGAGTTACTGTCTGTATCGAACTCGTAAATTATCCCCTTGAAAATTCTGTGTAAAAGTATGGAAATTTGTTATCGAATGGTATTTTTACTTGCCATTGGACATATAGAATGCCCTGCGAGCTCTGCACTCGCGAACTCCACGCCTTCGTGGCACCGTGCCTCCGCCAAAACCCTAAACGCTCGGAAAATGTGATAGCGAGAGGGAGGGAGGCTCGGGCTGCAGTACTCTCGCTGCGCACATTCTCCGACTTGCGGAATAGCTTTTTTTTCTCTCTCTCTCTCCCTCTATTATCACTCATTCTTCCCCCGTGTAACCATAGTGATCGGCTCGGAAAAGGTAAGAGTGCAGGAACGAAGGCGCCGGCGGCCTCCTCCTTTTGCCTTTTTTTTTTTCTTGTTGCTTTTTCGTGAGTTTCGCTCAGCCAACAACAGCTCGCGCCTCGTACATCGCTCATAGCGCATCGCTGTCGCCCTCAGAGGAGGCCGTTGCGAGCGCTGTGTTGAGGGAGGCTGTTCATATCCTTGTGTTTTGTGCGCGTTCTTGTGTATCGTGCGCATTATTGTTTTGCGTGCATCTCACGACACGTGTGACTGGATCGTGGTGGGCTGGCGCGGAAGCAATGGCCACAGCAAGCACAAGCAGCGGCAAGAGGCGCAAGAACCTGGACTTTGCGACAAAGCTGAAAGTCATTCAGCACGTTAAGGCGGGTGAGAAAAGTTCGACGGTGGCAGACAACTTCAGGATTCCTCGGAGCACTCTAAGCACCTTGTTAAAAAACAAGGCGAACATAAAGTCAAAAGCGGCGGAGCAACGAAGGTCGGGAGCTCGTCATGTGCGCACTCCTGCCCATGAGAGAGTTGAAAAGGCTCTCTATGTGGGGTTTTTAGAGGTCCGGGCTAAGAACATTCCGGTTGATGGCCCAGTGTTAATGGCTAAGGCCAAATGGTTCGCCACTGCACTTTGTGAAGACAACTTCGCCGACAACACAGGGTGGCTGCACAGGTTTAAGAACCGCCATAAGATAGTTGGCAAAACTATTTCTGGCGAAAGCGGAGCCATCATCAGCCAGGATATCCAGCAGTGGATTTCGAAGGAATGGCCAGAAATTTGCGCGAAGTTTTCTCCCGCGGAAATTTTCAACGCCGACGAAACTGGATTGTTTTGGCAGATACTGCCCAGCAAGATGCTCGACGTCCGGGGCAGCACGTGTCATGGGGACAAGATGAGCAAAGTCCGCGTGAGCGTTCTGCTCACAGCTAACATGGATGGCTCTCGAAAGCTCCAGCCCCTTGTGATCGGCAAAGCAAGGGCACCGCGCTGCTTCAACAACTGTAACCAGCTCCCCGTCCGCTACGCCTTCAATAAGAAGGCGTGGGTGACACGTCAGCTGTTTACAGAATGGTTGCAAGCGTGGGACGCCAAACTGGGCAAGTCGAGGTGTCATGCTTGCCTTCTCGTCGATAACAGCTCGGCCCATCACACCACCTGCGAGCTCGAAAACATCGAGCTCAAGTTTCTGCCTGCGAACATGACAGCGAAGCTGCAGCCGCTCGACCAGGGCATCATTAAGTCGTTCAAGGTCGGTTACAGGAGGCGACTCATTGATAGGCTTTTGGTGAACCTCCGCATGGGCACCGAGCTTAAGGTTGACCTGCTGGGGGCCATTCAAATGATGACGGGCGCCTGGAGAGACGTGAAGCTGGATACCGTGGCCAACTGCTTCTAGAAGGCAGGCTTCGTGACGGCGAAACTTTCCGAAACCTGCGAAGACGGCGACGCCGACGAGTGCATGGACGACGCGTTTCGCAAGTTGTCATCTTTTTTCCCGGCTGCCATTCCAGCCGAAGTGTCTGCTGACGATTTTGTGAACTTTGACAGCAATGTTCAGGCTTTTGCGAGCCTCACTGCAAAGGACATTGTAGCTGTAGTCGCAGGGACCCAGTCTGACAGCTCGAGTGGCGACGAAGATCGTCCGGACGAGGGGGCGGCTACACGCTCGTACTCCGCCGAAGTAGCGGCAGCGTTCAGCTTGATTCGCCGTTGTTGCGGCGACATGGAAGGAACCGAGCTGTTGCACTCGTACAGCCTTGATAAGATCGAGGTCAGCGTCTTTAATTTCATTTCCAAGGCAAAGAAGCAGGCCAACATAAGCGATTTTTTTTTTTCACGCAAGTAAAGCATTATGTTGCGTCGTGTGTGCTGAATTAGTTGTCATTCTTGAATGCGCCGATTGATAGGTCACCGTCCGCCACAGGTAAAGTCTCAGGGCCTGTATTTTTTTATATCGAATTTTTAATATATCGAATTAATTCACGATCCTCTTCGAGTTTGATATATCCATGTTCGACTGTAGTCGGAAACCTGCTCTTGCTTTCGCAGGAATTTCAGATTCACAATTGCTGTATGCATTGCGTCCAGCGGCTGTGCAAACACTGGTGGCAATAACTTAGCGTGCATGAAATCAGTGAGTGACTCGATCGACGACAGCGCACTTTGCATGAACATCGGGGTCGGTGTCAAAAATGGGCCACTGTAAGTCTCGTCGTTACTGCCGCTGCTGTCGTCACCTCTGTCTGTTGTGACAACGATCACCCCGTCGGATATCTCTTCACAGAACGAGGCATTATCATGTGCACTCGGGAACTCCTCCATAGACAAGAATGGCACCACCGGGCGGCACTGTTGCGCCAGCGTGAGAGCGCCGCATGCGGGGTAAAATTTAACTAGTGGGTGTACACTCTGCCATCTCTCGTTTGCATCGCCTTGATTGCCTCTTGCACTGCAGGTGTTTGGGTGCGTTTCGTACTGCACGCGGTGTGTGCCTGTGCCTGTGTGTGTGTGTGTGTGTGTGTGTGTGTGTGTGTGTGTGTGTGTGTGTGTGTGTGTGTGTGTGTGTGTGTGTGTGTGTGTGCCTGTGCCTGTGTGTGTGTGTGCCTGTGCCTGTGTGTGTGTGCGCGCGTGCGCGCGCGTGGACGTTTTATTCAAAGGACGATGTACACGCTTCTGTTTGCCTTTAAGAAGATCGATGCGCTTAACGATTATTTTCATGGCTGCAATGTGGCCATGTAAGTGACGGTGGGACGTGCCCCCACTTGTCAAGTACATTCTTTATTTCGGGAAATCCTCGGTGCACGCACACACACACAGTCCGCGTTTCATCCCGCTGCACTGCATGCGGCTTGCTCCGCCGATTACTTCACTCACTCAGTTCCCGCATGCCAACTGTGCACACATCCGTTCCAGCGTATCTAGTTAGCGTATAGCGTATCTAGTTCATTGTACTTTGTATTCACATGTTCTATGAATAATGTTGTATCAACGCTTACATAGTAACAATATGCCCACCTGCTATGGTCTCGATAAAGAGACTGGCAGTATTGAAAATAAATAAATAAATAAATATTCTATCTCCCCGCCACACACCGTTGCCTACTTTCCCGTGCCTGCTACTCTACACAGTTGCCTCCCGGTACCCTCACAGGCCTATAATTTTTCAGTTCTTTAATGTCTCCCTTTTTGTGGATTAGTATAATGTTGGCATTCTTCCAGTTCTATGGGACCTTTGAAGTCGATAGGCAGTTCGTATAAAGAACCGCTAGTTTTTCAAGCATTATGTCTCCACCATGTTTGATTAAATCGACTGCTAGTCCATCTTCTCCTGCCGATTTTCCCCGTTTCATGTCTTGCAAGGCCCTTCTAACTTCATCGCTGGTTATAGAAGGAGCCTCTCTAACCTGTTCATTACTACTTTAAATGAAGGTATTGTTTCTGCTTTGGATACTGTACAGGTCAATATAGAATTCTTCCGCTGCTATCTTTGAGATTACTGATGATATTACCCTGTCTATCTTTCAGTGCGTGCATCTTGGTTTGTCCGATGCCTAGTTTTCTTCTCACTGTTTTCAGGCTGCGTCCATTTTTTTACTGCTTCCTCAGTCTTTCTCACATTATAATTTCGAATATCCCTTAATTTCTCCTTGTTGATTAGTTTTGAGAATTCCGCCAATTCTATCTGATCTCTTACATTCGACACTTTCATTCTTTGTCATTTACTTTATTAGGTCCTTTGTTGCTTGGGAGAACTTACCTACTGGTTGCCTTGAGGCCTTACATCCCACTTGAGTTGCTGCTTTTGAAGCCAGCCTAGTTATGGTTTCACTCATTGCCTCTATATCATCTTCATCTCTCTTTTCTAAGGCTGGAAATTTGTTTGAAAGTGCCAAGCTAAATTGGTCTGCTTTTACCCTTACTGCTTCTAGGTTGGCACTGCACTTTGCCCTACCTAACACTTCTACATCCTGCACTATTCTGGGATCAGCAGAAAGTATGAAATCAATTTCATTTCTTGTGTCACCATTAGGGCTTTTCCAGGTCCACTTTTTGTTCCAACGCTTCCTGAAGAAGGTGCTAATTATTCACAGCTTATTCCTTTCCACGAATTCTACCAACACCTCTCCTCTAGTGTTTCTAGAATCGCCGCCGTAGTTGCCAAATGCTTGTTCACCAGCCTGCTTTTCCCCCCACATTTTCATTGAAGTCTCTCGTTACTACAGTATACTGAGTCTTCACTTTTCTTATCGCTAATTCAACATCTTCATAAAACTGATCTGCTTCATCATCATCATGACTGCAGCTTGGAACGTAGGCTTATACTACCTTTATTCTATACCTCCTATTTAGCTTTATTACGACTACTGCTACCCTTTCAATAATGCTATAGAATTCGTCACTGTTGCCCGCTATGTCCTTATGGATTAGGAATCCTACTCCAAACTGCTTCTTATCTGGCAGTCCTCTATAGAAGAGCACATGGCCATTTGTCAGCACTCTATAAGCTTCACCATTTCTTCTAACCTCACTAAAGCCAATGATATCCCAAACAATGCCTGATAGTTCCTCAAAGTGTCCTGCTAGGCTAGCTTCACTCGACAGGGTTGGAGTGTTAAAGGGACACTAAAGGTTACCAGAAACTCAAGTTAAAGTGGTAGAGCAATGTTCTAGAACGTCTAAGGCGTCAATATAATCGCGAACAGAGCTTTAGTAACCGAGAAATTGAGGTAAATGCATGACACGATTTGAGACCCCCCAGCGACATTCCGGTACTAGACCGATGACGAAAGGTCTCCTCATAATTTGTGTTACTAATACTCAACTACTCGTATTAAAAATATCATTTCATTCGATTATAAGCCGGAAAAAATGCTACTTGTGTACGTCTATTCGATTCTAGGAAAAAATAACATTTTGACGTTACCCTGCAGTAATATGGGTGTTCGAAAGGTTTCGTTTTCGCTCGACTCTGCGCCGCGCACGCTTTGGAGTTTCAGTAGTTTCGTTATCGCGTCGTGCTGTGAGGGTTCTGCTCGCGAAACTTTCATTTGGAACAAGCAGCGAGAATGCCACGTCCATGTGATGTCGTGGGAAGCCCTCGTTGCTTTCCCGCTCCGGAGAGCCGGTGTCGAGGCCGCCGTCGTAGTACGCAACGACGCCGGCAGTGCGAGCCCTCAGAAGCAGGTCGCGCTCGTCGGTGCTCAAATCGCTGAAGTTGAGCCCACCATCGCGAGCCAATCTGTCGGTGTCAGGGTCCATTGCGACGAGCGTCGAAGTTAGCGTCATAGAATGAAGTACCAGCTTATGGGCGTCTTGCGCTGGAGTGTGAGGTATAGTAGCGGCGCCTGGTGGCGGTGCGGGAAACGACATCTGGGTCGTGCCAGCTTGGGTCGTATTGAGCCCTGGCTGTGGCGAAGCACGTTTCTAGGCCGAGTTTTGCGTCGATTCGCACATTTTTATGCCCTGTTGCGAGTGCGAAAAGGCTCGTCGCTTCTCATAGACCACGCCGACCACGCTGCGAGCTCGCTGCAGCCTATAGTTTAACGAAAACGGACTCTCCGTGTGCCGTGGGACGTAATGTGGGACGTAATTCGTTTCTCCTTCCGCTAGCCACCATACTCCCGCTTTCGCTCTGCTGTCGGCTCTGTCTTGGCTCTGTTTCTGGCCGCGCGTTCGCGTTTTGCGCAGAAAAGCCGTAGCGCCGTCTGCGGACGCCGTTCTACTCACCGATGGCGCAACGTCACTATGAGACCATGATGTCAGTTCTCCTCGATCGGAGGGCGGGCGATTTGAACTGCGCTAGAGGTACGCGGACGCTTCAGAACGCATTTTCTCTTAAAATAAGTCTCTCCTTGGCACGAAACAAGCGTTTCGAGGTTTCTGGGATGGTATTTCAACAGTCCACGTTGACTTAATAGTAACCTTTAGTGTCCCTTTAAACGTTGCAAGGGTCAATTTCCATTGGCGGCCTGTCCGGGTCCAGAAATTCTTAGCACCCTCTGCCGCGTTATAGGTCTGACCACCGCCTTGGTCAGGTGCTCTCAGCTGCTGGGTACTGAGGGCCATTGGGTAATCGAGTGAGTCATTTGGGAGGGAGTGGCTGAATACTGTACCAGGGAGGCCAATTCCTGTTCTGGTGAGGGAGTGTCTTGTTGAAGCTTAGTGGGTCTTCCTAATTTGGTTGTACCTGGATTAGTATAGCCCCACTTGCTCTCCGCGTCGTTGCCAGTGTCAGGCATCACTCCAAGCTTCCAAGCATCCAAGCTAGCTCAGTCAGATAACCCTGCTGGCTGTCAGGCTACCTTAGGTCGGAGAATTACAGCCCAGGTGATCCTAGGCGCCTCAAAACATGCTTGAATTATCCACGATATGCTGGTTTTGCTGATTGCGGCAGGTGGAACGGCATAATTTTTCTCAATGGGTCTAGCATTGTGGTTTCGGAGTCTCCCGTACGCATGCGGCCATGAACGCAGCTAGATACACATTTCCGTCGAATTTGAACAGCACTTAAAGGTAGTGTGTAAAAAAATAAAATGAGAAAAAGAAAGAACTTTAAGCACTTACCGGGAATTCACTAGTCGCATATGGAGGGAGGTATACCAAACAGCTCACTGTCTCGCCTGCCTACCTCAGGCATCGGAGAAGTCTTTCCGAAAAGTATTTCTGAAGTAGTCTAATTTGAATTCAAATGCATTTCTCGACTTCGATAAAAAGTGGTTCATGGTCCCTTTAGCCAAGAAAGCGCGAGAGTGGGGTTGAAGATTAATATGCAAAAGACAAAGATAATTTTGAATAGCCTGGCAAGGGAACAAGAATTCAGGATTGCCAGTCAGCCTCTAGAGTCTCTACAGGAGTATGTTTATCTAGGTCAATTACTCACAGGGGACCCTGATCATGAGAAGGAAATTTACAGTAGATTAAAGATGGGCTGGAGTGCATAGGGCAGGTATTGCGAAATCCTGACTGGGAGCTTACCACAGTCGTTGAAAAGTGTACAATCATTGCATTCTACCGGTGCTAACATATGGGGCAGAAACTTATAGGGGCCCAGAACCACCCATCGGGCTTGGTGAAATAACATAGTACATGGGTAGCATACATTGCTGTGAACATCTCTGCCAAGTTTTGCTGTCGTGCGTGGAGCTCGCGAGTGAGTGCGAAGTCACCTCTCTCTCAAACGCTCTCTTTTCAACAGAAAACCTGCTCTTCACTCTCTTCTGGACACTTTGTTTCTTAATAAAGCGGATTTCCATGCGTGGCTGCTATTAGTAGCTCTGGTTGGCTATGTGGCGTAGATACCGCTGCTGCCGTTGGGTGCTGCCACAAGTCCACTGGCTAAGTGCACTACGGCGCGCTGAGGACAACCGCATTTGGCTTATGTTTAGCGCGTTGTAGGTGCCAAAATCAGGAGTCGTGGCATCTACTTTAGCATCCAAAATGAAATTTGAACTGCACGCCACAGTGATAGTTGGAAGGCGGAGTGTTGTGGGCACGCCCCACTCCGCCGTAGCCCTCGCAGTGCAAGGCATTGAAGAAGCAACAGGAGCGCAGTGGAGGCCATGCTTGATTGCCAATAACTCTGTTTCTGTGGAGCACATTGAAGCACTTCTTGCGGCAAAGTATTTCTAAAATAAGCTATTTTCACTTCAGATGTCTTTCTCCACTTCGATAAGAAGTGGTTGAGGGCCCCTTTAAAGATTAAAGGGCCCCTGAAATGGTTTGGTCAAATTTTGTAGACGCGTAGGGTACAGCTAAAGTTAATCATTCGCACCACAATTTGTGTAAAGCGTCTCATATTAACCCTTTGAGGGTCGAATTATTTTGAAAAAAACTTTCCCAGGTGGTCAAATTACTTTGTTGCGGATCTTGAATGTACAAAATGTATAAAGTCGGGAATAAATAGTAAAAAAAAAAATAGGAACAGTATTTTCGTGTCGGCATCACTCAGAACTGCAGAATGTTCAATAGTATTTCAGACTGTGGTACTCCTTGAAACACGGGTCTACACATAGCGCCTTATCGCAGTCTGCACACCTAAAATGCGTGTCTGTTCTGCTCTTGGAGCGATGAGTTGTGTTGGTGCACACATGACATCTTCTCTGTGTGTGGCTGCCTTGGGCAGAGTTCAGAGGCACCCTCTTGCATAAGCATGCTGCCGCAGAGAGCGAGAATACCTTGTGAGCGGTGGCGATAAACAAGCTAAGAGCAGCGCCAATCAAGATAGAAATCAACTTCTGCCAGCCCTGCGAGAGCGTGCCGACAAAGAGAAAAATCACGTTTCGTGCGCCTCTGTTGCAATCACGCTGCGGAACCGAAACCGCGAAAGCGCGTTGCCGCTGAGAGCGAGAATACCTTGCGAGCGGCGGTGATAAACAAGCTAAGAGCAGCGCCAATCAAGATAGAAATCAACTTCCACCACCCCTGCAAGAAAGTGCTGACAAAGAGAAAAATGACGTTTCGCGTGCCTCTGTTGCGATCGCGCAGCGAAACCGAAACCGCAAAAGGGGTGTTGCCGCAGTCTGCGCGATGTGCTGAAGCTAGAAATCAGTTTTGTTTATCTCCCCAAGAAGGTAGCACAAATTTCAAACGCTTCTTGTAAGTCCTAAGAGGTGGCAGCACCTCCCAGAAAGCATGCATTGTCATTATGGTGCGAAATTTCAAACGGAGGGTCGAAACCGTACCCGTACGGCAAAGACCTTGCGGGACAGAAAACCACCGCCGTACATGTACGGCAAAAACCTTCAAAGGGTTAAGAGAGCTACGGACGATTAAAAGTTACCCTCCTCCACAGTCATGTATTTTCTTCTCAACTCATTCGCCGAGTGATCGGGGCTAAGCTCCGCCTTCGCTTGCTCTGCATCATGATGGCACGTCCTGTCGTCAGCTTCCGGTTCTCTAGGAGCGAGCGCGTGAAGCCTCTCCAAACTCTTTGCCAGCTGCCTGGCAGTCGACCCCTAGCGAGAGCTATCGAAGCAGCGTGCGTTGCAAGCATTCTGTTGCAGCGCTGAACGTGTCTGATATTCCAATAACCACAGGCAAGCTGGGCATTTTGACGGAATGGTGGAGGCATAAACTTAAACGGATGAAGGAACTTTAGCGTAGACTTACGTGAGCGGCCTGATCAGTCTACACGGTCCAGCCACCTGGTGGCGCAAAGCTTAACCAGCCAAACAAAGCACTAATATTGCTCTAACCAAGTGTAAAACATTTTAAACATTTACAAAAACAACATGTTATAGATTGCGATCCTGCAAAATATTTACACCAGCAGCAAAGAAGAATACACTTCGTTACTACTACTGTGTTTGGTTGAGCACTGTGCCACCAGGTAGGTGGCTGCACCGTGCAGACCATTCACATTTGCACTTCTGCTCATCCCTTGTAACGGCACGGTCAAACGGCCAGGCCTTGTCCCCTTGCGCTTGCGTTTACCCAAATGCCAAACTCGCGAAACGCTATTGTGGTAGTAATCCTCCGGTGTAAAGTGATGGCCGAAAATGCTGGCGCCGATCGGATAGCAACAGTCCGATGCGCTTGAGCCACTCCATTCCTCTGCTGCCTTGCAGAGGGACATGATGTCACAGCTTGACATATTGCCAGTCGCTACGTTTGCAGCCCACAACACCACAAAGGCGAATCATCATGCTCGCGAAAAGACTGAGACCGACACTGACCTCGGAGCTCACGTCAAAACGGAGCACGTTGTAACACAAGCAGACGATACTTGCTGTGTGCCGGAAGGGCTTAAGTGTACTGAGAAATTTTACTTGTGCATTCTCTTTCTGTTACTTTCTTTTTATAGAAACAAATTAACTCACATTCCAACTATTACGAACAACATTTGTTCACCATAAAGTTGGAAAAATTATCAATGACACGGCAGCCTGGGCAGCCAATCGGATTGCTCGCCCTACTGACTTCATTTGGGTGAATAACGTCAAATGGGTAGGGGCGGCTGAAAATTCAGCCTATCAGTGTGCTGCGATTGGCAGCGATGTACATTTTTAAAACCTTATAATAAATTACACGCTTTATGCGGAGCACTTAGATGCATCAATTAATGATCAGAAGGACCTACTCTAGCGAGTCAGTATGTTTGTAGAAAATCGTCAAAATCGTTTCAGGGTCCCTTTAACAAAGAAGCTCTAGAACAAGTTCAGGACTGTGTATAGTGATATGAAAAATGTTAGCCGTAACGTTAGAAGACAGGAGGAGAGCGGTGTGGATCAGAGAGCAAATGGGGATAGCTGATATTCTAGTTCACATTAAGAGAAAAAAAAAAAGGATGATGATGATAATGTGATGGCAATGGTGATAACACTTGCTTTGAGAGTAGGCTGCTCCTGATGTTGCGAGTGTGGTTTTGGTTTCATACCCTATTGTAGACCGTTTTCAGACCAATTTTGTTGAACAAACGTTCATATTAAAATCTGATAAATACAGGAGTTATTCACTTTGAGCTACCGTTTTCTCTTCAGAATATGTCAAAAGCCTGTCAAGAATGGGCATTTTTGGCAGGAGATAATGTGTCTAACATATTCACTTTCCTCTAGCAATGCCAAGATTGATGCCACAGCCATTGAAGTCAGGTGCATGCATGTGTTGACCAGTCATATTTGAATTATTCGGAGAGGGCTATCAAAATAATGAAAGTTCCACTAAAGATATATGAACTGGCCAGGACCTTTGGTCGCGATTAACTGAAAAATTGAATTAACTTAAATATAATTAAGTAACAGAAGTCTGCTGTAGCGCCTTTTAAAATCAAGGTTGTGATGGAATGCCCTCGAGTCAGGGAAGATATAGTAATAATACACAGTGGGTGACCCAGGTAAAATTTGTTGAAAGACGTTTCAGCTCCCTCATGTGATTGTGAAGAAGGCTTCCTTGAAGCTGTCAGTGCTGCGTCTATGAATTACTATCACCACTTTTTTGCCCGCACATCAGATTTGCATTTTCTTCCTAACTCCATTGTTTATTAACATTAAGTTGAAGTGCGAAAATAGGACATAAACAGTAACAAAATTAACCACTCTGCTTTTTGTATATCTTCTCTCTTTCTCCCCCCTAGTAACATGTGTGGATACACACATGCTACTAGTATTAGTGCCTTTGTGAAAAAAGAGTGGATTCTGAGCGCCACATACTTTGTGTACTCTCTTACAGCTGGAAGATGGAAAGAAGTTGGTGAGAGACGCTATTGCTGCTGGTATCTTCAATGACTTGGGATCAGGTGGCAACGTTGATATGGTTGTAATTACTCGTGAAGGACTAACTCGTGCTCGTCCTTATGAGGAAGCAAACAAGAAGGGTGAACGGTAAGTTACAACAGCAACTTTTTTACTTGCCAACAGCTAGTTAATTAATGTAGTGCTCCCGGTACACTTTCACTTAATGCTAAGCTTAAAGAGGTATTTATTGAGTAGTAAAACCTTGTTAATTCGGATCTCACGGAACCGAAATAAATGTCCGCACTAACCGAATGTAGAATTATCGAGGGTATCAAGAAAACAAATAAACAAATGCTTACTACCTCAACACGCTTTTATTTACTGAATGAATTGGCAAACCCTGTTTCCATTTTGCACCAAAGCAGTTTGGAAGCTGCAGTTCTTGTCATCTCGTGACCGATTAGCACTCGCAGCAACGAAGGCCTGGCGACTTCCTTCGCAGTGCGGCTGTGGTGCGCGTCTTCATCCGAGACATTCTGTCCACTACTGTGCGCACATTAAAATTATTATTATTATTATTATTATTATTTTCCATTGAGCTGGTCACGAACAGATGGTCTGTTCATATCAATGTAGCCAGTGCTTTTCACCCTCAACAGCTTGCGGCGTGTTTGTGAGAGTGCGTGTATAGCCATTGCAGAGTCAGAACAAAACTACTGTTTGCTGCAACCGCTGTCAACGAAATTGTGGCCGCTATTGACATAATTATGGATGGCGATCATGCAATTTTGAAGGCGCATGGCTGACGTGCACAGAATAAAAACGAAACTACATACTGTTTCGAGAAACCGCAGTCACTGTTGACACAATTATCAACGGCCACCGCTTAGTTTTGAAGGCACGTGGCTGATATACGTAGAATGACAACAAAACTACGGTTTGCCACAACTGATTTGGGAAAAACTCATAGTTACTATGGATGCAATTATGGATGGTGACTACACATTTATGAAGGCACGCTGTCAACCTGGTGTAATACATGGGGGTAAACGCACGCATAAAGGCTGTAAAAGCACAAATAGGCACAGTGTTCCTATTGTTCACGTATGATTTTCGATGATGACTATGGTGACGCAGGCTCTGCCGCTTTATTTTGGTTGGACAGTAGCGCTGGTTTTGGCTTTTTGTGTTGCACCTTTATGGCACTTCACACTCGGCGAGCTCAAAGAGTTGTCAGAATTAACCACTGTGTGACCAAATACAGTAGAACCTCGTTCATACGTTTTACAAAAAAGAAAATCGAGAAAAAAAAGCGTGCTAAACGGGAGAATGTGCGATCCGAAGTAACTAAAAATATTTGACAGACTCGACTATTGTTCGCATCTATGTAAAGCGGGACACACACGGTCCGATTCGGTGTTCGATCCGGCATCCGATGCACCGGAACGGCAGCTGAAATTGAGGTGTTTTGTCATGCCGAAGCGCCGGATCGAACGCCTGGCATGCGACAAACCGGGCAGCTTTTATCGTCCAACGCATCCGACTATTGCACTGTCATTTGGCCGCAGCCAATGACAGCGCGGCTGGCATGTGACATTCTCTGCGTTCTCTCCCCAGAGGCAGCGCCGGCGGGCCGATTTCTTGCAGTCTTTTTTTTTTTTCTTTCTTGCCGACTACAATTCATTTTTCATACGAAACAGTTACCAGTTCAGTAAAATTATCTCGAACTTGTGCCTGTTCTGCAAAGCAGTGCCTAGTACACTAGTACTGAACTACTGGCAAGATCGGGAGCGGCGATGCGAGGGCATTTCGCAGGCAGACAGTACACACTGACCATCTGAGCGATGCTACTTGCTTGGCTTGTATGCTTGTCCTTCGCAATGACTGCGTCGAGTAAACCAATTGTATTTAATTACGGGCGAACTAAGTGTACAGTGTTAATCATTCTGGCAAAAATAAGCATTCTTTGACGAGCTCAGGCTGGATCGGAAGCGCTGTTGACCGCGGCGTCAGCCAAGCTAATAAGCCTGCCGGCCCTATCGCTGGCTGTCAGTGAAGCCATCAGTGGACAACGCACTGTTGTGAAGTGTTTTGTCACTCACAGAGCCATACTTTTATTGAGTGTTCGCATAAAGCGAAGCAGTATTGTGCAACGTTGTTTATATTGCTTTTCTTGCCATGGATATGAAGTCTTCTGAGCGTACAAGCTGAGCTGCTGGATCTGGGTGGAGCTTACATGCTGCTCGCTCGTTTCAATGCATGTACCGTGTGTCCTGAACCGTCAAATGCTGCATGCCGGAGCGTGCAGCGCCACACGTCGAATCTGACGCCGACTCGTACCATGTGTCTCCTGCTTAAAGAGAAGCTGAAGAGTCTATCGAATTCAATAAGACGCTTATATACGGATGCGGGAACCTTGTAAACCATGCAGGTAAAATTTTGGGCGGGATTTTTCACTTAGGAGCGACGTAATAACCCGGTTAAAATTGCGCTGTCGCTCCGCCCCCCGTCGAGCGCGTGGCGCTCGATGGGATGCGAGCGGAGACCGGAAAGCGCAGCGTAGTGACGTCAGCACGGGTGTTCCGTTCCTTCGCAGCCTCCGCAACCCTGCCTGACCGCTCTTCGTTTCTGCGTGCATGCCGTCATAATCTGCTTCGCTTGACCCTGCATTCCTTTGTTTGTGTATGTAGAGTGGTAGTTGACGTGCACAGCATCAATTGAAGTGGCGGGCCGATCATGCCGGCGTTCTGTGTAGTGTATGGTTGCACGAAAACCAGCGGCCCCGACCATGTTCCATTACTTCCCGTAAGACAAGAAGCTTGCAGCTGAGTGGGAGGCTGCTGTGAATTGAAAGAATTTCAAGCACTCAACAACAACAGTACTGTGCTCTAACCACTTGCGTGACGACGATTACTACCAGAGTTTATCAATGATGCGTGAATGAGCGAAAGTACGACTTGCTGCTAGCAGGCTTTCTAAACACAGCGCGAAAAGGTCGGGGCAACGAACGCACAAAGGCGGGACGAATGTGGCCGGACGGATGGTAACTGTTCTTGGAAGACCTTATGAATACACGAACTCGTCCAAACCTGGATTTTGATTTACTGCTAGCTCCTTCGTGTTAGCACGCTGAACGGAAGGTACATGTTTATCATCTCCCACCCTTGACGCAGGTTTCGTCGCAAACCGCCGTTAATTTTCTATTCGCATGTGTGTTGTGAAACGGCCTACATGCAATGACCATAACGCAGTGCAAGTGTAAAGTTTAAATGTGTTTGAAAGCCGGCGCATGCCAGGACGCTGCACTCCCCCTCGCGCACAGAGAGAAACCAACTGTCTCACGTAGCTGACGGAATTCGCCACCTTTACGGCTCTGGTTATGAGTAGCGTGCAGATGGCACGTTGATGAAGGTCACTACACGTGTTACAAGAGCCGGAAAACTTTTCCCGCGCGTGAACTGTCTGTGTAGATTGCCGACAGCTTTGGGGCAGCGCACAAATGCCAACGATCGCCCCCCTACTTACGTTCCATGAGGAGGCATGCAGGAACATAACAGTACAGTTGTTTACCCGGAAATGGAACTCACTGGAACGCTGAATGCAGCTTTGCAAAAAACATACTCACCAAAGAACATTTCTAACACGAGGAGATGCTAACACTTCGCTTTTGTTCGCGTCGAAAGCACTGCTTGCTACCAGCATCTTTTGCTTCTTGGAGAGGCCGGCTACGTACTTGTAGGAAGCAACGGCAAACTCCTCAGAGAAACGCCACCTCTCGAAATTTACCATTACCGTCTCACCAAACCACAGCGCAAACCATCTTGCACCATACTTCATGTGTGGCAGCAGCTGTCGGTCCGGACGAACACCATTGTTGAAGTCACGAGGCGCCCGGCCAAGGCGCGCGAGCTGCTCCGAGTCTGCTGCTGCACTTTTCGTTGAAATAACATCTGTTTGCACTTTCTTTCGCTCAATTTCGATGCAATATTCGAATTCAGAGGGTTGAAAACCATTACGTACAGCTCTTCACTCATTTTTTCTGGGAAACTCTTCAGCTTGCCTTTAATGCGAAGCGTCGCGCGGCTTGTTGCAGCAGAGGGTGCCGATGCACGTTTAATTGTGCCCCCTGGGTCAATGTTTTATATTGCAGTTTGTAGGAGTAGGAAATTATAGAAAATTCATGAGCACCTACAGTAAAAATTTATTAAAAACAATATTTTCTTTCAAAAACATGTTATACGCACGAGCAGTATAAGTAAAACCTCATTATTCGACCCTTGTTAATTTGGAAAATTGTACGTTTCGGACTCGTCCTCTGGCCCAATCAGGCATATGTATTGTTTAAGGCAATCAATCGCTCGCTCTTTTGGATGTGTTTGGCCACACATCGGTTAATTAGGACAACTGTCAAAGCTCAGGCAGTGCGGAGTGCCGCAAATGTGCGATGCAAAAGAGCAAAGACAATGCTAGCATCCAACTGAAACGAAGCGGCAGAGTTTGCTTAGCCATACTCATCAGCGGAACTCGTACATGAATGACAGCAACACCGGAACACTTCGTCCCTATTTGTGCCTTTAAATCCTTCTCTTGCATTTACTGCCATGCATAACACCGCGTTGGCTGTGTGCCTTTATAGCTGTGTAGTCGCCATCCATGACCGTGTCAGTAGTAACCGCGGCTTCTTCTGCAGTGGTTTTGGCAAACAGTAGTTTCGTTTTGACTCTGTCCACTCGTCGGTTGCATGTCTTCAAAACTGCATAGTCGCCATCCGTGATTGCATTCATAGCAACCGCGATTTTCTCTGCAGTTGCTGCACCAAACGGTAGTTTCGTTTTGACTTGGTGCATGCGTTTGCCGCGTGCCTGCAGAACTGCAGGGTTGTCATTCATGATTCCGTCAATAGCGGCTGTGGGTGCGTCTGCAGCAGTTACGTCCGCAGTGGTTGTGGCAAAGAATACTTTCGTTTTGACTCATTTGCAAAGCTGTCAAGGACAAAGAGCACCAGCTACATTGTACAGTCGGCTCCCAATAATGTGAAGTCGCTAAATTGGAATTGTCGGTTAATTGGAAGTGAAATGGGGGTCCCGTTGGTATTGCATGCAATCCAACAGAAAAAAACACTCGGTAATTGGAATCTAGAAGTCTAAAATATTGTTTGATTAGAAGTTATTTTCAATTAAATGCCTGGAGGCGATCATAATGTTTGATAAATTTTCTATTTTTAATGTGCAAAACAGCTTTGTGTGCCACACAGGCATCATTAGCATCGCAGCTGACCACAGCGCCACAGCTTATGAAGCTTCAACGTTAAGCACCAGGGCCGTTGGCATCGCAGCTGACTACAGCGCCGCAGATCATGAAGCGGCAAGATTAGCCTTGTGCTACAGTGTACATGTGCAAACAGCACGCTCCGGGCCTCTCCGATTGTTTCCTCCAGTGGGTTTGGTAGTTTCAGGTGCAATGAAGTTCCACGCACATTTTGGGTGCAGTCGCGACAATGGCAACTCGCGGACCTTATCGGACGCTTGACTTGACGACGAAAGTCAAAATTTCGAAAGAAGTTGAGGAAGGAGGCACCACCAAGTAAGGTATTGCATGGAAGTTGGCATCAAGACAAACGCTCTTTCAAACTTCCTCAAGAACAAGCGCTCGATACTCGAAGCATTTGAAAATGATCAGTTCAAAATTTCTTGTAAGAGAATGCGCACCGACGCCCACTCTGAGTTAGAGCAAGCACTGCTCATTTGGATTAGGGAGGCACGAAGTAACCATCTCCCGCTCAGCGATGAAATCGTTGGAGCGAAGGCCTTATCGCTTGCTACAATGCTAGGAATTGAGAACTCCGCTTCTTCTGATGGATGGCTGACACGCTTTAAGCAATGTCATGACCTGGTGTTTAAAAGCGTGAGTGGAGAAAGGGCATCCATCAACAAGGAAACATGTGCAACATGGAGAGAAGCAAGCTTCATGAGTACTTGAGCGAGTATCAGCCGGAAGATATCTTCAATGCCGACGCGACGGCACTTTTTTTCAGAATGTTACCCGAGAAGATTTTGACCTTCAAGGACAATGACTGTGCTGGAGGGAAACGCAGTAAAGAGAGAGTGTCTGTTCTGATTGCGGCGAACATGACTGGCACTGAGCGATGTCGCCTGCTGGTAATTGGTAAGGCCGCCAAGCCTAGGTGTTTTAAAGGTATCAAAACGCTGCCCGTCAACTGTGCATTTAACAGGAAGGCTTGGATGACGGCAGACATATTTAAAGACTGGCTAATTAAACTGGATCGCAAGTTCGTGTCGTCGAACCACAAGGTATTGTTCCTGATGGAATAGTGCAGTGCCTACATGAATGTGCCGCCCTTGACTGCCGTCCGCATCGCTTACTTGCCAGCCAATACAACATGGGTGTTACAGCCCATGGACCAGGGGATCATAAAAAATGTAAAGGTATTGTACCTGAATCATCTTCTCCAGCGGATGCTATTTTGTGTCAACAACTATTGTGTATGCTATTGTGTATGAACAGTCATCCACATGCCGGCGCGAGCGTGGGGTCGCATTAAAGAGGAAACCATCGCAAACTGAATCAGGGCCTGTGGTTTCTTTGCAAGTGACGCAGGAGATGATTCGTCTTCCAGCGGGGGAAGGGGGGGGGGCACACACAAGTGAGCTTAACAACAATAGTCTTCAAGCAGCTCTCAGCGACATCCCTTTCGGAGACTAAGTTGCCATTGAATGCACTGTAGAAACGTGCGGTGCGCTGATGGACACTGAAATCATCGAAATTGTTTGGCCCAACGAGCCTAGTAACGGAGGTGACATGGGCGACGACATTGGAAGTGAGCCACAACCGCGGGCTGCTTATGTAGCTGCGGGCCTTGCTCTCGCAGCGGTTTTTTGCTGCAGAGAGCAACGCCGAGGAAGCACTCGGGCACATCTACAGCCTCCAGAACTTGCTATCCGCAGCAAGATTCTGCAAGCAGAAGCAGACGGCAATAACATTTTTTTTTTCATAAAGTCTGCTTTAAAGTAAATATGCCCCTTTTTGTTCGCTGTGGTTAATTGGAAATTCGTTTAATTCGAAGTTTTTCGCGGTCCCCGTGAACTTCGTATTAAAGGGCCCCTGAAACGGTTCGGACAAATTTTGTAGACGCGTAGGGTACAGCTTAAGTAGAACATTCGCACCACAATTTAAGTGAAGCGTTACGTATTTATGAAGCTACAAGCGATTACAAGTTACCCTCCTCCCTAGCCATGCTTATCCTCCTCAACTTGTTCACCGAGCGATAGGGGCTAAGCTCCGCTTTCACTGGTTCTGCGTCACGATGCGACGTCAGGTCGTCCACTTCCGGTTCTTTTGGAGCCGGCCCCCGCCCGCGCAAAACCTCTCTGCTAGCCACTTGGCCGTCAACCCCAAGTGAAAGCTATCGAAGCAGTGTGCGTTGCGAGCATTTTGTCGCAGCGTCGAACGTGTCTGGTATTCCGATAACCACACACTAGGTGAACATTTCGACGGAAAGGTGGAGGCATAAACTCAAGCTGATGAAGGAACTTCAGCGTAGACGTACGTGAGCTGCCTGATCGGTCTCCACGGTCCAGACACCCATTGGCGTAGAGCTTAACCAGCCAAAAAAAGAGCTAATATTTCTCTAACCAAGTGCAAAATATTTTAAACATTTACAAAAACAATGTGTTAACAATTACACTCCTGCGAAAAATTTACATCAGCAGCAAAGAAGAATACATTTTGTTACTGCTACTGTGTCTGGTTGAACTCTATGCCACCAGGTGGCTGCACTATGCAGACCATTCACATTTGCACTTCTGTTCATCCCATGAAATGACACGCAAGGGGACACGGCCAGGCCCTGTCCCCTTGCGCTTGCGTTTACCCTAATACCGAACTTGCGAAATGCTATTGCGTTAGTAATCTTCCTATGTAAAGTGACGGCCGCAATCGCGCAAATCCTGGTGCCGATCGGATAGCAGCAGTTCGATGCGCTGCAGCCAGTCTGCTCGTCTACTGGCTTGCAGAGGGACACGATGTCGCAGCTAGACATATTGCCAGTCGCTACGTCACTTGCAGTCCACAACGCAACAAAGTCGAATCATAGTGCTCGCGAAAAGACAGACCGACACTGACGGCAGAGCTCTTGTCAAAGATGGAGCACGTTGTAACACAAGCAGACGACACTTGCTGTGTGCCGGAAGTGCTTAAGTGCACTGAAAAATTGTTCTTGTGCATTCCCTTTATGTTACTTTCTTTTTATAAAAACAAATTAACTAACATTCCAACTATTACGAACATCATTTGTTTATCATAAAGTGGGAAAAATTATCGATCACATGCCTTGGTCAGCCAATCGGATAGCTCGCCCCACTGATGTCATATTGGTGATTTGCGTCATAACGGTAGGGGCGGCTTAAAATTCCGCCGCTCAGTGTGCTGCGATCGGCAGCGATGTGCATTTTTAAAACCTTATAATAAATTACACGCTTTACGCGGAGCACTTAGATGCATCAATTAATGATCAGAGTGACCTACTCTAACGACTCAGTACATTTGTAGAAAATCATCAAAATCGTTTCAGGGTCCCTTTAACGGGAGTCGACTGTAATGGATCGATGATCTGTTGGCGACCAGCTCACTGGCGAAAAAAATAATCAGTATGTGCACGCAGTAGTAAAAAGCGTGTCTTAGATGGAGACGCGCCGCAGCCTCACTGCGAAGGAAGTCACGAGGCCTTCGCCACTGCTAGCGTTAATCAATCATGGGATGACAAGAATTGCAGTTTCCGCACTGCTCTTGTGCAAAATAGAAACAGGATTTGCTGATTCATTTAGTGAATAAAAATGTGTTGGCATAATAAGCATTTTATTGTTTCCTTGATACCCTCGACAATTCAACGTTTGGTTAGTTCGGACACGTTTTTTCGGTCCCGTGAAATCCAAATTAGGTTTTACTGACATACACAACCACACCATAAAATAAGAGATCGAGCAAAATATTTACAGCAATATTTATGGTTAGAAACATATCCCAAAAGCATGTTTCATGCACCGACTGTATTTATACACAAATGCCTGCTGCTGTTCGATATATAGAAAAATGTCAAGTATTTTTTAGAATATGGCACTCGTTGAAGCAGGGCTCAGCGCCCCGCCTTGTCACAAGCAACACACATGAATCTCATGTTGGTCTTTGCTTCGGGCACCGGCTCACAGTCGCGCACATGTGGCACCTGCGTAGCGTGCGGCTGCCTTGTGCGAGTGGAAAGCTACTGGGAACATGATAGTGGTGGCCGTAAAAGACAATAGCATCGCTTCTATGCAGACCTTGGAGGTAGCAGACGACGCGCATGCGACCACGTGGGTGAGCGCCTGAAGGTAGGCTAGTGCGAATATTCAATATCTTCAAATACTCAATTGAATATTAGCTATTCGCCTCAGCTCGAATTTGAGTGTTTGAAGTATTCATAACAAATTAATGTAAATTTTCTTTTTCATGTATAAGCCCCACGCCCAATTACACCACCCTGGAAAGAGAAAAAATCCATGTGTATAACCTGCAGAATTAACTGTATACAACCAAATCTTTGTGCAACCAGTCTCCATTCATAGATGCACAAATAATCTGCAACATATCTTCGGCCAGTGGCTCTGTACTCCACCTCTTCTGCGACACTGATGAAAGAAAACATTGTGCTGAAGGTGTTTTCACATCTGCGCAGGCCGCATACGGCGGCAAACTGTGCCGTATAGTTGTTTTCACAGCAGTGCAAACTGCACTGTTGTGAAACCGCACGAGGTGAAACTCGCACTGCCATGAAGCCACACCTCAAGTCGGAAATTCGCATATGGCTTGCAGCCTGATTTTACTGTTAAATTAAAAGAATTTTGTTGCATGATATATGATCAAAAATATGAGAAATTTAAAATGCGTATAATCGACAACTTCAATTTTGGTGAGCAAGCTGCATCGCTTAGCTCATAACCAAGACAGACGACTTCGTTTACAGTTGCCTGCTAATTTCTACTGCTGCTTGATTATTCAAACATATTATTTGCAGCGGCTGTACGGATTCCCAAGAGCCGTATGGCCACTATGAATAAGGTTGCGTCGACACAGCGCTAAAACATAACTTTGGTGGCCAACACCAGACAAAATAGTGCTGGTTTTAAAGCCAAGCGCCAAGGCAGGCGTGGCAGGTAGGCCTAAACCGTCGCTGGAAGTTTGTGGCTGATCGGGCTCCAAATCATATGTGCAGGCTGGACTCGGGACCGCAAAAGTGGAGAGCGTGCCTACCAATTTTATTTGTGCACTTGCAGAATGGAATGTGTTAAGCTTGCGTGTAGACGGAAATCAAGCTGGATTTGTGCAACACAGTATAAAGTGCCGGGGTCGTGCAGTTAAGGCCGCATTTCACAGCATCATAACAACAGGGGAACGTGAAATGCTGCAGTGGCCTCAACCACCACAACATTTTTGGTAGACTGAAGCACAACAGTGAGAAAGAGCCTGTAAACAATCTTTTTGTGCTGCTGGAGTTGTAAGAAAGGTTGATCTTGAATTTTTGCACAAAAATGTCTGAATAACAGCACTTCGAAAATAAACTGATTCCAGAGATTAACCTGTTGTTTTTTGTGTTTTTTTGTTGTTGTTTTTTTAGCCAGTAAAGAACCAACCTAAATTTGTCACCGTTTGGCTCTTTTGTCAAGGTTTTATGAAAATCTCAAAGCTATTTGAACTATTCGCTACCCGCTGTGGTTCCGTGTAGTGGCTTTGGTGTTGCACTACTAAGCCCAAGGTTGCGGGATCAAATCCCAGCTGCAGCAGCCGCATTTAGATGGGGGCAGGGTGAAATGGAAAAATATCTGTGTACTATGCGTTGGGTGCACGTCAAAGGACCCCAGGTGGTCAAAATTAAACCCACTACGGTATGCTTTATAATCGTATCATGGTTTTGGCTTGTAAAATCCCAGAATTTAATTTGTTGTTAACTATTTGTTTTCGAATTATTCTGCTATATAATTACTATTTGCTTCGACCTTGTTTGAACATAAATTGATATTTGCACAAACCTACCCGAAGGTAAACAAGTTTAGTTGTGTGCCCCGGAGAGTGGAAATGCAATTTTAAATGAGTTTGTGTGACTGAGTAGCAATGGCAGCACCTCACAGCAACCAGTGGTGTTGAATTCATGCAAAATATCAAACATAAGATCAGTGCTATACATGTACAGCAAAAACCCTCAAAGGGTTATTCTTGTACAACAGTTGCTGTTGTGCAAAGCTCACAATGAATTTAACTTAATTGCAGTTATTTACATTGAAAAATACTTTATTGAATTCTTTGTTTTGTCATCTTCGCAATGTGCCATTTATTGTCACTGCTAATTGTCATTGTTCCATTCTTGCACAGACACCTGAGCTACAAGTTCAAGAAGGGTACAAGTGCTGTCTTGGCAACCAAAGTAGTTCCCATTGAGGTGGAAGAGACAATTGTGAAACACACAGATGGTGAAGCCATGGACACTGCCTGAGCGGAATATCATTTGCACTGTTTGAAATAAAGAGGTCTTCAGGTGTACAATAGTGTTGTCTTTGTATATACGTCCATTGTTATGTTTGGCATATTCGCCAAAGATAGTAGACCGAAGTCATTGCAGTACTGATGTCGAACAACATTCCACCGAGTCAACGTCGACACTGATATGCTGAAAGTGGCAGCAAATTAGAGGTCGGCGTGAGAGAGATGGCCGAGATTTTTCCAGAACTTCAACAAAAGATGCCAAGACCTGGAGAAACTTTACCTTCTGGTGAGCTTGGGCCATTGACATCTCCCCAGTCGTCAGTGAAACACTTGCTCTGGTATGCTTGCATTCCCCTTTTCAGGATCAGCTTGGGGGCAGTGTGTAGGCTTTGTGTCAACCTTCTCCCTGGAGGCAGTGTGCTGTGCCAATACGAACCACCGGGCTGGTTGATTGGAACATTATGAATTTTCATAGCAAGTGATCTAGGGAAGACTGAGGGTATTTAAGAGACATCTTCAGTATACGACGTGTGCTCTCACAGAACGATGCACTCTGCTCTAACAGGTAGCCTGTAGCTGTGTGCTGTGTGTACTGTGCTCGATGTTCCTGCCAGTATGGGTATATTATGCCTTTTCCTGTAAATAAGTTTGCCCTTTTTCACCCACGTCAATAAACCCCCCGTTCTATTCCTCCAACCTCCTGCACTCGTACTCATTGCCTAGTTGGCAACGCTTCCCATGAAAGTTCGAACGACAGTGCAGGCCCACTTAGCCTCTGTGTGACAATCTGGTAGCGTAGGCCAGCCACCCATTTCTAAACGCACCGGTGGCGTAGGCTAGAGAGCTACCCTCAGTTTGATGCCAAGACTCCAAGACCACAATACCTCCAAATCCTACACCATTTATGAAACAAAATTGTGCCCTGGTTGTCCACACTAGCATATCAGAGCGCAGCTCTTAGGCGCCCGTTCCAGGGTTGAGTGTCGCCGTCCCTCGGTGTAACCGTGCAAACGCTGCTGGCATGTTCGTCGTCGTGGCTGTGATGCCACTCATGCCAGCATTCCCATACTGCACCTCCCTCTGCGAAGGTGCTGACAGCACTGGCCCACTGCCAGTCGGTGCGGTGATTTCGGTCTCAAATTCCTTCCCTCAATATATTGCGCAATGAAAACCTGTATAGAGCTGTGCTCAAATTTCGCATTAGGGAGTATCGTAACCATTGGATGTTTTTGTTTTACATTACCAGGCTGTATTTTTTTTTTCAAGCAAATACCATATTTACTTGTGTAAGCTTCGCCAGTTTCCCTACTTTGGAGTGCAAAAGTTTGAAAACAAGTTTCACCAAGCGTTGCACGCATACCCACATGCTGATTAATTTCCGCAAGAAGCGAGTACTACGTGGCACTATATTGCCGACAGTGACATCATCCCCACCGTACTCCACATTTCGCTAGAGTGTAGGCTGTGTAGGTGCTCAAAATCTGCATTGATTCCTTATTCTACAACCAAACCGCAACTTTGTTTGCAGACAAAGTGATGCTGGCTAGGTCTAGCCAGTGGGTGTGGTGGGCGGCAAGCCGTTGCTGGAAGTTTAACTTTAAAATGTTTGTAGCAGTAGACCACGTGTCTTAGGGGGCGACCAGCAGGCAACTACCGTGAATGCTTACCAAGTTTGTGCGCTCACTCCCGTAGGCATGAATTAAGCCAATAAAACCTCAAACTGATATTGCACAGCACAGCCCAACATTGATAGTGATGTGGAGTCAAAATCGCATCCGCTTTATGACAACCCGCAATGCACAGCAGCCTCGGCCATAGCTTAATTTATAGAATGTCGCATGCAACATGCGGAGGCTTAAAGCGGATGGATGGATGGATGTTATGTGCGTCCCCTTTGGAACAGGGCAGTGGGTTGCGCCACCAAGCTCTTGCTATTGTACTGCCTAATGTCCTACCTAGGTTAAACAATCAAAAAAGAAAAAAAAAACGAACTCCCACAATCAAACTTTCTGAACCCCTATTGCGAACTGTGCTTTTGTATGTCTCCGTTTTTTGTCGTTTCCTTACTTCCACCAATCCTCCAATCGCCTCTTACGAATCCCTATTGCGGACATGTTTACTTTTCCACTGCTTTCGCTGAACCCAAGGGCTTCAAGGAGGCCAGTGGTGCTTAAGTTGACCAATGGGTAGATGTCTTCACATTCTAATAAAACATGCTCCATAGTTTCCCTAGCTTTACCGCAGCAGGCACATGCTTCTTCCTTCGTATATCTCGATTTATAGGTGCGTGTTCTAAGGCATCCCGATCTCGCGTCGAAAAGTAATGAGCTTCCCTTTGAGTTATCATAAATTGTTTCTTTCCTGCTTTCGTTTTTTCCTCTTAAGTAGTTACTCATGGCAGGTTTCCTTTCCACTGCCGCCACCCATGAGATTATTTCAGCCTCTCTGATTTTCCGCTTGACGTTCTTTGTTGCTGTGTTGCTCACCCTACAGGCCCCATACTTTTCCTCCACTGTGAATCAATGTTTTTCCTGTACAGATACCTCAACACTCTCCCAGCCCATTTGTTTTCTTCCATATTCCTCAGTCGTTCTTCATACTAATTTTCCTGCGAGCTTCCCTCACTTAAAAACTAGTCCAGCCCGTATCACCCTGCACAGCTTCATTTGTAGTCTTCCCATGAGTGCCCAATGCGAGGCGTCCCACTGACCTTTGGTTCACATCAAGTCCTGATTGTACCCCTGATTTAAAGCAAACAACTGCATTTCCAAAAGTAAGTCCTGGAATCATTACACCTTTCCACATACCTCGGAGGACCTCGTACCTATTGTATCCCCATATCGTTCTGTGCTTCATTATGGCTGCATTTCTCTTCCCTTCACTGTTATTGTTTTTTCCTGTGTTTCCATATATCTATTGCGTTCGTTTATCCATATACCAAGGTATTTATATTCTGTTACCCAACGTATTTCCTGGCCCTGTATCGCCACTGTTTACTGTTTTCATTAAATACCATAACACCTGGTTTTCGAACACTAAATTTCGAACCTAAATTGTTGCCTTCCTGTCCACACGTTGCAAATCACTTTGCTTGTTAGCTAGCAACACAATGTCATCCGCATAAAATAAACCTGTAAGCTGCTTCTCTACTACTGTACCCTCCTGTTTGTATGAGAGATTAAAGGCAATATCACTTCCTTCTAGCACCCTCTCCATCCTCACCATGTACAGTGCTCACGGAATGAAACGCGACAGCGAGCATTTGGTAGAACCCTGCATATGTGCAGAGAACTAACTCGAGAGTACCATGCCATGTCGCTAGGAATCTGGTCACCAAAGGTGACTCGGACTCCGATCTAAGTGTACGCACCAAAATTATGTCGATGTGACATGAACTGCAGCTAGTGGAAACAAAAGTGTGCACATTAGTTAGACCTAAATTGACGCGTTTCATTCCGTGAGCACTGTACATCATAAACAGCAGTGGGGATAAAGGGCACCCCTGCCTCAGTCCCGTGTTGATATGAACTTTCTCTTCGCTCCTGATCCCGTCCCATTCGACGCAAACGGTATTTTCTAGGTAAATCTCTCAAAAGCTGTCGTCACCTAAGCCTTCCCCTTTCCAGAATATCGCACAAAATGTTGTTGTCTACGTTGTCATAGGCTCCTGTAATGCCTAAAAAGGCCACATATAACGGTCTGCTTTCTACTTTTGATATTTCAATACACTGAGTAAGAACAAATAAGTAATCATCTAAACGCCTACCTATTCTGAAGCCATTCTGAAGTTCTCCCAAAATGCCATTATTCTCTGCCCATGCTTGAAGCTTTAATTTGATTGCCTGCATTGCTAGCCTGTATATTACCAACGTAATGGTCAACGGTCTATACAAGTGCATTCTTTCTCCCCCTTACCTTTATAAATTAAATTCATTCTACTTTGTCGCCAACTGTCTGGTATTCGTCTATCTTTTAAAGTTTTTTTTTCCACTGCTTTCACCAGTGCTTCCTTACTTTTTGGTCCTAGTTCATTAATCAGCCTACCGGGAACCTCGTCTAGCCCTGTGGCTGTGCGCTTAGGAATTTTCTCTCCGGCTTTCTTCCAATTGAAATTTGTCAGCACCAGCTCCAGCGGAGGCTGTGGGTTCAGCGCACACTGGCGGCAAGTTCTTTTTTTTCTTTCAAGGTTATTTTCTTTATTCACTCATTTTATTTAAAGGAGGCAATTTCCCCAATGCTTTCTGTGGCTGTGCTGTCAGCTTCATGCGGTTATTACTAACAATAAATTACCGCAGTACTCGCGGTTCCTTCAATTATTGCTCATCACTTTATGTAGTAATTAATATACATTGAATTTCTTTTTTTCTGTGTGATATACAGACATAATTTGATTTGCTAAACTTGCTTCCTTCAGACTCATTAGGTAACATCACTTCACATACAGTAGAACCTCATTGATACGACCCTGTTACGTACGATTTCGCAACGCCAACGTTCGTGATCGGGAACACAATGACCCAGTAGAGCTACGCTTATTTTTACTGGTTCATACGTTCCTGGAGGAGGAGGAACAACTTTATTAAAAACATCAGTCAATGAACGTGAAGAGGGATGCTTCTCCCCCTTCGCCCCTAGCCGTCGGCTGGAATACCTTGAGACACAGCAGCAGCAAGGGCTTGACCGATGATGTCCTGCTGGACCTTGGGATCTGGGCTGCGGAGCAAAACCTCCCAGGATTCTAGAGTGCGCGAGCTATCATGCTTAGACGGACATGTCCACATCATGTGAACCAGATTTGCAGCCTCATCACAGAATTTGCACTTTGACCTGAATACTCCTGGATGCCACTTGCTGTAGAGTACGGGGTTTGGAAAAACCCCCGTCTGTAATTTTCTCCACATAACCTCATCTTTCTTACTGAGCCTTCTGTCCGCTCCCGGGTAAATTTGTCGATTTAGTCTGTAGTGTGCTGTGATTTCCTGGTAGGCGCGCATATCCTCTTTTCTGTTTATAGTTTTGGTGGTTTGGGAGCTTTAGGGGGTCGACCGGTAAGTGAGACCTCGGGCGACCGAATGAGCCTCCTCGTTCCCTCTAAGTCTCTGGTGAGCTGGTGCCCAAACGAGCACTAGCTGCCTGGGTCCTCCTTCCCTGTTTAATATACGGATGGCAGTCTCCGTCACCCTCCCCGATTCGTAATTTCTCACAGCATTTTTGGAGTCGCTGATGACCACATTTACCCCCCTTTGGCTGAGGGCCAAGGCTGTGGCTACTTCCTCAGCTTCAACCGTCTCGACACCACTGACTGTGCAGCACGCCGCCGGTGTTCCATCTTCTCTAACCGCCACGGCCGCGTGTGCCGCTTTGCTGTCATATTCTGCAGCGTCCGTGTATAGGATGTCCTGTCGACCAGTGTATCTAGCTTGTAATGCCTCTGCCCTGTCTTTACGTCTGCCGTCGTGAAAGGAAGGGTTCATGTTTCTGGGTAGCGGAGGTATTTTTATCTTGTCCCTGATCTGGGTATATCTCTTGAGCGCACTTGCTCATGTTTGGTGTCGTCGCCTAATTTCTCTAAAATTTTCCTCCCTGTTTTAGATCCAATTAGCCTTTGATGCTACGCGGTAACAGCAGCCTCAATCAGTTCCTCGAGAGTGTTCGACACATCTAGCTTCATAAGTTTGTCAGTGGGCGTGTTCGGGGAGTCCGAGCGCGACCTTAACACTTTTCCTAATAATGATTTCGAGCTTGTTCCGTTCTACAGAACTGAGCTTGAGGTAGGGTGCCACGTATTACACTATCCTAGTGGAAAACATTTTTTCGGCACCGATGTTCAGTAAATCGCCGAACCGCGATCGTATGATACAGTAATTTTTTTCCCGGGTCGTCGCGCACGCCGCACTCGTTGCTATTGCCGCCAAACCTATTGCGATAAGCATATTCACCTGTCTACATGTTCAACAGCGCGCGGGACGTATAGGGCCGTAGGTATAGCGTACTGCGCACTTTTAGTAGGCGATAATCCGATCGTGCCGCCGTTCCCTGCTTCAGGCGGCGCGATGTGAACGTCACGTTTCGCTTCGGCGGCATCCGGCGTCGCCCACCAGCTCCATGTTGTCTCAGTTTCCCGACCATGTCTTACAAAAAAAAAAAAAAGAAAAGTCGCAGTTTCACCCGAAAGCGAAGCAATGATTGCGACAGCAAATGGACAGCTATATGAAGTAAGGACAGTAGTTTTATCGGCCGTAAAAACTTGTAAACATTCACTTGCTAACTAAATTAACCATGGTGTCACGTGTGCACAAGCAAACATGGACACATCTCGCTCGATAACCGCGGAAACACGCTGTCAAAACATATCCTCTATGCTAAAAACACTGGAGTGAGGAAGCCGGCAGAAGCAGCGAGCGAATTGACCTTCGTGCTGCCTCTCGCTTCAACGCGAACTAAGCGTAGAGAACACGGCGCACACGAAGTTTTGAGCCCTCCGTGCACCTATAGACTCTGTACTAATCGCAGTTTGCTTTCAAGATATAGCCCGCGTGGCGGCGCCATACGGCGCAGCCGCGGGAGTAGAACCCCCCCTCCCCCGCCCTCTTTCAGGCGCCTCGCGCGCGACCAAAGATCGCTTTCAAGATAAGGCCTGCGCGGCCGCGCCATACGCATCAGCCGCCGGAGTAGAACGACCCCCCCCCTCTCCCAGGCGCCTAGCTCGCGGCCGAAGATCGTTTTCAAGATTGGGTCCGCGCGGCCGCCATACGCAGCAGCCGCCGGAGTAGAACACGCTCCGCCCACTCCCTCACTTACCCTCTGGTGCCTTGCGCGCGACGGAAGACGGCGCGCGTCCTCTCCACTTTCCTCCCTTGCATGCGCGAGATTGAGCCGCTTGGTCGGCTTACCCTCGCGCGCTTTGACTCGAACATATAGCATAGGGTGCGATGTTATCGCCCTTTGCCTTTATACGGAACATCACGACGACGGTAGAAATACGCCTGCGGTGTCCATT
Organism: Dermacentor variabilis; assembly: GCF_050947875.1. Taxonomy (NCBI): domain Eukaryota; kingdom Metazoa; phylum Arthropoda; class Arachnida; order Ixodida; family Ixodidae; genus Dermacentor; species Dermacentor variabilis. The sequence continues at coordinate 114,758,023 of NC_134568.1, read as the reverse complement.
TATAATTACTATCGCAACAAAACTGCACGATAGGAAAACAACAAAAGGGGTCTCAGGCCGCCGAAGCCCCACCAGCTCGATGTGCGTTGGTGTCTCGTGCGCAATGCTTCTCATTATGTAGATGTCTAATACAGTTTAGGCCGTCAATTTTTTTTAGTTTCTTCGCATCGTGTTTTCTTGGCTACTAGCTTTACTCTCGTTTTTTCCCAAAACATATGAATGAGGTTCTACTGAATACACAAACTGCACAAAAATTTTAAAAAATATATGCAAGTGCCACATATCATGGATAGACAAGGTAATGTTTGTCGTAACTTGTAGCATGTTGGACTGTTTTTTGTAGTTCACCTAATTACATAAGTTATTATTGCGATAACAATTATATGGACACTTTCGGCGCATTTCCACCGCCGCCGTCACCGTGATGTTCCGTATAAAGTCCAAGTGCGATAACATCGCCGCCGCGTGCCGTATGTGCGAGTGAAAGCGTGCAAGGGCGAGCCGGAGATGGTGGCTCAATCTCGTGTAGGCAAGGGAGGAAAGTGCGGAGGTAGCGCGCAGTCTTCCACAATGCGCAAGGTACCGGGGGGTGGCGGGCGTTCTACACCATCGGCGGAGGCGTATGGCGCGGCCCCTATCTTTAAAGCGATCTGCAATGGGGATCGAGTGCAGAGTGCTGATAGCTTCGTGTGCACTGTGTTCTCACCGCTTAGTTCGCATTGAAGTGACAAGCAGCACGAAGGTCAATTCACTCGGTGCTGCTGCAGTGCTTCCTCACTCATGCGTTTTGACAGCAAGTGTACGCGGTCATCGAGTGAGATGTGTTCATGTTTGCTTATGCGCACATGACACCACGACTCTTAATTCAGTTAGTAGTAGGCAAATGTTTACAAGTTCATACGGTTGATAATACTTCTTACTTTGTATAGCTGTCTATTAATTTGCTATCACAATCGATGCTTCTCCTTTTTGGTGAAACTGCAACTTTTTAATTATACACCTTCTCAAGTATTATAATCAGAGCAAAAGTGTCAATGAGAAAATTGTAAACCATTGTGAAAAATTCCCGATCCTACTTTCTAATGCTTAACATGTGCTACATAAATGTTTTTTCCAAGCCTGAAAGAAAGCCTGCAAAGCACAAAAAAGTGTCATGCACCACTTTGTATTTTGCTTAATTACATTAGTTATTAACATATCCATGCTAGTCATGCAGATTAATGAACTAGTTATGTTCATGTAGCATGTATGAAGCATCAGAAAGCTGGATCGGGAATTTCTCAGGATGGCTTACAATTTTCTCATAGATGCTTTTGCTTTAAATATAATATTTGAGAAGTTGATTAACTATTATATAATTAGGCAAAATTTTTAAAAAAGTAGTCCGACTTGTTCCAAGCGACTGCAAACAACATTACCTTGCTTCTGTTCAGCTACGTGGCACTTGCATAATTTTAAGTTTGGGCACAAGTTATGTGGAATACATGATATACAGGTGTTTTATGTAACTTGAACCAAGGATCTTTAAAAAGTTGTTAACCACAGCTGAATGAAACCAACAACATAATTTGCCATCATGTAGTGCTTTTTAGAGTATTTTTTTATATTTGATCTTGATGACACTTATAGTTCTCTCAGCGCACCTGGATAATTCTGTGCAATTTGTAGAACATGCTATAATGTCCCGGATCACTGAAATAGTACATAATTTATTGCAAAGTTCCTAATTAACCCACACTTTGAACATTGCCTACAAATGACCTTGAACTTCCCTCTTATTTTAATAAAAAAATAAACAGCGTGCCTTTATTTCAACAAAGGCGGCATGGACACCAAATACGAAATCACTGCTTGCAGCTACGTGCCACATCGCGCTACTGCACATGCAAGATTCCACTTGGCACTGATGTGGAAATGCATTGAACGCCTACAGGTGATATTTGGGAAAAGCCACTGCACATACTTTAGTTGTAATGTGTGAAAAGTTCCGCTAAAAGCATCTTCTGCATCCTGCTTTCAGGTTCGAAAAATCGGGCGTCTGAAAAATTGGTTGCCACTGCATTTGTCATTTTTGCTATGCGAGTATATATACTATTTTGAGGTACATGGAAAAAAAATTTCCTTTGCTATAAAAATGATACTGTTTCTGCTTCTGCATTTTCTATTTCATTATATCAGAATACTTCAAATAAATTATGACCAGCCAAATTTTATATTATATCAGTGTCCGTTATATTGAGCTTCCAACTATTTACTTATATTTATTTATTTATTTACACATACTGCAGCCCCTATTGGGGCTATATCAGGAGTGAATAATACACTATAATACAAGAAAGAAATACAATAGGCAACAAAGAAAGAAAGTTTAGGCGCAATGTTGAGGGTGCACAGACAAGAATTCATTTAATGGGAGAGAACGGTTGGTTCCTGGTAGCGAATTCCATGTTTCAATTGCTTTAGGGAAAAAGCTATACTTAAAAGTATTATTGCGTGCAAAAAATGGTGTAATGTTAAGCGTGTGATGTCTCCTACTAGAAGAGATTTTTGCAAAGGTGATATATTCATTACTGGAGAGGCGGCAAGATGAGTGAATAAGGCCATGAAAAAATTTTAAAGAATTAATGTGTCGCTGTTCGGCAAGAGATGCTAGGTTGAGTGAGGACATGACTGACGATAGTGAGAACTGGTGGTCATAACGTCGGTAGACAAATCTAATGGCTTTCCTTTGGATGGCCTCAACTCTGTCTATTTCATACTGCTTGTAGGGATTCCAAACGATACTACCATACTCAAGTATAGGGCGAACAATAGTTTTATATAACAGTAATTTAGTGTCGCGCGGAGAATTAGACAGAGTACGACGTAAATAACCGAGTTTTTGTAGAGCTTTAGTTGTAATGGAATCAATGTGCTTTGACCAGGACAGGTTAGTGGAGAACGTGAGACCAAGATATTTATATTCAGAAACGTGTTGAATTAAATTATCATTAAATTCGTAGCTGAAAAGGAACGGGTTAGCTTTATTAGAGAAGGACATAACGACAGTCTTACGGAAGTTAATATTCATTTGCCATGTTTCACACCATTTAGAAAATCTGACGAGTGATTCACTAAGGCGAACATGCTCGGAGGGAGATGAAATGATGTCATACAATACGCAGTTGTCTAAATACATTCGGATTTTAGATGATATCTCGCGTGGCAAATCATTAATATATAGCAAGAAAAGTAGATGACCGAGGACCGAGCCTCGAGGGACGCCTGATGACACATCCACCACCGAGGAATTGATCGAGTTGAAGCTTACGAATTGAGTGCGGTGAGACAAAAAACTCGCTATCCAGCTAGTTCAATAATTAAGGGTTGTTAAAAATGGCATTTAGTTTGGATAGTAGTTTTGAGTGAAGTACGGTATCGAAAGCTTTGGAAAAATCTATGAATATAGCATGAATTTGAAATCCTTTATCCAGGTTAGAAGCTATGTCATGCATGAACTCGACAAGTTGTGTTATGGTGCTAAAACCGCGTCTGAATCCATGCTATACATTAGAGAGAATGTTATTTGATTCAAGGAATTCTATAATGTGTTTGTATATTATATGCTCTAGTATTTTGCATGAATATGGTGTTAAAGATATTGGCCGGTAGTTAGAAAGATGCTGCTTACTACCTGACTTATGTCGGAAGCACCTTAGCCCTCTTCCATGATGAAGGTACTATGCCGGAAGTTAGTGATTTAGTGAAGATAAGAGTAAGGTATCGTGAAGTCCACAAGGCATACCGAACGAGAAACAAATTCGGGATTCCATCAGGCCCTTCACTTTTCTTTGTATCAAGATTTAGTATGAGGTTTAAGACACTTTCTGTGCTAACTAAGATATCATTAATGGGGCAAGTCGGATGAATGTTTGGAAAAGGAGGAACAATATGATTATCGCAAGTAAAAACCGACTTAAAGTATGCGTTGAAGGCATTGGAGATTAATAATGAATCACAGTCATTTCGTTGTTCACATATAAAGATGTACAAGAGCTGTCACGAGGAAAAATGGATCCCCAGAACTTATGCGGGTTACTTTTCAACAGAAGCGGTAGCTGCACGCTATAAAAAAAATCTTTGGCTGATTTGGTTTTTGTACAAAAATCCTCCTTCGCCTTAGCAAACCTAGCAGTGTGTACGGGATTATGGGAGTCCTTCAATCGTCTAAGCCTGCGAACACGATGTGAAAGATGTAGTATATTATCTCTGTTCATCCAAGAGATTTTAGTATTTTTCTTTTTTGTTTTGATGGGAACGAAGTGTTTGATACATGACATGACAATATTTTCAAGATATGTCACGAGAACGTTCACGTCACTTGATATACTGAGTGTTTCAAAGGTGTCGAAGGCATCAGCCAATGTATCTAGAATAGAGGTGTCCTCAGCGGGATTGAAATCGCGAAATGTAGTAAGAATGAAGGATGGCTTAGGAACAATGCACGGAAGGGAAACAAAAACAGCCTTATGATCAGAAATGCCTTCTACCACGTCACAAGTGTAATCATTCGCAGTGAGGTTCGAGCTAAGAAAGACCAAGTCCAAAAGAGCATTCTGCCTGGTAGGCTCACAAACGATCTAAGTAAGCCCCAAATTCAGACTAAAATTTAAAAGTTCTTTATCGAAAGAGCCATCATGACCGCATGTCGATAGAGAGGGCCAATGAATGCCCGGTGCATTGAAATCGCCCAGACAAATAAAGTTGGAAGGACCTAGGTTGTGCATGTGCATGAACGTTTCGATTGCTTGAAGCGAATCTACCGTTGTTCCTGGGGGGCGATAGAATAATAATAATATAATATTTGGGGTTTTACGTGCCAAAACCACTTTCTGATTATGAGGCACGCCGTAGTGGAGGACTCCGGAAATTTTGACCACCTGGGGTTCTTTAACGTGCACCTAAATCTAAGCACACGGGTGTTTTCGCATTTCGCCCCCATCGAAATGCGGCCGCCGTGGCCGGGATTCGATCCCGCGACCTCGTGCTCAGCAGCCCAACACCATAGCCACTGAGCAACCACGGCGGGTGGGGGGGGGGGGGGGGGGGCGATAGAAAGCGCCGATTATAAAATGCATTTTTTCCAAGTAAAGTTTGCACCAGGCCAACTCCATATCTAGAGGTGCTGGAAGAACGGAAAACCTAAGATCAGACCGAAGCAAAAGGGCGCCGCCGCTCCCTTTGCTGTTCTGTCTGTCCGTCCGAATTGCGATATAGTCCGGTGGAGTGAATTCCGTGTCAAAAATCCCATTGTGTAGCCACGTTTCCGTGATAGCAACAACGTGAGGACAGTACGAGTGAATAAGAGATAAGAAGGCAGGAAATTTATTGGTGATACTTCGTGCATTAAGATTCAGTAAACGAAGGCAATCAAGCGATGTGGGAGCTGGTCAAAGATGTGATGGAAGAAAAATTTCCTTTGCTATAAAATTGATATCTGAGAATTCCTTATAACAGTGTTCATTACATTGAGGATGTACTGTATTTGCACCATAGTATTAGATTTTCTGGATAGTATTAAGTATACGTCCAGGTTGTACTCATGCAAACAAGGCATTGTGCAATCGCAAGTTCCTGGAAAGGGGCTATTATGCTGCTGCCTTTCCTGATAACTGTTCATAGTGTCTGCATCGGCCTCACCTCAGAAAAACGCTACTTCAGGTTTATTATGCTCAAGAACAGTACAAGTGCAAGAGGACACATGCTTGCAAGGCTGTGCAAACACCATAAATGAATATACAAAGCATTTTATACATGCTTAACTCTGGTAGAGTTCCACAAACGCATGTTAACTTTCTGAACCTATTAAGAGAATTCGTATAGAAACATGGCAATATACCACACAGGCTTCCAGTTCATCTTTATTCATATGTGCACGACAGATAAATAGCTCTTCGTGCTTTCTGCGAAGGCCATATTTGTTAAAAGAAACTACAAAACAAACAATTTTTTTTTCACACTAAGCTTATTGTATATACACGTGTAAGAAAATTCCATTCTCCAACAGCAAATCAAAGGGAAAAATGCAGACTTGTCTCCTACCAGCTTTATTTCCACTTCCAGCAAGGGATCTGGCTTCAATTTTTTTCAATATCAGCATTTGTTGGTTTGTTGATAGAAAGACGAACCCAATTAATTATCATAGAGCCAACTCGCAGTGAAGAATGTCGGTCATATAGAAAACTACATTAAAGACTATAACTGTAGTAGTACATCGGGTGCCACACAAGTCTCTATTCTGAAATTGAGGATATGGATCTTTATCACAAGAATGTGCCACCAACAAGCCAAGCCTAATAATGAGTGATGACTGATTACTGTGGCACACAGCCTAAAGGTTACATGTGGGACATGAAGGAGGCAACATAACACATGGAAGTTTGTAAATTTTAGGCTGTGCGCTGCAGTAATTGTGAAGCAACTAGCTCAGACAAAACCTTCGTTGGTGTAATGATGGATAGAACAATAATAAGATGACTGAATTATGGCAGCAACAACAGCCATACTTGCTTTTGCGTTAAAATATCACTTGCCAAGCATTTATAACACTGTACAATAAACATCGTTAGAAAATGAAGCAGGTCACTGGCCAAGGTCAAAATAAAGATAAAATGACGCATCGAGATCCATACGGATCCCTCGTTCATAATGGAATGTCGGCTAAGCACAAAGTTCTTAAACAGCGTTCAGCACATGATGCAAAGTTCGGGAGCACACGCGGTTTAGAGTGCCAGAAATTGTGTTATTTGTCGTATGAATTATTAGTGATTTGAGATTGAGCCTCGTTTTCAAATTTTGCTCTGTAGCCACAATACGTGCATTGTCCCTGTTTATTTCATGACCCATCTTTTCGGCATGCTCTGTGAGGGCATTCGTCACTGTGTGGTTTTGGCAACATCATTCTTGTGCTCTTTGAGATGCCTGCAGTAATTTCCACTTTCGCCAATATACATTGATTCACAAACGGTGCACGGAATCTTGTATACCATGGTAGAAAAATGTGCCTGAGGGAGAGGATCCTTCATGTTCATCAAGTGACCTTTAAGCTTGCTTGCTGGCACATGCGCGATTTGTACACTGTGTTTCTTAAAAACATGAGGTAGGGCTTTGCGTACACCTCAAATATACGAGACAACAGTGTGCTTCTCTCTCGCTGCTGAAGCGTCCATGGCTTGTTTGTCTGTACTCATCAGTAACTAGGTTGTCCTCTGAATAAAATGCTTGGGGTACTCGTTTCTTGTTATGTCCCCTTCAATGATCCGAAGCTCCTCTTGCAGGCTGCTTGCATCAGAACAGGTGCGAAGGGCTCGTTCAACTACCGCACGAACCACTGAGCATTTGTGGGCTGTCGGATGAACTGACTTGAAACCAAGGTATCTACCCGAGTGGGTTGGCTTCGGGTACATGCTGAATGTGTGGCTGGTGGGAGCATGCTTTACCAGTGCATCCAAGAAGTAAACAAAATTGAAAGATTGGGATAATATTTTATTTGAAATTGCTTGTCTTTTTTTTTTACATCCTTATTTATACAGTCACTCTCAGCTACTCTAGTGTTTAGTCACCAGAAGGAATACCTGAATGTCTTTAGATTAGTTGAAAGTTGTCAAAAATTGCTTCATAAATGTGAAAAGCTCAGTTTTCAAGTCATATATCACGAAGTAGCACACTATTCTGTAAGCATGTCTTGCTACTCAGAAAATGCGATTTCCTACAGGCAGCACAATGTTCCCAAGAGTTGAAGAAGGTGCTTAACATTCAACACAAAGCACTTCTTCCAAAGCATAACATCTTGTATGAAGTTGGCAGCTTCTGCACAATTGTTCACCTGGATATTTAAGGCAAGTTCAACAGTAACAGATACTGTGAAGATACTAACATACACATTGCGCATAATTAAATCATGCCTTGAGCATGATTAATTTACAACATCAATAATGCGCATTCGTAATGTGAAACTCGCTGAATGAAAGCTGGTGTTGGAAAAGTTGAAATATCCAGACAGATCAGCAGCGAACACAAACAAAATATACTTTTCCAGGAACAAAATAGCTCTGCACTAAACTGCAACACGAGAGAAGTAAAAATCAGGAGACAGTTTCCCAAGAGTTAAGTGCACATTCAGCCAAAACATGTTGCTTGTAGTTGGCAACATGAGTCCAAGCATGTGATCCACATATGCCCACCACTATTCATGAATACCATCGCTAGACATTTTCTACAGAGCTACCAATACTTTAGACTTGCAGACACAGACTTAACTTTGCGCACCATACAAGTTTATTGTTGCACTTAATGAAGTGGTGAATTTTGTAAGCACAACTCTAAATCAATGCAGAATGAAAGATTGCATAGAAAGCCTTCATAAGACATGAGGAATTGTAGAATAGAGTGGACCCATGTTCTCTCAAACAAAAGGTCCAATTATGTTAAATATTTGGCTCCAAGATCCAGTATAACATTTAGTAAGTGCGATGGAAAAACTTAATGAGGGGCCATCCATCTAGGTACTCTCTGGATCCACCAGGTGTTTCAATGTAATTTCAGATCATCATGCAGCATTTATTATTATATATTATTTCTTCAGTTAAGATTTCACACATTTCATCATCTATTATTCCTTAGTGTACACAATGGATTTATCATTTGCATTTACCAGTCATGCAAATCATCTCAGTGAGAGTGTATTCAACAGGAGCTATATTTATTTTAACTGGAAATTTTCATAATATAATAGCATTCCAATGCAGAGAGCCTGTCAGAAGCAGCCGTTGGTCTTCCAGTCTCAAAATGATCATTGTGGTTTTATCATGGATGTGCTGATGTGTCAAAAGTGAGGTCATGGTACAAGAAATCATTATTTTCTGACATGAAACATATTTTCAGATTTTTTAGTTTTGTGCTCCTTCACAACTCAATGTTGTGTTTGCTAAATTTTATCTGCGTTGGTGCCCTGAAAAATCCCTAAATTTGTATTCGTTCATCAACCAGTGTAATCTGCATAGTTCTGGTAGCAGCAACAACAACATTCAATTTGTGCTTGTGAAGTGAGGAATAAGCCTAGCACTGCAAGTCAACCACTATCAGAAAAGCTGTTTCCGAGTTCTTATAACATGCTAGAAAGACATGGTGAGAAGCGAGCACAGGCTGACAGAAGAGGTTGCCATAGACGATGCTACTGCTTCGATATAGGCACCAAAAAGAAGCCAGGACCACCCTGAACAAGGTTGTTGCCAGTGATTGCCACATCACTCTCCTACAACGCTGTTAGTGTGAGATGTGGAACACTGGCACCTCCAGCAACAATGGGATAATAATCTTGACTATGCTCAATAAGAAGGCTGAGCTGTTTGAATAACTTGAAGACACATCTGAAAAGGTGATGCAATATGGCTTCCTAGAGCTGCAACAATAGTTATGGTTATAATTTTGCTCATGTAACAGTGTCAAATACCAGATGCTAAGGCTGGAATTGACAAGAATTGGACACACTGCTAGTTATTGGATTGTTTTCAGCTATAGTACCAGTGGTAATGCATCAATAGTGGTGAGCCCACATAAACCATTGTGAATTGGCAGATATGCTGAGGGCATTGTGCTATAGCCAGCTGGAATTAAACCATAAATTTAACAAAACTCAAATTCCTTTGAAAAAGTGCAGTGTCCAAGGCACATAATTGCTAATAACAAAAAGCGACATTTCTGAGATACTTTGAACTAGGTTTTATCATTTTGCACTTTTCCACCAAAGTCCAAATTCATTAAAACTATTCTTTCTATATATTACACAAGATATATCTAACTTCAGGCTTTCTTCTGGAATAGAATTTCATTGGTAATGCTTTGCTGACTCAAATTTTCTAGGTGTGGTTGCCTGTATACAGAAAAAAGGATATTTCTTCAACCAAAGCAGAAGAATGAGAGTGGTGGTGTTGCAAGAAACTGTGAAATATAGAAAATGTAACTCCACAGTAGCCTAGAATAGGCTCCCATAAGACAATCTAGGGTATAAAGCAAGCCTTCCTTTAATTTTCAAGCAATATAGTCTCCAAGTAAGCACTGCCACTTAAGAGCCTTGCACAAGCCACAACTTTCTGAAAAACTAGTGTGAGTTATCGAATGAGACACTTGTATTACTGCTACAAGTGAATACTCCAAGTTTACTTCAGACATAGCAAGTACACTATACAGCAGAAGTTGTCATTCTTGTACCATGTCCCCTTTAAATGCCACTCAGCAAATGACTGCAACTGTTTACACACTGCACAGTGCATATTCTATAAAATCAACACTGCCCTAAAGGCCTATATATCCATAGAATTCTGTGACCGTTTGACTTATTACTACAAACAGCTATTATGAGCCCCCAAGTTACTCTATACATTTGCAAAGAACCTCACAGTACTCTTTGAAACTGCTGGACAATGCTAAGAAGCACCTCCGTAATGCAGCTTCTAGGCAGTAGCCAATGTGAGGTGTCCCGAGTGCCATTTACCAGCAAGCAGAACATGCAAGACATGCCTGGTTAGTGACCTTTCTGCGAGGCGACCTTTAAAAAGGTCCTGAACCACCCCACGGGCTTGGTGAAAAAATGTAACCCATGGATAGCATAAGCTGTTGTGAACATCTCAGTCAAATTTTGCAGCCGTGTGCAGCGTGTGGAGCTCACAAGCGGAGCATGTCGCCTCTTTCTCAAACACTCTTCTTTCAACAGAAGCTTACTCCTCACTCTTTTCAGGCGACATCAATCAAGAAGGGTGTTTGGATCAGTGCACTTCTTTCTACTGTTACTGTGTATATTTATTGACACAGTTTAATAAACAGGCTGAAGTAAGTGAAAATCTGTTTTCGAATTTCAATAGACAGCTTTAGTTTAGCGTACTCTATACCATTGTTTACGCTATAAAAAAGCGGGCTGTTACTGCGCTTGCACAGAATGCTAAACAACTCATAGCGTATAGTGTACGCATGCTATTTCTCAGATTTAGCATTAGTGTCTTTGTGTGGTTTGCGTAGTTTGCGGAAAACATGGTGGCGGTCCTGGCTGCCCGATTCGAATTGAATTTGGCGTTGCTTCTGTAAAATTCACTTCGTTCATAGCGAATGACTGTGTAAACAGCTTTTGTTTAGTCCCAGGCTGCTTCGACGACAGAGTATTATGGATAACCTTGTGCAGTGGCGTAGCAACAGAGGGGGCCGGGGGGCCGTGGGCCCCGGGTGCAAGGGGCCAGTGAGGGGGGTGGGGGGGGGTGTCATATACGTCTGAAGACACCCCTCTTTCCGCCGGCTACACCCGGGGAGGGGGGTGACAGAAGACCTATGGGCCCCTGGTGCCACACGACCTAGCTATGCCACTGACCTTGTGGAGTTTTCGAGATCACTTCTCGTTTCAAACGAGTCGAAGCCTAACGAAACATTCGAGATGACAGCGCCAGCTATTGCTACAGTCGGGAGGTAACCTGAATGACGGCATATGGCCTCTGAGATCTGAAGACATTGCAGGGCAACTAAAACTAATGTGTGCTGCTTAGTGTATGCTATAGTTGCGCACACTATACTATAACTGCCTAATAAGAATTATGTACTTCAGGAAGAAGCCAATTATTGTCTGCTCATGCTCGGCTGCAACGTAGGAACTAAGCTTTGGCCAGACTGTTCATTGGTGTCATAGCCATTGGGTCTTGCTAATTTCGATCAGTTGTGAACACTCAACTAGCCTCGAACCATGCGAAACTTAAGGTCAGACCACATGCATGTTTGCCAGTGCATGCTCACTCCTGGCTGCTCCTGGCTAGACACCTTGACAGACTTCGCTTCGTATTGAGCTATTGACGGTGCTTCAAAATGCACAAGTTGGATGTGGCTACCATCTGTCGGTCAAGCTGGTGCAGGACAAGTCGGTCCGCACCATGTAGCATGGCCATACAGGAGCATATGAGAGTGTGTGCACTCGAGCCCTGTCGTGCACAATGCAAACACTGCCTACGCACTACAGTTGCATGTAGCTGTGGCCTGCTATGTAGTGTAGATACTGTGCCCACCGCGGGGTGCCGCGACGAGTCTGCTCACTGAGCACATTGTGACATGCTTAGGACAACCACATTTGGCGCGTTGTAGGCACCAAAATCCGAAACAGTAGTGTCTACGTGGACACCCAAAATCAAATTTTAACTGCATGCTACAGTGACGTTCAGTAGGCGGAGTGTTGTGGGCATGTCCCACTCTGCCATAGCCTTCGCAGTGCAAGGCATTGAAGAAGGAGTGGGAGCACCGCGAAGGGGATCATAGGTGATCTCTGAATGCCAATAACTCCACTTTTGCTGAATGCATTGAAGTACCTTTTGTGGCAGTGTATTGCTGAAATAGTCTATTTTAACTTCAAATGCATTTCACGGCTTCCATAAAAAGTCATTCAGGACCCCTTTAAACTGACACTAAAGAGAAAGAATAAGTTGAGCTGCATAAGCAAATTACCCTTCTACAATACCAAAAAAGTCACTCTTACCATGAGAGGAGGATTGGTAAGGAAGAAAAGACCCAAAAATGAATGATGAGTTGCGGCGTCGTTTTAATGTTTTCACATTAGCTCACTATGACATCATACATTTTGGCAGCGCCTAATCGCGCCTAGATAATTTTTACTGGTAAAATGGACTACCTTGTCCAGTTAAATGGGTCTAAAACAAATGCCTTTACAACAAAGTGATCTGTATAATGAGGGACTACATACATGGTTCGCCAACATGAAAGGAAACACTGAGTTTGCACTCAAAGCTGGTAATTTTCCTTGTGTATGCTCGTGATGAGAAAAAGTTGCATGACAGGGATTCTTTAACAGGTGAACGACATAAAAGATAGTAGTGACGGAGGATCTGACTTGCTCAGTTTCAAGAATCACTGTTTCAAGACAGATGAAGCGTTCCCTTTTATATTGGACGTGCATGAACATCCTGGCCAAACTTTCATATGTATTCTTTCATATACATATTTCGTATGTACTCTGAACGCTTCTACAGAAATGACTACTACAATAAAATTACCTGTGCAACAAAGGAATTTAGGTGTGTCTGATGGTTGATTTGTTAATTTACATCCAACGCATGTAGCGGCGCCACTGCTGCTCTCCACAGCTGCAGTGCGCATAAGGAGAGCATCAATCGGCAAAGCAATGATCGCAAAGTGTCCGGGCTCCTAGTACTCCATGACAAACACACACGATGGCACGCTCGAAACTGGCAACCGACGACATTATCGAAACCATCCTGGACAGGAAAAAGGCGAATGCAGTGGTGATAAAGAGCCTGCTGAGAACCAATTTTGACAAGGGAGGCAATAACGACATTCAAGGCTCTGCAGCTGTGCCTTGCATCACTCCTCGGTTTTATTGTGGAACATGATGTGAGTGCGGTGCCGTCGTCACACGTTCTTTCGAACCAAGCGTGCATAAGAAAATTTGCAACTCGTTTTACTAAGCAGCTCTTCAATTCGTGTTAAACAAAGGTTTTATTTTGCTTAACATGCTTAAGCTTCTCTATTGCAGGTGGCACGGTGCTCTACCTGCATAACGAGCAATTTTGGAGGTCCCATGCGCTTCGTTATAAAGGCAGTTGACAGTAGTCTAAAAGAGCCAACTACTGCACTACAATGGCCCAAATACACAAAAATATTTTGAAATCTGCGACATTGCTCTGATGACTGACTTGAAATAGAAAAAAAAAAAACCAGAAGTTTGGCCTTTATTTTCTGCATAGAAATCAACCTGTTATCATGAAATTAATGAAAGTAGTTTTCAAAGAATACTTTGTCAGTCCAAACTGATTTAGTGTTTCCCTTTAGGGTACCTTTAATAAGTATGTCTTCTGGTGCATATTTTCTTACGCGTTATCTTCACAAACCTGCAAATTTTGCAAATGGCACACACAGCACAATGCAAATGGCAGTGGAACAAAGGAAGACTGTGTCGCAGTGCATATTCCCCAGCGCTGCAAGCACTGCACTGCAAGCACTGCAATATGGTGCACAATATGAGCCTGACAGAAAAACTGTCAACATACGTCACTGCAAAATGAAGTATATTATCTGTTCACTTGGGCAAAGTGGCAGTGCTGTAGTACTCACAATGCTGAGCTGGAAACCACAAGGTCATTCGTTCAATTCTGGGTATAACAGCTCTCACATATCTTTCTTCCGTTACGTTGTGCTGTGCTTCATGCAAAGTGTGAAAAGAACCCCCAAAAGAACATGATCAACTCCTTACCAGCTGCTGTTTGAAGTAAAAAGTATGAATGACTTCTGCACCACTACAAGGTGTTTTTCCTTACTTCGAACAACTGTTTTTAAATTGCACGGAGCATGTTGCACAATTTGCTCTGTTCAGGTAGATTACCTGAACACAATATGATGACTAATTAAATATATGGTAGTTAATTTAATTATTCAATTTAAAACACATTTTGATTGTGATATTGCAGCCAAGTTGTAGTGAAGTCATGTCCGTTTAGCAGAAACCCTAAAGCTAGCCCCATTTTTGTGGTGCCTTTCCCCAAGATCCCCTAAAGGTGTGTCAGTGTTCCAGTTAAAGTTATCCCAAACTGCTTGATGCATGTTTGTGGGAAACTTAACTGGAATGCCAATATGTTTCGTAGTACACTTTAAGGCTGCATATCTGGAAAGTGGTGTTATTTTTACAACTCTTCCTATGCAAACAAGACTCCACTACAGCTTGGCTTCAATTTCGCAATTCAAATATGTGCCCCTAAAGTGAATAATTAAAATTTATTTAGTGAATTTTTTATTAGCCACCTGGGCACAATGACTTTTGCTTGAGGCAAGTTTCGTCTGCCCCAAAAAATGTAGCTAAATAGGTGGAACAGCGTTAGTTGCTGTGGGAGATAAAAAAATAAAATATGTCTGAACTAAAAAAAAGAAGTACATGGTATACTATAAGTGTGCCAGCAGTGGTGCATACAAGACCAACTACACGGCCATGAAAAAGCAGCAATTATGCACCAGGTGCCCTTAAAAGAGGGGGCACATGAAGTACAGAAACAAGGATTCAACTGGACATATTACTTGTAGGGCTCTCCATTTGACTTACATGAACATTTTGTGTGAACATTCTGGCGATTCTCACATGACTCAAGCAAATGCAGATAGTAAACATTAAATGTACACAGCAATCAGTAATAAATAGCAGCTTAATTATAACAAATAGTGCTTAACGCTCAAAAGTACATAAGAGAGACTAGAAGATATGCTGCAGACAGCATTTGCCATACTGTTTCTATCACTTGATGGTTTTTAATGGGCAGTATACCCATGTTACATGGCCTCATTCTTTTTCAGTTATTCAATTAGTGTAAATAATGAGACATCATACATTGATAGTTACTAATTAGTCATACTGACATTCTACATGAAGGAAGTAGGCTAGCTGAACTAGATTTTAGTTTGCCATCAATTATAACAAAACTAGGAATGGCAGTATTCACCACTGGTACAGTGAAAATGCTTTTCTTTTAAAGGGGCCGTGCAACACCTTTCTTGAAAGGTGCGAAGTGTGTTCTTATTAAAAAGCACCTTCTCGCAAATTATTTTTTAACAAAATCATTTTGAATGCACATTGTATGACTGGAGTTAATCAGCAATCAAACACTGCTGATGCCACGCCCTTGCAGCCTTTCCTTCCTTTTTACCGCAGAATCGATTTATGTAGAGGTCTCCTACAGACTTCCGTTGCATGGATGAAATGAAAATTATGTCACTGCTTGGCATGGCAGCACCTGGCCTGCCTAGGCCTGCCCAGACCTGCCTGCTTCAGGTCGAATGGGTAGCTGTTTCCAACCCCTTTGTGTCTTTCACGGGAAGTGAATGGTGTTGTAGACTTTCGTTATGCTTTATATCACCTCGGCATCAAAGTTTGGGAATTACCTCAGTGCTCTTCTTGAGAATGATTCTCGATATCAAGGGATGAAGGCCCATGGTTACAAACAGGCAGCTCACGATGTCATTGCAATAAAACAGAGGTGCCATCTGTCACCTCTATGGAAGAACACAGCAAAACACGCCGTGCAGTATCAGATGGTACCACGATTCCGCTGCAGAGAAATCAGCATTCTCTTGAGCTGTGTTGCTGCAGATGACACGCACTTGCCATTGCCTTGGATTCATGTTGCTTTAGGGTGCACCAACATATATGCTCCCCTTGCTTGTATATCAATGCTCAGGTGCATCACATTGGTTTTATAGATATTTGATGACTTCTTAGAGCATCCTACAAGTGTGAGCTTCTAGTGGCTAAATTTCACTGGGTGCTTCAGTGACGTGACAACACTGCATGCCTCTGCCAGGAGCGATGGCTGCATCAACTGCAAAGAATACAAGAGAGCTCGCAGCTTCTGCGCTGACCTAATTTGGTTCAGAAATCCAATATTCCTAAACTTTTTTGTCGCTTGAACTGCACTCAAAAGTGGGCTGTTGCTACTACAGTTGCCGTTCCGCGATGTTATACCCACTATTGTACCCATTAGTGTCTGCATAACCTCAAGATCATGCGGTGTGACCCTTTATCATGTTGCCCAATCTTGTGAGACCATAGTGTCAATAAAGCGGCGTTTTTCTATGCCACCATATGGCGCCACCACACTTGCAGTCGTGAGATTTCTCTGCTTTTGCTGGAGGTGCTCCTTGGAAGTGACATCACAAGAAACCTAGCAAGTGGCCATCGTTTTCAAAAGTGTGTAGGAATATGCACAAAAAGTTATACAGATTCCATGAAGTTGCAAGCAATGAGCAGGCACTTTCTGAGTGAAATTGTATGTTCCCTGCTGCATGCGCAGAATAATAAATGTCTCAGATATTCAAGATAGCAAGTCGCAGAATAATAATTGTCTCAGATATTCAAGATAGCAAGTCTAACGACTGACTAGGCAAGTTTATTTACCACATTCAAAAGATGTTGCAAAGCCCCTTTAAAAGCTTCCACATAATATATTTGTCATAATTTTGGGGAAAAACTTAAGCACTATTTTTCAAGTTGATCTGCCATAGTTAAGGTGATCTGGGCATTTCATTTTTCATGGCCTGTTTTTTGTGCACAATACTTGTTACCTACACAAGCACACACACACGAATGCAATGAGGTTACTAAGCTCCTGAGAATTTCTGCCTTCACTGGGACAATTATATTGACATACATGGGCATGCCAATTTGAACAACTCCTACTTGAATTTGACACTGGGACAATTATATTGACATACATGGGCATGCCAATTCGAACAACTCCTACTTGAATTTGAAACTTTTACAAATCCCTGGACTCATCTAGTCTGAATGATTGCTCCTTCAGAACACACAATAATTATGGTACCGATTCTTTACGTAGAATAAAGAGGTTGACGAGGCCACCAGGACAATTATTCATATTGCAAGGCTCGCCTCGTGTTGACAGCATTAAGACCTATATGATGCTGACCAGTGACCACGCATGTGAATGTATATAAGTTTGTACTTATAGAAGACATGAAGTCCCATTTTCTTTTCTTTGCATTAACTTTAGTTTGGTCTCACAGACTGTATTTAAAGGGACACTAATTATCAATGCTAAGTTAGTTTAATAGTCTGGTAAAGAATTTCTTCTAACACTCAATTTGCATTTTTCTGGCAGAAAAAAAGGTTGCTTATTACTAGAGGAAATGAAATTATTTCATATTACATCCCGAATTTCGAAGCAAATTTTTTCATGTTTGGAGCCGGTTTTATTCAGAAAATGTTCTCAAAGATAAGTGCGTTGATTCTTTAACTACAACGTAATCCTTACATATCAATTAACTAATTCTGAGCAGATACTGTCTCACAAAATCACGAGAAACTAGCACGAGAAATTCATAGGACTATCTTTAGCTTGTCTCTCTTTTGGTTTACAAAGACTCTGCTCATGGTAAGAGTGATGTTCATGGCATTCTAGAAGTGTAATTTAGTGATCCAGCATAACTTAACAATCCACTTCAGTGTCCTTAATAAGAATGCGGCTGCTCTTTTCCACAGAGCTGTTCATAAAACATTTTATCTGCTTCCTCACAGCACTACTGTTTTTGACAACCCTTGCTCATCAAGCGCAATTGTATCTTGGGTCAATATAGAGAAAAGTAGAGCTTTTGCAAAAACAAGACAGTGAATCCTACTATGCAGCTGTGTAAAGATAAATTCTTTGCCCCTTTATGGAACTGCACATTTAGTGCTAAGCTCGTACATCAGGAACACATTAAAACGTAGCAAAAAGGAAAGAAAATTATGTGGTTATTGCTTTCCTCAAATAGAGGCTCTATTGTGAGATGCTGACAGCAGAAATAATTGCCAAATGCTTCTACCTTGACAACAATAACATCACTAACATCACACTGATTGCAGCTCCTGGCATCATGAATGCATTACTGCACACATTGGCAATGAGTGCTGCACACAATGCCTGCATGTACTTTTTCTTGCTTGAGAATAATGTATATAAACATTGTGACATTTGTTGTCATAATCATTATCCATGGCAACATATATTAGTTTGCAATAGTATGTTCCCTCCTTCAGCTGAGGTATTTTTGAAATAAGCTGCAAGAATGACATAACTGTATCGTATGCACGGATCATTTCCTTCGTTTTAGAGTGGTGACAGGTCGTATAGGGCCATGGGGTATCAGCCAAAAAATTATGCCACATACATGAGCACACAGTTAAATAAAACAGAAAGAGAAATTGAAACAAGGAATAATCTATGTAGAAATGAAGTTGGAAGCAGTAAAACACAGCTGCAATATTTTTTACACTTGGGGCTGCTTGCAAGAAGCATCTTATGTGTGGGTAAGCTTACCCAGAGGTAGAAAGCTTCATACAAGTAAAAGTAAGTGGCTGTAAAGTTGTTGAATGATAGGATAGGATAGGATACACTTTATTGCTCTAAATTAGAGTCATTCAGCGGTCAGACCGAGTGCTTCCATCTTCTTCTTGTCGATGGTGACTCCTGTCTTGCAGGGTTGGCACCCCTATTCCAGGGCACCACTGAGCGTGGCAGCTTGTCGGGCATGGTGTACCAGCCCCTGTTGGAGAGCACACTCTCCCACTGCTCCACACTCGGATTTTCGATATTGTGGAATGTTTTGTTTTTGCTGCATTACCACGTGATATGATAAAGGGAGGGTTTTGCGCTAGACCATGGGCATATGTCCCTGTATTGGTTTGGGAACATTTTGCTTAGTATGTGTAGATTTGGGAAGGTTCCTGTTTGCAGCTTCCACCAGAAAACTGCCTCTTGTTGATTAAGCATGTTATGGGGCCCTCGTTCCTCTATGATAATTTAGTATTTCGGAGTACGTCGGGATCACTGTCATGAAGCCCTCGTGGTCTCCATTTAGGTCCGCTCGGTTAGTATGCTCGCAAGCAGTCCTATCGGCCCTCTGGTTGTCCCCAATTTCAGTGTGTCCCGGTATCCAGAAAATGTTGTGTCTAACTCGTCTTTTGTGTTGGCCAGCACGGACGAAGATTTGGAGCGCCTTTTGACCAATTCTGCCACTGATGTAGTTATGGCATGCTTCCTTAGAATCCGTTAATATTGTAAGGGATTTTGTAATATTGTAGTATTGTAAGGGATTTGATTGGCCGCTAGAGCAGCAGCCATTTCTTCTCCCTCAGTTACCGTACAGTCCCGTACCGACGCGCAAGTGATCTCCTCATAGTCCGAGCCAATTACTGTTGCGACGACTTTTTGCTCTGTTGTTCCTCGTTTCCGAGGATACACCGCGGTGCCCGTATATACCGTGTTCGCCTTGGTTGCTAGATATTGCTCTACATATCTTGCCCTATGTTAGGAATGGCCGTGCGGGGTGACAACGTGCCAGCTATTTCAGCCCGCTGCATGTGTTCCCATCCAACCGGACGGAGCGCACTTCAGAG
Organism: Dermacentor variabilis; assembly: GCF_050947875.1. Taxonomy (NCBI): domain Eukaryota; kingdom Metazoa; phylum Arthropoda; class Arachnida; order Ixodida; family Ixodidae; genus Dermacentor; species Dermacentor variabilis. Next base: position 114,738,045 of record NC_134568.1, on the reverse strand, counting down.
AACTGCGAATAACCGGCAGCCACGTGGCGCGGGGTCAGCTCAGGAATGTGCTACCCGGCGTGCCACCCGGGACGGAGTAGAGTTCTACGAAGCCCCTCTGACGTCGGCTCCGGACCTTTAGACCTGTGTGTGTGTGTGGCACTGAAACCTGTGCAACACGTGTATGTGAGCCCGCCTCCTCCAAAAGGGCGGGTCGTCTTCAATGACGTCGAACTATGGCGTCAAGCGGAGAGGATATAAGCAGCGATTGTCGGCTGCTAGTGCGTGCTCGTCGTCGGGAGCTGAGTGCTCGTTGTCATGCTAGAAATGTACTCGTGAGCTGTGTGCTCGTAAGCTGTTTGCTGTATGTTAGTCTTGCGGGCTCCATATGGGAGTCACGCTAGACTGTCGATGTATGTCTTGTCTAAGATGTAAATAATGTAAATAAATCCTGTTCACAGAGTTCCTCTCTACGACCTTCAACTCCTTCAAATGGTGGCAGCGGCAAGGTCGTCCGATGACTCCTACATCTGGTTGACAGCGGTAGGATCGTCCGACGAATCTAATAACTGAATGGCAGTGGTGAGATCGGCCTACGGCTCGTAAATCGGCCTACGACTCGGGAGACAGCAACGGCAGCCGACGGACGTTGGCACATGGTGACCGACCGGTATCCTGATCAAGTTGGAGGCGACTTGGGATTGACCACCTCTTGCAACTAACTGGATACGGCGGAGAAGGACTGATAATATGGTGCTGCTTCAGTGGGTAAGCGTTTGGTTTTGGCTGTAAGATTTACCAGGCTTCAATTTCTCTGTGTTTTGGAATTTGATTTGCTAGGGACCTTTTACTTGTATTTTGATTTGCGTGGGTAACGCAACAAGTATTGTGTGACAGCAGAGCCAAAGCTTAAAGTAGTGACCATGGTCCTAATGTGTTTGACGGGAGCTGACCTGTTGTGGCTGTGTGAAGAGCTCGAGGTAGATGTAGAGAAGGACTTGACGGAATCAGAAATTCGTAAGGCCATTCTGCAAAGTGGCAATGATTTGAAGTTAATCGAATATCTAGGTAAACGAATTCTAAGCAAAAGACAGGAACAGGAATCGATTAGGCAAGAACGTCAAGAGCGCGAGCGAAAATGCCAAGAGCGTGAGCAAAAACGGCAAGAGGTTGAAAAAGAAACGGCAGCAGCGAACAAAGAGATACAAAATTTGCAGCAGTTAAACGAACGAAGTCAATAGCGGCTTGAGAAATCTGTAGGCTGGACGCAGCGAAAGTGGGAAGAAGAGAGCAGATTTCAGTCGAAAGCCGAGGCAAGTAGTAGTACCTGTGAGAGTAGCAGCATGTTCACAGGTGAACTCAAAGTGCTAGCAGCTAACGATGCCTTAGTGGCAGCAGAGGCCGTTAAAGGCCAGAGTGAGAGCGATGAGGTGCTGTGCCAACAGAGGACTGTAGAGACAGCTAGGCCAGCTGCGAACAAATTGGCACAGTTACCGTGCATGCGCGTCGCATCTCATGGTAGCGAGGTCGTTAGCGAGGTACAGAATACTACGGACTTGACAGACACGAGCACCCATGTCGAGTCAGATCTCCGTGCCGAAGAGAAGTGCCAGCTGGACGATGCAGTTGAGAGTAGTTCTCGGGATGTCGAGCTCTGTAGCTCACGAGAGAACAACTGCATTGTTCAGGGATCGGTGCGGCTCTCCGCCAGTCTAGGTAGCCAAGAGAGGAATGATTTAGTTAAGGATCATTCAGACTGTGCGGGTAAGAGACCGATCCGGGCCGATGAGATGTTTAACGGCCAGCACAAGGCGCGAGATGACGGCATGAAATCGAGTTCGAGGAGAAAGCGCCGCAAAAAGAAGCGCCGAAAAGATCAGAATGCGGTGGCTAATGTAGCGAAGCCCAAGACGGTGACAGGTGCGAAAAGGCAGGGTGTGGAGAAAAGAAAGGTGCGGTCGTCACGGACGACGTGTGCGCATCAAGCACGTTTTAGCCACCGGTCAAAAGGAGACCGAGAAGCATGTTCTGCACGTACGCGGACAAAGGGCATGGGGCAGTTAAATTCCTCGTCGTTCCGTCGTTCTTTTCGAAGCTCAGAATGTAGTAAAAAGAAGCGCAAGGTGGCAAAACGAGACCAGGTGGGGAGTAGCGACGCGGTCAATCGAGGCCGTGATGAAAGCGGGGCGCCAGGACGCAAATTGGCAGGGGACTGTAACGTCTTAGGGGAGCTGATAGTGAGTCAGCCCTTTTGTTGTTCCTCGGTAGCCAGAGTAGCTTTCGGACCGCGACCACCTCAAGTACGGCTCAAAAGTATGAGTCAGTCAAAAACGTTTGAAACAGGAGGCCAACAGAGCTTTCGTAGGTGTGAAACGTGTTTTGTTTTATTTTTTTAGCATCGGATAATTTTCGCGATTTGAGATTGAGTTTCTTTCAAAATGTAAGGTATGAGCTTTGTTTATGTTTTTGTTTGAGAAGCTCGAGATTTCAAAGACGCGGTTTTTTGTAAACATGTAGTATCTCGAGGTGTTTATTAACAAGTAGATAGGCTTTCTTTTTTTGTGTGTGAGTAACCGGAATGTCAAGGTTATTGGGGAGAGGCCTATCATAGCGCGCATGTGTTTTAGTTAACCTTCTTTTTTTTATAAGCGTTTTTTTCATTTGCTAAGGTTAACTGCGTAGGTTTTCAGTGAGTGCGTAATTTGCACTGAGAAGAGCTCTTAGGTCCATTAGTGCGTGTCCTGTGTGGACGGAGGGAAGCAGACGATTTATGACTGGGTTACTCGTGTGTGTCAAGGGCAGCCGTATTCTGACTTCTCTAGTACGCGTGCGTAGGGCTGGTTAGTAAAAGACACATTTGTTCAAAGGTTCCTCTGTGTTGCGTAAGTTACGCAAGTTTGGTTGTTTGTTTAAGGAACGTGTCCTGTGTGGATTAAAGGAACAAATGTAAGTAAGCGCCGCAAGTACGCGTTTGGAATAGAGACAATAAAGCTAGCACGATTGTATTCACATACCTGTGGAGTTGGCCAGATGGTTCAGTGGCAGCAATACATGAGATAAGTACGCCACTGTGATAGGATAAGAACAGGCTGTTCGCGAAGTTAGGCTGCTTAAGTTATGTTTGGGTATTGGTATTTGAGAGCCTTCGGTTTAGTTCTGCGTAAACCTTTGCTCTTGTGCAGCACGACAGTCAGGTTTGGTCGAACTCAAGAGGAACGTGAACGCTCGCTTTGGCGGCCCGAAATTTTGGGCCAAAATTTGGGATTCCCAGTTGAGTGACGTGCATTGAAATTTTGATAGGAAGCCTGGTGGGTTAACAGCTAATTCCGGGCGTTTGAACGCTGAGCGGTATTGTGTTGCCGGGATCGACTCTTCTGTGCCAGTTGTTGTGAGATGGTTGAAGGCATTCCAAGTACACAGGGGTTGCAGAGAGCAAAGCCATCGTCTTGCTCGCCAGCCATTCTCTTCCTGCCCAGCGGTTGCCAGCACTGGCCAGGCGAGATTTTCCGGGCCATGGAGGAGCTGTTAGGAATGGCCATACGGGGTGACAACGTGCCAGCTATTTCAGCCCGCTGCACGTGTTCCAATCCAACCGGACTGGGCGCACTTCAGAGAACTGCGAATAACCGGCAGCCACATGGCGCGGGGTCAGCTCAGGAATGTGCTACCCGGCGTGCTACACGGCGTGCCACCCGGGAAGGAGTAGAGTTCTACGAAGCCCCTCTGACGTCGGCTCCGGACCTTTACACCTGTGTGTGTGTGCGGCACTGAAACCTGTGCAACACGTGTATGTGAGCCCGCCTCCTCTAAAAGGGTGGGTCATCTTCAATGACGTCGAACTATGACGTCGAGCGGAGAGGATATAAGCAGCGATTGTCGGCTGCTAGTGCGTGCTCGTCGTCGGGAGCTGAGTGCTCGTTGTCATGCTAGAAATGTACTCGTGAGCTGTGTGCTCGTAAGCTGTTTGCTGTATGTTAGTCTTGCGGGCTCCATATGGGAGTCACGCTAGATTGTCGATGTATGTCTTGTTTAAGATGTAAATAATGTAAATAAATCCTGTTCACCGAGTTCCTCTCTACAACCTTCAACTCCTTCAAATTGTGGCAGCGGCGAGGTCGTCCGACGACTCCTACATCTGGTTGACAGCGGTAGGATCGTCCGACAACTCTTACACCTAGCATTCCGCCTGGCTGTGTGTAGGTTTGGGTCCATGTTTCTTGGCAAAGACCCTACCCTGATGGTGCTGCGGTACTCATGTAGTAGGTTTGCCAATAATAAAGGTAAAACGTTTCACAGAAGTTCCAATCTTCTGTCACAATAACTTCCTGCGCAGCACCGTATGCACTATCATGCAATTGCATGAAACTTCTGTTTACGGGCTACCATGGGAGAAATGCTTAGTGTAAGCAGCCCCATGTTCATCTATGCTTATTAGAAATTTGAAACGCAATTCTGTCTGCAACACTCGAGTATGTTTAGCGTCAATCAATGTCACTGTAAAGCTATTAAATATACTACCTGGTTTGCCATGCACCGAGTGCATCTATGCACAGGTTTTCTGATGCGGTTATATTTACTTGAACATAACATCATAAAATTAACACACACTGAAGCTTTTTTACCTCCTGTAATTCATTACTCATTAGACCCGATTGTTTATTGTAAAGCAGGAAATATAGCTTTTCTACACATAAAAGGCGGAAAATGTCATCACAAGCAACTGCAGCCTACGCTGCAGCAAACAATCAAACACCTTAGCAATCATGCAAGCAAGATAGAGTGCTAGAAAGTGCAATTTAGTACAAGAGATGGGCACAGAGAAACAAAGGCAACTTTCAGTGATCAATACTTTTATAATATGGCCTTGAATAACATAGTAGTAAACACTCTCAATCTGTATTGATGGTCATAATTTATGATGATATAAATAATAAAAATTTCTTCACACTTTTTCCTGATGTTAGTGGTCACTTCTATCTGTAAGCCATGTCTTCAATTGCCCATTTTAGAGATATGCGAACTCAATGCACTCTACGCTATCATAAAAACATAAGATTGAAATAATCATATTTATTTATATGTAAGGCAAGGTTTTTTCCAGAATCCCTACCCTCGAAGTCATCCCCCACCTTATGTGCGATGCTAATAGATCCAGTTACTATTTCAATATGGCGGTAGCAGCACCACATTTTGGGCCATTCAGATTTTAGACGGCAGCACAAATTGTAGTAACTTATTTTAATAAGCCTTGGCAGGTGAGGCAGCACAATATTTTCAAAATAGCCCGCACTGAGAATTAGAAAAATAAAACATTAAAGACGGGCTGCCGGTTATAGTAGGCCAATTTCACCCTTGAGGTGTGACTTTAAAGCAGTGCGAATTTGGCCTTTGGCGTGCCTTCACAGCAGTGAGAGGCAAAGTTGATATATAACCTGCACTGATTATTCCGGGAGCTTCCAATTCAGTATTTCGGGCAACCCTACTGAGTCTGAATAATTCGTCAGGTACTCTACATTACTTTATGTAAGTGTGCATATTTAAGTTGTTTTTTTTTTTGGGTCCCCCCCAACTGCACCCTTGCCTTATATTTGTGACGGCCTTATAATCGAAAAAATATGGCATATCCTTAACTGCTATATATGTTGCTTTAGTACATCTCCCTACATATCCCTGTTTGCACATTAATTTATTCCTCGTTACATTCCATTATTACACTCAGTAGCCATGCTCACGTCACTAAGGGCCTCGCAAGTTGCACCGAGTGTTTCTCAGCATGGTAGATACGGAAGATCTGGCTTAGAATAGGTGCTGTGTCCGAGTCATTCAGCCAGCGAGAGGCGCAGCCAGGATTTTCTAGCATTTGGAGCAGGGCTGTAAAGCAAGAAAACAATTTGAAACAAACTTTTGAGATGGGTATTTAAGCCTTCAGCATACCAAGAACACTCTCCAGGAATTCACACCTTTTATACACGAAGAAGTAGGCTACTATTTCAGAAAGAAAATAGAAGAAAATGAACAAAACAAAGCCATGCTAGTGTATGAGAAACATAGTAACCTTATGCGATGTCATTAAATCGTTTTTGTTGCACAGCATTTGCCTGAGTGCCACTGCACCGCTATTACACTGGTGCAGTGTTAAATGGTGTCATTATAGAATAGTGCCAAAAAGAGGGCGAGGATGTGCAAATATTGAAAACCTTTGACTAAAGAATCGAATATTGTCTTATTCAGTTTGTCCTCTAGTTCGAATAGCTGCTATTTGAAAATGTGAAAATCTTTTAAATGGTTTTTAATACTTCACATCATGATAAAACATAACATTGAAGCAAAACTGTGACATTATGTTGGTTATAGTGGAAATAAAGCATGAGAGGAAACTGCATAAGTTAGTTAGTTAGTTAAATGGGGTTTAATGGCGCAAAAGCGGCTGAGGCTATGCTGCGCCAAACACGAGGTGTTTTGAAATCAAGTTTATGAAGGAAAAGGCTTTGTTAATCTATATTTTATGTAAAAATCCAGTGTCGTGTAGAAATTTACGGACGTCACATAATGGGACTAGCGGGTCATCACCTAAAATTAAAGCAGGGTGTAAAGGTATGTGTAGTTGATATAATTTGTGCAAAAGTGTTCGTCTGTGTGTTTCAGTCTGCGTACATGTGAGTAATATGTGCATAACTGTTAGTGGCTGCTGACATTTCTCGCATGTTGGTGTGTCTTCTTTCGTAAGTAAGTAATTGTGCGTGAGGTGTGTGTGCCCAATGCGTAGTCGGCATAAAACTACTTCGATGAACCGCTCCTGATGATAGCATGACTTCCACTCGCCAACTATGGGTTTTGTGAGATGTAGCTTGTTGTCGGCACAACGGTCCCATTCGCGTTGCCATTTTACCTTGAAGGCGTTTCTAATTGCACGGACGCTATCATTATATGGGAGTTTCGTGTTTGTAATATCTTTGTGCGCTGCCATCAATGCATATGTATCAGCTGCTTCGTTACCCGGTATCCCAACATGGCTTGGGACCCAGCAGAAACGAATTGTCCTCCCGTATTCGTTAAAAGCCACCATGTTTAAAATGTCTCCAATCAGGGGTTCACACTCAGATTTCAGATGTAGTGCCTTCAGTGTGCTTAAAGAATCTGTGTATATGACTGCATGTTTGTGTTTATCAGTTATAATCTTTTTAACAACAACCCAGATAGCGTAAACTTCAGCCGTGAAAACAGAAGCATGTTGTGGTAATCGAATACTTGTTTCCCAATTTTCCGCTACGACCCCCACACCCACGTGATCTTTTGTTTTAGAGCCATCAGTGTAATATTGCATGTTATTTTGATATTTGTCCTGAAGAGCATTGAATTCTTGTATAATGTGTTCGCGTGGAGTGTCTCTTTTCTTTAAATGTGCCAATGTCCAGTCGCACAACTGTGTGAAATCGTACCACGGGGCCAGCCGTTGTGGTTTCTTGGCAACCTGGAGGACTTCATGGGGAATGTCATAATCCCGACAGTATTGCTCATACCGCAGGACAAGTGGCCTAATCATGTTCGGTTTATTCGTGTAGTGTAAGCGTGAGTTGCATTGTGTGAGGATGATGTAGCATATGTGTTGCGGTGATGACTGAATTCTGAGTACGTAGGAAAAAGTGAGTAATGCTCTGCGCTGCTGTAAGGGGGGTTCATTACATTCGACGTATAAACTTTCAATGGGTGAAGTTCTGTAGGCACCACTCGCCAGTCGCAGTCCAAGGTTATGTACTGGATCAAGTCTTTGGATGTAGGATTGTCTGGCTGAGCCGTAAACAATGGAGCCGTAGTCTAAAAGGCTACGAACAAGAGACCGGTAAATACGTAAAAGACACATTCGGTCGGAACCCCAGTGCTTATGAGATAACACTTTGAGGATATTCAATGCTTTATTTGCCTTAATTTTTAGTGCTTTAATGTGGGCAAGAAAGTTTAGTTTTTTGTCAAAGGTTACTCCCAGGAATTTATATTCTTGTTTTACCGGCAGCGCGACATCATTCAATCTTAAAACCGGGTCTAAGTACAACCCTCGTTTTTGCGAAAATAGCACTGTAACAGTTTTCTGAGTAGAGAAGCGGAAGCCATTTTTCTCAGCCCACTCCATTAGTTTATTTATTGTTATCTGGAGTTGCCTTTCACATGTTCGTAAGTTAGAGCCGCGGCACGCTATTTGTAGATCATCGACATATATGGAGTGCATAACAGAGGTGGGAATTACATTGTTGACAGAGTTCATTTTTATTATAAAGAGTGTTGTGCTAAGTACGCAACCTTGTGGCACGCCGCTCTCCTGGATAAATGTGCGCGAGAGCACAGTGCCTAGACTGATTTGGAATGTTCTGTTGGACATAAAATCAGCGAGACAGTTTAGCATTTTGCCACGGATTCCTAACGCGGCGAGGTCACGTAAGATTCCAAATCTCCACGTGGTGTCGTACGCTTTCTCAAGGTCGAAGAACACCGCCAGGCAGTGCTGTTTGTGTAAAAATGCTTCACGTATTTCGTGTTCAAGTCGGACAAGGTGGTCTGTCGTTGAACACCCTTTCTTATAGCCACACTGGTGAAAATCAATGGAGTTCCGTTTATCAAGCGTGAAGGTTAACCTTGCATTTACAACACTCTCGTACGATTTTGACAAACAACTTGTCAGGGCAATGGGTCGAAAGCTGCTTGGGGATGTGGGGGATTTTCCTGTTTTTAAAAAAGGCACAACTATTGCATTTTTCCAACATTTTGGCATGCTTCCGGATTCAAATACTTTGTTAAAAAATTTAAGGAGAGCATCTACGGATGCTTGGGACAGGTGTGCGAGCATAGAATAATGGATCTGGTCAGGACCTACTGCAGTTTTTTTGCCAGCACAGAGAACCCTGTTAAGCTCTTGTAACGTAAATGGAGCGTTGTATTCGTCCCTTGACGTACAAGTAGTTGGTAGTTTTTCTTTTTCTGCAGATAGTTTGTAAGTTAAGTACCTGTTTGTATAATTAGCCGAGCTAGAGACGTTATAGAAATGTTCCCCAAGTATATTCGCTTGTTCTTGTAGTGTTGTCTGAGTGCCTGAAGGTGTGAGTATGGGTATCGTGTATGGTGTGTAGTCCCCCTTAAACTTCCTGACCTGTTCCCACATCCTTTTGGATGTGACGGTGCTATTAATTGTTGATACATATTTTTGCCATGAAGATTTTTCTGCCTGTCTCCGAATGTATCGAGCTTTCACTTTGGCTTGTTTAAAATTTAGAAGGTTGTTATGTGTTGGGTACCTGCGTAAAATTCCCCAGGCCCTATTTTGCAGCTTTTTTGCTATGGTACACTCGTGTGTCCACCAAGGATTTAGCTTTTTGCGAACAACGCCAGAAGATTGTGGAATGGCCTTTTCAGCTGCAGAAATAATACAGTTAGTAAATTTTTCATTAATTTCGTCGATGCTTAAGTTTGTTAAAGTGAGCTCCTCCAGCCTGGCACTTTCTGTAAAAACAGCCCAGTCTGCCATTTGTAACCTCCATCGGCGTGGCCTGTAGGATATAATGGGTAGCGTTGAGGTGAGGTTGATTATGGCAGGTAGATGATCACTGCCATATGAAGTCTCGAGTACATCCCATTTAAAATCTGTAAAAATGTCCGGAGAGCAAAAGGCTAAATCGAGGCAGCTAAAATTGCGTGAACTTGGTGAAAAATAAGTTGGCGCACCTGAATTTAAAAGACAGATGTTGTTTGTCAAAATGAAATCTTCGATAAGTTGTCCCCTTGGATCATTCTTATCGCTGCCCCAAAGAGTGCAATGAGCATTAAAATCTCTAACTAAAACAAAAGGCTCCGGCAGCTGGCTAATTAAATTTTCCATATCTCGAGTTGTGAAATGGGTATGGGGAGGGATGTACAACGAACATATGGTGACAGTCTTAAATGTTAAAACAGTGACGGCTACTGCCTCAAACGCAGTTTGTAGTGAAACGTTCCGTGTGGGGATGCCGCCTTGGACGATAATAGCGACACCTCCTGACAGACGGCTGGAGTGCTCGCGGTCCTTTCTTACGACAGTAAAACCTTTAAGAAAATGTGTATGTTTGGGTCCCAGGTTCGTTTCTTGAAGGCAGAATGCTACTGGTGATAATTTATTTATGATGTCTTTGATGTCACCTAGATTGTGAGTTAGGCCTCTGCAGTTCCAATGAATGATAAAAGCCATCTTATTGGAATTGGGAAAAAAATACTTATGTGTGTGAGCTTACAAATTGTAGGTGACATCTATTTAAAACCTGGTTACTCTTATGAAGGGTGGTAACCGCTCAGGTTACCTTTCCCTTTCTCACAGAAGTTAAAATATGTTTCTCCTTCTGTGTGCGCTCCAAGGAGCGCGGGTCTTTTGGCGTCAATGACGCCGGGATTTTTGGATCGATGTCCATCGCCTTTTCCGAGGCACTGGACGATCGAGAGCCAGGCGCCGAGACGCGCGTCTCGGGCCGTGGGGTACGCTTCAACTTCGGGCCCTGCGGCACTGTTGTCTGCGGGCCCGTATTCGTTGCTGGTGGAGGAGCACTGGCTGCAGCCACCAAGGGGGCGGTTGGGGTTTCTACAGGAGTACCGGACGTGGACCCTGTAGATTCCTCAGACCGGTGTGGCGCTGCCCCCTGCCGCGTCACACTGGCACAGCTTACCTGAGGTAAGTGCGCTAACCTTTTCCTCGCTTCATGGAATGAAATCTTTTCCTTTACAGTTATTGCAATTATTTCTTTTTCTCTTTTCCAGCAAGGGCAGCTCCGCGAGTAAGCTGGATGATCGCCCTTGCAATTGACACATTGTGCGGGAGCATTGCAGTTGTCAGATGGATGGTCGTTGGCACTACACTTTGCACATGTCTCCTTTCCTCTGCATGATTGTGATGCATGTCCGAACCTCTGGCACTTGAAGCACCGCCTCGGGTTCGGTATATATGGTCGGACGTTGATTTTCAGGTAGCCTGCGTCGAGTGAACTTGGCACAGTACTGGAGCCAAATGTAAGTATTACGTGTTTTGTGGGGATCTGTTGGTCGTTTCGTCGAAGTGTTATCCTTTGTACCTTGATTACATGTTGCTCCTGGAATCCCTCAAGGAGCTCTTCGTCACTGAGGTTCATGAAATCTTCTTCTGATATTACTCCTCTGCTGGTGTTGAGCGAGCGATGTGGGGAAATTGTGACATTAGTGTCACCAATGCTTTTGAGTTCACTGATTTTTTCGACTTGTTCTTTCTTTGTCAGTTCGAGGAGGAGGTCTCCACTTGCCATCTTTGATGCTTTGTAGCCTGATCCGATCGCGTTTGATAGGCATTTGGATACTATGAAAGGTGATAGTTTTCTAATAGTTGTGTTGCCTTCACTGTGAAGGACATGGAACTTTGGGAAGGTGTCATAGTTTGGTTTTAATAGGAACTGAAATGTTGCTTCGGTGCGCCCTCGTTTTGGAGGGCGATCTTGGAGGGGGGGAAAAGCGTTTGCCATGTAAACACTGGAAAATTCGGCGGCGATGGTGGCCACCCACCACCGAGCCCAACAAGGGGACGCTACAAGGTTGGAAGAGAACCTGCAGACGCCAGCCATGCATCGCCGCTATAACCTAATATATATATACCCAAGGCAGGATATATTACACACGGTTAACCCTTGCCGCCAGGAAATACGGAAGTAATAAGAAGTGAAGACAAGACAGGAAAGATGTAAAAGTAGGAGAGAAAGACGAAGATTGGAGAGGAGGACAGGAAAAGGCGACTGCCGATATCCCCCGGGTGGGTCAGTCCGGGGGTGCCGTCTATGTGAAGCAGAGGCCGAAGAGGTGTGTTGCCTCCGCCGGGGGGCCTTAAAGGTCCAAACACCCAGCATCGGCTCAACCTCCAGGATCCCCCTTTCCCCAGACATGGCTAAGCCGCGCACGGCTACACGCGGGAGGGTCCAACCCTCGTGTGCTCGGGTACGTGGTGTCGCAACACACCAAACGCCTGCTTACGCAGACGCCCCTGCGGGAGAAACTGCATAATAGATCACGCTGTGTCACTAAGGGTGTTAGGCTTTACAGCTAAGCTACGATCATTCACACTCAAATTTTGCTCTGACATGGCATTCTGCTGTGGGTCTTACTAACTACTAGGTATAGATGCTGAATCTGTGTGTCTCCTTCATAATAACTCTGAATAAGCTTCGCGGCAACATTATTTCATATGATAGTGACACCATGTACAGCAAGCATTCTAATTAGCGAAAGAGCCTTTTTTCACTCTGCCCTTGCCACAAACCCTGCATATTTTCAGTTTATTCTCACCAGTATGCAGAGTTGCTAACTGGCCTACAAGGCTACCTTTCTAAACTTCATCTGATAATGCATGACTATGTGTGCAGTAAAGTGTTGTTGGTACGCAAACAAACCACTTAATTCTCTGCTGAATTTATATAAATGCTGTCAAGGAATGCACTTGTTGCATAATGAAGGCAAGTACTCTTGTCGAAAACATTGGCTCCAGGCTAAGCCTTCCCTCATTCGCCGACTGCCGATTTCTTCCAAGTCTTTTTCCAGTGACTCTTTTTGTCTAGACTATAATGCTCCATTTATACTTTTTAATAAACCATAAACCAATGTGCTGTGAAATGCCAGAAATGTGCTGAAGTTGTTAACACTAGCATGTGAATATTAGTGGTGAAAAAGGCTGTTCACTACAGTCAAAGGCCTTTATAATGAAGCACTTGGGATCTTCAAAATCCTTCATTTTATGGGCCCCATTGTTGTAAAGATCATGCACCGTATCACTCAGTTGAGCAAGCTGAGCCTGCTAAGCAAAAGAAGTATTTTATTAAACATGAACTTAAGAGATACTTAGTGAAAGAAGCTGCTAATTTTCTTCTGCACACATCGTCTGATGAAATGTGCAACTGCAGTCAACCTTGTGACATCGAGGTTCATGGCATAGCAGTGCCACTTGCCAAAGTGTCCGGCCATTCAACCTGCTGCATGTCTTTTTTTCTTCAGTGAGGAGGTAAGTGTGGGAGAGGGGTTTACCATACATACTGCAAAAACTTAATTAAATTCTGGGTCTGAGTTTGAGGCACGCTGTAGTGGGGAACTCTGGATTAATTTTGACAACCTGAGGTTCTTTTAACGTGCACCTAAATCTAATTACACGGGTGTCTTCGTATTTTGCCCCATCGAAATGGGCCCCACTGTGTCCAGGATCAAACCTGCAACCTAGAGCTCAGCAGTGCAACACCATAGCAGTGGGTTACCTAATGCTGAGTCCAGGCGTTCCCACGTGGTCATTGTTGAGACAACTGGCACTCCCTATGCACACTGCATGTCAGTGGTGGCTTAAAAGGGCAGTGGTGCTACTACTACATGTGTTCACTGTAAGGCAACAAACCACCCTTGCCTTAATTCCTTCGTTGTATGGGCAAATTCATTCGATTAATCTTTCTTGTAGATGCCTTCGCAATACATAACAAAGATAGGAATGCGGCTAGGACATATGGATCCTTCTTTATACAGGTCCTTTTGTTGTAGAGGTGTGTTCATCGTAGAGGCATTTGCAGGTATTCGAAAGCTATACAAAAAGTGTTCGGTATTCAATTCAGCTCCGGTAATATTCCATTTGTATACATAAGATTTGGTCTCGAAAGTTACCATTCACACAACCCTAATAATAAGATAAATCTATAAGTTATTGCTGACAGGGATAGCTACATTCATCAACACATGTTCTTGCGATGGTTTGATGAATCCATTTTATGCCGAATGTAGCATGCGACTACATGGAATGAAGGACATGTTGTGCCCTTTGACAGCTACTATATTCCTGGTGAAAAAAAGCTCACAAACACCATTTAACTTTAATGACAAAATGCGAAGCTCATGTGTCATATAGTACTCACTGCCACATTTGAGCAACTCAGCTCCAAACACATCAAAATGAAATTTGTGCATTATATCTTTACAACTGAGCAAAAGAGCACCAAGTAAGGTGCACACAGAGCTCAAACAGTCCTCTCTAAAATGATCACTCATTTTCTGCATTTCTGATCAATATTGGAGTTGAAATGCAAGTGTGATCGCTAGACCAACATTTTTTTGCTTTACTTTTTTTTGCGTTCTAGTGAACCAGTTCTGGATTTCTCTGTACCTCCTATGATGTGTAAGGTAATTCACTTCTCACCAGAACACAGCAGTAACTGACAAAAAAAGAACAGCATTGACACTATAACTGGATTAGGCTGCCCAAAATGCTGCTTCTTGTGACATCAGTGGTGGTGTTAAAGCAAGCATATACTACAAACAACAGCAATTACAGTAGACTTCCATTACTTAGACTCCAGTTAATTAGATATTTCAGTTAATTTGATCCTGACCAAAAGTCCCAGCCAGCACCCATGCATTTATGTGGGCCCAAACTTTTGTTATTTCAATCCTCCTAAAATTGGCCTTTGCCGGGTAATTTGAACTTGACGAGTTGGCATGCATGTACCTGGCCCCTATGATGACTTCAATAGTGACTATTTTAGTGACAACGTCTGTCTCGGTGGAGCTTAGGGGACAGTGATTGCATAAAACTCATGTAAAAAAAGAATTCCTGCCAAAAACGCCTATATTTGGCCTACCCTAGGAAGATTTTCAAGCAATAATCATAGATAACAATATCTGATTATAGTAGTTACCCAATTCTAATGAGTGCCTTCTTTATTTTTCAAGAAAACTGGGCTGAACATTGCCTGCTCGGTGCAATCTGATACTAAAATAAAACCGCATTTGCAACGTTCACATGCTTTACTGCATAACACTACAGGATTCTGGCAAAGCTGACTTTAGGAAAGTCGCTGCCATTGAGCAACACATATTAGACCCTTGCCATTTTTCTTGCTAAATAAAATATGTGTGTGCTAAATTTATGCTTTATTTGGAAGCTTTAATGCCATTTCTACGTTAGTTTTCTTTTTTGGATGCATAAAGAGTGGGCACGCATTTGATTCAGAATCGTGTTAGATTTTGGGCAAATACCACTTAATTAATCAGTGGTGTGTTTTGGTGTTCTTTCTGCAATTTGTTTAATTCGACCGCTAGATAATTCACTCAATTACGCTGGTCCCGTCAGGGTCGAATTAACGGAAGTCGACTGCAGTAGCAATATCTTGACATAGCATGTTAAACTACAACGAATTCTAAGTATTCTCATATTACACAGCTCTTCTCGACAGAAGATACCCGACAAAACATTTTTTGCTGTGAGCCTTAAACAAAGTAGTTCATGGTTATGAGAGACTTGCAGACCTTAGTTTCACAAGATGCGGGCACCCACACTGCTGCTCCTGCGCTGACATCGTGAATGTCAAGCACTGAGCGGCTAGCAGAAATAATCCTTTTTTGATGACCCAAATCGAGAGGGCGCATGCCAGTTTTGAAAATTAATTTTCAAAGAAGCTACACCGCCCTCAGTGGTGCAGTTTGGTGCACACATTAACAATGCAAAGCAGAATGTATACAACAAAAGTTTAGGTGAGATCCATACAAACACTATTATTTTTATCCTTATACCACATACACGAGGGAGTTTGTTTTGGTTTTAGTACACAGAATCACCACTTGCCCTTCCTTTCCACATAACCTTCAGTATATGGTATGTTTTCTTGAGGCTCATTTTTATCTACTTGTTTGCACGGTTTTAGAAATCCCTTTTCTTGTGAAAAGCAGCTTTCTTTGCTTACGATCGACTTATTTTGCGCATTCGATAATGGTTTTGTTGTTGACTGCATTTTTCAAGATTTTGCTAAGGCCTTCAATTCAGCCTCACATCAGTTACCTTTTCTGAAACCTCAGTTCAGCCTTGGTGCTAACATTTTAGGTTAGACTGAATGCTTTCTTTCTAAACACTTGCAATATGTTTCAGCTAATGGCTATGATTCTTCTTTTGCTCCTGTAACCTCTTCGGGATGTCTCGGGCGTCTGTTTTAAGACCACTGCTCTTTCTCATATACATTAATGATCTTTCTACCCAAGCCTCTCCTATCAAATTGTTTGCTGATGACTGAGCGATATGCCACATAATTTTTAACCCCTGTGACTGTATTGCATCACAGATTGACCTTGTTAGTAATTCCTGCTGGCGTGTTCTCATTGGCTAATGAGACTTAATGATAATAAGTGTAAAAGAGTGCGCATATCCCAACTTTCTTACTCCACTTGTCCCACTGATTACACTCTTTACAACACACCCTTAACAGCTGTGACTTCTTGGAGGTATCTCGGTATCATTATAATGTAGAATTTATCACAGACTTTGCTTGTAAATTATATATCATTAAAAATGCTAATTGCATGCTAGGCTTTTTAAATCTAAGCTTCTCGCATGCCACCACTACCATGAAGCTTTAACTTCATAAGACCTTGGTCAGACCCAAACTTGAGTAAGCATAAGTTTGCACTTTCGGCTTATTGGCACTTCATATTAAAAGTCTTAGGCATAGCGCACTCGAAATAGGATAAAAGAGCAATACACAGTGCACGGCATGTGTGTGTGAACATAGCACCGTGTGTGTGTTGTGTGACAGTATTTTGTCCTTTGTTGGGAGAGCTATGCCTAAAGCTGTAGAAAAAGAAGATAAATAATAAACGCAGAGTTATAATAAATACAGCTGAATTTTGATAATTCGAACTCGACAGGGCCTGAAAATTTGTTCCAATTAAAGGAAGCTAATTGAATGGAGAAATTACCTGCAGTGGCGCATGTGCACTGAGCTAACATGTGAGTGGGATGTTGCACAAGATTTATCCACATGTATTTACAAATTACAGTCAGTTATTAGGCGTATAATGGCGTAAGGCGAAATAACGAGAAGACTAAGAATGGGCTGGGGTGCGTTTGGCAGGCGTTTTCAGATCATGAACAGCAGGTTGCCATTATCCCTCAAGAGAAAAGTGTATAACAGCTGTGTCTTACCAGTACTCACCTACGGGGCAGAAACCTGGAGGCTTACGAAAAGGGTTCTACTTAAATTTAGGATGACGCAACGAGCTATGGAAAGAAGAATGATGGGTGTAACGCTAAAGGATAAGAAAAGAGCAGATTGGGTGAGGGAACAAACGCGAGTACGCGAGTTATGACATCGTTGATGAAGGGAAGCGTAGCAGGGGGCGGCAGAAAGTTAGGTGGGCAGATGAAATTAAGAAGTTTGCAGGGACAACATGGCCACAATTAGCACATGACCGGGGTAGTTGGAGAAGTATGGGAGAGGCCTTTGGCCTGCAGTGGGCGCAGCCAGGCTGATGATGATGATTAGGCATATCGGTGCTCGTACTGTAATAAGAGGTGGTGGGTACACACGTGTATAATAAAAGGAAACATCATGTCCCGTGACAATTGCCCCTTCGAACTTTTGGTATGCTCCACCGCGTAAAATTTCTGTATTGGGACGAAGTTAACTTTCCGGAACCGGTATTATGCAACGCGCGGTGCTTTTCGCGCTCCGAAGATAGTGGCGAGAATTACAAAGGCGAAGTCGGCGCCATTGCTAACAGCGGCAAATTGTTGCAATGAAAAACACGGCACCGAACAGCAAAAAGCTTAATAGCGAACGTTGAAGTAGCTAGGCCTAGCGTTGCCAGCGGATCTGTGTGCGAGAGCGCAGGCTCGAGGCGGTGCGATAATCAAAACGGCGGTGGTGGTGGTGGCTTTGATTAATGCCGTTTTGGACCTGCGGTCATGGCAAAATGTCCGGTAAGTCGGACGGCGAAGGTTTCTTGCGTCCGAAATTTCAGACGTTCTTATAGATTGACTCTATGGGGCACATGGCGGTGCCGCGACACTAACCCGTCACGAACAGAAGTAATCGGTGATGCGCGCCTGCACATGCCTGCGCACAAATTTCCGTCATGGCTTCTTTTTTTTTTTCTTCTCGCGCGGTGTTGAGAAGTCTCTCCTAAGCTTTTTCGATATGACGGGGTCAGCGGAATGCTAGTCGGAGGCGCCGCCACATGATTTGGCGCGCTGCTGAGAGCACTGTCGGAGCGCAGTATGTTCGAATTAACCGTCGCAAATGTTTGCGCGTTCGAATTACAGGGCGTTTTCGCCCATTGGCATTATATACACACAGCTTTAACGGGCCCACAGCATCAGTTCGAATAAACCGAATGTTCGAATTAGGCGTGTCCGAATTAATGAGATTCGACTGTATCATAATAATAATAAATGTTAGTTATGAACGCATAGTATTCCAACTTCTGCGATCATTCAGCGATTCCGCCATCTGTAGGCCTAACGAGACACGTCTGCATAGCAACAACAGGGTAATTGCTAATAGATTGTCTTGGCTTGGATACCTTTGGCATGAGACACCCTATGGCGCCCTGTTCTTTAATGACTTCCTTATGTTTGCATTCCCATACATTAAACTAACAGTCTTGAAGGGATGCGTACCGTAACATTCGGCAAAGGTGCTTGCATTTAACATAAGGCAACAAACGCTATTATAAAATGGTCTATTCAGTGTACAGGCTTCTGGGAACAATTTCAACACTCCATTCACCTCAACAATGATTTGACACCTTCCACCAAATTTTACTACCTCAAAAGCTTTCTGACTGGCAATGCAGCAGCAGCAATCACAGGTTTGCCCACGTCTGAACCTTGCTATGTGGACGCCATTGCACTGCTGAAGGAAAGATTCGGATATCGAACAAGGATCATTCAGCAACATTTGACGGCACTGCGACATCTTCCGAATGTGAAGTCAGCCAACGAGATATGTGGTCTGCGCCAATTGTATGATGCCGTGCAGCTATACATCCACTGTTTATTTGTGTGCACTGAATGTGCCAACTCTGACATACTCAGGTAAGCTGATTATCGTCCTTCAGTTCTGCGACATCATTTTCAATTTCACACATGAAAAATGAAGCATCACTCTGAGGGCCCAATCATCTGACAGTCACTGTACACAAGCCTCTACATCAGTTTTGCCAGCAGCTTCGTCAGATGCCGAACTCAACAATCACTTACAGTTCATGTGAGTAGAGCTTGAAAGCAGAGAGCAATGCGTGTCACCATCTCAATGACCTGCCATAGATAAACTTACCGACAGATGACTTAGCGGTACACCTACAGCATCAGTTTTGCATGCTAGATCTGCCTCAAGTCTGGAATGTTTCTTCTGTCGAGCTAATCAACGTGGGACGTGTGGCTGCAATGCCGATATACCTCTTGCTGTCAAGAAAGAACAGCTGACAAAAGACAACCGGTGCTTCTGCTGCACGTCAGGAGGCCATCGAGCAAAAGACTGCCAAATCAAGCTTGCTTGCAATTCTTGCTACGGAAGACATGTGTGAAGCATGTGTAACCGTAATTATAAGAGGACCATGATGACAATAGGACCTTATGTAAGCAAGCAGCATGATGTGTGTTTCTTCTTGCACTTTTTCTTCTTGCAAAGACACATCAGCCACCAACCAACACACTACAAACAATGCCATGGATCTCCAGGCATTCTTAACACAGACTGTCAGCAATGACAAAAGCAGATAAGTCCGAGGGATTCTGGATGGACGTAGCCAAAGACCTTTCATACAAGAAGGCGTGGCTCTAAAGCTTAACTTCAAGCTGGTTAGAGAGACATGACTAGAACTAAACGCCTTCAGAAGCACTTCGGAAAAGAGCAAGGTATTTGAAGTGCTATTTCAAAATCGATACAGCAAAGAAGTTTTCAGCATAGAGGCTGTCATCATCCCTGCCATTTGCCACAATGTGGCTGTGCCAGCGGTGGACAATACATTTGTGCAAGCATTGAGAACTCAAGGCCAGCTACTGGTGGATGATTACTTAGTTTCTAAAGATATCCCATACTCTGTGGCTTGCTAATAGGCTCCAATTACCTATGGCAAGCCAGGCACGTACCCAGGATTTTTTTTCGGGGGGGGGGGGCAACAACTCCATCATCATCATCATCATCATCGTCGTCGTCGTCGTCGTCATCATCATCATCATCATCATCATCAGCCTGTTTTATGTGCACTGCAGGACGAAGGCCTCTCTGCGATCTCCAATTACCCCTGTCCTGCGCCAACCCATTCCAACAAGCACCCGCGAATTTCCTCATTTCATTGCTCCACCTAGTGTTTTGTCGTCCTCGATTGCGTTTTCCTTCTCTTGGTACCCATTCTGTAACCCTAATGGTCCAACGGTTATCTAACCGGCGCATTACATGACCTGCCCAGGTACATTTTTTTCCTCTTGATGTCAACTAGAATATCGTCTATACCCGTTCGCTTTCTGATCCAAACCGCTCTCTTTCTTTCTCTTAACGTTATGCCTAGCAATCTTCGTTCGATCACTCTTTGCGCGGTCCTTAACTGGCTCTCAAGACTGCACCCCATATGTCAGCACTGGCAAAATGCACTGATTGCACACCTTACCTTTCAGTAATAATGGTAAGCTTCCAGTCAGGAGCTGACAATTTCTGCCGTATGCGATCCAACCTATTTTTATTCTTCTGTGAATTTCCTTCTCATGATCAGGGATCCCTGTGATTAATTGACCTAGGCACATGTACACATTGCAGTAGTACTCTGCAGATTTCGCGATAACCTGATTGATGACATGAATGTGATCCATTGTAAAGTATCTCTTCCTGAAACCAGCCTGTTCCCTTGGTTGACAAAATCCAGTGTTGCCCTTCACAGTCTTTAGTGGCCGACTGGCGATCCTGATCTCTTGTTCCTTTGCCCGGCTATTTATGATTATCTTCATCTTCTGCGTATTAATATTCTACCCCACTCTTAGACTCTCTCTGTTAAGGTCTCCAATCATTTGTTGTAACTCGTCTGCATTGTTGTTGAATAGAACAATATCATCGGCAAACCGAAGGTTGCTGTGATATTTGCCGTCGACCTTTACTCCTAGGCCTTCCCAGTTTAATAGCTTGAATTCTTCTAAGCACGCAGTGAATAGCTTTGGAGAAATTGTCTCCCTGTCTGACCCCTTTCTCTATAGGTATCTCCCTGTTTTTCTTGTGTAGAATTAAGGTAGCTGTAGAACCTCTGTAGATATTCTTACGCGAAGGACGAGTCAGTAAGACGAGAAGCTATTTACAGATTATATTTACAACAACGGTTGCAGCGCTGACCGGTTAGATTCACAGCGCGAGCCCAGTTCGTTCTTCCTCCTCTTTTCTGGAGTGATGGCGCCCACGCGCCTCGTTCAAACAAACAAATACCACACGCATGTAGCAATATTTTCCAAGCTTTTTACGTAAGCGTTCTGTACTCCTTGATTACGTAGTGCCTCTATGACTGCTGGTATCTCTACTGAATCAAATGCATTTGCGTAATCTATATAAGCGACATAGAGAGGCTTATTTACTCTGCAGATTTCGCGATAACCTGATTGATGACATGGATGTGATCCATTGTAATGTATCTCTTCCTGAAGCCAGCCTGTTCCCTTGGTTGACAAAATCCAGTGTTGCCCTTATTCTATTGGAGATTATTTTGGTAAATATTTTATATAATACTGGGAGCAAGCTAATAGACCTATAATTTTTCAATTCTTTAACGTCTCCTTTTTTGTGGATTAGTATAATGTCTGCATTCTTCCAGTTTTCTGGGACCCTTGCAGTCGATAGACACTTCGTATAAAGAGCCGCCAGTTTTCAACCAAGCATTATGTCTCCTCCATCTTTGATTAAGTCGACTGTTATTCCACCTTCTCCTCCCGATCTTCATCGTTTCATGTCTTGCAGGGCCCTTCTGACCTCATCGCTAGTTATAGAAGAGTTTCTGTATCCTGTTCATTACTGTTTCTAAGTGAGGTATCGTGACTCCTCTGGGTACTGTATACAGGTCAGCTTAAAATTTTTCCGCTGCTTTTACTATATCTTCAAGATTGCTGATGATATTATTCTTCTTATCTTTTAGTGCATACATCATGGTTTGTCCTATGCCAGGTTTCTTTTTTACTGATTTCAGGCTGCGTTCATTTTGTACGGTTCTTCAGTCTTTCTCATGTTATAGTTTCGAATATCAGTTATTTTCGCCTTGTTGATCAGTTTTGACAGTTCCGCGAATTGCGTAATGCTGTGCGGCCGCCAGTCCCATACAACAGAGCGCAGGACTCTGCGATTCCAGACGTACTGCGCTCACCGCGAAAGGTTAGAAAAACACCCGCATAAGCACAGCAGAGAAGTGGCTAGGTGAGGCGGTTCGGCCGATAACTGTAGAAGCAACATTCAGAACAAGTAATTGTTCTCCACTTCCGGTGGCGTTTTCTCTACTTCCTTTTTAAATAAAAAGATGTGGATCCATAAATATTCTCATAAACAACGGTTAACTTCTTTATTATTCACTTTTGCTTGCAGTTTGGTTGTTGCCTTGGCTCTCTCCCTTAGTAGATCGATTAATTTCTCAACTCCTTGCGATTTTTGTTTCCAGTTGCCAATTTTGCACGAAAAGTGCTATACAATTAGGGAAAAACAGACGAGGTAACGGGCGACAGTCATCTTGCTTATGGGTTAAGGGTTATTGCAGGGTTTCATGATGGACTCTCTTTCACATTATTTTATTTCCGACCTTATCTAACCCATATCACGTGTAGATGGTTCCGGGCATCTGCCAGCGTCGCGGCGAGCCATAACTCAAGGAAATAATGAAGCAAAGGGAAAAGTTAAACGCAATTGATGTTTTCTCTGGCCGCAACTCGTTCCATGAGAGTACAGACCAGCTGAGTAACAGCCGCATCCCCCTACTGATCCCAGGATCAGCCTAAACAAAGAAGGTTGAACTAACAAAAGCAACAGCTATGGGCGTGATGGTTGAATAGATGGTGACAACTGAACGCATCTCGAGTTAATTGCGCGGGTGCGGAATCTATGAGAAAACTGTCCTTCACATTACAAGAGAGGCCGATAACTACCGCCATCTAAAAGGAGTGAACAAGGCAGCATAATGCTGACCGATGAACAGCTGCCAAGTCTGGCGGCGCTTTAGGAATGTGTGAGGAGTGGTGGCGTGGGTGGGGAGGGGGGGGGTATGCCACATGATTTCGGGGGGGGGGGGGGGGGGAATCACTCGTTATTTCAGTGATTCCTCAATGAAACTAATGCTTGACTACAAGATCTCACTTTGCACCGAAAGTGTTCTCTAATATGCCTTTTCAATACAATGTTTTCTTCCAGGCAGACCCTTAAGGAAAAGTTGCTCCACCAGCCATCGTTCATATAATCTTGCATTGATCATTCCCAAAAAGTTGGTGTACCCCTTTGTCACATCAAAATTAATCCAGACTCATTTGTACAAAGAACGTTGGAACCCTGAAACCATCTCCCTGCCTCCATCACCGCCATCTCAAACTCTAAGAACTTCAATACAATCGCTAAAACTCATATCTGTTCTTGCCTCTCCTCTCTGTAAAGCCTCTGGACAATTGAGAGTATTAAAATAAATAAATTATTTAATTTTCTTGCTCACAGGAGCTCCTTTGTTTATTGTTTATTTGGTACCTGCATTGCCACAGAGGGGGTACGCACAGAGTGATCACATGCGTAAGTAGACATTTTTAACATATGAACAAAGGCATAATCTCAGACAACATAACTTCAAAGATTGCTCCAATCAAGAATGATAGGAACTAAACAAGAACAATAAAGAATTTTGCAAATTTTCATGCTCAATTTTCTTCTTCCCGACACAATGAAGTAGTTTTACAATTGTACCCACTTATAGCAATATTCAAGCGTGGAAAATCCCACTGTTATAATCGATAATTGTTATGACTGGGTTGCACGAAAAGAAGCAGAGGAGACAAACATTCAAACATTTTAATCAGACAGAAAGAAGTACAGTCGAACCCACTTATAGCATTACTGGTTTTAACAATACTCAGAAGAAACAATGGGTAGCTGCTGTAATTTTAACTTTTGTGACTGTTCTATGGTAATATAAACAGCTTATTACAATGTTCCCAAGCCGCCACCCCCCATTAGTGGCTATAACAAATAAATCTGGCTGCAAGGTGTCTCAGCGAAAAGAAATGTGAAATCCAGGGGGAAAAAATAAAAGGAAGATGCGACGCCAGGTCCGCCTTTGTGCCATGCATGGCATGCCTTTGACGGCCCTCTACCATCTCCCTTCCACCCCTCCAATGCTGGTGAGAGGGTGGAAGGGAAACGGGATAGGGGCATGCGAGGTCGCCAATGCAATGCGACGAAGGCATGCCATGCGAGGCACGTGGCACAAAGGCGGGTGCGGCAAAGTCGCTTGTGTTTTCTTTGTTTTCTCCAGAGAATTTTGTGTTGTTTTCGCTTTCAGCGCATGCACTCAGTAGCTAGATTTAATTGTTATAATCAATAACGCATTGTGGGAGCATCGTAGTAAGTGTTTTATTTTGCCATAGAACACATACAAAAGTTGACAGTGCATTGGCTGCTCCTTGTCATATCCTGATACATTGTTAAACCGGTATCATCATAAGTGGGTTCGACTGTACCTACTTTTCACACTCTATTACTGTTTGCACGAGATGAATGGTGTGAAATAAACTTTGGCCTGAGGTTTTATACGCAATCTTTGAGCTGTTACCATTACCATTTGTTGTTCACTTAATGTCATACTTTGCCTCAATGTACTAATTACCAGTTACAAAACAGCCTGCCCTGTTTTGGATGTAATTGTCAATTAGGACTGTAATGCTAATTGCATGTTAGGTTGCTTTAAGCACCTCAGTTTAGTCATGTAAAATGCCACAACATGACATCAAAAAATAAACTACTATGTACATGTAATGACAATGCACAAAAATTGTGCTCATTTTAACCAGATTGATGCTCTAAGTGGTTAACGCTCCATGAGGTTCTAGCAAAATTTATATCAATAACAAATAAGTGTGTAAATAAAATTAAAATGAAATTACATTATGGTGTTTTCCATGCCGAAACCACAATGTAGCTGAGGCGCACCACAGTGAAGGACTTCAGATTAATTCTGATCATCTGTGGTTCTTTGATGTATATGATGATGAATGGGGTTTAATGGCACAAGGGCCAATAATGGCCAAAGAGCGCCAGGAGATAGTATGAGGCATTTGATGATGCCTTCAATGGCAAATGGGATTGATGTAACTTGGCTGTATAGTGGCCTAAAACATTGGCTGTAAAAGGTGTAAAAGATAATGTACATGTATTAAAACTATGACATGTGAGGTGAGCTATGAACAAAATATATTGCGAAGTGGTTGCATGATTAAAATGTACGAATAATTGGGGAGCACTAATGCCTCACGCAGGCCCTTGTATGCAAGGGAAGGGAAGCACGTGCTCTAAATGCTATAATTGCAGCAGCAGCCTCCGGTAAGAGGCTGTGCTACGGATCACTTGTGTGTATAACATGCAGTAAAGAAACATCATTTAAAATAACTAAAACAGATTTACTGCCAAAAAGTGGCTCACTGCCAAGGAACATTGCTGGATGGAGTGGAACTTGCTGATGGTATGGTAAACAAAGTGTTTTTTCTTTGAGCTTCTACTCCATGACATTCCAGTAAGACGTGCAGGATAGTTAATGCCTCACCACATTTACCACACATAGGTGGTCCATCACTGGTCAAGAGGTAAATGTGTGTGCTATATGTGTGCCCGATTCTCAGTCAACACATGATGACCTCGGTTCATCGTGTTTTTGTTATGGTTGTCCAATTCCCTAACCGTGGCTTGATAACATGAAGCTTATTAGAGGTTTCAGAGTCCCATGAATGCTGCCAATAGCTTCTAAGCTTTTTTCGTAAGAAAGGCTTCAAATCTATGGCAGGAACAGCTACAAACGAGTCAGTGTCTTTTGTTGTTATTGACGTAGTGGTTTTGCCAGCGAGTATATTACCCTAGATGCTTCTGTGTCCAGGGACCCAGCATATTGTGACATGCTGATTAAATATGCATGTTGCACACAGGAGAGAATAAAGGTCATGTAGCACCGAATTTTTACTTTTATGAAACGAACTTAAGGATCTTACAACACTTAAAGAGCCCGTGTATATGATGGATTTTGTATTTTCATATTCCTAATATGTTTGACAGCTGATTATACTGCGTATGCCTCAGCCATAATGATATTCATTTCACTGTGCAGAACATCGGATTCAGAGAAAGACGGTCCGAATGCTGCATAAGACACACCAGCATGTGATCTTGATGCATCAGCGTAATACTCCTGGCATGAGTATTTCGCCTGAAGTTCAAGGAAGTGCATCTTAATTTGTGCTTCTCAGCATGCATAATGACTTGAATAAACAATGTGTCTCATTCTATAAGCTGCCACTGCCATGGCGATAACAGCTTTGCTGGAGGAATGAGACAATGTTCAAGGAGTGGTATACAGTTGAAACCACTTATAATGATACCGGTTTTAACAACATATCAGTTATAACAATGAGAAGCTGCTGCACTGTCAGCTTTTGTATGTTTTGCATGGTGAATTAACCCGCTTACTAGAATGCCCCGATGCCGCATTATCAGTTATAACGATGAAGTCTGGCTGCTAGGTGTCCGAGCCGAAAGGTACTGAAATGCGAAATCTTTGATAAGAAAAAAAAGAAAACGAGAAATTCGAGCCGTTGCACGATAGCCTACTGCTCGAACGGCCACCGCACGCTTATTTTCCAGCCTTCTCCGTACGCCTCTCTACCGTCGCCCTTCCACCCTTTCGAACACGAATGGGCTGTGCCCATCTCTACGCCACGCCACCATCTGAAACACTTATGGACCGTGCCAAATGCACAGTTCTGCAAACAGCGTAATCGTCCGTGTTCGTCTTTTGCGTCGAAATCGTTCCTGGCCACATGGCTTCTCAGCCTCTTTTGACTCACTGCCGAAACGGAAGATGACTGACCTGCCCGCTGATAACCAGCAGTGCACAACGTTGCCGGTGAAAAGAAAGCACACACTTATAGATTTGGAAACTAAGTGCTTCTAACCGATGAGGCGATCGTTGCGAACGTGCTTGCATTGGATAACGACGGCGACGATGGCAGCGATGACGCGGTAGGGCAGGCTGCCTAACTTTGTCCTCACAGTAGGCCCGGCAGATGATTCAGTCCCTCCGGGGCTTCGTTTTTGCGAGGAACTTTCTCCTGCACTACATGGAGCACCTGGACACCTTGGAGAAGAATGTCGGCAAGGCTGACGGACATAGGGTTTTCTCGTGCAATGCAGTGCGATGTACATGGCGAGACGCGTGTGGCGATCTCGCCTCGGCGTTTCTTCTGGATTTCTCAAGCTGACAGGCTGCCGTGGCAACCTCCTCGCATTTTTTAAAAGGCCCTGTCTCGGCGGTGCTTGCATATCACTTGCCACCCATGACCTCTCTTTGCAGTTATAGCAATGTCATTCTTTAACGCCGACAGCTGCGGCTTGTTACACGTGATCGGTGCGCCCAGGAAGCAGTTAAATGAGTGAGCACAACCAGCAGCCGGATGGAGGAAGGTGGCGGGGAGGGGCACTGGCCTCCCTGCCAATATAGTTTGCTAAGATCAGCTCTGCCATCCCCCTATTTTTATTTTTTTCATGCAACCTGGTTTTAACAATTATCGGTTATAACAATCGAATTTTCGTGGCATTTGAATATTGTTATAAGTGGGTTGGACTGTACCTACTTCTTTGCTGAGACTCCGCACATGCAACTGGAAAGGCTCTCTCACTGCAGGTCGATTCTGAAAGAGTGTGGCACTAGTAATGTCATTTATAGTTGAATAGGAAGGGCGTTCTGAGTTAGTGTTTACTTTTAGAAAATACGTGAAGCTGGAGTATGTCCTTTGTAGAAGGAGTGACCACTCGTTTGCCTCTATGTAAAGGCTTGCCACAGGACTTGTCCTAAAAGCGCCTGTGGCCAGGCGGATGCGTAGATGGTGGACAGGATACAGCACCTTTAGGGCACTGGGCGTACCAGGGGTGCGATCGGAGATGGTTGTTCGGCGCGTTCGTTCGGTTACCGGCGCGCGCGATTGGCCTACTCCGCGCCGACGTCGCCAGCCGCGGGGTGCCGCCCCGTTTTTGGTGACGTCAAAATGACGACACGCTCCTGTCAATCATCCGCCCACCGAGCATTTCGTCCGAACGCGACGGGAGTTGAGAAGTTTGGAGCGATCATACGGCTTCGCATGGCGCGTCTGGTGGATTGGATTGGATCCAACAGGCGGCCTTTTCGGCTGCGGAATGGCAGGTTTGAATCCAATTCATAGTTTAATTCTAGAAAATGGCGCTTCCGTTGGAAACTTAGGTTGTTGCGCTGGCTTTTCTAGAGGAAGGAGGAGAGCGGGTGGCGGTGCGAAACGCGTTTGAAGAGATGGCAGAAAGTGAATTCCGGCGTCGTTTTTGTTTCTCGAAACAAATAATTCGTTGGTTGTACAGAGAAATCGACAAGATCATCGGTGCCAGCGAGCCACTGGGATGTTGTCGCTGCCTCTTGAAAAGTGCGCCACTCTTCCCGTCGTTTTTTTTCTTTTTCCTTCTCGCTGTGCGCGACACCACCTAGGGACGACGCAAAGAACCTAATAGTTATAAATTGCAGTAGTCACACGTACTACTATTTGAAAACGTGTTTGGGCTTGAGAAGAAAAAAATACATTTCTTTAGATAAAGATTTAATTCACTTGGAAGACGAGAAACATTTGGTTTTGTAGTACACTGTTTGCAAGCAGACGACAAACGACGCAAGTAAACTTCCGGGGAGGTCACCGCTTTCTGATTGGCTGCTCTCTCCGCCCCGCTGTCACAAATTTTGCATACTGCAACTCTGTGACGTTGCAGCAACTGAACAGAACGCGTATCGAACAAAATATCTCCGATCGCGCCCCAGAGTGGTACACTATGGCGTGGTAGTCCAATCATGTACGTATAAGGCTCTTGTTGAGGTTTATGAAGCACTTCTTATCGCTCCTTATCCCATGTAGAGAGCGATAGTATCTTAATTAGGTTCATTGTTTTAAGGCATTTGTCTTTAAGATACTTTATATGTGGGATAAAGTTAGCTTTGAGTCAAGTATGATGCCTAGAAATTTGTGTTCTGTGGTCACTGGCACGTGCTGTCTGTTGCAGCTCTACAGTGGGCTGTACAAATAAGCCCCTTTTTCATGTGAAAAGGACACAGGAACTTTTAAGAGGATTTAGCCTAAAAACATTTTCTCCTGCCCATTTACACACACTGTTCAAGCTAATCTGAACATGTCACTCACAGATTGTGAGGTTACATGACTTGAATCTTAACTGCATATTATCTACGTGTATGTAATCAAACATATTCCGCGGTATACATGCCTGCACAGAGTTCATTTTTAACTCCACCTTGTAGGACCCCAGTTTCTTGAATAAATGGCCTGGCTAGAGCATTGCCGACTCTTACACGAAATGTACGGCGCGATAAGTAACTTTCAATTAAATTCAGCATGTTGCCTCAAATACCCATTTCTGAGAGGTCTCGTAAAATCCCATATCGCCAAGTTGCATCATACGCCTTTTCCATGTCCAAAACCACAGAAAGAAAGAACTGCTTATGGATAAAGGCATCGCAAATGTTTGCCTCAATCCTCATGAGATCGTCGGTAGTCGACAGATCCTCTCTGAAACCGCACTGATAAGGGTCAAGCAGTTTGTTCATTTCAAGAAAATGTGAAATACTACAATTTATCATTTACAATTTATCATTTTTTCGAAGAGCTTGCATAAACAGCTTGCGAGTGCTATTGGGCGGTAACTTGATACGTTGGATGCATCTTCGCCCTGTTTCAATATTGGGACTACAATAGCTTCTTTCCATGTGGACGGAAGGCATCTAGCAGCCCAAATAGAGTTGAAAAGTGCCAGAAGCGTCATCTGTGTGTCAGTGTGTAGATTTTTAATCATGTCATAAATGATTCTGTCAGCTCCTAGTGCAGAGCTCCTACCTACGCTCAAGGCAGCTCTCAGCTCGGCAATATTAAAAGGACGGTTGTAAGGTTCATTCAGTCAGCATTTACAGTCCAGTGATTTAAGTTATGCCACAGTCGAACCTGGCTATATCGAACTCGGAAAAAAATGCCTATCAGTTCGATATAGAGCATAATTCAATACAAGCCTGCTAAATAATTGTATGTCATAAAAGCACATACCATTTATAAAATCACTTTATTGATGAAACTAGCTTAGTTTCGCATGAGATAGTCCTGCATTTCCTTCTGTTTGGGCAATTTCACTTCCTGCAACACACGCACTTCTCGACATTGCCTAAGGAGTCAGAGCAGCTGAGGTCGCAACCTTCCACAGTAGCACAGAAGCACCGAACTAGTGCGAATGCACCAATCACTTCGGAGGGAGTGGGCAAAGGACCGTCGTTGCTTTCCTCATTGTGCCCACTTTCACTTAAGCTCGGTACGATGTCGGCAATGTAGTCTTCGTTTTCAGGCTCTCCCGTGGTCGCGACACTATCATCAGCACTCAAACTCGTCCACCCCTGATTCATCAACAGCTTCCAGAAATTCTGACAGCTCGCTCCAAACTTTAGCAACACCGGCAACGGCTTTGTCGCATTCATCAGAATTTACAGTCATCACCGAGCACGCGGAAGCCGGCACGGCTGAAGCAATTTCGGATGAACCACTTGTACATGGCCATGCGTATGCGTCGGGCACCACGGGCACCGGGTTGCGAGTTTGGCCGCTTTAGCCCTAATCTCCCCCTTATTCTTCAAGATCGTGCTGAGAGTGCTCCTCAGAATCTTTCACGCTGTGGGGACATCTGACATCTCACCACGTTCAATCCGATTTATGATTTCGAGCATCATGACGAAAGGCGAATTTTGCCGCTTCATCACG
Source organism: Dermacentor variabilis (assembly GCF_050947875.1). NCBI lineage: Eukaryota > Metazoa > Arthropoda > Arachnida > Ixodida > Ixodidae > Dermacentor > Dermacentor variabilis. Next base: position 114,707,216 of record NC_134568.1, on the reverse strand, counting down.
GCAACACTGCTCGAGAAAGCCCACAAGGTGCACACAGAATGAACCAGAAAAGCAGCGAGACGACTCGCACTTTCGCCATCTTGCATGACGAGGGCACAAGAGCCTCTGTTTGGCTGTCTGAGCAAGCGCTGCGGGTGGGCCAGGATCATTTTTTGCAGGGGAGTGTCGACGGCTCGCTTGAGGCAGTGCGGTCACGGTAAGGAGAGCGGTTGGATGGAGCCACGCCGACAGGTTTCTCAGCCACCACGAGGGAAAGCCAATTTCCAGGGCACTTCTCTGCCACTCGACTTTCGATATGTAGGGAGTCACTGCTATTTTTGTTCGATGTCAGCGTAATTTTCGCTATATATACTCATTGTAACTATACCGTGTCCAGAAATTGTTTGATATACAGAATAATTTGATGTAAACGGGTTCAATATAGTCGGCTTCGCCTGTACTCGCTTGTATTTAAGAAATGGTTCTGAGTAGTGTGTGCTGCTCGATACATGCTCGAAGTGCATGCCAAGGGCGTCGGCCTGGTCTTCCAAGGTATTCCCTTGGTTATCAAACAAGGGCAACGCGTGAATTTGCTGCCCCTTTAGCCTTCTGAGACCCTTCCAAAGCTTCGCCTCTTGCGTGTAAGAATTCATGTTTAATAGAAACCTCTCCCAGCTTGTTCTCCTAGCCTGTCTCTGCATTCTCCTTCCCTGTGACTTGACGTGTTTAAATTCAACAAGATTTTCTACAGCCGGTGCTTGGCGTAGTATGCCCCATGCTTTATTTTGTTTCTTTTGCACTTCCTTGCAGTCGTCATTCCGCCATGATATTCGTATTTTGCATGAGCTACCACTCATTTGTGGAATGCATTTCTCAGCTGCAGCAATTATAAAATCGGTAATATGCCCTACTGTGTCGTATATACTAAATTCGCTGATAAATGTTCATGATAAAAAAGTTGATTCTTTAAAATGTTCCCAATTGGCGGAGGCTAGTTTCCACCTAGGGGCATGTGGAGGAGAGACATGTTGTCTAACAAAGTTTAAGGTTACTGGAAAGTGGTCATTATTGAATAGATTTTGGAGTACCTTCCATTCTAAGTCAAAGAAAAGAGAAGCACAGCCAATCGACAGATCTATTGATGTACACAAGTTATGATAAAGATTAGAATAGGTTGGCTCCTTCTTGTTGAAGAGGTATGCACCTGAGTTTACTAGGAAGTTTTCTATTAGCCGGCCTCTCGTGTTGCACCAGGAGTTGCCCCAAAGAGTGTTATGGGCATTAAAATCACCACTGATCATGTATGGTTCTGGGAGCTGGTCAATGAGGCATTGAAGTTCTTTTTTGTGAGGTGAAATTCAGGCGGTATATGAATGCTACAGATGGGTATTAACTTATTGAAGAGAACTGCTTGCATAGATACAGCCTCAAGGGGTGTCTGGAGAGAAAAATGCTGCAAAGCAACAGACTTATCTACAACAACTGCTATGCCTCCGGACGAGAACGTAGCATTGTGGCAGTCTTTGTGAAAAATTGCATAATGCCTCAGAAAGTTTGTGTGTGCTGATTTGAGATGCGTTTCCTGAACACACAGCACCTTCAGACTATAATTACAAAGGAGCTCTTTAACGTCACCGAGGTCATGGAGAAGTCCCCTAACGTTCCACTGCAATATTTGTGTTTCTGTATTGACAAAAACGATTGTGCTGTTTGTTTAGGGAATGTAAATCAATTTACAGAGCCCTTGTCAGGCCCTGCGATGCGAGGCTTTTCTTTTTTTGGAGCGAGCGCGAGAATCTCGCTGCTCCTTTGGCGCTGGCGGTGCCGTCTGGCTGGTTGCGTCCATCGCCTCTTGCGAGGTGCAACAGCGATAGACAATGTTTGATGTGAAGGCCACAAAACATTGGATGAGACCTTTGAGACCACCAGCATGGAGGTAGATGGCCCCTTCTGCTGGGGTGGCAGAGCAGTGCTAGCTGCAGCCACCAAGGGGGCAGATGGCGCCATTAGTGGCTCACTGTGTGTGGGCTGGACAGCCGCCGGAAGCTGTTGTGTCGCTGCCCCCAAACATGCTACATCAGCAAAGCTGCTCTTGGGCAGGTACGATACCCGCCTGCGTGCCTTCTTGAATGATACATTCTCTTTTACCTTGATTGTTACAATTCCTTTTTCTTTTTTTTCTATGATGGGTAGGACCGCGAGTATGTGGCTTGCTTCCCATCACAGTTCACACAGTGGGGATAGTTTTTACATGATTCAGAGAGGTATTCGTAAGCACTGCATTCCGCACAAGTCTGACGGCCTCGGCAGTTCTGTGAACTGTGGCCGAATCACTGGCACTTAAAGCATTGCAGAGGATTTGGGACATACGGTCTGACTCGGACTTTCACATATCTTGCCTCGATAGTGTTGGGCAGATTGCTCGAGCCAAATGTAAGTATTAGGTGCTTGGTATTGATCTCTTTTCTGTCAACTTCATTTTAATTATTTTGACATGGATCACATTGTGATCATTCCAACCCTCCAGAAGTTTGGCTTCAATCAATTCTATAAGAACATCATTGGAAATGACAGCTCGAATTGTGTTCATGGTGCGGTGCGGTGTAACTGCCACCGGGATGTCCCCAAATGACACTAGCTTAGGCAGATTTTCATGTTATTTCTTCCCACGGAGTTCTAGAAGGAGATCACAGCTCGGCATCTTCAATACTTTATAGCCTGCACCAAGAGTTTCCATCAGAGACTTCGCAACTACGAAAGGTGAGATCATTCTTTCTGTCTTTTCTTGTTTCTGGGAATAGATTACATGGAATCAGGGGAATGCTTCTTTTTGGCGTCCAAAAAACTGGACGGTTTCATTGGTGCGCCTCCTCTTCAGGGAGTGATCAAGTAGTGGGGGGAAGGAATTGACCATAAGTGAGTGTGTATTTTATGGCAGTAACGCCAGCCACCCACCATGGAGCCCTATAAGGGGACACTGTAGGACCTGTAAAACAGCTCCTGCAAACGCCAGCTGTACGTTACCACTATAACCGAATATGACATAACCTAGGTTTGCCACTCACACAGGGTTAACCCTCACTGCCTAGAAGATAGAAAGTAATACAGAAGAAAGGAGAAGACAGAAAAGACTGAAAGTAAAAGAGAAAGACAAAGAGTGGAAAGGAGGATAGAAAAAGGCAGCTACCGATTTCTCCCGGATGGGTCAGTCCGGGAGTGTCGTCTACGTGAAGCTGAGACAAAAGGGGTGTGTTGCCTCTGCCGAGTGAAGGCCCAAACCCTCAGCATTGGCTCAACCCCCAGGATCCCTTTTTCCCCGGGCACAAATAAGCTGCGCAAGGTTCGACGTGGGAGGGTCCAACCCTCGTGTGCTTGGGTGTGTGGTGTTGCAACACACCAAACATCTGCTGAAGCAAACACCCCTGTCGGTCTTTGATGTACACCAAATGCCTGGTACACGGGTGTTTTTACCCCATCGGAATCCGACCACCGCGGCTGGGACTGAACCTGTGCACCTCAGGCTCAGCAGCACAATGCCATAGTGACTGGGCTACCGTGGTGAGTGGTATTTAAATAAATAACAAAATAAATAACTCTACGGGATGGTGGAAAATAAAAGAAATATTAAGGCAGCCAATCTATGAATTAATCAGTCAAATGCTGGAAATTAATTGGGTTAAATTTTTTATCCAAGCTTGACTCTTCAACATACAATCGAGAAGTCAGTACATTTTCCCTTTGAGCCTGAGAGCATTTTGATAATTATTATTATTCCTTAGCCAGAGACTTGTCCTACTTTGGTGTTTCCCTTGATCATAGCATGCCATTAAACTGTGTTCACAACTGAGTAACCCAAAGTAACAGCATAATTAAAAAACACTGGAATCTTTCCACACACCTAAGAGAGTCTTTGGTGAACACAGGCCCAGCTGCACCACAGGATTACTGACGATGGACCTGTATATACCACTGCTGGTGTCAAGGCCAACTTGTAAGTCCACAGGCTTAGGTCGACGATCCCCTAGCAGCCACTCACACTGCACAGTGAGAGAAAGAAAACATGTAGATACCATTGCATTAAATCCTCTTGCTACTGAAACAAATGCATGAAATTAAGTTGAATCAGTGAATGTTGCAAACATGTACATTGACCATACTGACCACTCACTCACTCTGCTGACAGTTGATAAAATAGGAACACACCAATACAGCAACACAAGCTGAACTAACAGCCCGTGCAGGCTATAGAAGTTAACCTATTGTCTTGAGGCAGCATATTGTGACGAAGATGTCAAATGCTCTTATCTAATCATATTTCACATGGACTGCACTAAGACTGAACTCAATAATGCTGCAATCATCTCATATTCCAATTTATATAATGCATTGCTGCAACACTGCAATTAAAGGGACACTAAAGGCAGTTTTATACACTTTACTTGCATCCAAAAATTTCAATCTAGATTCCCAATATCACATTTTACATGTTTTAAGCTCATTTAAATGTATGTTTCTCAAGAAATGGTGGTTGGAAAAAGCTTGTTTGTACTTACTACACTCCCAACAACATAATTATATAAGCCAATTGTGAGGAAGGCGCTGATGATGACTACAACAATAGCAGCTACCAGAGTCACACAAAGCCTTTGACTTGGCTCATCATTGTTACTCTGGGCCAGCATTTGCCAATATGAAGGTGCACCAGAAGATGCCTGGATGCAAAGCAGTTGGCACATGGCACTTTCATTGAGTGAAGCCTCTCTTCAGTGCATACAGGAAGCCTGCACTGAAGATTGAGGGTAGCTTCTGCATTCAAAAAACACAAACAACATCTCACAGACTATTTTGGTCTGGTGTATATGAATGCAGCATCCCCTGCGTATCCCTCCACAACAAAGCTTGTTACATGGTTTTAAATTCACCTTTCTGACATGGTGTTAAGGCACAAGCTAGGGTGCAGAGTGTACACCACAGGAGATCATACTGAAAGAAGTCCAGGTGATGTAGTGATTCCTCTCACTCTATTCTATTGCTTTCTCATCACCTACTGCTCACAGCTGGCCAATCCTCGCAATAACATAGGTGGGGCATCGCTCGAACCGTTGACAAAGCACAAAAAGGAAAAGCATTGGAATAGAATCGTTGCATTATCCAGGCCCACGTTGAGTTTCACATAAGGCCATTCATAAGACTAGTGCCACAACTTTTTTGTTGGTGCATTGTGCTGAGGCCACTACAAATATGACATAAGTGTGCTTTCTATGAAAACGCAATTTTGGAAAAGTCAACAAAAACGTGAAGTCATCAGCCAATCACATACGTGTATTACTATACTGAATCGTGGCTTACAGCAGTTCATGCCAGTGCCAATGGATTCACTAACCGCCTCCTCTCTTCCTGCACTTTAATAATAAATGATAGCTCTGGATCCCACGAGAACAGTGTGCCAGGGATCTATACAGTGTGGTCTACAATTCACACCTATAATATAACTTCACTTTAGCGTCCCTTTAAGGGGCATTCTTCTTTTTAAAGTGCTTTATCTATAAATATAAATTGGTGAAACCTGCACCCATTATATATTCTAATGTGCTGAATTCGAATGTGCACTCGGTTTCCTTGTACAGAAGGTAGTTTTCAAGGTGCCTGAAATTTCTTGTTTGTTGTTTGATGGTGGCTTAGCTACACAACTATAAGTAAAATGAAAAATACTGGTGTACTGGATATGAAAGTATTGGATTTGGAATTAACAGTACATGTAATACAACAAAAAAGAAAGATTTAGAACACTCAGGATCAAAGTTATAGGCAAACAGACCGTCTTATTTCAGTCTACAAGAGTCCATCTTTTTAACAAAATGAGAATTAAACCGGTACCTGTAGCAGAACCCGAGCTAGGGTTCCTCTAAAACTAAGAAATCATCAAAATTGGGCACGTGAGAAGATAAACTTCTCAGGGCAAGTTTTTCAAGAATATTGTCACATTGTAGTGACCGTGACAAACACAGTAGTGAAAACTGTGAATCACAAAAGCAACTTTTCATTGGGCGAACTTGTACCTAGAAAAAGAACAAGCAACAGTCAAGCCCAATAATAGCGGCGAGCACAGTCAGCAATCGTTGGAAATCTGATTTGCGAGTCAAGCACATGGGCTTTTATACATGACTTATCGAATGTTCCAGCGTAATCGCTGGTGCCTTCGCGACTTCCAGAAAGTACTACACAATTCATGTTGTGCATACAATCTGATTACACAAGGTTCAGTGAGAGCATACACAACAGGTAGAATCAATGATAACAGTCGAGTAAGTTCCAATCATGCAGGCATGTCTTGCACTGAGCCTTAAATGTAAATTATTAGGAGATGAAATGCAGTCATAGAGAAAAGGATAAATAAGTACATGTGTCAATATGTAAAGATAATCATATTAGCATGACCATATATTGTTTAGAATGTGCTATAGGATGAAAATAAACAGCTTATACAAACTGGCAAAAAACTTAAAGTGTGCCACACCCTTAATCGCAAAATACATTTATGTACATAAGACTAATGCATATTTTTAAATTCTGAAAATTACTTGATGTAGTAGCCTCATTGCATTTGTGATGACTTAAACTCCCTAAGAGAAACTGTAGCTATTAGAAAAAAGAAAGCAAGACAGGTGATACACTCCTCCAGGTTTGCAACACCTTCAAAGTAGCTTTAAGAAACATGCTTTGGAACACCTGTGTGGTTGAAAAAAAAAAAGTAAAATGATCTAAAACCCAATGAAATATTTACATATGCCAAGAATGGAACTGAAGTAGTACATTCATGTTGCATGTCATGGCCCATTATGCTTTCCTGTTATATGAACATCAAGTAGTGCCATAGCAGACGCCATTATGCCTAACAACACTGGTCACCTTGAAGCAAAGTGCATGGAAAGGCAAATGACGGCACTTGTACATGTCACATGTGCTGTTGGATCAATCAGTCTCTGTAATTGTATTTTACAAAATAACAAGCAGTGCAGATATGCAACAGTACATATTTTTTTCTCACTTATAGTAGCATTCAGTAGCATATGAAAGCAGAGCCACTGTAATGTAAGGATTCCTTTCACTCTATTTTATTTTTCTTATCATCCACTGCTGACAATATGGATGATCCTTTTTAGTAATAATGTAGACAAAGTGCTACTCAGATCACCGACAGTGCAAAAAAGGAAAATAATTAGAAGAGACTTGTTAAAGGGGCGCTGAACCACCTCTCGGGCTTGGTGAAATAACAGTCCGCGGGTAGCATATGCTGCTGTGAACATCTCAGCCAAGTTTTGCTGTTGCATGAAGTGTGTGGAGCTCGCAAGCAGATTGAAAAGTCATCTTTCTCTCAAATGCTCTCTTTTCGACAGAAGGCCCTGTCCTCACTCTCTTCTAGATGCATTATTTCATCATCGGCTGCACTATTTCATCATTACCTTAGATGGCTGTGATTGGCTGATAGCTGACATCAAGCTGCGGTCGGCTACATGTTGTAGATACTGTGGCTGCCGTGGGGTGCTGCCACGAGTCCACTAGCTAAGCACACTGTGGCTGGCTGAGGACAACCACATTTGGCTTATGTTTAGCGCGTCGTAGGCACCAAAGGTGGAAGTCGTGGCATCTATGTTAACATCCAAAATGAAATTTGAACTTCACTTCACTTTATTTCCTTAAAGACCCCACAAGGGGGTGTTACATAAGGGGTGGGTTGTACAGAGATGTTACAAATGCCACAGGTATTTAACAAGACAGGTATATGGATACACTTTGAATAAAACGTGATGGACAGGTGATTGAAACAATGTCGTGGGGAAGGCCATTCCATTCTGAAGCTGCGCGGCAAAAAAATGATGCAGAAAAAGTAGTGGTGCCAGAACGGGGTCGGGTGACTTGAAGTGGATGGCCCGTGCGGGGGGATGTGCGAGCGGCGGGAGCGATGTAAGGTGGATGGCTGAAAGAACTGTGATAAAACTTGTGGTAAAGTGATAGTGTGGCGATCCTGCGGCGAGACGAAAGAGTGGGCAGACCAGAGTCATTCTTAAGGGATGACACACTGATATCATATGAATAAGAAGAATGAATGAAGCGAGCAGCACGATTTTGCACTGCTTCGATAGCGTTAATCAAATAAACTTGGTGAGGGCTCCAGATTGGTGATGCGTATTCAAGTTTGGGTCGAATTAACGATTGGTAAGCCAAAAGTCTTACGTGGTAGGGTGAGTGACGCAGATGACGTTTTAGAAATCCTAATGATCGGTTAGCCGATGAAATGATATTCGTGACATGGGTGCGCCAGGAAAGATCAGGGGTTAATGTTACACCAAGGTATTTATAGGATTCACTTGTTCCAACTGGTATGTTAGCGATTTTATAAGGAAATTGGAGTGGGTTTTTGCGGCGGTGGAAGGAAACTAATTTACATTTGTTAGGATTAAGGGTCATTAGCCAGCGGTTACACCAGTCTAACACTTTATTAAGATCATTTTGTAGGGCTGTTTGGTCAGATATGTTAGTTATTTTGCGGTAGATAACACAGTCGTCAGCGAACATGCGGATGTTACATGATAAATTATTAGGCAAGTCGTTGATATATATTAGAAATAAAAGTGGGCCGAGGACAGATCCCTGCGGCACGCCGGACGTTACAGGGAGCGAGTCAGACTTGACATTGTTAAGGGAAACAAACTGAGAGCGGTTAGTCAGAAATTGGGCGATCCAGTTTAGAACGTCGTGTGGCAGATTTAGTTGAGAGAGCTTCATTAGCAGACGCTTGTGTGGTACTTTATCAAAAGCCTTGGTGAAGTCAAGAAAAATGGCATCTGTTTGTAGGTTAGTGTCGAGGTTAGCATTCAGGTCGTGAAGAAAAAGGGCTAGTTGGGATTCGCATGAGAGGCCTTTTCGAAATCCGTGTTGAGAGGGATTAAAAAAGCTGTTAGAATCAAGGAAATGCATGACCTGAGAGTATATGATATGTTCCATGAGTTTGCAGCACACACTGGTTAGAGATATGGGGCGGTAATTTAACGGACAGTCTCTGTTGCCTGCTTTGTGAACTGGAATGACCTTCCCACACTTCCAGTCGTAAGGGAGAATTCCTGAGGAAAGTGACTGGGAAAACAGTAACAGTAAAAATTCGGCAGATATGTGTTTAGTGTTTTTCAAGAGCTTGGAATTTATTTCGTGCGCCATGGTGACATTAGAAGGCGGAGCATTGTGGGCATGCCTCACTGCACCATGGCCTTCGCAGGGCAAGGCATTCAAGAAGGAACGGGAGCACAGCGGAGGCCGTGTTTGATTGCCAATAACTTCACTTCTGCTGAATGCATTAAAGTACTTTTTGCGGCAAAGTATTTCTGCAACAGCCTATTTTCACTTCAGATGCCTTTCTCCACTTCGATAAAAAGTGGTTCAGGGTCCCTTTAAATTTTCCCAGCAGAACTTTCCAATGAGGCTAATATAACCACACTTAACATGCACCCATCCTGCGCAGAGATAATGAATTCGAAGCACTTTCATATGCTTTTCCTGCAATGCGGCTGGTTGCACCATCAATAATCGCATTTTTAATTACCTTAAGTGTGGATTTTTCTAACATTGTCTGTAGGCATAATTTTTGCAGGCTAAATAATCCAGAAATACCTCCTTTAAAAGTTTATTTGTTCAGCCATTTACAGATTTAAAGCAAAGTTGACACTACTAAGATTGCTTCTCTCATCCGGAAAAATCATGTGCCAAAAAAGCATGCTTGAAAAAGTGTCCATGCCAAATATAAAAGCCCTAAAGATGAGACTGGGATGAAACCTTGCAGAAATGAATATGGGTAGGACTGCATCTTGTCTGCGAGGAAAATGATAAAGATCCGAGTTAATTATGGAGGTTGCAAGAAATTATTGAAGACTCACTAATTGCAAATGAAACCCACTGGGATGTTTGAAACAATTTCTGTAGGAGAACTAAAACTTCAATTGAAATTAACTGAATAGTCAAAGTTGCAATAATTGGAGGTACATTGCATAGATCACGGAAAGACTAAAATGATAGTTGTTCGAAAATCAAGTCAGATTGGAGTGAAAATTTGCAGGATGTACACAGGATATTGCACAGTATCTATGAGGGCAATTTCAAGTGTGCAGGTGATTTATGTGCAGCATAAAAGATTTAAAAATTTTTTAACCTGCAGGGCCTGCTGGAATGCCTTATGAACAGCTGAAATTAATTTACAAGCTTTGGCTACAAGCCGGGAAAAAAATATTTTGAGCTGAAACCTTGAGCAGGCATCGTTGAATCCCTCTGTGAGCCTGTGTGGACACTGAAGACTGCGTAGCGAAACTGTAAATATTAAACAGGTGGATGCACCCAGCAGGAGCAGAGGCAGAGAGATCAAACGAGCAGTGTGTGTCGCAGGAATGAAATAATGTCGAGCATAGAGTTTCCTACAAAAATTACTAGAGGAAAATGTGGCGCTAGTATCAATGGGAGCTGCAAGCATGGCTGTTCAGCCAGCACGGGAACGATGGCTACTACATGGATTTTCCTAAACTTCATTCTTCTAGCTTCAAATCATGTTGCGACTTTGAGAATAGGTAATTTCCAACAAAATATTGAGTTATAAATGCAACGATTCGCAGCGATTATGCATGTTCATAGAGTATCATTGCCTTCTACATTTAGAAAAACAGGAGTGCTACGAAATTTAGACTAACAAAGGCAGACAAAGTGCAGTAAATAAAGCCACATGAACATCTGTAGCCACAAGGACAAAGGTCAAACAAATTCATGCGCTAACCATCATTCCCATGGTGGCCAAATGATCGCAGCTGCAGACCCCTCTAGTAATATTAGTCGGAAACTCTATGGTGTCCCGAGGGCATAGTGCACTACGACAGCATGATTCTTTTTGGTCGGACAGTTAGACAGCTTCACTGGTCATTGATAAATAATTTAGCTAAGCTGATGCATAGACCTGCAAAAAGCTTCATTTTTTTTTTCATCTTCTGACACATCTTACATCACAACTAGAAGAAAAAAAACCGAGGGGCCCGATTCTTATTAAACAACAAACAAAGATTCCAAGGATAATATAGGGAAAATTACACGTACTTAATAATTGAATTAGAGAAATGATAAATTAATGGAAATGAAAGCAGATGAAAAAACAAATGGCTTCAGTTGTTTTTATCCACTTCCATTAATTTATCATTTCTTTAATTCAATTAGTAAGTACATGTAATTTCCCCTATGTTGACCTTGGTGTCTTTGTTTGTTGGCTTCTCATGATATTATTAACAAAAATCGGGCCCCTCGGTTAACCCTCTTTCTTCTTGTTAATTACATAACAAGGGTCTAAAATACGGCAACATTGATGCCAACACTGACCAGTCGCCTTCACTCAAAAAGATCACATACTCATGACGCCTGCGGGCAGAAAGGATGTTCCAATACATTACCAAGGTCTGTGAGTGGTGGCGCTGGCTAACACTCCCAAGGTTAGTTCTAGTAATAAAACATAAATACCCAGGAAAGTGGATGGGAAAATGGCGCTGCGGTAGCTCAATTGGTTTGAGCATCGCACACGTAATGTGAAGACGTGGGTTCGAATCTCACCTGTGGCCAGTTGTTTTTTCATCCACTTTCACTTCCATTAATTTATCATTTATTTAATTCATTTAGTAAGTATGTACATGCAATTTCCCATATGCTGTCGCTGGCATCTTTGTTTGTTGGCTTCTTATGATACATCACAACTAGTACTTTAACTGTAACTAGGGCAAGCCCAAGTCCAGTTAAGGGGGGACACGGTGATTTTTGAAAAACAATATTTTTGGGTTGTATGTCTCATAAACTACCTGTTCTGTAATTCTCAGCACCTAATTCAACCGCTAAGTTAAAAAAAAAAAAAAAAGCCATTTCTGAGGCGGACGTGGCTCGCAAAACACGCAAATGCCGAAATGAAAGCCAATTCGCGCGCGTGCCATTCCTGGCCCATGCGGCCTGCCCGCACCATCTTGGTGTCATTTTGACCGTGAATTCTTTTGTTTCTCATTTGCCGCCTTGCATAATGGCACTACTGGCATTTTCCCACCATGTGATGCTGAGCGCTGATTGGCCAGAGCAGCGAATTCAAATCCAGCGGGCTAAAGTATGCCTGCCATTGGCTGCTGCGTGGGCTAAAGCAGCGGCTCCTCCCTTCGATCCTGTGCCCGCCACGCTCGCCCCGTTGTTGGCCTTTGCTCCATCTGCCTCGACAGACGTCTGCTTGCGAGGTGCTCTTTGCCTCATACTATCTTTTAGATTATTTTCTCAGCTTTTTTTTTTTTTTTTTCACTAGTTCTGTGGCCTTCATTTTCATTGTTGCACGCGATGCCGGCAACGAAGTCGAAGACACTGCAGATGTTCGGTGTGCGGAAGCGTGATAGGCGGCTTGTATGAGCATCGAACTTCTGATCTGCTGTGAATGCCGACTGCATAGACACTTGCAGCGGCTGTCGTTTGTCGCCAGTCGAGAATCCTACAAACTGGGTGTGCCTGGAGCCGCAACAGTTTATTAGAAGCTCTGCAGGAGCTTTCTTATAAAAACATGTGTTCTACTTTCAATGCCTCTTTTCTCAGAATAGATTTTTTTTTTTGCTAGTAGTGGGCGCTGAGGAAGGTGATATCTCAAGAACTACTCTTCAGATTTGTGTGCCGTTTTTTTTTAAAATTCTGTTCCTGAATGACCTTGCCAGGGTGTAACAAGCTTCTTTTTTTGAAAGCTGGTGCAATTAATTTATAATAAGCAATTAATATTTGATGAATGTGGTCATTACTGGCTACATCATATTCAAAGTTGCGTTAAAATTTTTTGGAGGGGAAATTAAAAAAAAAGGCCTTTGTAGCCCCCCCTTCCCCCCCCCCCCCCAGATATCTATCAAGAGATCATCACAGTGAATTTCAGCTTCATACTATGTCCTGGGATTTCTCCAGGCTCTTCTTCAGGCATACACGTCAGCCACCTAGTTAGACCTCAATAACTCTGAAACTACTAAACACAGCTTCACAAAACCTTGCAGTTACTCCTAGTTTGGTGGTGTGAACATACCCTAAAAGTTTCATCCGGCTATCTTAAAAAATAAAAAAGTTCGGTTTCCGGGTAACCACCCCCTTTAACAAGAAGATTTATTTCCCTCTTGGTCTACTCTAACAAGCCGAGCTTGAACGCATTACTGCGCTTGTCAAGGTTCACCACATACACGAATGGAACAGGAATACCCCAGACAGTGCATATAAAGCCTAGTTTTAGAAAAATGAACATTAAGCTGGGCCAGTTAGCAAATGCTCAATTTTACGAACAGCACGAAATAGACAAGGACAGTCGAAAAAAAAACAATGGGATAGCACTGACTTTTAACATGAAATTCAGTGCCATTCCGTGGACTCACCTGTTCTGGCTATTTGCAAAAGATAAAGCAGACTGTTTCAAGCTGAGAGAACTATTCCTGTTGGAAAAACTAGATATGCCTGTCATCAGAAATACGCCACAGAACTTGGTGACATAAAACAAATTCCTTGGTTATTGGCATAAACGGACGAAAATGATACTTTATCAACCTTACTTAATATCAGTTTTTTATGCTGCAGCCCATACAAAACTTTTAAAACATGAAGGGGAGCTTCTTATTTTCATTTACTACTTTAAGATGCTGGTTGATTTAAACAATTAAAATCCACAAATTGAATTAGTAGCACACAGTATACTGACAATGCATGCAAGGTACTCTTTGGAGGGCACCCGATGCATGCGTACTGCATGAGCAACAAGTCCCTTTTGTCTCATCTTTCTCTCTTGTCTCTACTTCACAGGACTGATGGACATGGGTGCGAAGGCAGTCACTGTTAGATATACAGTAAAACCTCGTTATATAACAAAGTTGAAACCAGAATGATATGTTGTTATATTCATTACCTTGTTAGATCGATAATTTCGTTATATCTCATTTTGCTATAATTTGACTTGACTATATTGTATATTGGCTGTGGCTAAAGGTACATCACATGTCTTCCTTACTATTTTTTTTACAATTAGATTAGACAGATTCGGCAATGTTTTTATGGAATTATGTCCAACGTATTTAGTTGGTCTTTGCATGTTTCACAGTAAGATACTTTCACTACAAGAAAAACGTATTCCATTTGGTGCCCCTCGATGCGATATTATGACAACGTGTTCTTGTCACACATGAACCAATGCAATTGAGCTCCACTACCAATCAACATGGCAAACGCGTCCGCGCTGCAACATTTCACAATTATGAAGACGTTGAAATCAAAAGTGTGACCTACAAATTGACAGAAACATTATGTACACGAATCAGAGAAGTGGAGCTCTTCCCTGAACAGTTAGCTCTGCTGGCTGCTCTTCAAGTCACCTTTAGCTTTCGTTCTCAAACAGGTGCGAATGACCCTTGTCATTCCGCTTGCTTTGTTGCTCCAAGCAGTTGTTTCTTGACACTTCTTAGGGAGACTGCTTTAATCATACCACTATGCAGACCGCTAATAAAAACCTAAAAATTGGTACGAGTTACGTCATCACATGAGACGTTGTAGTTCTGCATACGTTAAAAGGCATTTCTGGTCATGTCCGTATATACACATTTTTGTTTTGATGCGGTTTCATCTACTAAGTAGTGAATGTTATGTAGATGGGATTCTGCACAAACATGACGGAGAATATATGTGCAGTAGCTCACTTTGATGGCAATCAGTGCCAATGGGGCTGAAGGCTCTCTTTTTTAACGAAACATGCAGGGGCTGTTTGTGCTCAATATGTTACAGAGAAAAGGTTAGAGCAGAACATAGGTAAAGTGCACAAGAATTGTATTTCAGAAATGCTGAAATCAACAAAAATCATGCGGCAGAAACTTGGAACAGTTTGCAGTCAATAGTTAATATTACAAATACAGAAACGACCGCAACTCGACATTTTGTTAGCGTTGCGGTAAAATTTCCAATTGCTGCGCTGGATACCTGGGTTGGAACCGATTCACTAATTCTTTCTTTGTCTGCAGCAATTTGGCTGACAAGGCAAAAACCTTTTTCACCACTTAGATTTGACAAGGCACGATCACAGGAAATAGCGCGTCCTTACTACTGCCGAACAGCCACACGCATTGGACCTACAGGTCACACGTTTAAATTAAGTTTATTGCTCCTTTCTTACATATGCTACACAGCACATATAAAAACAGCAGAATAAGCACATGTAAAACTAGTGGAATGAACATAGTGTTGAAACAGTGCAATAAATGTAGGTAATATACTCATACACATTCTACTCGCTTGCATGACCCGATGGTGCAATAGATCTTGCTGTTGAGCAGCAGTGAGGGCGCAAGGCCTGCTGTTATTTGCCAGTATCAAATGCGAATGGCGAAAAGGCGTAGAGAAGAAGTAAGAAAAAAAATTCACTGATGATTATGATACTCCCTACTGTGAAATTTGAGCACTGCTCTATATGTTTTCATTTCGCAATATACTGGCTGGTGCAGACAATGTCTTGCGCAGTACATTGAAACAGAGCGAAGTGTGGCATGACTGCCTCGCTAATTGGGAGATTGTGAGAGGTAGCATGTGTGTGACATGTGGGCATGATTCAAAGCAGCCGCCGCAGACAGACCTTCGCTCAAGCAGCACTTTGTTTCCATTATGGCATCAGTAGACACGCTCGTTACATGCCTTACCGGTGATGTCATTGGTGAACGGACGATGCACACTACTCCAGTGCCATCTCGTAGCAATTGTCACCGCAGAACACGTCTTGCATGGCACTATGCTTTTCTTCTCCCATTTTCGCCATACCCTCCTTCTGTTTTCTGCCTCATGGTTCCGCTGCACCCTCTTCCTCCATTTTCTCCTCGCACTCTCTTCACTATCACTATCTTTCATCCCTCGCTGTTGAGCTAGTTCGCTCGGTTACAAGGGACGCCGACACTCAACGTGGGCACCCACTCTAAAGGGGGGGGGGGGGGGGGACGACATGGAATCGAACCCAGGACCGCAACATGGCAATCAGAGGTTCTACCACTACACCACAGCTAGAGGTTGCCAGAATGAACCTTTAGTCGTTATATTAACCACTGGCTGAAAACTGTCCGAAATTTTTACGCATTATTTTATTGCGATAGCAACTATATGGACACTCCAAGTGCATTTATGTCGTCGGCGTCACCGTGAGGTTCCGTATAAAGCCCAAGGATGATAAAATCGTCGCCACATGTCGTATGCTGTATGTGCGAGTGAAAGTGGCTCTATCTCATGCATGCAAAGGAGGGAAGTAGAGAGGAAGTGTGCTGTCTTCCGCCGCATTCTACTGTACACTCTGCTCAACCCTTTTGTCCTATAACGTATCTAATGCCTAGAACTAATTCTAAACGCCTCTATTGTTAGAATAGCAAGCCCTCCGCCATGCTAGCACTGACTGCCATCAAAGTGGGCTACGGCTCAATATTTTCCTGCTTATTTGCGCAGGATTCCACCTCGCACATTTGATGTTGGGAATGTATACGCTTGTGATAAGCAGCTGTGTGCGCATTTTAACCACTGTACTCTGAAGGTAGCGCAAAGCATTGCAGAATGCAGTTGTGGAAGAGCTACCTCCTTATGGGATCTGCCGTGCACTTAAGACGACAAACTGGACTGCTCACATGTACGTCCGACGTAGCTTTAGACACTTTGTAAATTATTACCCAATGAAGCTTTTGTTTGACCGATCATTAAGCGCATGCATGCTCTATGGAACCCGCCGTGGTTGCTCAATGGCTATGGTGTTGGGCTGCTGAGCATGAGGTTGCGGGATCGAATCCCGGCCACGGCATTCGCATTTCGATGGGGGCGAAATGCGAAAACACCCGTGTGCTTAGATTTAGGTGCCCGTTAAAGAACCCCAGGTGGTTGAAATTTCTGGAGTGCTCCAATACGGCGTGCCTCATAATCAGAAAGTGGTTTTGGCATGTAAAAAAACCCCATAATTTTTTAATGCTCTATGGGACCCCACCTGTTCATGCTCTTGCTTGTATTGGCTGCCAAAGTTCAAACGAAGCCTGGACAATATGTGACAGTGCAACTTTATACCTCTTTTGAGAACATGCTAAAAATGTATAACAGAAAACACCATCTTACTAGATTGTTTGTACAGCATCCATTTGCAAGCAGAATCATAAATCATGATTAAAGGCCAACTGCAGTGAAATTTCACTTTGGCTAAATTGGCTATAAACGCATAACATATACTATCAAAGTAATCTTGGCAAAGCCGCAGGGCTGATAACTGTCTAATTTTCTCATTAGCAGCCTTTCGCCTAATCAGACGATGTGTGCACCTGGTGGTGAGCAGTAGCAATGCAGATATGGTGAAAGTCTTAGAACTGTATGCAACTGCTGATCTCTCAGTTGTGCCCAGGCGCATCATTCACTCAGCAGTTGCAAGTTGATGGGTGTCTCCCTCAGAGCGCCTTCTTGTCGTGCATGTGGTTTCAGCTGTTGCAAGAGCACTGACGCATTGTGTGGCGGACGGCTGCCTGAACACATACCCGAACACAAGCGATAACAGTGCATTATACGACATCGCACTGAGGAAGACGGAGCACATCTTTCCCGTCCCAGCTTTCATTACATAAGCGTGCACCGTACAGCAGTGGGGAAGTGCGAAGCAGACCATCCAATATGCACAAAGCATGCAAATTAACTGCACTTGACAAAGCTGCACAGGCTACATTTTGCGAGCACAGTAACTTACACGTTTAAGATCTGCTTGCGAAATGGTTTCCCAGGATGACTATACATACTATCGGCTGTGATGGATCCCAAAAAGCAAAGATAAGTTGTAAGTTGTATTCCGGGGCAATATTATCTAGCAATCATTTCTGGTGGTGCATAACCTTCGAGACATTTTGTGCATCTCTACATTGGGCGCATTGAAGTAGATGAACTAAAGCCTTGACACGGCACCAGAAATGCTGTCAGCTGGGACCACGTGCTGCATTTGTCACAAAGGAGAATGTGGCACAGCAGCAATGGTGTAGATGCAATGGAAAACTATGCCAGAATGTGATGCCACTCAGAGTGAAATGAGTAAAACTTTACCATGGCTAGAGCTCGGCCATGATATAATGTGCACTTTACACCAAACCTTAGCTACTTCCCATCCTTTACTACAGGTGGTGATAATTGGCTGCTCAGTCTAAGGCAGCTAAGGTTAAAGGCGCATTTCCAGCGTGCCAGGCAGTGGATGGCACAGTCGGATACGTCATGCTGGAGATGCTAAGATCACTAAAACTGTGCCCTCCATATAGTTCAGCGCGTTCAGTGTGGCCCACAGCAGTGCGGTGATCAGTTGTTGCTGCAACGCAAGTGCGCGGTGAGCGAGCGCTATGTTGTTTGTTAAAGGCGCACACTCAGTATGCTCACTTCAGTGAATCCTGACTGTAGGCCAGCATGCTGCTGGTCAGCCAAGCTAGTGCACGATGCACCCTGCTGCAGTGGCTCCGGTGTGAGATAGGATATGTTCTATTTCCGCACCAGCCACGCTAGACTGTAGAGCGTCGAATTTTGCCGCTGAGCATAACGCGCTGCGCATGGATTGCGTCTGCGTCTTTAGTTTGGTCACCCCCAAGCACTCTTCAACACATGGAGGCTCTGCTTGTTGAATGTAGACAACCACATACAGACAACTGGCTTGGCTTGAAGAATGCTTTGCATAAAAAGAAAATTGTGGGCACACAACAGCGTGGGTACAGTGAATGAAGCAGCTAGCAGATGTGTGGGACCTGTTCACTGATACACGAGAACGGTACAAGCAAGGGAAGCAGACGACACGGGTGCTGGTTCTCAACAGTCTAAGTCATACGTCACTTCTGGCGAGTGGTAATGGCGGCATTTTTTTCAGTTTCAGTACGAAAACATTGATGTTTGCGAGCGTCTTGTGATGTACCCACACACATTTCAAGCGTAAAATTTTCCGCAGAGACTACTCTATGCCTAAAGTATCTGAAACTGGGCTTTCTATGTGGTTGAAAATTTAGTTGCAGATGGCCTTAAAGAGTTGCTTCAATTAAGGTGCAGTTGAACTACTCTGAGCCAATTCTGCACGTCCCACCACAGTGAAGTTAATTCAAATCAACAATAATGAGCACATACCGCAGCTTCCTGGCTGTTGCTGTGAATTCGGAGTGCATCCAAGATTGCAGTTTCCGAAAAGCCCATTTCTTTAAGATTGTTCATGGCCTAAAAGCACACAGGAAAAATAAAATGAGAAAAAGAAAGAAAACAGAGGTTCAAATGACTCTATAGTTAGAGTTATAGAGGAAACAGAAATCGATCTTTGGTATACTGGTGTTACTTGTTTTGTACCTTTTTATTGGGCTTAAAGTCTTTTCGTTTGTACTCTTGAAAGCATTCAAGCATCGCATTCACAATTCCTTTTTGCTCTGGTTCTGTTGTTGCACTGCAATTTGAAACTTCTGCATTCACTGAAAAAGAACCATTGTCACAAATAAGTTTTCAGCAGAATTACCATGAATCACACAATACTAATTTACAGCAGAAAACAAGGTAGGCAAGTTTGTCACAAAAAAGGAGCTTACAACAATACTATGATTGGCCACACTTTCATATCTTTATGACTAGAAAGACTAAAGGAAAATCCTTATGTTTGTGGCCATAAGAAAACATAAGAATAAACTAGGAATTCAAGAAGCAATTTCAAAAACTGTAGCATAGGGCTTAAGAGATGGGTAGAACATAGTGAAGGCACCTAAAAATATGACAGGTACACATGCTACAGAAGCTATAGCACAATGAGCTCAGTATTTCATTACAGATAAGAGGCAATCAAGGATTCTCCTAATAACACTCAATCTAAAACACACCTACTCTAGCAACCCAGGATACTCAGTTGCCTAAGTGATGACACAGTGCCTGCTCCGGACAGCCAAGACACTCACTTGTAGCTGCAGCATGTGCACTGCAAAAATCATGATTTTTCTGTTCTAGAACGACAATAAGACCACTGCTGCTGGTGTTTGTTTGTTACAAAAGGCTCCCTAAACTATTTGTTATTGTTCTTTCTTGGGAAAGCTGAGCACCAAGCTTGCATTCATCATTCAACCTCACTAACTAAGACTAATGTTGATATTCAGCACATATTAGTGCTACATGCTCTCAATGTTCTGCCTTGTTAATCAGTACACACATCTTAAATTTCATTACATGTCTCGATTAGGATGGTCAGATAGCATCTTTGAAGTGAGACAAAAAATTATGCTTGTACAAGCGCTTCCAGAGGAAAGCCACAAAAGCAAATAAAATAATTAGGTTGCAGGGTTTAATGTCTCAAGCTGCGCAGAGGGTTATGATGGATGCCATAGTGGAGGACTCTGTACTAATTTCGAGCACTTGGGACTTCATAATGCGCACCTAAATCTACGTATGCAAGCGTTTTTGCATACCAAGTTTAACAGAATATGGCCACCATAGCCAAAAATGGTACCCATGACCTCAGGCTCAGCAGTGGAATGCCATAGCTACTGAGCCACCGCAGCAGCTGAAATGCACAGTGACCGAAAGTGGCCGCAAGTAACCATTCATACTCAAGAAGTAAAGACTACGAACATACATTTGCTTCCAGTGTTGCACATATCAGCATAGCAACTATAATAAAGCAATTTAGACAGTAAGCAAAGCTGCAATGTGAGTAAACCCATTTCAAATGTGTAATGCTGACAATGAGAGTCCAAGCATGCTGACAGAAAGATGGTGATACTTTCAGACAAAGAAAAATATTGATCAATAGTACAAATTTCTAACTAACTGTGCTTATCCACACTAGCTTGAGCAGTGGCACCAGCAGGAACATCTTTTGTGGAAGTTTCACACTCAGCATCCTTTTCCTGCCTGCAGCCCTTGGTTAGCAGCCAATCCATTGCTGCCATTGGACACATTCTAGAAAAAAAAAAGTGCAATTTATAGAGTAATGCACAACACAATGTATCAGATTACCAACTCGCATACACGAGGCGCTTGACAAAATCAAAATCAATATTTGACAGCAAAAAAAAAAAAAAAAAAAGAAGAAAGTGTGAAAATCGACGACCACAGAAATAATGCAGGCCTTAAAACACGACTTACCTTCTAGGTCAAAAGGCAAGAAAATAAAGAGAAAGCCTTTTGAAATGAATGCAGCATGGAAAATAAATGGACAGCACTTACATCAGATTCAGTTCATTCTAGCAACCCATAGATATGCTAAATCCAATTAAATTAATTAAATTCTGGGGTTTCACTTGCCAAAACCATGATCTGATTACAAAGCACGTCATAGTGGGGGACTCCGAGACAAGCCGAATCAACGCACTATCGGACAAGTTGACAAAGCACGCAGCGAGGTCCGATGAGACGAAGTGTTGTGGTAGTTAATTTGTGCCGTCATGTCACAGAAAAAAATATCAACATTTTTTTCACCTGCACGAAAGCATCCATTCAAAACACTAAAGTCAGTAAAAATAACTACGTTCTTATTTATTTTTCTACTTTGACTTTTATTCGCGAGGACCACACTGAGCCTCTTCAATTTTCTTGTTCTCGCTACCTGCGTGCTGCCAGAGAAAGCCAGAGCGCATGCGTTTTTCTCGTGTTACCCCGACCACTGCACGGCACACTTTGGTGTGCATTCATTTTTCTCTGGCCGAATGGATTTTCGCCCGGCAGAGTTCTGGACGCTTTCTGGCTAGCAGACGACAGAAAGAAACAATGGTTGCTCGCCGCCATCCCTGTGGGGACTCGA
Source organism: Dermacentor variabilis (assembly GCF_050947875.1). Taxonomy (NCBI): domain Eukaryota; kingdom Metazoa; phylum Arthropoda; class Arachnida; order Ixodida; family Ixodidae; genus Dermacentor; species Dermacentor variabilis. Next base: position 114,685,396 of record NC_134568.1, on the reverse strand, counting down.
TGCATTGCAACGCGTTCGCTTGAGTGCAACCTCTCCGGAAAGTCTTGTCTTGCCGGTGTAGGATACCGAGCAGTGTACATATGGTTCTCTGTGGACCAAGCGTCTTGCATTTTCTTCGATATTCCTTCGGTAGCCCCATTAGGTGCTGTAAGTAGGCATTCGATTGTGGCCAGCATGTTTTCCTTTGCATTTTTTTCATTTCGGTGCCCCCGCCCCACAAAAGACATGTTTTTTGCCGCAATTGAACACTCACAAAAGGAAGACACATAAAGACAACATGCTTATTGCGAGGTTTCGTATATACGTGCAGTTAACTTTGTTTCCACTGACACTTCTTTGCCCGTTATGAAACTGTATCTTCGCATTTGTATTTACCATTGTATCTTCGCATTTCTGATTACGAGGGAGAGTCAAATGAAAGTGAGCCAACCAACCCCACACAATAATGGTTCTGTTCATTATCTGCGAGGCATGCGCATGGCACACAGGCATCTCTCATTTACAAAAGTTACATGCGTGTGTGAAGATAAATGTTCTTAATGCTCTCATACACTGGGTTGAACATGGTTGCGTGACATAATAGACACTCCAAAAGTTGAACAGCTTGGTGTCTTGAGGTTTCTGACAGCTGAAGGTGTTTGCCAAAAAGAAATTTGTTGCCGTGCGGCTGCCGTGTACTTTAAACATTGCATTTCATTGGCCGCTGTGAAGCGTTGGAGGAAACAAGTTAGGTTGAGGTTAGGGAGTTGGTTTTGCTGTTGTTGTGTGGCCCAGTTTATGCGACTACAGCAAAGCACAGAACGATTTTCCATGCTCCTGTATTGGCCAATAACCGAAAACGAAGGACGCGGGTGGGTTCCACGAAGAGGGGACGCAGGAGACACCCACGCATGGAAAGAAATCGGATTAGTGGTTGTGCCGTAGAAGAGGCTCCAGATCTGCACCCTCGTTCGGAACAAAAGGGAAGACAGTCCGAGCTGAAGGATAGCGGAGTTTCGGGCTTGGACACGGACAGACGCCTCGGCGTTTGAATAAAACGTCTCTTTACCGGACAATGGCTCTTCCTTCGCACAGCCACCGTGCACTCGAATCATCGAGGGGCGCCGTCTTCGGACCTTAAACATGTTCCCTCCTTAACTAGTGTTGAAGCTATCAGAGGATAAAGGGAAAGGAACTGAACTAAACGGTTTAAAGAAGTACGTGAGAGTTGCAGAGACAATCTAAGACCGGGCCAAAGCGACCATGCAATCACCCCCAACGCAATTGCAAAGGCTGGTGAGCTGATCAGACAAGAACGGAGGATAAGCATAGATGAACTGGCAGAGTATGTGAACATCAGTCACGGTTTTGTTCAGACCATAATTCATGAACATCTCGGCTATCGGCTCTTGTGTGCGCAATGAATTATCAAGATTTTGAGCCACTGCCAGAAGACAGAGAACTTCAGCGCTACCTTGACTCATCTGATGCGGTATCACAATGAGGGTGACGACTTCTTGTCTGCAATTGTGACCGGAGATGAATCATGGTGTCTCTATACATGCCTGAAACACGACGACAAAGCTTACAGCGGAAACATGCGAATTAACCACCCCCAAAGAAAGCAAAGGCTGTCATTTCCGCCGGAAAGGTGTTGACTTTTTTTTTTATCGTCAGGGGCCATTACTGATAGAATTTGCTAAAGTTGGAGAGACTATCAATCGTTTCCGGTGTTGTGAAACGCTGGATCGGCTGTGTGTCGCAATAAAGAACAAACGATGTGGAAAATTGACGAATGGGGTCATCTTACTCATGACAATGCCCGCGCCCACGTCGCTGATGTGGTTGACAGAAAACGGGCAAAGTTCAAGTGGAAAACGCAGCAACATCCGCCATACAGCCCAGACTTGCACATTTTGGGGCAATTAAAAAAACAGCTCAAGGGAACCAGATTCATGTCGGTCGATGACATGAAAGAGTCAATTACATACTTTTTGAAGGTGCAACCCAAGGAGTTTTATGAGACAGGAATCAAGCAACTCGTTAGTCAGTGGGACAAATTTCTAAATGATCATAGAGACTACTTTTAAATAAAGTATCCTGTTGGTCATATATTTGCATTGGTTCACATTCATTTGACTCGCCCTCATATATTTTGCAGAACTCCTGCTTTTTATATGTGGTCTCTGTTGCAACTATATTTTCAGTGCAATTACTCACAATACACGATCAGTGACAGCTGCGCCTGCGCAATACATTTGAACAAGTGACAGCGACACTGAGATTTTTCCCTGGCCGTTGCCTATGTACAAAAATGTTGACAAGGTTCTTGACTAACAAAGTTTCATTAACATATTCGTCCTCAACTTGTTCATTTCAGGGCCTTTACATTTTCCATATAAGCGGCATCCACTGCTTTGCTGGTTTCAAACTGATATAGTTCTAAAGTTCGTGCAATACTTTCTTTACTTATTAAATAGACAAAAAACATGGAAGCATTGATATCAGTTATTTCAGGCACAATTTTTGGGATGTAAAAGTATGTTATTTTATGAGAAAATACATATTTTACTTGTCTTGATAGTTCGTAACGTTTAAGAATTCGTTCGCGGCATCTTTGGCAATGGCAACGCAGTTATTATTCATGTATTTGACTCTTCGTAAAATTCTATAAGGAGGAGGTCCAGCTGCAACGTGAGCCCCCCCCCCCCCCCCCCCGGACGAAATTTCTGGCTACGCCACTATTGTGTTGGTAACTTATACTGTGAATATGACAGTGCAAACAGGATGAATGAGACAAGATTAAGTATAAAAAGAAAAGCTCCATGGAATTCATATATGTACACCAAATCAATACATGATAGGCACAGTCTGACCCACAAGCACCACACGAACGTGTTTCAGTCTCTCTTAACAGTTCACGCACAAAAAAATGAACTAATAACTTAGTTCACAAGATGCAACCTATGAGTGTTAATTAAAGGAATGAAACGTTTTCAAAGGAAAGAAGACCAAGTGTGGGGTTGACTTGATGGCCTCATGATGTTGGGTGGCTGTCTTCGGCATTCTTCTGCAGTGGAGTGGACTAGGCTGGGGGGCCTCAAGGCTGTTTGCCTACAACTACAGTGAGCCTTTGAACCAATTTCCCAATCACTTCCTCATCTCGTTCTCCCCATCTCCTTGCCATTTTTTTTCTAGCTGTTTGATTTTTTTTTTTGCCAGTCATTTTATGACGATGAGCTGCAAAGCTGAATTTGTGCAAATCATATGCATCTCAATAAATTCTAATTTGCACATGATGCCAAGTCAGGACTATAGTGTGACTAAATTATGCTGCATGTGGAGGCCACAACACCTGCCATTTTCCACAGGAGTGTAAGATGTACATGCACTGGCTCGGGTAATGATAGAGGTGATGCAATCCCGATTTTCTTTCAATAGGTTTTGCAAAAATCTCAGGAGTGCATCAAGACATCACCTGGCAAGAGGCAAACACTGTTGAACACGAAGATCTACCAATCTATAAATAAACACTATTTTAAAAAATGGGAAGTGACAGTTGGACATCCTTATGGGTCCCATTTTCGCAATGAAAGTGCAGGGTTCAGAACCACACCTCAAGTACGAAATTGACGGCATAAAGATCTTGCATACTACATATCTGGCATATATCGGTAAGTCAAGGTAAGCATAAAGGCAGTAGGTTTAATATGCAATGATATGAGCAGAAGGCAGGTTATATAAGTAATCTTTATTTTGCAACTACACAAATGTATACTGAAATTAGCCAATTCCTTTTTTAACATATATAAACCTATTAAGTTCAGCAAGTATAAGTAACGAGCAGGCAAAGAGCATTAATTAGTTTAATTAGTTGTTTGTTAGTTAGCTGTTAGTTAAAACAGCGAGCATACGCTTTATGTTCGACATGGTTTCGGGTACAATGAAAACTTCTGAGCTTCCCCTATGCCATGATTAACTACTTTAACTCTTTCGTTACCATGTCTACAGAAATCAATCAATTCGATCGACACTTTTTCTACTCATTGTTATACATTTCTGTTGAAATTCTTTGACTAGCAACATCATGCACCTTCTGAAATGATGACTGAGCTTGAGCTATCTGTCAGATTTGACAATTCTTGGCAGAGTGCGGAGTCTGGAAAAATAAAACTTCGGCTGGAGGTATCATCGAGATTATCCTCCGAGGCTTCTAGCACTTTGTCAGTAAGAAGACTCAAACTTTGTGCTTCTGCCAGTTTTGCAAGATAATTTTTAAATGACAGCATAAGCGAAGACACAGAAGCTTCTTTTGGGTCGTCATTTTTCTGATCTAGACATATAGGCTGTTTTAATGATGTCTCAAACAACGGTAGATTCTCATGAGTGCGTGTTATTTTGATAATTGTGTTTGAGTAACCTCAAGGGCAACATTGTTGTACCCTTGATGGGCTGTTTTTTTTTTATCAGCGCTTTGAAGATGTCATCATCATCATCATCAGCCTGGTTACGCCCACTGCAGGGCAAAGGCCCCTCCCATACTTCTCCAACAACCCCGGTCATGTACTAATTGTGGCCATGTCGTCCCTGCAAACTTCTTAATCTCATCCGCCCACCTAACTTTCTGCCGCCCCCTGCTACGCTTCCCTTCCCTTGGAATCCAGTCCGTAACCCTTAATGACCATCGGTTATCTTCCCTCCTCATTACATGTCCTGCCCATGCCCATTTCTTTTTCTTGATTTCAACTAAGATGTCATTAACTCGCGTTTGTTCCCTCACCCAATCTGCTCTTTTCTTATCCCTTAACGTTACACCTACCATTCTTCTTTCCATAGCTCGTTGCGTTGTCCTCAATTTGAGTAGAACCCTTTTCGTAAGCCTCCAGGTTTCTGCCCCGTAGGTGAGTACTGGTAAGACACAGCTATTATACACTTTTCTCTTGAGGGATAATGGCAGCCTGCTCTTCATGATCTGAGAATGCCTGCCAAACGCACCCCAGCCCATTCTTATTCTTCTGATTATTTCCGTCTCATGATCCGGATCCGCCGTCACTACCTGCCCTAAGTAGATGTATTCCCTTACCACTTCCAGTGCCTCACTACCTATTGTAAATTGCTGTTCTCTTCCGAGACTGTTAAACATTACTTTAGTTTTCTGCAGATTAATTTTTAGACCCACTCTTCTGCTTTGCCTCTCCAGGTCAGTGAGCATGCATTGCAATTGGTCCCCTGAGTTACTAAGCAAGGCGATATCATCAGCGAATCGCAAGTTACTAAGGTATTCTCCATTAACTTTTATCCCCAATTCTTCCCAATCCAGGTCTCTGAATACCTCCTGTAAACACGCTGTGAATAGCATTGGAGAGATCGTATCGCCCTGCCTGACGCCTTTCTTTATTGGGATTTTGTTGCTTTTTTTATGGAGTACTACGGTGGCTGTGGAGCCGCTATAGATATCTTTCAGTATTTTTACATACGGCTCGTCTACACCCTGGTTCCGTAATGCCTCCATGACTGCTGAGGTTTCGACAGAATCAAACGCTTTCTCGTAATCAATGAAAGCTATATATAAGGGTTGGTTATATTCCGCACATTTCTCTATCACCTGATTAATAGTGTGAATATGGTCTATTGTTGAGTAGCCTTTACGGAATCCTGCCTGGTCCTTTGCTTGACAGAAGTCTAAGGTGTTCCTGATTCTATTTGCGATTACCTTAGTAAATAGTTTGTAGGCAACGGACAGCAAGCTGATCGGTCTATAATTTTTCAAGTCTTTGGCGTCCCCTTTCTTATGGATTAGGATTATGTTAGCATTCTTGCAAGATTCCGGTACGCTCGAGGTCATGAGGCATTGCGTATACAAGGTGGCCAGTTTCTCTAGAACAATCTGTCCACCATCCTTCAACAAATCTGCTGTTACCTGATCCTCCCCAGCTGCCTTCCCCCTTTGCATATCTCCCAAGGCTTTCTTTACTTCTTCCGGCGTTACCTGTGGGATTTCGAATTCCTCTAGACTATTTTCTCTTCCATTATCGTCGTGGGTGTCACTGGTACTGTATAAATCTCTATAGAACTCCTCAGCCACTTGAACTATCTCATCCATATTAGTAATGATATTGCCGGCTTTGTCTCTTAACGCATACATCTGATTCTTGCCAATTCCTAGTTTCTTCTTGTATGCTCAAGAGTATGTATGCTCAAGTTATTACGAGCAATCCTTCCCGCCGTGTACGATTTTCATCCATACAAGGGCATGCAGTGGATTACAGACTGACCTTCAACCGAGCTTGACTAGCTGCCTACGTGCTTACATTTTGAACACCACCTGTTTAAGTGCCCTTATTCATTACTGTACGATATTGCACAGCAGTCCGCATGACTGTACAGTACTATACAGGAACTGAACAATGCATGTGGAGGCTCCAGCACCAGCTGAATGCACACTAGACCACCTTACTTGCCCAGAAAAGCTGCTCGAATGCAATTATCAAGTATGAGGAGGCTTCTACATGCGCCCTGACCTGAAAACCATTGCTTGACGAGCCTAAAGAATGCAGTAAAACATGAACCAGGTGCCTGCTGAAATGAGTAAACACAAGTGCGCCCTGTAAAATAGGAACTTCCCCATTTTCACATTTGCAAAGCTACCGCTTTCCCACACTGCATGTGCATCACTATGGCTAGCACTCATGCCAATAAATCTTCGTATTTTTTTTTCACATGATCTGACGTATAAAAATTGGTAACTAAGAACCAGGTGCATATCTTGTACATTTCATTTTTTTTTTTACTCTCAGTACTTAAACTAAAATAGCAAATTATTACTTTCATTTATGTTCCTTGAGGTGCTTCCTTGAAGTTTCACATAAAAATTCTGAAATATTGTGTGAGCAATTATTACTGCTATACAGTCACTTAAAACGCCAGTGATCAGGCTATAATTTTATGTATCATAGTGTACATTGCGGCTACTACTTCTTCAAATAAAATGTTAAAACATAAAAGCACTGAAAATGAGCATATTTCCTATGGTAACGAAAGAGCTAAGGCCATTCAATGGAACCTACCACAAACATGTAAGCATGGTGTATTTTGCAAAAGCATGCTTACAGCTTCTCACACCATAGCAAGTTGCATCCCAGCCACACTTACTTGTTTTCTCTCAATGCTTGAATTGCTTGTTGCTCCTCAAATCCCATTTCCAACAGCTTTTTCAATGCTGCTTCATCAATTTCAGGTTCCCGGTTCTCCATAAGCTTGCCTTGGGTAAAATCACAATGTCCCAAGTTAAACACAGCTGCAAAATTTTCTGCAAGTAGTTTACACACAACACAAATATCATGCAATAAAGAATTTCAAGTAAGCCATACACTGTGATCTAAGCCTGATATTTCTTTTTTGAATATAACAGATGCACTGTTTTCATGCATCAACCATGGTGAAAGACTCTAATTGGCCATTAACAACTTGACGACTCTATAGCATTACTGAAAAGAAGTGAAGCTAGTTCAAGATTGTCACAAGACAACAGACTAGTTGTAAGATAAAGCAAATCCACTTCAGTTATATGATCCCAAAAAAGTTTCTTTTTTGCATTGTAAGCAACAATGGGGCTGTTGGCACACTTACTACATGTGCTTTCACAAACCTGTGCATGCATGCAATGTCTACTTACTGCAAATTCAGCTCATTCAATCTATAAACACCGGAAAAAGAAACACTCAACACAGACACATCAACAGGCACTACAGCATGTCTAGGGCATGCTTCTCTCATCATGGGTGCTGATAAGGGGCACTCTGAACAGCTGTTACAGGTTGTCTGAAAATCTGTTTTGACTGAGAACGTAGTTATTTTTCACTTGAAAATTGCAAGAAAAAAGTAAATTGAATGACACACACAATGCATCAAATGTATATGGTGGTTAACTGCTTATATTAAAGTTACTCACGAGAGTGCGTTTCTTTTTCTTGTCTCAAAAGATCAAAGCAGTGAACTTCGCTTAAACTTAACTTGATGGTATATAATATGTAAACCTTGTAATCTAGCTTTGTTTCAACGCCATTGGAGAATTAATATAAGCAGAGTTCAAAAAATGGTTACAATTATGCTCTGCGATTATGCTCTGCTTTAAGTTCACAGCTTCTTTTGTAGAATATGAGTGTATGTACGAGGATTACTTCAAGAATTCTGCAGTATCCCTGTGTTCAATATAAAGCAGTAAAGCTCCATCTCACACATGGACAAACACAATAACATGTGCAGCATCATTGCTGGTACACAGTTACTTAGTGTGGCTGCTCTGCACATCAAGACACGACACCAAATGCTCAAGCTACTAAGCTGAGCAGTGTGAATGCCGTAGAGCAGTCATTGACGTCAGAGTGGTGCAAGTGCCAGGTTGACCATATTTTCTTGATCCTCCATCATTACCATCTCACGTGGTTGTTGCACTGTAGCTTTCTCACATCCTGTATAACAGCCAGTGAAGGCCATGCTAGCTTTTAGTTCAGTTCCGTTAACCGAAGTTTGCAAAAAGAAAAGCTTAGATTAAGTGAAGAACAGTATCATCATGCTTTTATGTGGTCAACCAAAGTTCGTACTCTCATTCCATTTAAGCGAGATTTTGTTTATCTGGAGTCCACTTAAATTACGCCAATTACATTTTTCTCCCATACATTTCAGCTCTCTTGGTGTTTGAACTGTGACTTACACAAATAAATACTACTCAAGAGCTACAAGGCATTAAGGAAATGAAAATTCCAATTCCGTCAAAAGGCTGTCTGGTTTTTGAAAAACAACAACAAACAAAACACATGACACGCAGCAGTCTGGCACATCCCTTACTCACAAACTTACTATGGTAGCCAAGTGATTTGCCACACACAATGTACCTGTAGTTTACTGCAGCACATAGTAGCTAGCTCCAGGCTGAACTTGTGACATCCTGTGGTAGCTACTGTGTTTGGGATTCATTAGTGAAGAATGCAAAGTTTGTGCACGTATGGCTTTCTACAGAGGAGAATGCTAGAGACTTTGCCGTTTGCGAGTAGTGGCAGAGCTTGGAAAGGAACTGCACTGAGCAACCACTGGCAACTTGTGTAGCAAACCATGTGCACCTCTGATTTCATAAAATCATGTATATATACCAAATACATGTACCAAATGCATGCTTCTGGTACTGTTGCACAAATGATCTCAAACCCAGCATATACCACAAAAAATCTGGAGCTGGCCACTAATCATTCCAAATAAATGGGATTTGGATCTGTGCAGTTGCTAATATGAACCACATGGAGTTACGTATCTCACAAAGCTGTTTTCTGATACGTAATTCTCACAACTGTATGTGTATCTGCACATTGCTGACAAATAAAACTGTTGCGGCTCTATGACATGCGACTGTAAAACCTAGGATTGCATATGATAGAAATAAGTCTCAGACCTCATACAACATTGCAGAAATGTTGCAAAAGAGTCATGCACTTCCTTTCTCTTCCTGTCTTTTGGCTTTAAAGCTTTATCCTTGACAAATCGAAATAACAGCTGCCTGTGCTAAAAACTGCTGCCTAATTATGACGCCAGATGGTAAGAGACTTGTAGACCCCGCTTATGTACCAAGGTGCTGTAACAACGAACATATATATAGAGAAGAAGCACAGCAAACTCACCCTGCAAATTCTTGAAGATGTTTTCAATGTCTGGATGGTGACGAAGCAGTTTCTCGGACAACTCCACAAGAGAAACCAATATCCTTCTCAGCTCAGTGTGAAACTGCAACAGGTCCAGAAGGAAGGCAAACCGGGCAGAAACGTCGCAAAGCATTTAGAGCGCCGATAAGAGTTTGCAGTGGTAAGCAATAACACACGGTGTGTGGACACTGCTATATTGCAAGCACGAAGAAAGTTTGCTCTTACATCAGGAACTAGCGGCACACCCATGGCAGGTTTGTCGAAATTCTTGCGTTCGACATTCGCCGTCGCTAAATCGATGGAAGCTTTGTCCGGAACTGCTTGCTTCTGACCCTGTTACGGCAGTTTTGCACAGGCACAAGAATAAAACGATGTACACAAAGTGACGAAACGAGAAAACATATTACCTCAGTTGACTTGTTCGCATTTAAAGAAAACGTGGAACTACGTTTCAGGAGCAGCAGCTCATCTGCGCAGAGAACAAATTAGGTTATAAATGAACTCGTGAGATGTGTTAACAGATACTGCGTTATACTGTGTTAAGGACCGCACAGCAGCACATAACGTATATTTCAGGATGAAAGCGCACACTTTTCATGAAATTTTCGATGTCCAAGCAGTAATTTTGGTAGACTCACCTCCATCGCGGATCTTTTCCTCTCTGACAGAACTTTGATCACACAGCGGTCTTGCTTGGGAAACGGATACTAGTTTGTAGAAATCGGAAAGCTTTATGCAGTCCAGCGGGTTGAAGAAATGACTGAGAGACATTTGCTTCAGCTTTTCAACAGTGTACTCGGGCAAAATCTCAACAGTCCACTCAACACCAGAGCTACTCATTACGCTGATCTTCATTTCGCACGCACCACTGAGCCTTGTGCTTAAGTATAACATATCTCAAAACTAGCAAGACAAACGCACTTAGAAGAATTCTGGACGCAGCTTTTCATGCAATTGCGGGTGCATTTTCGAAGCAACTAAATAAGAACGAGGCAAAAATTAACATCAGCTGCTTGCGACGCACACGCCTTAGCAGCCGAAGACGTGCGAAGCACTGTGACGCCACCTACGGGCAATTTCGAAACCAAGGAAGTGGTTATGTTGTGCTGCAAACTGTATTTATTTCCTTCGCTTCCTTATTCACTTGAAAGGTATATGTGCGTCAAACCAAATATGCTTATTTCCCAAATTCAATGAAGTTCTCTTTAGCGCGGTAATTTTACCCTGCGGCGGACTCTTAAGAGGAAGCTTTAGCTCGGGCCCAACTCCGACTCGGCCTATTCAAATACTAGTAAACGCAAAAACGTTTTTCTGAGATAACACCTGGACCGATTTTAATGAAATTTGTTGCATTTAAGAGAGAAAGTTAAATTCTAGTGACTGTAGGAAGCGGAATTTTGATTTCGGCCCTGCATTTTGGTAAAACGATTTTCAAATATTCGACAGTTTGAAACAAAATAGAAGCATGAAGTTTACAAATTCATAGCTCTGAATCGAGAACAGACATCGCGGTTCTGTAAACGGCATCCCTTAGATCATTTAAAGCGGACAAATTCTATATGTCATTTTACATCTTACGTGTATTTGTTACGTTGGTTACAAGGGTTCTGCAAAAGCTGTATTTCCATATTACTAATTTTTTTATATTCATGTGTAACATATCAATTTTGTCCGCTTTAGATGTACTATTACATTCAAATCACAGAATCGTATTATCATCTTTCGTTGTTGAGGTACAGAGTTGTAAACTTGATAGTTTCGTTTTGTCAAAATTTTCGATTTTTGCGTATTTTTAATAAAAAATTGACGATCTAACTCAAAAATTCAGAACCATTAGTCACCAGACTAAGTTTTTCTTTTAAATGCAACAAACTTCGTCAAAATTGGTGCAGTGGTTGCCGAGAAAAACGAATTCTCCTTTTACATGTATTCAGATAGGAGCACCCTAGCTAACCCTTGTGGCTTACACCATAGAGTTTCCTACAAAAATTACTAGAGGGAACTCTGGCGCTGCAGTCGTGGGCTGCTTGTGGGTTGGTTGCTTGGTTCATAGAGTTTCCTACAAAATTACTAGAGGGAACTCTGGCGCTAGTGTCTACGTGAGCTACAATGGGAGCGGTTGTCCCAGCATGGGAATTATGGGAAGTACATGGATTTGCCTAAACTTCGTCCTTTTTGGCTTCAAACGGCTTTGTGACTTAGTAAACTCGTCATTTTCAACAGTTTATTGCGTAATAAATAATTAAATAAACATCATTAAAATTGCCCGACTGCAGGATTCGAACACAGGGACTCTAGTACAGAAGCCTGATATTGAAACCATTAAGCCACGGATGCATGTATCGACAAGCGAATGAAACGCACTTATGAATTTATCGCGGGCATGCCAGTGCTTTGAGACGCTTGGTGCGTTTCGATTTGGGCACATAAACAAGCTCAATCATTGCAATTAATAGCAATTGTACGCGTTCCCCGGCGTCTTCTACACTTCGAAGAATATAGATTGCGCTGAAATATACGACAATAAGATTTATATAGCGTAATATACAAAGCCACAAGAACGTCTGAATCCACAAGCACGAAGATCAGACAAATCCATGTACTTCCCATCATTCCCATGGTAGGACAACGACTGCAGCGCCAGAGTTCCCTCTAGTAATTTTGTAGGAAACTCTATGGCTTGGTTGGGTTGGCATCAGGTGCGGACGGCGGTACGGACGCTCCTGTGGTCGAGGCTTCAGCGACTTCGTTCGTAGCTAAGTACCTTTTTATCTTTATTAGCTAGTGTTTTAAAGTATTTTCTGTTGCATGGAGTAGGGGCGCAAATTTCGAATTCTTGGTAAGAGTAGCAAACGCACCGGCTTTGTCTAGGTCTGGCGGCTCCCCCGTTAGGCCTAGTTGGTAGGAGGGACCTATTGATAGGCTTCGTTAATTATTTCAGCTAGCTCCTCAGATTCTTGCATGGGGTAGGGAGTGACAATTCTTTATTTTAGTTTGGGATAGCGGTCGAGGTCGGCTTTGCTTGAGTGATTTGGCGAAGTTCCTCGTTGGGCCTCGAGACGTAGGCCTAGCGATGAAATCGAAGAACGCGAAGGCCGCGGGGGACGGGGAGCAAGTGCAGTGCGACGAGTGCTTGCGATGGTGCTTCCTCGACGAAACTAAGTTCCAGAATTTAGCAGACGCGGAGGGGTCTAGCTTCACGTGCAGGTCGTGCGAGGGCGTCAGGGAAGCCGTCCAAAAACTGGAAGGGATTTGGGCGGCTAAGTTCGACGAGCTTAAGGCAGAACGGAGGGAGGAACAGGAGAAGCGGGTAGCACTGCAGGCGAAAGTTGACAATTTTGTCAAGGTGGAGGCGGCCCAGGTCGCGCAGTTAGTAAGGACCGTGGCCGAGCTTGAGGCAGAAAAAGAAAGGAGCGCCGAACTGGAAAGGCGGCTCGACGCGCTGGAGACGCGGGCAGCGGAGAAGGTCGGGTCAGGACAACAAAGTGTTGGCAAAAACTCGGAAAGTAGGGTAGACCCTACAGGCGAAGTGGGAGGCAGGGAGCCAAAGCAAGCCGTCGTCAGCTCGCCGCCGGTGAAACGGCGTAGTTATAGTGAAGCTGCACAACGCGCCCCGAGTGAGGCGACGCTGCAGCCACAGGGGCGCCAGCGGGCGCAAAGGGAGGGGCAGCAGGCACAGGCTGCAGTCGAACGGTTTGCACGTAGAAGGGTCCTGGTGATAGGGGACTCCAATGTGGGGAGGGCCGAACAGGGCGTGATGGCGAGAGTGAAGGCGGACGGGCGAGTACAGGTGGAGGTGCAAGCGGGCAAGGGTATGGCGGAAGCAATGACCAAGGCGCGGGAAGTAATGGGGTCAGCACGGAGAGCGACAGCTTGGTCATTATGCATTCTGGGCTCAATGACGTGCTTAAGGGGAGAAGCCAGGACCTTGAGAGGCACATTGAGACTGGGCTGAGTAAGCTTAGAGAGGCCTCCGGGAGGGTGCATGTGACCATATGCACTATCCCAGAGGTCCAGGGCCAGGCTTACCAGGTAGAAAGGAGGGTGGTTGAGGCCAATCGGGTCATTAGGAGTCTGAGCGGACGACTCGGGTACAGCGTGATGGAGGTCAACAGGGACGTGTACGGAACCGGCTTCCGACCTTTTGTGCAGGATGGTATTCACTACAGTGGTGTCACTGGCAAAAGGATAGGGGGCAGGATGGGTCGCCAGGCAACAGCTTTTTTAGGGGGACCCAGAGCCCTGAAAGAAGCAGTGTAGGCGTGGACGATTCGAGGCAGGAGCCACAAACACGTGAACATCGGTACTGTAGGAGAGGCGACAGCAATAAGCGCAAGAGCCAAATTAAGTCAGACATAGGGTTCATTAACATGCAAGGTGGCAGAAATAGGCTAAAATGGGAGGAAATCGAAGAACAACTAAGGCAGGAGAACTTAATGGTTTATGGGTTTGTAGAGACACATCTTAGGGACATGGAGCAACCGCCATGTAACCCTGATTATGCATGAGAATACTGCAACAGAGTGCAGGGTAGCAGAAAGGGTGGGGGAATTGGAGCATTCATTCATAAAAATACAAATTGGCAAAGGGTCAAACAGGAATGCAAGGAGAATTTATGGCTAGAAGGAAAAGTAGCAGGGGCGAAAACACTTCTGGGCTTTGTATACCTTTGGACAGGATCAAATGCTAAAGAGGAAAACAAAAAAATGTTGGACTGTATAGCAGCGGACATCAATGAGCTAGGAAAAGGATGTGAAGTAATTGTATTAGGAGACATGAATGCGCATGTTGAAGATATGGATGGGTACACAGACTCCACAGGTAACATGCTGCTGGATATGTGTGAGAGGCTTAACTTAGTTGTCTGTAACTCTACTGAAAAGTGTGACGGGATCATAACATGGGAGGTAGGGGGTCGACACTCGACAATAGATTATGCGTTGATGTCACATAGGATGTACGATAGATTAGGAGCCATGATTATAGATGAACAGGGCTCCAGAAGTATAGGTAGCGACCACAAACGTATCAAGTTGAGTTTTAAGAGGGAAACTAAAGCACGAACGACGCGCGAGGAAACGCCAGATGTGATTTTTTACTCAGAAGACGAAGTGGAAATAGCGGCCAAACAAATTGAAGAGGAAATATCAGAGAGTACTGAAACTGATTGGACTTACCCAAAGTTAATGAGACTATTTGAGCGTGAGCTAGGTAAGGCGCGAGTCAGGAAAACAAGGCAAGGGATACGAAAACTCAAGAGCTGGTGGGATGAAGAGGTTAAGAAGGCCATAAAGAAACGTCAGGAAGCCTCCAGGGAACACAGGTATTTCAAAAGTAAGGGAGAACCTGAAGCAGAAGTAGAGAGGAAATGGGTAAACTACATAAAATGCAAAAGGCAAGCATCCTATTTGATCAACGAGAAAATCAAGACAAAAGGGTCCCAATGGCTGTCAAAAATAAGCAATAAAAAAGATAAACAGGCAGCTAGAAAATTCTGGCAACATCTGAATTCCTTGGGTAATAGGACAAGCCTAGAGCAGAGTGTTTGGGATCGCACCGCTGGTACGATCTGTTGGGAACTCGGCGCTGACGCCCGTGGTTGTACCTGGGTCGCAAGCCCCAAGGGTAGCGTTGGCCTGGCGGCCTGGGGTACAACTGGAAGCATCCGAAGGTCCCGGCAAAGCATGAGTCGACTGGTAACAACGAAACAACTTGTTTATTTTAACATCGCAAAGAGTTGGCGGTCAGGTTTGACCGAAGTAGAGAGACGGGAGAGCACTTCACTCAACAGAAGAAATCGGAGCCCTCCCTTTTGGCGTCCGGGGGCAGCTGTTTTTATACTCTCGCAGTTGAGGGCAAGAAGGAACCCCTCAAAAGACGAGCACGTGAATGTACAATGGGCTAATGGTGACGCACACTGTCGTAGCGCTGCCGTAGCACCATGTCGAGCACGATCTCGTAGCACCCTGTCGTAGCGCTGCCGTAGCACCATGTCGAGCACGATATCGTAGCACCCTGTTGTAGCGCTGCCGGTCGGGCACAATGACTGTAATGAGGGGATGATCCCTGCTTTCGCATCGCCTGGTTCGGGCACAATGACTGGAATGAGAGGGTGATCCTTTGCGGTCGCATCGCCGCAGTCGCGCCTGGAAACACCTGCCGATGAGCGTTGCGGCGACGACGATCGGGCCAAAATGTCTGCCGCCCCGCCGCAGTCGCGCCGGCAAAACCACGTGTCGCAGGCGAAACGCAACAGACCGCCCCGCCGGGGGAAGGAGATCCCGATGGACAGGGGACTGCATCCGCTGTCCGGAGGGATGTCGCTCGATGATGCTCATAACCGAAGTCGGGCGTCCCTCGACGTTTCTTGAGCGCAGCGCACAGAGAAGGCCTCGTTCTCTCGTTCAGGTTCGCACGGGACACTGCAAAGTGACTTCGGGAGAGTTCACATTTTTGTTCTCGTTCCCGGCAAGCGTTAGAACTACGCTGAAACTCAACCGCTCAGTCAGCAAGCACGGCACAACCCTCACTAAGCCCTGCCAGGCTCTTTCCCCTTTTTATACCACTGCCTAGTTCCTTACAGTAGTCTAGCATCACTCAGAACGCGTCCACAAATTGAAAAATTGCACTAGAAAGCATATCATCACTTTGAAACACTAAACAAAAGCAATATGTTAAAAAAAATCCTGCCTCAGGAAGAAAAACATCAGTAACAAACAATTTTGAGGCTGATTCCTACGTTAGGGGCTTCGACTTAAGCCATCGGCGTTACCGTTGAGACTCCCCTTTTTGTAACGCACCTCAAAGGAATATTGTTGTAAAGCGAGGCTCCAGCGCAGGAGGCGGCCATTTTTGGGAGAGATGGTCTGCAGCCATTGGAGAGGGCAGTGATCCGTCTCAAGCGCTCCGAAAGGTCCTTCAATAAGCACCTTTGCTACTGGCAGACACACGCTATGAGCTTCCACGGCTTGCTTGATCCATGCGCACTCGCCCGTGAACATATGGGGTTCTACGTAAGACGGGTGAACTACATCCATCGTAGCTGCGGAATCGCGAAGCACTCGGCACTCTTTCCCGTTCACGAGGAGGTCTCGCATGTAAGGCTCGAGAAGCTTCATGTTCTCGTCAGTGCTGCCTATTGAAAAAAACACAACTTTTGGTGTCGTTTCCGGACACTGCGCCGAAAAGTGACCCGGCTTCTGGCACGTATAACAAACGCCCGCTCGCCTCATCTCGAACCGCTTTCTGCGTTTGGCTGCCGCCGTCTCTTTACGTCTGGTCGGACTGCTTTCACTCGCATCCGCACTACGCGTGTTCCCCTTTGCTCTCATGGGTGTGAACTTCGGCCTCTCAAACTTCGAGCCAAATTCACCCTTTTGACCGTCCTTAGCTCCGCGAGCCCGACGCGTCACAAACTCCTCGGCTAGCTCAGCGGCTTTAGCCACCGTACAAACGTCTGGCCTATCCAAGACCCAGTATCTCACGTTCTCAGGTAACCGACTATAAAACTGTTCTAGCCCGAAACACTGCAGAACTTTATCGTGGTCACCGAACGCTTTCTCTTCTTTGAGCCACTCCTGCATGTTTGACATAAGCCTATACGCAAACTCTGTATATGACTCACTTCTGCCTTTCTCATTTTCCCGAAACTTCCGACGGAACGCCTCCGCAGACTGCCGGTACTTTTTTAGCAGACTCGATTTTACTTTGTCGAAATCCTCTGCTTCCTCTCTATCCAAGCGAGCGACTACGTCGGCCGCCTCGCCGGGTAACAAAGTGAGCAAGCGCTGTGGCCACGTTTCCCGAGAGAACCCCTGCTTCTCGCACGTTCGCTCAAAGTTATACCAGGAACAAACCAATGTCCTCTCCAAGCTTAAACGGCCGCATCAGGTCAGTCATTTTGAACAATACGCGTTCTCCTGCACCGTGTGCCTGACTTCCATTACGAGCGCGTTCCATCTCTACCTCAAGACGCTTCATTTCCAAAGCGTGTTGACGGTCACGCTCTTGTTGCTCTCGCTCTTTCTGTTCTTTACGTTCACGCTCTTCTTTTTCTTTCTGTTCTTTAAGTTCGCGCTCTTCTTTTTCTTTTTGCTCTTTAAGTTCGCGCTCCTGTCTTTTTGCAGTCTCCCTCTCCTCCATGGTCTCAAGGCATTCCGACAGCTCGTCATCCTCAGCCTCTAACTCAAGAATAGCCTTTAGCAGTTCAGGTTTTCTTAGTTTGTCTGAGACATCCAGACCCAACTCTCTTGCAAGCTCCAACAATTTCGGTTTGCGCAACGACTTCAAATCCATGGCTGCTCTGAATGCTGCTTTCTCTACTGCTTACTATTGTCTTGCCGCAAACTAACCCGGCAGCAACGACAACCACAATTACCAGCTCTGTTTCTGACACTAACAAAAAGCCTGGCAAAGCTCAGAAGAAGAAAGTCCCGCACTCACCAAACCTCGCAGCCAAGAGTCCAGCGCAGTCGTTCCGCTGCAGGCAACCAGTCATCACACAGGGCTCGTTGCACTGCTCCCGGATCGTCGATGAGCTGCTCAGCATACAGTCAACTGCATCTCTTCGCTGCTGGCCTCCGTTGTCGCGATCTCACCGCTGGCAGACAGTTGTTTGAAGTCGGAGGCGATCTCACCGCTGCCAACCAGATGTTTCGATCGCACCGCTGGTACGATCTGTTGGGAACTCGGCGCTGACGCCCGTGGTTGTACCTGGGTCGCAAGCCCCAAGGGTAGCGTTGGCCTGGCGGCCTGGGGTACAACTGGAAGCATCCGAAGGTCCCGGCAAAGCATGAGTCGACTGGTAACAACGAAACAACTTGTTTATTTTAACATCGCAAAGAGTTGGCGGTCAGGTTTGACCGAAGTAGAGAGACGGGAGAGCACTTCACTCAACAGAAGAAATCGGAGCCCTCCCTTTTGGCGTCCGGGGGCAGCTGTTTTTATACTCTCGCAGTTGAGGGCAAGAAGGAACCCCTCAAAAGACGAGCACGTGAATGTACAATGGGCTAATGGTGACGCACACTGTCGTAGCGCTGCCGTAGCACCATGTCGAGCACGATCTCGTAGCACCCTGTCGTAGCGCTGCCGTAGCACCATGTCGAGCACGATATCGTAGCACCCTGTTGTAGCGCTGCCGGTCGGGCACAATGACTGTAATGAGGGGATGATCCCTGCTTTCGCATCGCCTGGTTCGGGCACAATGACTGGAATGAGAGGGTGATCCTTTGCGGTCGCATCGCCGCAGTCGCGCCTGGAAACACCTGCCGATGAGCGTTGCGGCGACGACGATCGGGCCAAAATGTCTGCCGCCCCGCCGCAGTCGCGCCGGCAAAACCACGTGTCGCAGGCGAAACGCAACAAGAGGTATATAGTAACAGCTCAAGGTACTCGGTTAAAATGAGAGGAGGCAATGGAGCATATAGGAACCATGATGAGGGGAAAATTCACAAAACAGGGAAATGGTACATGCAGTACATCGGAGAGGGATAGCCCGGTCAACCCACTGCTTTCGCTTGGACAAAAAGAGTGGGAAAGGGCGGAGAAGAGGGTACCAAGTAGCACATCGGCAGGCCCCGATGGTATTCCAATTATGTTATTAAAGAAATTGGGCCCGAAATCTAAGAAAGCATTGAGGGAGGTGGTGAGCACAATGCTAGTGGATGGTAAAGTACCTGACGAATGGAGGCTAAGTAGGATGAGAATGATATATAAGGGAAAGGGGGACAAAGCTGACATAAATAACTACCGGCCTATAACAGTGACGTCAGTGGTTTACAGGGTGGTTATGCAGATTATAAAGGACAGACTGCAGGCATGGGTAGAGAACGAGGGGGTACTTGGAGAGCTACAAAATGGGTTCCGGAAGCATAGGAGGCTAGAAGACAATCTGTTCTCGCTAACACAGTGCATTGAAATAGCTGAAAAGGAACACAGACCCCTATGGCTGGCTTTTTTGGACATCAAGGGAGCCTATGACAGTGTACTTCAAGAGGGCTTGTGGGGCATTCTGGAAACTTTAGGAGTGCAAGATGGAGTAACCAATTTCTTAAAAGATATCTATAAAGGTAACCGGGTGATTATACAATGGGAAAAGCAGGTTTCGGAGCCTGTGATGATTCGGCGGGGGCTTAGGCAGGGGTGCCCATTGTCACCTCTGATGTTTATGCTGTACCTACAAGGTCTAGAGGCCAAATTACAGCAAAGCGGACTCGGCTTCAACCTATCATTTCTCAAGGAAGGAAAATTGATTGAACAGTCATTACCAGGACTGATGTACGCGGATGATATTGTATTAATGGCTGACAATGCAGATCTGCAGGAATTAATGGACATATGTGGTACAGAAGGAGACAGGTTAGGCTTGAAGTTTAGCAAAGAAAAATCAGCAGTCATGATTTTTAATGATAACAGTTGCGGCGAGCATAAGATACAGGAGGCCACGCTGGAGATAGTCGATAAATACTAGTACCTTGGGGTGTGGATAAATAATGGCATTGAGTATCTAACAGAGTACGAAAAATATCTAACGACTAAAGGTAACAGAAGTGCAGCGATTATGAAGAGTAGGGCACTGTGGAACTACAATAGGTACGAGGTAGTACGAGGGATATGGAAGGGGGTAATGGTACCAGGCCTGACTTTTGCCAATGCAGTTCTATGTATTAGAACAGAGACCCGGCAACAGTTGGAAATTAGGCAACGTGGTGTGGGTAGGCTCGCTCTGGGAGCACATGGCAAGACACCAAATCTTGGAGTGCAGGGGGATCTGGGATGGTCTTCTTTCGAGGGCAGAGAGGCTAGTAGCAAGATAGCATTTGAGGAGCGATTGAGAAAAATGGGGGGAAATTCGGTGGGCTAGGAAGGTTTTCAGTTACTTATACACGAGGAATGTTGACACGAGGTGGAGGAAGCGAACTAGAAAATTGACAAGCAAATACTTGGGCAGTAGCGGGGGAACAAGTAAGGAATCATCTGTCAAGAAAAAGGTTAAGGAGGCAGAGAGGGGTATGTGGAGTACAGAGATGCAAACCAAATCGGCATTGGAGACATACAGGACGTTTAAGCAAGAAATAGCCAAAGAAAATATTTACGATAACTCTAAGGGAAGCTCATTGTTGTTCGAAGCCAGGACAGGTGTACTGAGGACTAAAACGTACCGAGCCAGATACCAGGAGATAGATTTGGTGTGCGAGGCGTGTAGAGAGGAGGAGGAAACGGTGGAACACCTGATACTTGCTTGTAAACAACTTCACCCTGCAGTTGAATCTAACGGGGAACTATTCAAAGCCTTGGGTTTTAAAGACAGTGAAAGTAGAATAGACTTTGAACAGGTAGAAATAACTAAACGGAGGCTATCTGATTGGTGGGCAATATCAACGCAAAAGTAAAGGAGTAAATACATAGGTATGCATGCATATAGAACCATTAAAGGCTAGGTGGCGCGCGCCGCCGCCGCCCGATTCAAAGGGTTGAGCCACAATCATCCATCCATCCATCCATCGTTGTCCTACCATGGGAATGATGGGAAGTACATGGATTTGTCTGATCTTCGTGCTTGTGGATTCAAACGTTTTTGTGGCTTTGTATATTACGCTATATAAATCTTATTGTCGTATATTTCAGCGCAATCTATATTTTTCGGAGTGCAGAAGACGCCAGGAACGCGTACAATTGCTATTAATTACAACGATTGGGCTCGTCCAGGTGGCCAAATTGAAACGCGCCAAGCGTCTCAAGGCACTGGCATGCCCGCGATAAATTCATAGGGGCGTTTCATTCGCTTGTCGATACATGCGTCCGTGGCTTAATAGTTTCAATATCAGGCTTCTGTGCTAGAGTCCCTGTGTTCGAATCCTGCCGTCGGGCAATTTCAAGGATGTTCATTTTATTCTTTATTGCGCAATACACTGTGAAAATGACGAGTTCACAAAGCCGTTTGAAGCCGAAAGGACGAAGTTTAGGCAAATCCATGTACTTCCCATAATTCCCATGCTGGGACAACCATAGAGTTTCTCACTACATTACCTAGAGGGAAATCTGGCGCTGCTGCGCTGTGGTATGCATGGGAATGCCGGTATATTGTGGATTCGGATTGGCATCGTTCTCGTAGAGGCAGGACACCTTGAAGACGCGCTTGGCAAGTACCGTCCCTTCTGTCACAATGATTCATTTTCTTCTAGAACAGCACGTGAAAAGCTGTTTTAGCTTTATTATTACGCGAAAACATGTTTTGCTTAACTATGAGAACTTGTTATTGTGTGTACGACTACATGTTACGTAAAAAGTATCAGCGGGCCGCTAAAGTTGGAGGACAGACGACAAGGTTCGCGCTCGCTTTGAAACAGTTGGTCCTCTGTTCTTGCTTTTCTTCGTTTGGTCATGCATCGTGGGTGAGTAAAGATGTAATATGCGTGAATGGAAACATTTTATGAAAATTTTTCTTTGAGAACGCGTTATTTATGTAGCCATATCCACGTTTTAGACGAAGCCTCTTACAACACCAGCCAACACGAGCCTCGCAGACACATATACCGTCATTCCCATGACGGCACGGTGCCCCCTTAAGAAACTCCCATAGACGGTGGCGACACATTACCCTCTAGGTGTTATAGTGAGAAACTCTATGGGGACAACCGCTCCCATTGCAGCTCCCGTAGACACTATAGCGCCAGAGTTCCCTCTAGTAATTTTTGCAGGAAACTCTATGGATTATCGTTGCCACGCAACGATAATCGTCATCTGTCTTGTCCGCATTTCCTTTCTTTAACGCGGCGAGCCCGGTACTCCCCAGTAACGAACGGCATGCGCGTTATCAGCATGACATAGCATTCCCGACAGGAAAGTGGCGGGCACGGCGTTTTCAAGAAAGGAAACGCAAGCAATTCAGGCAGATGACGATTATCGTTGTGTGCAGAGATACACCTCAAAGGGTGTAACCATAGTGTAACTTTGCCTAATAACACTTTTAGAAAAATGTACACCCTTTGGGGCTTGTCCAACATCAATAATCGTCATCTGTCTTGCCCGCGTTTCCTTTAACCCTGCGAGCCCGGTACTTCCCAGTCACGAACGGCATGCGCGTTATCAGTGTGACGCAGCATTCTCGACAGGAAAGTAGTGAGCGCCGAGTTTTCAAGAAAGGAAACGCAAGCAAGGCAAATGACGATTACACTCTTAGAAAAGTTTACACCCTTTGGAGTGCATATTTGCCCCACAACGATAATCGTCATCTGTCTTGTCCGCATTTTCTTTCTTGAAAACGCTGCGCTCGTTACTTTCCTGACGGGAATGCTATGTCATGCTGATAACGCGCATGCCGTTCGTTACTGGAAAGCACCGGGCTCGCCGCGTTAGAGAAAGGAAATGCGGACAAGACAGATCACGATTATCTTTGTGTGGCAAATATACACCCCAAAGGGTGCAACTGCATTAAGACCACTCTTAGAAAAACGTACACCATTTGGGGTTTATCTTGTCCCATAACGATAATCGTCATCCGTCTTGCCCGCGTTTCCTTTCTATAACGCGGCGAGCCCGGTACTTCCCACTCACGAACGGCGCCGCGTTATCAGTGTGACGCAGCATTCTCGACAGGAAAGTAGCGAGCGCAGAGTTTTCAGGAAAGGAAACGCAAGCAAGGCAGATGACGATTATTGTTGTGGGACAAATTTACACCCCAAAGGGTGCAACCGTTTTAGAGTGCACTCTTAGAAAAATTTACACCCTTTGGGGCGTATCTTGTCCGACAACGATAATCGTCATCTGTCTGGCCCGTGTTTCCTTTCTTTAACGCTGCGAGCCTGGTACTTCCCAGTCACGAATGGCATGCGCGTTATCAGTGTGACGCAGCTTCTCGACAGGAAAGTAGCGAGCGCCGAGCTTTCAAGAAAGGAAACGCAAGCAAGGCAGATGATTATTGTTGTGGGACAAATATACAAAAAAGCTGGTACAATAAGTTCGCTCGTGGCTGGTTGGCCCCCGTCGTCGTTGTTCTGTCGATTATTGTTCTGACGAGTATACCTTGCAAAATTCAGGAACACATCATATCATCAGCAATAATGAAGTACCTCAGTCAGCAGAACTTTTTTTTTTTTGGAAACCAACACGGATTCTTGCGTGGCCGTTCCTGCGAGTCAGTTATTTGAACTCGTGGCCGACCTGCACGATGCTATACACCATTTAATGAGAATTGGTGCCGTATTCATCGACTTTGCAAAAGCGTTCGACAAAGTTGCTCACAATCGTCTTATATTTAAACTTGGAAATCTAAACGTGAACAGCAATGTATTGAACTGGATTGTTAACTTTTTAACTAACAGACAGCAGTTCGTGTCTGCCAATGAATTTTGCTCCACACTAACCGATGTAAAGTCTGGTGTGCCTCAAGGTTCGGTGCTCGGGCCGATCCTCTTCCTTATTTACGTTAATGACATAAGCAGCAACCTCACTTCTACAATTAGGCTATTTCGGACGACTGTGTTATTTACAGAAAGATTACTGACACTCATGACACTGATGCTTTTCAATCGGATCTTGACGAAATCGCTAAGTGGTGCGAACAATGGCATATGGAAATAAACGTTTCGAAAACGATAGTTGTAACATTTACGACGGCTAGAGTCACTGAACCCATCTTTTATTCTATCGGTAACGTGGCCATTGAAAAAGTTCCTGCAATCAAATACCTAGGTGTCCACATTTCTTCTGATTTGACATGGCACAAACACATTGAATATATAACCACCAAAGCATCCAAAACCTTCGGTTTCATCAGGCGTAACTTGTACTTTGCAAATCAGGCGACCAAACTCTTAGCATACACAACTTTAGTCAGATGACAACTAGAATATGCCGGTTTCATCTGGAACCCGCATCAAGCTTATCTTGCCGATAAACTGGAATCACTTCAAAATAAGGCTTCTAGGTTTATCACAAAGAAATACGCTCGCTACTCCAGCATCACAGATATTAAATCATCTCTAAATTTAAGCTCACTTGAAAAGCGAAGACTTGTCACCCTGCTATGTCACTTTCACAAGCTCTATCACAATCCTTCGCCGTTCACAGAATCTCATATCAAACCAGCACATCGCATTTTCCCCCGATTAGACCACTGCCTCAAAGTGCGACCCCAAGATAGCTAACACAAAACTTATGCGTCATTTGCCATTGTTCCTTGCCATTTATCATTGGAATAAACTACCTGCAGAAATCGTTTCCGAAAATAATTACGACGCATTTGTGAACAGACTGAAGTGCTTACTCTGTGCTGGTCCTTAATAGAATATTATCAGAAATGTATCCTTGTTTACATTGTCTTGAAACCCGCCGTGGTTGCTCAGTGGCTATGGTGTTGGGCTGCTGAGCACGAGGTCGCGGGATCGGATCCCGGCCACGGCGGCCGCATTTCGATGGGGGCGAAATGCGAAAACACCCGTGTGCTTAGATTTAGGTGCACGTTAAAGAACCCCAGGTGGTCAAAATTTCCGGAGTCCTCCACTACGGCGTGCCTCATAATCAGAAAGTGGTTTTGGAACGTAAAACCCGAAATATTATCATTATTACATTGTCTTGAACATTGTGGTCCACGTGTGTGCGTGTTCTCAAACATTTCTTTTATCCAGATATGTTCCCTGTTTTCCTGAGCGCATGTTTGTTTATGCTTTTCTGATTTTTCACTGTGTTATGCAATATGATCATGTTATTGGTTTTTTTAACCCCCTATGTAATGCCCGCACACTCTAGAAACAGTTGCACCCTTTGGGGTGTATATTTGCCACACAACAATAATCATCATCTGTCTTCTCGGCATTTCCTTTCTTTAACGCGGTGAGCCCGGTACTTTCCGGTAATCACGGAGGAAGGAAACTCAGGAGAGGCCCTGACGTCACTCTTTGTGAAGCGAAAGTGAAGCCGGAAGTTGGCGTTGCTCATGGCGTTGCTCCGCCTATCGGGCCAGCTCTCCTCTCTTGTTTACATTTCTCGCGAAACCACGCCGCGCTGCGCGCAACCGTGCTGCTCGGACCCGCGCGCTCCGCAGCTATACTAAACAATTGTTAGCACGTTAGCATGATTCCACCAAAGAGGGCAAAATTTCCCGCGCATATTCCTTCGTCCGTTGCCATTGCCGTGGCGCGGTACATTGCGTAAAGCGTTGCATGCGCGTTCATTTCACAAACTTTAGTTCCTCCTGTCCCACCGGCCACAGCAACATCCGGTAGAGCACGGTCCAGATAACGCAGCGCAACAAAACACGGAGACCAACGCAAACCTGCCCGCACGGCGCTGTTTGGGATCGGACTGCTGGTACGATCTGTTGGGAACTCGGCGCTGACGCCCGTGGTTGTACCTGGGTCGCAAGCCCCAAGGGTAGCGTTGGCCTGGCGGCCTGGGGTACAACTGGAAGCATCCGAAGGTCCCGGCAAAGCATGAGTCGACTGGTAACAACGAAACAACTTGTTTATTTTAACATCGCAAAGAGTTGGCGGTCAGGTTTGACCGTAGTAGAGAGACGGGAGAGCACTTCACTCAACAGAAGAAATCGGAGCCCTCCTTTTGGCGTCCGGGGGCAGCTGTTTTTATACTCTCGCAGTTGAGGGCAAGAAGGAACCCCTCAAAAGACGAGCACGTGAATGTACAATGGGCTAATGGTGACGCACACTGTCGTAGCGATGCCGTAGCACCATGTCGAGCACGATCTCGTAGCACCCTGTCGTGGCGCTGCCGGTCGGACACAATGACTGTAATGAGAGGATGGTCCCTGCTTTGGCATCGCCTGTTTCGGGCACAATGACTGGAACGAGATCCCTGCTTTGGCATCGCCTGTTTCGGGCACAATGACTGGAATGAGATCCCTGCTTTGGCATCGCCTGTTTCGGGCACAATGACTGGAATGCGAGGATGATCCCTAGGCGGTCGCATCGCCGCAGTCGCGCCTGGAAACACCTGGCGATGAGTGTTGCGGCGACGACGATCGGGCCAAAATGTCTGCCGCCCCGCCGCAGTCGCGCCGGCAAAACCACGTGTCGCAGGCGAAACGCAACAGACCGCCCCGCCGGGGGAAGGAGATCCCGATGGACAGGGGACTGCATCCGCTGTCCGGAGGGATGTCGCTCGATGATGCTCATAACCGAAGTCGGGCGTCCCTCGACGTTTCTTGAGCGCAGCGCACAGAGAAGGCCTCGTTCTCTTGTTCAGGTTCGCACGGGACACTGCAAAGTGACTTCGGGAGAGTTCACATTTTTGTTCTCGTTCCCGGCAAGCGTTAGAACTACGCTGAAACTCAACCGCTCAGTCAGCAAGCACGGCACAACCCTCACTAAGCCCTGCCAGGCTCTTTCCCCTTTTTATACCACTGCCTAGTTCCTTACAGTAGTCTAGCATCACTCAGAACGCGTCCACAAATTGAAAAATTGCACTAGAAAGCATATCATCACTTTGAAACACTAAACAAAAGCAATATGTTAAAAAAAAATCCTGCCTCAGGAAGAAAACATCAGTAACAAACAATTTTGAGGCTGATTCCTACGTTAGGGGCTTCGACTTAAGCCATCGGCGTTACCGTTGAGACACCCCTTTTTGTAACGCACCTCAAAGGAATATTGTTGTAAAGCGAGGCTCCAGCGCAGGAGGCGGCCATTTTTGGGAGAGATGGTCTGCAGCCATTGGAGAGGGCAGTGATCCGTCTCAATGATAAACCTCGAGCCGGCTAGATAGCATGACAATTTCTGAACGGCCCACACGAGACATGCACACTCTTTCTCGGTGGCGCTATACGCCTGCTCACGACTGGTCAGCTTACGACTAGCATACAGGACGGGGTGTTCTACTTCTCCATTTTCCCGTTGGCACAGTACAACGCCCATGCCTCGCTCACTAGCATCGCACTGAACAATGAACCCTTTTGTATAGTCTGGCGATCGTAGCACAGGCTGGCTTGTTAGGGCACTCTTTAGGGCGCTAAAAGCTCTTTCCTTGGTCTCGTCCCAGACGACTGTTTGAGGCTCTGTCTTTCTTAGAGCATCCGTCAGGGGAGCCGCGATATCAGAGTACCTAGGGATGTACCTCTGATAGTAGCCGGCGACACCCAAGAACGACCGAATATCGGTCTTGGTGCGCGGTTGCGGAAAGTCTCGCACAGCGGCCACTTTTATTTCAGAGGGGCGGCGACGACCCTGACCAATCACGTGACCGAGGTAGACAACCTCGGCCTGTGCTAACTGGCACTTAGGAGCCTTTACTGTCAAGCCCGCTTCGCGCAGGCGGGTTAGCACTGCCCGCAAGTGTGCCATATGCTCAGACCAGGATGCGGAGAATATCGCTACGTCGTCTAGATACGGTAAAGCGAATTCTTGCTGTCCCCGCAACACTTTATCCATGAGGCTTGAAAAGCAGTATGGCGCGTTCTTCAAACCAAAACTCAAAACTTTAGGACGGAACGTTCCCATTGGTAAAATGAACGCCGCATACCTACTAGCCTCTTCTGTAAGTGGAACCTGCCAATAACCCCTGACAAGATCTAGGGTGGAAATAAACTGAGCGCTACTAACTTTCTCAAGGCGCTCCTCGATGTTAGGGATCGGATAAATTTGATCCTTAGTGATGGAATTAAGCCTGCGGTAGCCGACGCAAGGACGAGGTTCCTTGCCCGGTACCTCAACTAAAATCAAAGGGGAGGTATAATCACTCTCACCTGCCTCAATAACACCGAGCTGTAGCATTTTCTTTACCTCAGCCTCCATAATATCGCTCTGGCGGGGTGACACCCGATACGCCTTGGATCGTACTGGCTCTGTGGAGGTAAGTTCTATATCATGAGTAAGTACAGAAGTCCTACCAGGCCTCTCAGAGAACAGACCTTGAAACTCTTGTAATAGCTGGTGTAGTTCGGTTTTCTGCTCGGGCGACAGCGGTGCTTTACTGATAAGGTCACTAATGACTTGACCGGTGTCTTCCCTGTTCGTCACTGAGCCTAGTCCCGGAAGCTCGACCGGAAGCTCTTCAGGAACGTTTACCATCATGCACACCACTGCTTCCCTTTGTCTATAAGGTTTGAGCAGATTACAGTGGTAAACTTGCTGTGCTTTCCGCTTTCCTGGCAGACTTACCACGTAGTTAACGTCCGACAGTTTCTGAACAATTCGTGCTGGGCCCTCCCACTGCACGTCTAGTTTGTTGTTTAGCGATGTGCGCAATATCATGACCTCATCGCCCACCTCAAAACGACGGGCCCTGGCTGTCCGATCATAATAAACCTTGGCCCTCTGCTGGGCCTTTGTCATTGCTTCACCTGACAACTCCTGTGCCCTTCTTAAGCGTTCGAGGAGCTTAAGCACGTACTCCACCACGACTGGGTCGTCGCCCCTACCTTCCCATGATTCTCGAAGCATGCGAAGCGGAGATCGAAGCGAGCGACCGTACACCAGTTCAGCTGGCGAAAACCCCGTAGCCGCATGCGGCGCGGTCCTTAAAGCAAACATCACCCCAGGCAGACACAGCTCCCAGTCAGTTTGATGTTCAAAACACAAGGCTCTCAACACGCGCTTCATGACGGAGTGGAGCTTCTCAACGGAATTCGACTGTGGGTGGTACACTGAGCTGTGTAGCAGCTTTACCCCACACCTTTCGAGAAAAGTTGTCGTCAAAGCGCTAGTAAACACTGTGCCCTGATCTGATTGGATTTCCGCAGGAAAACCAACTCGCGCAAATATGGACAGTAGTGCATTGACTATCTCAACTGAGCTGAGTTCTTTAAGCGGCACTGCTTCAGGGAACTTTGTCGCTGGGCAGATCATAGTCAAAATGTGTCTGTACCCCGTGGCTGTTACCGGCAGAGGTCCCACTGTATCAATAACGAGCCGTCTAAAAGGCTCCGTAATGATAGGTACCAATTTCAACGGCGCCCTCGATTTGTCCCCTGGTTTGCCCACCCGCTGACAAGTGTCACATGTCCTCACGAAATGGTCTGCGTCCCGAAAACACCCTGGCCAATAGTACTCTTGCAAGAGACGGTCCTTAGTTTTCTTAACTCCCAGGTGTCCGGACCACGAACCCCCGTGTGACAAGCGCAACAGATCCTGACGATAGCATTGAGGCACGACCAGCTGATCGAACTCCACTCCTCTGCGGTCTAGATACTTCCGGTACAGGACTCCACCCCTTTCCACAAAACGCGCAGTTTTCCTGGCGATACCTTCCTTGACATTGTAGCGAATGTTTTCCAGGCTGCCATCCTTTTTTTGCTCGGCTATCAAAGCCGACCGGCTGACTTTTAGCAACCTATCAAGTCCGTCTGACGTAGGCGCGATAAGCAAATCAGTAGATAGCTCTTCTAACTTTCCCGCGTCGGGCGTTTCCTCTCCAGTATCTGGCGCCTTTAACGTTACAGACTCAAGTTTATTCAGTTCGGGCGTGCTCGGAATATCAGCTTGCTGCGCCTCTGACCCTTTTTCGTTGTTTGATAACGTCGGCCCCGCAACTACCGCCTTTGCAGCGAGCTCCCGAACCTTCGATCTGGTTAAGGCCTGAACACTAGCTTCACCAAACAAAAGCCCCTTCTCGCGCAGGAGGTGATCGGACCTGTTTGAAAATAGGTACGGGTACTGGGGTGGCAGCATAGATGACACTGCCGCCTCTGTCTCAAGCGCTCCGAAAGGTCCTTCAATAAGCACTTTTGCTACCGGCAGACACACGCTATGAGCTTCCACGGCTTGCTTGATCCAGGCGCACTCGCCCGTGAACATATGGGGTTCTACGTAAGACGGGTGAACTACATCCATCGTAGCTGCGGAATCGCGAAGCACTCGGCACTCTTTCCCGTTCACGAGGAGGTCTCGCATGTAAGGCTCGAGAAGCTTCATGTTCTCGTCAGTGCTGCCTATTGAAAAAAACACAACTTTTGGTGTCGTTTCCGGACACTGCGCCGAAAAGTGACCCGGCTTCTGGCACGTATAACACAAGCGCGCTCGCCTCATCTCGAACCGCTTTCTGCGTTTGGCTGCCGCCGTCTCTTTACGTTTGGTCGGACTGCTTTCACTCGCATCCTCCCTACGCGTGTCCCCCTTTAATCTCATGGGCGTGAACTTCGGCCTCTCAAACTTCGAGCCAAATTCACCCTTTTGACCGTCCTTAGCTCCGCGAGCCCGACGCGTCACAAACTCCTCGGCTAGCTCAGCGGCTTTAGCCACCGTACAAACGTCTGGCCTATCCAAGACCCAGTATCGCACGTTCTCCGGTAACCGACTATAAAACTGTTCTAGCCCGAAACACTGCAGAACTTTATCGTGGTCACCAAACGCTTTCTCTTCTTTGAGCCACTCCTGCATGTTCGACATAAGCCTATACGCAAACTCTGTATATGACTCACTTCTGCCTTTCTCATTTTCCCGAAACTTCCGACGGAACGCCTCCGCAGACAGCCGGTACTTTTTTAGCAGACTCGATTTTACTTTGTCGAAATCCTCTGCTTCCTCTCTATCCAAGCGAGCGACTACGTCGGCCGCCTCGCCGGGTAACAAAGTGAGCAAGCGCTGTGGCCACGTTTCCCGAGAGAACCCCTGCTTCTCGCACGTTCGCTCAAAGTTAACCAGGAACAAACCAATGTCCTCTCCAAGCTTAAACGGCCGCATCAGGTCCGTCATTTTGAACAATACGCGTTCTCCTGCACCGTGTGCCTGACTTCCATTACGAGCGCGTTCCATCTCTACCTCAAGACGCTTCATTTCCAAAGCGTGTTCGCGCTCTTCTTTTTTCTCTTGTTGCTCTCGCTCTTTCTGTTCTTTACGTTCACGCTCTTCTTTTTCTTTCTGTTCTTTAAGTTCGCGCTCCTGTCTTTTTGACCTCTCCTCAATAGTCTCAAGGCATTCCGACAGCTCGTCATCCTCAGCCTCTAACTCAAGAATAGCCTTTAGCAGTTCAGGTTTTCTTAGTTTGTCTGAGACATCCAGACCCAACTCTCTTGCAAGCTCCAACAATTTCGGTTTGCGCAACGACTTCAAATCCATGGCTGCTCTGAATGCTGCTTTCTCTACTGCTTACTATTGTCTTGCCGCAAACTAACCCGGCAGCAACGACAACCACAATTACCAGCTCTGTTTCTAACACTAACAAAAGCCTGGCAAAGCTCAGAAGAAGAAAGTCCCGCACTCACCAAACCTCGCAGGCAGGAATTCCGCGCAGTCGTTCCGCTGCAGGCAACCAGTCGTCACACAGGGCTCGTTGCACTGCTCCCGGATCGTCGTTGAGCTGCTCAGCATACCGTCAACTGCATCTCTTCGCTGCTGGCCTCCGTTGTCGCGATCTCACCGCTGGCAGACAGTTGTTTGAAGTCGGAGGCGATCTCACCGCTGGCAACCAGATGTTTGGGATCGGACTGCTGGTACGATCTGTTGGGAACTCGGCGCTGACGCCCGTGGTTGTACCTGGGTCGCAAGCCCCAAGGGTAGCGTTGGCCTGGCGGCCTGGGGTACAACTGGAAGCATCCGAAGGTCCCGGCAAAGCATGAGTCGACTGGTAACAACGAAACAACTTGTTTATTTTAACATCGCAAAGAGTTGGCGGTCAGGTTTGACCGTAGTAGAGAGACGGGAGAGCACTTCACTCAACAGAAGAAATCGGAGCCCTCCTTTTGGCGTCCGGGGGCAGCTGTTTTTATACTCTCGCAGTTGAGGGCAAGAAGGAACCCCTCAAAAGACGAGCACGTGAATGTACAATGGGCTAATGGTGACGCACACTGTCGTAGCGATGCCGTAGCACCATGTCGAGCACGATCTCGTAGCACCCTGTCGTGGCGCTGCCGGTCGGACACAATGACTGTAATGAGAGGATGGTCCCTGCTTTGGCATCGCCTGTTTCGGGCACAATGACTGGAACGAGATCCCTGCTTTGGCATCGCCTGTTTCGGGCACAATGACTGGAATGAGATCCCTGCTTTGGCATCGCCTGTTTCGGGCACAATGACTGGAATGCGAGGATGATCCCTAGGCGGTCGCATCGCCGCAGTCGCGCCTGGAAACACCTGGCGATGAGTGTTGCGGCGACGACGATCGGGCCAAAATGTCTGCCGCCCCGCCGCAGTCGCGCCGGCAAAACCACGTGTCGCAGGCGAAACGCAACAGCGCCTTTGCCACGGTACGAAACCTACGGAGCAACATGTGTGAGCGCAC
The DNA here is from genome assembly GCF_050947875.1 of Dermacentor variabilis. Classification (NCBI taxonomy): domain Eukaryota; kingdom Metazoa; phylum Arthropoda; class Arachnida; order Ixodida; family Ixodidae; genus Dermacentor; species Dermacentor variabilis. The sequence goes on along the minus strand of NC_134568.1, from coordinate 114,652,560 downwards.
AGAACAATAACAAAGCCGCCAGTGTGGCCCGAAAGGCGGGGACACTACAACAAAGAAATAAAAAAAAAGCAAAACAAAGGAGAATCTACTACGTAATTCCCTCCACACTTTTCTCCTAGCGCGCGGAGGGGGTAGGGCCTCTCCTCAGTTTCCTTCCTCCATGCCAGTAACGAACGGCATGCGCGTTATCCGCATGACATAGCATTCCCGACAGGAAAGTAATGAGCGCAGTGTTTTCAAGAAAGGAAATGCGGGAAAGACAGATGACGATTATTGTTGTGTGGCAAATATACACTCCGAAGGGTGTAAACTTTTCTTAGATGTGAATAAAAAAAAAGAAGATAGACGAGCCAAGCCAACTCATCGAAAACGAAGACGAAGGCTTGTTTGCACCCCCGTTGTAAGCAAAGAAAAAAACATGTAACAGGAAAAAGTGTACTGCATTTCAATACTACTTAAAAGATTAGGAACCGCGTACACTAGTAGAAGGTCACGTGATAGGCCGCTTATGCACCTTCATGTTTTCACCGCGTGGGGCACCAAAGGTCATTTTTCGCGACTTTTAGTGAAGAAGTGAAAATCTAAATGCACATTCAATGAGAAAAACACGCCTCGTTTTAGCCACTATAACAATAGGCAATCTTTCCATCAGCGGGGTTCTCTCGATTCATGTTCTGAGCGGTTGCCTGTCCCTTAAAGATACGCGATAATTCTTTCATGTATCCATAATGCAGATACTGATACACGTCTTGCCAGATGTATCATGATACAGGTACAAGTTATCCAAAGAGTATCATAGTATCTAAGATTCACGTATCTTCGATACTGCCCAGCACTCTCTACAGAACTCGTCAAGCAGGCCTGCAGGCGCGTGGGGGCCCGCGGGGTCGCTGCAACACTGCATCGGATCCCTGGTCACCAGGGCATCTAGGGAAATGAGGGAAATGAGAGAGCCCACATGGCGGCGCTCGCACTTATTTCCAACCGCGTCGTCTCCCGGCATCTTTCAGCTTCCCTCAACACCAACGCAAGCTGCGTGACAACCGGACCACCGTTACGACCCAGACAGGCAAGACCAGTGGCCAACCGACGCACGAGGAAACTCTTAGGACCGGTTCTGTATTAACAAACATACTTATGGCTGGGCAAGTATTTGCTTCGGCTTTTGAGTGCATGCTCATGATAACAGCGTACGTATAAATTTTCCTTTCCAAAACTGCGCCAGGTATACGAGGAACAATATAGTGGGGGGCTCCGGCGATGTGGATCCCGTAGGCTTATTTAGGCTTATATATTTAAATACTACAGTACCAGCACTTCGGTATTTGATAAATACTGTTAGTAATTACTAGAATTTTTTTTACGTTGACCCCTACCGAAATTCAGCCGCTGTGGCATAAATAGAAGACGGGATCATCATCATAATAAAAAAATTCGCAGTTTCGCCCGAAAGGCGAAGCATCGATTGCGATAGCAAATTAGTGGACAGCTATACGAAGTAAGGATAGTGGTTTTATTGGTCGTATAATCTTGTAAACATAGGCATAATAACTAAATTAACAAGCATTAAACATGAACACATATTACTCTACCACCATGGAAACTCGCTCTCAAAATGGTGGAGTGAGGAAGCGCGGCAGCAGCAGCGAGCGAATTGACCTTTGTGCTGTGTCTCGCATCCCCCCCCCCCAACGCGAACTAAGCCACGAAACACAGCGCGCGGTGGACTCTGTCCCCGTCACAGATGACTTTCAAGATACAGTGGCCCGGAGTAGAACGCACCCCTCCTTCCTAACCTGCCCCCGGAGCCTTGCGAGCGACGGCAGACGGCGCGCTTCCTCCCCGCTTCCCTCCCTGTGTGCGCAATATTGATACGCTATCGCCAGTTCATCCTCACACGCTTTCACTCGCACATACAGCATACGGCGCCCGGTAACGATTTATCGCCCTTGGACTTTATATGGAACCTCAGAACAACGACGACGACGACGGCGGCATAAATGTGCCTGGAGAGTCCATATAATTGCTATCGCAATAAAACATTTATTGGTCTCTATTTACAGGGTCTTTTGTGGCACTCCATCAGGCTCTTCTTGAACACTCGTGGCTGGGTTTATCAGGGGTGGGGTCATTTGTCCTGGGCTCCAACGGCCTCAGCTACCCTGCGTGCTCGCTGCAAGAGACCAATTTGGCCTTCTTACCGGTTGTTAGCCAGCAGTGCCTCCCATTGCTCCGCACTTGGATTTATGATTTTGGGGACTGCTGTTATAAGTTGTCATTCCCATGCGGTGTGATACAAGCTTTTGACCGCACCCCAGGCAGTAAGGTGCATATCTGGCTGGGTACATTTTACTCAGTAGAGTTAAGTAGTCAAGAGTTCGACGAAAGTTCGTCTGGTCAGGTAACATGATGATGAAGAAATTACGGCTACTGACCAAGTCAAGGTGAAAGAACACACAGAGACGTTTCGGGACCCGTACGGGTTCCTTGATCACACTAAAAGCGGGCAAGAGCCGCAAGTCGTTTTTATGCCAAAATGTGACGTAGGGAACGGGTGTAGTTAGCAGGAAGATTTCCATCAGTCCTGTTGATACTGTTGTCAGTAGTTTGAATAAATAAAGATTCCAACAAGAGTCGCGTCATAGAGTCGCGTCAAGAGTCGCGTCAACATACTATTTCAAGAAATCGTGAGGTGTATTCGGGCGTGCCGCAGGGTTCCGTACTAGGGCCACTACTTTTTCTGCTATACATTGATGATATCTCAGCGGTTGTCCAATCACCTGTAAAAATTAAGCTTTTCGCAGATGATTGCCTAATTTATGGTCCGGTAACATGCATGGAAGACCAATTTAAACTCAACCAGTGCCTTCAAAGCTTAAGCTCATGGTGTCAAAAATGGGGTATGGAAATTAATTTTAAAAAACCACTTACACACACACAACAAAAAGAAAGGAAGTGATCTCGTTCACGTATAATATTGCTGATAATATACTGGTAAAAGTATGTAGCTTCAAATATTTGGGTATAACCATAACAGATAAATTGAACTGGCGTCCTCATGTTGAAAATATGTCAATCAACATACAGGAAGTTGTGCTACTTGCAAAGGAAATTACGCCAGGCGACGAAAGAAGTCAAGTTGATTGCATACAAGACATATATCCGTCCGAGCCTTGAATACGCTGGTGCTGTGTGGAGCCCCCATCAAAAGGTTTTAAAACATAAACTAGAACGAATTCAAAGAATGTCAGTTCGCTTTATCTGCTCTAAATACTGACGACGTGACTTGGTAACTGAAATGTTAAAAATATGTAACTTGGAACCACTGGAATCAAGAAGGCAGAAGCAGCGATTAAAAAATTAAGTACTGATTTAAGGAAAATGAGCTGGAGCTGTCCACATGATCTACTATTTTATCTGCGAGTATACTCAACAAAAATGTGTCCCAGCTGCTTAGTGGTACTTGAGATTATGTCAGTATTGCATATATGTGTCTCGTGTCTGAAATAATTGAATTTTGAAAATTCTCGTAGGGATCTGATGTGCATATCTGAAGTTTATGGATACACGTAAAAGACTCAGCATCAAGTGCAAGTGACCGGTCCCACAGGCCCAGAGTCGACCATGCAAATAGATTCGCTGCACACATTTATGACCAGAAAAAATATGCCACATGAAATGGCATGGAAGGAAGTGTTGAAAATATTGCACAGTTTATAAAACGCCTACGCTATTCATACAAGGTAAATATACCTGGTAGCGAAGCTTCCATACGAGCCCATACGTTCAAAACATGGCGGTCCATCGGTGATTCATGGGGCTTAGCGCCATCTGTATGTGGTGGGAACACTTCCGGCGGAAGAAAAAAAAATGGGACGCCATGTCCGTTAAAAGCAGAAGTGACGTCATGTTGTTTTCGAAGGCGCGAAATTTGTTTTGTTGACCTGCCTTTGGAGCTATATATTCAAATACCCCGCCATTCGACTTGATGGGCGTTTCGAGCTTTCAGCGTGGAAAGGGATGCAGGAAAAGGCCAGCCGTACGGTTGTCGAAATCGCATCCCTGCCCAGAACATACTTTCTTTGGAGGCCGACGAAAGCTTTAGGTGTAGAGTGCTGATCCTATTGTCGGATGCCAAGCCCGTCGGCCAGCGCAGTCGCGCGGAAACAACTACACAATTATCTGGCGGTCGTAACTCAGTACTTTTGACTGAACAGATTAAGAAGCGATGAAGCTACCCACGTCACCACATTCAGACAAATTTCGACAAGCAAGAAAGCACAAACTGTGAGGGGGGCGTATTTCAACAGGTGACCTTTACGAGTGCGCCTTTGTGCACAGTTCAAGACGTGCATTGCATTGCGAGTGATAGTGGCGTCAACGCCCCCTGTACGCGATGGGCGCTGAAAAGAAATGCATTCATTAATAATAATGAAATTAAATAAACTTGTATTTTCTTAACTCTTGACGAATATATAAAATTGACTAGGCATTTTATTTTCGTTGAATGAATCTAACTGTGTCTCGCTTGAATTAAAAAACGCGTTTTTATTTCCCAATGTTTGTTCCCTCCAAACATTGTCGCGCTTCAATCGCTGCTCCCATAACCCCCCATGCTGATGTCGGTGACAATCTGTACTGAACCGCTTTTCGCCCGAAGCTTCGCGACCTATATGAATCGACCTTGATTCATATGTAGGTTCATGAACTCGCTTTCGTCCGTACTAGGCACTCGCCTCTTGATTCCTTCGTGGCACAGAAATACTCGGCAAAGGGCTGTTTTTCTGCTGTGGCCTTTGTAGAAGCATGATTGTTACAAGTGCAACAATTAAACGGATTCTATGACTTGTGTATTCGCCAGTACAATTCCGGTGCGCTGTTCGCCTGTCCAGCAATTTCCTACTGAAGGGAAACCTGCAAATAAAAACACCACTCCGCATGTAAAAAAAAAAAAAGCTCTACTGTGACGCTTCTCATACGATTGTGATGCATGACAGGAGCTGTCTACTCGCGCGATGTTCTGAACAAGAAGATACATTCGTTTACTTACATGTGAAGGTGTATGCCAGAGCAAAGCTTTGGGGCTTCGGTGGCACAAAAGGCACGAATCTGCCATAGCGTCAGATGTTGACGCGCGATCGCATGGCAAACCTACACTGTGCGAAACTACTACGCATTCAAAAAACGGAGATTCGAAACCAAAATTCGTGTCATCCTTTATTGCATGAATGTGCACATCGTGATTTACATAAGTCACGCAGTTAGCAAGCGCTTACCGTAAACTTAATATCAACGCCTCACCTTCATAAAGCCATCAGGTATGCGTTTTTAAATGACAAAGCATAAGGAGACCTGTACTTGTTTTCACCTATTTCAATAGTAACTGCGTTGGCCACATTGACCAGTAGCAACAGGGAGGCGCCATAGCGGTTTCCACTTTTTCGGGCCAGTTTTTCCTCTAGAGGTGATTATACTAACTCTGTGGCAGCGACGGAACACGTGTGGCTCGATGCTACTAGTGGCGCATGCGCAGTAGTGACTAGGGAGCGAGAGAGAGAGAGAAATACCCGCGGAGAGGCGCGCATTGTAACGTCATGTGCCTCTTCGGAGCACCGCCACGGCGAAATCGCAAGTTCGCGGCCAGTAAAGCTTTCGCTTTAAAAGGCAAAACCGATGCGTTCAAAAAAGTAAATATACCACTTCTAAGTGAGCCGAATTGGCAATCACGATGTCTGCACAAAAAGAAAACCATCAGATTTCAGTGTGCCCATATTATCTATTATTCGTAAGCTCCGTTGAACGCCAGCCTAGATGACGTATTCAAATAGGTCTCCTTTTGCAGCTACGCAGTACTGTGTCCGTTTCATCACATCTTCAGTGGCTTTCTTGATGACCGACACCGGAATTCTACGGCAGACATCCGTTATCCTTGCTTTGAACTAATCTGACGTCTCTATCGATCACGTAAGTACGATCTTTCACATAACCCCAAGGAAAGAAATCGAGTGGGGAGAGGTGAGGTGACCTAGCCGCCCAATTTACAGGCCCGTATATACGTTCCAATCTATTGCGCATGGAAAGTCGCATCCAACCAGTTTCGTGCTCTGCTGCTGCTGTGTGCGGGTGCCATATCTTGATGACACCACAGAAGTGGAAGACGTGACAGCGGGACTTCACTGAGAAACTCATCCCCCACTCCTTCAAGGATTTCGTTCACGTAACGCTGTCCAATTTTTTCAGTGTGTGATCGAAGAAGATGCGACTGATGATAGCACCGGCGTAAATTCCGAACCACACATTGAACGAACGTTGGTACTGGTGCCGACTGCGCTTTACCCAGTGTAGATTGGAGTCCCTCCAATAGTGTGCATTATGCAAATTTGCCTGGGCGTTTCTGTGAAAATTTGCATCATCTGTACGCATGATGTTGCTCAAAAAGTCCGGTGACTCATCGGCTTTTGTGAGGACCCAATTCGAGAAATCTAGACGATTCTACAGGTTTCTATCTTCTAAGCATTGGTGCTGGCTAAGGTAGTCATTTAGAACCCTCCAATTTGATGACTTGGAAATTGGTATCCGGGCGGCCACGTCCCGCATGATAGCATGAGGGTTTGAGGCCATACGTGCTAGAACATCCGTGCGTAGACTAGGACTCAAAGATGGAGTCCTCCGCCGTTGTTTTTTGAAGCTGCCAGTTTGTCTCAGGTTTTCCTAATTTCTGATGATAGTCGATGCGTTTGGTCTACCGCCACACTTCCATGACTGATATATATATTTGCGGCCTTCCTCTTGTTGCCATTCGCAGATCCCAAAGCAAGCATCAAGTTTACTTTCTGCTTATCAGAGAAAGACATGGCGACTGGGACGAAACAAAACGCACCTTTAAACCTTTGCACTGACGCTGTCAGTTCGCTTTTGTTGTGATAGGTATTGTGAAAAAAAAAAAAACATCTGTGAACTTTATCTACGCTAAGACAACAGCTACGGCAGCTTGTATCCAACTGAAACCAAACGCGTCGTGTTACTTCGGCCAGGGTGCGGCAGATAACGCACTAGCTCGATCACGATGTTTTTCTTTATTTACTTTATTTCGTTCTGGATAACTCAGATGGAGCCTGTTCGAGGGCGCTGCTTTATGATCCGGGTGGGAACGCAGCCATGTGGTATTCTTCATATTTCGCGGGGTTTATTTATCAGTCGGAAAGAAAATTAGTACGCACTAAGTACGTCGCTCAAGATACCGCAGTTAGATGTCCCTTGGCTGTGCCTACAAATGCCTCATTGACATTTTATTATGATAGTACGTCTTGAGTTAGATAATAAATAACAATTACCTAATTAAATCTCAGTAATGAAAAGATTACTGGCAACTATTCCACTGTACCGGAAACAATTTTATCTAGGTTTTCTTCAAGTAACGTAACTGCTCTATCTTTAAATCTGGGTATGTGGGTGCATGATAGTTAATTGAGACACTCTGTATATATTTATGATGTCTGCATGCAAGTGACGATGTCTTCATCGCTAACAAAAGTTGTAAATTATTAGAAGAATTTCTTTTCCATCAGTCGTTAGCATTGCTTACTGGAAATGGAAGGAATACTGAGACGCATATCTTTCACGTGCATTTCACACTCCATTGATAGAAGACTGCCGAAAGGGTCACTGAAGTCTGCGGGGGGGTTTCTTCCCCTTTAATTTCATTTTCATTTCATTTCATTGCCTTAAAGACACCGTAGTAGGAGTATTACATAAGGGGTGGGGATACAACATATACAAACAAGTGTTATAATGCATTCAATTCTGTAAATAAAAAGTTGTTACATCTTGAACAAATTGTGAAGAGCAGGTGACGGCAGCGATTTGATGAGGAAGGCCATTCCAGTCTTTAGATGCTCGGTAGAAAAATGAGGCTGAAAATGTATTTGTGCCTGAATGTGGTTGTGCTAGCCACTGGAGATGGCCAATGCGTCGTGGCCGGCGTGTTGGGGGAACAACGTATGGTGGCCGATTAAGCGTCGAATAGTAGAACCTGAGGGAGAGGGTGGCACATTTTTCAGGGTCAAAAGCTCACGCAAAGCAATTTGAAGCGAGGGGAACATAAAGCAACATATTCATTCTCTGGGTATAGGCTGTTCGTACCCTTAAATACAATTTTTATTGATTACCTTTATCTCTTTGAAAAATATAAAGGACGTTATCCTGTGTGTATGTTTAAATATATTGTATATGCACGTGGTGCTTACAGTGGAAATTTAAAACAATGTTGAAGTGAGAAAATACGGATGAGGCCGCCACCGCTAGTGCTTTTAATGCGCGGGTCCTCCTATTGTCAGGATTTGCAGAAATAAAGCGAAAGTATGAATTAAAAGCCATGCACGTCCGCGCCAATAATGATGCAGTAACCTATTAGCGTCACTAAAGTTTCAAGTGAAAAGGTCGACGCAAGTCAAAAGGATCTGCATATTATGTGGGTGACAAAGCTCTGGTAACGGCACGTTGGGTGTGTTTGCGGCGGGGGAGAGAGGGGGCTTCGGCATCGCCTGGGGGGGGGAGGGCTGGCTAAGCCTCCCCCCCCCCCCCGTAGTCGGCGCCTATGCGTCAGCACATACCGTACTTGTTAAGTGGCGCTCTGGCAGAGCAGTTGCCGAAACTTTTTCAAGGCTAAGTTGTTGTTATTGTTGCCTCCGCCTGGCGGAAATTGCCGATATTCCTCCTCCTCCTCCTCCTCCTCCTCCTCCTAATAATAATAATAATAATAATAAAAATAATAATAATAATAATAATAATAATAATAATAATAATAATAATAATAATAATAATAATAATAATAATAATAATAATAATATGACAATTCTTGTCGCAACCACTGCCACCTGGCTATATGCAGAAGTTTCTGCCATGTCACCAACTAACCCAGCGAGGTTCTGCTCCGATCCACGGCAGCACGCGGCCTGTTTTTGGCCTCGACATGATCAGCTGATTTTCTTGGAACTTCTCTCTGCCAGCGCTACCACCCACCGTTAAGGCCGTCAACGCGCTGCCGCGCACCAGCGAGCTAGTTTGTCGCATCGACGACAACACACGACAGCTCGGCTCCATCCAACAGCGTCGGGATGAACGCCCGCAATCTTGCCCTGGCGAACTACCTCAGAGCCACCACCCCAATCCCGATTCGTAGAAGCGTGATGACAGCATTCGATACTACTATACACCACCGACGCTTCGGAGACAGAGCCTGCAAAAGTCAATCGCCATGTTCTGCCGGACGACATGGAAACATCAACGGCAGCTCGTAAACGCGGCCGTGAGCGGCCAACTTGCAGGTCACCTCATCAGTTTATAACCTACCAAATAACAAGACATCGGTTCCTCATCGATTGCGGATCCGATGCTATCCACGAGGACAACTTCACGATCCCCGTCCGTCTACATACTTCGACCTCAGTGAAGCGAACCGGCCCACCATCAAGACCTACGGCTCGTTCCCCCCTCCATGTCCTACTCAAAAACTTACGCCTTCTTTTTCGTTGGAATTTCGTCTTCGCAGACGTCTCGGAGCCAATCTTCGGTTCCAATTTTCTCGCGTTCTAGAACCTCCTGCCGGAGTGTCGCCACGACGACCTCATCGACGCCACAAGAGGTCTCTCTTCGACAGGCTAGCGTATGATCACCAATAAGCCGAACGTTTAAGTACTCGCCGTAAAATATCCATCGCCCTTCTTGCCGAATTTGTCGACTTGACTCGTCCAAGTGGACTTCCACTTCCGCCGTTAACTATGCATCCGGACCACCGCAGCCTAACCCCCCTCCCCCCTTGTGTTTCCTGCCGCCCCCGTCACCTATCTTCGAACCGCCTGCGCATCGCCCAAACTGAGTTTGAATCGATGCTCCAAGAAGTAAACCACACCTTCAGCTCCGAGGGACCATGGACATCGCTGCTTTATCTAATACTGAAAAAGACAGCCGGCTTTCAGCCCTGCGCGGATTAACGTGCCCTCAACAATCGCACTATTCCCGATAGACACATACAAGGCATCGCGCTTACCGCTTCCACGGCTTCCACGTCTTCTCCGTGTTTGATCTGCTTGAGGCCTGCACGCATGTTCCGGTCAGTGTGGACGACGTCCCGACGACTGCTATCATCACGCCGTTTGGTTTGTCCGAGTTTCCCTTCATAAGATTCAGCCTTAGAAACGAGGAACAGACCTTCCAACGCTTATTCGATAAATTCGTTTCGATGAATTCGATGAATGCTGAGGACCACCACCAGCATCTTCGCCTATACTTTGTAACCGCACTGACGTCACTTCGGGAGTTCCTCGATCGGGCCTGTCCTTGGTTTGCTATGATATTCTTAATTTACATAAATGATGCCGCAACTAATGTTATTTCACAAATACGTCTCTTCGCAGATGATTGTGTCGTGTGTAAGGAAATATGCTGCTCTGCCGACGTCATTGCACTGCAGCCTGATTTATCAAAACTAACTGAATCGTGGAACAAAAATGGCAGATGGAAATTAACATAGCAAGGGCTAAGCATGTAACGTTCGTTTCCGTTTCTTGCTCTGCCACTAATCAGTATAAAATGCGTGTTATTATCGATTCAACATCTTCATTAAGCACCTGTGTATTCTGTTTACTTCAAATTTAAGCTGGAATACCCATATTGAACACGTTACCACAAAAACATGCACATAAGATTCTTATAGATAGGATTTAGATAGGAGCACCCGAGCTAAAGCTTCCTCTTAAGAGGAAGCTTTAGCTCCTCTTAAGAGACCTGTAGGCCATATAAGTCCCCTCGCCCTCTTACTCCCACCCCCTCTATTACGACAAACCAGAACATTTGCTGCAAAATAAACGCCGTTTTCATGCCAAGGTCATTGATCATCAGCCATCATTCTCGTCTGCGTTAAAAGCTAATAAACTGAAAAGGGCAAGTCATGTTAGAAGTGGCTTTACTTAGTGGCACATTTATGCTTCGTCACATCTTTGCTTTCTATCAGTGGTGTTAAAAGCGGGAGGGGGAGGTGACGCACCGCCACGCACGTGTGACCGGGTGGCGCCGCTTCTTGTGTTCCCTCCAGCTGATGGGTGAACAGAACCCTTTTTTGATTCATAGCGTATACATTATTTCATTTCATTTCATTACCTTAAAGACCCGCGAAGGGTGTTACAAGGGCATACAACTCCAAAGACAAAATGCAAATATGTGGCGAAGGAAAAAATAGGCAAGTAGGGTGACGCGCTGAGCCGGCCACATTTACCGGGTGCTGTTAAAACTACTGAGACGACCCTGCTGTTTGTTATTTGCACTATACCTTAGGTAAGTTAATGAAAAATAAATGTAATTGCGGTGCGCAACATGGTCGCTTGCTTTTCTTTAGCCTTCCTTTGTAGACATTTGTTTACTGGTGTTCTTTCGATAAAAGATTAGCGCTTGAAACACTGGCGATGTACAGGGCGTTCCATGGCTAATTTTAGCCAGAGTTTTAAAATATGCGAATGCCCCGTAGCCGGACAGAACCAAGGTAATGTTGTTTGCCGTCGCTTGGAGATACTTAGATTATTTTTAATTCCGCCTAATTAAATAATAAAGCTTAAATAATTAATCAACTTCTCGAATATTATAATTCGACGAAAAGTGTAAATGAAAAAAATTGTACAGCGACCAGAAAAACTACCTATACAGCTTTCTCTTGCTCAATACGCGCTACATGAAAGTATTTTTCCGAGCGTGAACAGAGCCCGCAAATGCACGCAAGAATTGCCGCGCGACTGGCCACTCGAGGCACTTTGCGTGCATTTGCGGGCTTCTTTCACGCTCGGAAAAATACTTTCATGTAACGTGTATTGCGCAAGAGAAAGCTGTATCGGGAGTTTTTCAGGTCGCTGTACAATTTTTTTCATTTACACTTCTCGTCGAATTATAATATATGAGAAGTTGATTAATTAATTCATACTATTTATCTCATTAGACGGAATGAAAAGTAATCATTTGAGTATCTCCAAGGCGACGGCAAACAACATTACATTGGTTCTGTCCAGCTATGTGGCATCTGCATATTTTTAAACTCTGGCTAAGGTTAGCTGGGACACCCTGTATAATAAAGCATGAAAACGCACTTACATAAGGTTAAGGGCCGGTAATGACGGACATCGTCATTTGTGTGTTTCTAGATTCGCAAAGACACGCTGCTTTGATAGTTCAGCACAATGCGTTGGCGGGCTAGTTGGTGCGAATCCATGAATACTTTGTTCAGCGCAAAACAACAGACACAAGAAAGACGACAGGACAAGGCGCTTTGTTCTCGTTCTAGATGCTCGCGAAACTGAATAGCTAAAAACGAGTATTTAAACTAGTTTTTAATACACTATTTCACACATTTGTACAAGCAGCAGCAGCATATGCACAGCGTTTAAGCTATATCGTGCCAAGCCTTAAAATAAATTAGGTTTGCGCTATACGCGAATCCAAGTACTTGATTATTGTTGATAATCACCTTGAGCAACTCAAAGTACTTTTTGGACAAGCGCCTTGTCCTGTCGTCTTTCTTGTGTCTGTTGTTTTGCGCTAAACAAAGTATTCATGGACGCTGCTTTGACTTCGATGTTATTTCTTTTACATCGTACATTGCGTATAGCACTGACGATTCTACGGGCAATGGCGTCTCTTGACATGATTCAATGTTCTTTTGCTGAGAGCGCAGCCTGCAGTGACTCTGTGTGCCCGTGGACAGAGGCATTGATTTCCGTGGTATAGCTACAGTTTGAGGATTGGGCCAGTCGCTATTTACTTTCAAGAACATTATTATAATGTGCACAGAGCAATTCAGGGACATATAGGAATTCGCTGCCGCGATTGTGGATGTACGCCGAATTTTGGTAGCTGTGAAGTGCTGAAAAAGCACCGATCACAACTCACGCGAGAGTTTACTGACGCTGACTTCATACTAAGCGCTGGCAGCACGTTTGTCAGCGCACCTTCTTTGTGCCGATCTTCACAGGAGGAAAAATTTATTGATCAGTTCAGCCGTGCACAAAAGATTTGCACGTGTTCTATGACTAATGATGGTGCTGTTCTCTCTCAATGTGACGTTTCGCGACGTGTTTTGACGATATTGTCTGACGCTTTCTTGTGGTTATATAATTCGTACAAACTGCTAATAAAGCAGTTGGAAGTTACTTCTTTTGACCGCCTCGGCTGTTTATTCCCTTCTTTGTTGCGCTGTGTCATTTTGAAAACGTGGTGTAACGTTCCTCTGCGTGAACCTCGATAACTGTGTATCAGGCACACAAACGCGCATATACGCGCACAGGCACTGACAATCTGCCAGAACTATACTAGAACTACTACTAGACAACGACCAGAACTACTACGTCAGGCACTGACAATGCGTATTCACTCAGGTAAAGCCGTTAACTCGCTTAACACGGCGGCATTCAGAAGCGAAAGTATGTAACCCCTATTGCTCGAAGATAGACGAAAATAACCATAGGTTGAAGTTCAAACCACGATGTGCGTTCGCATCCCCCCCTAACCCCAGGCCACAGACCTTAGGCAGCCCTAATTACTGGCTGCTGTTTGTTCTGAACATGTAGTATACTGCTGTAATCGTTCTGTCTTTTTTTTTTCTTTTTTTTTTTACGGCCGGAGTGAACTAGGCTGAAATAAACTTGACCACAACTCTGACTGATTTATTTTGTGTGCCTCCCTCAATGGGGGCACTATTCGCTCGGCTTACCATCCCCTCCTCCTCCGGGTGGCGCCACCACCTGAGTCGCCCCTCCCCCCTTCGGGAATGTGGGAACGTTGCACTTCTGCCCGGTGCTCAACATTAATCCTCAGCTCTCCATTGCCGCGTCTCTCAAGGCACCAGAGTTGCTTCGGAACATTAAACCCCATAAATCACTTTCATATGTATTAACGATAGGTGGAGGCCGGGTTACCTATTATAAAGGTCAGCTATTTCATTTCCCTTACGGGGCCTTTCGCAGTGGCATATTGCAGTGCTGCATAAAGACACTCGGTCAACGAAGCCAAAAGAAATAAAAACAATTACTGCCTAGCCCAAAACCAACTTTTGACTATCGCAACGTTCAGTGTTGTTTTTTACCTAATGTAACAATTATATGAATCCATGTAGTTATTGCATGAGAGCCACCAGTAGGTTCGACTTTTCAATGCGTCTGAAATATCCGTAGCACCCGACGGCACCTATTCTGAAAGCTTACCAAACCAGTTTTTTTTTTCCCTCCGGTATAAGCGGAGTAATTGGTACGCTGAATGGCGGTTGCCCCCATGCACCCCCCTCCTCTTCATCATAAATTCTAACCATACAGTGTGCTCCTGATGTAATCTACTAACGTGGAGCACGTACAATAGAAATGCGCACTTTGTTTCACTTAATTTATTCTACGTTCTCTTTGGTAATAAACCGAGATCGAAAAGCCAAGGCCGACGTGGGCTTGATAGATTTACATACTCGTTCTAGATGCTCGCGAAACTGAATAGCTAAAAACGAGTATTTAAACTAGTTTTTTAATACTCTATTTCACTCATTTATACAAGCAGCAGCAGCATATGCACAGCGTTTAAGCAATATCGTGTCCAGCCTTAAAATAAATTAGGTTTGCATTATACGCGAATCGAAGTACTTCATTATTGTTGATAATCACCTTGAGCAACTCAAAGTACTTTTACTGTCAGGTTATGTCATTAATTAACAAACTTAATTATCCACTTTATAAATATTGATTTAAACGTAAAAACTTCAATATAGAAGTTGTAGAGCCGTATTGAGAAACATCCGATTGATTTCTTTCCAATAATATAGCTTTTGCAGTCTTATTTCTTCAGGGCTTCAAAAAGAGCGTGCGAAATCTGAGAAAGATTTTGAAATATATAAAAACGAATGAAAGGGCAGGGAGGCCAGTCCAGACGCACGTTCAATTTGCTACCCTACGCAGGGGAAAAGTGGTTAAGGGGTGAAAAGAAAGACAGGAGAGAAAACGCCGAGGGTAACACTTGGTTCGGAGATGCACATCGGAATTAAACTCGCTCAATGAGGACTGTCAACATCAAGAACAGCAGTAAGGCACGTACGCTTTCTCGGCTTGTGACGCATGTGGCCATGGTTCAAATACTTTTTGTGGAAGAGAATGATGTTGAATACGGGTGATCAAGCGTGTGGGAAGTAGAAGTCGCTGGTCGTCGTAGTGGGGACGGATGCACAGGAGATGTTCGATAAACTCCACACAACTACAACAGTGACACGAAAGTGTCTTACTCAATGGGGAACGAATAGTTTGTGTATGCCACACGCTGCCACAATCGACGCAATGATGTTTCGTCGCAGCGGCAGAGGCAATGTGGGAGTTGTTGCTTCGTGGATGGGTCGGGAATTTGTAGGCGACAGTTAAAGAGACGGGGGGAGTTCCAGCCAGCTAGAGTGTCATTATGAGCCAGTGATCCCAGTTTGTTTGCAGCGTCCGTTCTAGACTGTCCGAAGTTTCCGGGCAGTGTCGTGGGTGAACCGAGTGGCATTGTCAGGTCATTGGGAACGACGTTGCTATGAGCCGGCAACCACTGAAAAACGCTGTTGCGGCCCTTTTAGAGCGATAGCTCCAGGTACGAACCCAGAAAGCGCCTGGTTCCATAAATCTGACTTTCAAGCTCAGCCAAGGTCAAACTGGGACTTAGCCTGCCACTACCGGCGGTTGCTGCATACTCCGCGTGGGCGCCCATATCTTGAAAACGACCTACGTTGTGTACAAAGTGCTCCGAGTGCTGGTAGCTTCGTATGCGCTGTGCTTTGACGCTCAGTTCGCGTTGAAGTGAGACGCAGCATGAAGGTCCATTCGCTCGCGGCTTCTGGCGCGCCGAGCAGCGTCTGTATCCTCTCCCAAAGCAAGCAAAACCGTGCTATCGCTCGACAAACTTGGTTTAACCGCGGTGGCAATTGTTTTTTTGTGTTTTTTTTTAGAACGCGAGGATGAGTCTGCCGGATCTCGGACACTAACCTAGTCGCTTGCGCGCAGCGACATTAGGGCCCTCAAAACGTACTTCGAATGCATGATCAGTGCACGCAGACAGGATGCATGAATATGCTATAAGCAAAGGAGACGGATGAAAGACAACGGTCCGGGCTTCCACATTTGTTAAGATAATTTCACTGCTGAGGCGATGGAGCGAATGGAACCATGGGATACGCGATAAACAGCGCATAAAAATTCGTGAAGGCCTGTTTTTTTTTCTCCTGTTGACAGGCTGCGTGGACGAGGAGGTTATGGCGGCAGTAGGCGATGCATCTGAGACGACGGCCGTGGCCGTGTAGCGTCGCAACCGTAATCTTCGCTCGCGGCCTATTCACTATTTTCTCAGTGCGGGCTGCATTGATCATTCGTTCGAAGTACGGTGGTTCGAATAATGTTTGAAAACACTAATGTCGCTGTGCGCAAGCGCCTAGACCTACGGTTTCTTTTTTCTTTTTGCACGTGCTTTCTATGACGCCCAGGAAAAATTAAACCACAACAGCTACCTTCATGAAAAGAAATCCGTTGAATATTTCCCGATACACTATAAAACTTATAATCTGAAAGTTTCGCGTTTAACTCATTACTTTACATTTTGGTCAACTATATTTTTCTAGCTGATGATTTATCCTCACTGAAAAAATGCTTTCAGTTGCTCCAAAGGTCAATCGACAATACAGAGTTGAGTGCACATTCATAGCACGTTATCTAGTTTTTTTTTAAAGGTTTGGCACACTTGTGTTTATATACCCTGTATAGTACAAGATAGAGGAATAGATCTAGAGCTACATGGCAAGCTTAACAGTATGAAGTTAAAACAATTTTAACATATAGCATTAAGAACATCGAAGATGTAACAACAAGAAAATTGCCTGGTGCATGAAATGATATAATTAGACAAAGCACTGGTGCTTTTACGAGCTAAGTGAATGAATCATGCACAAATTTAAGGAAAATCTAATGCACCGAAAACAGCAGGAAGCTGATACGAAACAGTTTAACGTCCGTGATTCGCCCTGCAATTCAGAAGGCCCTATAGCAATGTCTCGCGCGTCTCCTTTTGCGGGAAAAGCGTAGTCTGCTCCTGCTCCCGGATCGAGACTTCCTTTATCACCTCCGACTTCGCTCTGGTTGTCGCGTTCAGATTGCGCCACTTGCGAAAGCTAGAGCCACAGGCGTATCCACGTAACATTTCCTCCCTGATGTAACCACTGGTAGAAATTAAGGCAACGAAAATGAGAGCTTTAATTGAAAAATTAAATTGTGGACCTTAACGTCCCGAAACTGCACGGTGGGTTGAATGAGGGACGCCGCAGGCGAGGGGGCTCCGGATCAATTGGGACCACCACCTGGGGATCGTTAACGTGCACCTAACTCACGGCACACAATCGTTTTCGCATTTCGCCCCCATCGAAATACCTCAGTCATAATCGAACACCAATTTGTCCAGTTCTCTGTGCGCCCCCACCGAGAAAAAGAAAGAAATGCCAGAAGACCCTAAGTTTAAGGAAATATGAGTGATACGCCCTCTTACAATTACTCCATGGCCTTCAGTTCCCAGCAGCTAAGGAGCACCTGACCAACCGGACTGGCCGCCACTGGAAACTGAACCTGGCAACGTTCAACACACGAACCCTCTCGAGTGAAGCTAGCTTAGCAGGACTGTTTGAGGAATTATCAAACATTGCTAGGGATATTATTGGCCTTAGTAAGGTTAGAAGAATTGGTGAGGCTTATACAGTGGCCACTATCGGCCACGTCCTGTGCTGCAGAAGTCCTACAGATAAGAGAGCATACGGGGTAGGATTCCTAATCCATAAGGACACAGCGGGCAACACTGATGAATTCTACAGTCTTAATGAGCGGGTAGCAGTCGTCGTAATAAAGCTGAGATATAGAATGAGATATAGATTAAATGTAGTACAGGCCTACACTACAACCTCCAATCATGTCGATGAATAAATATAACAGTTTCATAAAGATGTTGAATTCGCAATGAGAAAGGTGCAAACTGAGCATACTGTAGTCATGGGCGTTTTCAATGGCAAAGTTGGGAAAAAGCAGGCTGGCGAACAAGCAATTGGCAACTACGGCATCAATTCTAGGGACACTAGAGGAGAGAGGCTGACAAAATTCGCGGAAAGGAATAGACTCCAAAGAATTAGTACCTTCTTTAGCAAAAGCAAGCGGAGTAACAGGAAGTGGACCTGGAAAAGCCCCAATTGAAGAACAAGAAATGAAACAGATTTCGTACCTTCTGCGGATCCCAGCGTAGTGCGGGATGTAGAAGTGTTAGGTAGGGCAAAGGGCAGTGACAAGAGGTTAGTGAGGTCTAGGATTTCTCTCAATCTAAAGAGAGAAAGAATAAAATTAGTCAAGAAGAAATAGGGCCAACGTGATGCAGTAAGGGTAAAAGCAGACGAATTCAGGCTGCTGATCGCTCACAAATATGCGGCTTTAGAGCAGGAAGATGAAGATAACATAGAGGTGGTGGCGACGCACTCTGCGCAACATTGCCGCGCAGCCTCCGCCTCGTCATCGTCGACCCCGGCGAAGCACGGCTGCGTGCTGCACTGGCGGCACAGCGTGGCCGATAAGGAACACCGCCACCGCCGGTGACAGGGAAGCTACAAAAAGCAGGCTGCGTGGCCTGAAAAACACGCTTGCTAACCGGACGCGCGAAGTGCTGGCACGATCCCCCGCTGCTGCTGCTGCTGCTGCGGCTGCTGCTGCTGCTGCGGCTGCTGCTGCTGCTGCTGAGGCAATAAACCATCGTCATTTTTCTATGTTGGGATTCGTTCCTCAGACAACGCAACATACCACAAGGTAATGAAAGAAACCTTAACTAGGCTGACTTCAGAAGCAGCAACTGAAATGGTTGGTGAGGCACCAAGGCAACCAGTAGGTAAGGGAGGAGGAAGAGGAGGAGGAAAAGTAAGGAAATGTAGGGAGGTCAACCAGACGCATGTCCGGTTTGCTACCCTACACATGGGAATGGGTTTAAGGGAAGAAAAGAAAGCAGAGGGACGGAAGAAGGTGCTATCAGCGTGAATACGTGCGGATGTCCATAACTTCATGCCTATAATCGGTCACTGAGGCCAGTCGCTTTCATGAAACGTACCAGCGCCCGCGTCGCTTTGTAAGCCTGCGACGCGTGGGGCCATGGTCCGAGAATCTCTGAAAATGGTCTGTTATCTAATCGGTTTAACACCCCCTGAAGAACGTTGTGTTCGTTGTCATAGAGATTACAAAAACACAACACGTGCTCGATCATCTGTTGACAGTTGCACGTAGTAGGTAAGGTTTCCCAAGTAACAAACGACCTAATAAAGAAACGGCAAAGCATGCAACTATATAACTCAAGAGATCAGATAGAATTCGCGTAACTGTCAAAACTGAGCAACTACAAGAAAGTAAGGGATATTCTAAATTCAAACGTGAGAAAAGTTGAGTAAGCAGTAAAAAAAAACGACCGTAGCATGAAATCAGTGAGAAGAAAATTTGCCATAGGAGAAGGCAAGATGTATGCAGTGAAAGATAAGCAGGGTAATACCATCAGCACTTTCGATGATATAGTAAAAGCAGCGGAAGGATTCTATACTGACCTGCGCAGTGCCCAGAGCGGTCACGCTACCTTCATTCGAAGTTGTTATGAACAAAATACAGAGGATCCTTATTTAACTATCAAAGATGGACGAGATATTATACTTGAGAAGCTTGCGGCCCTTTATACGCAATGCCCCACGGCTTCAAGTGTACCAGAAAGCTGCAAGAATACCATCATAATACTAATCCATAAGAATGGAGACATCAAAGAATTGAATAATTATAGGCCCATTAGCTTGCTTTTAGTATTGTATAAGATATTCACCAATTTCCAATAGAATTAGTGCGACACTTGACTTCAATCAGCTAAGAGAACAGGCAGCAGCTTCAGGGAGGGGTATTCTACAATGGATCACATCTGTGCCATAAATCGGGCAATTGAGAAATCTGCGGAGTAAAATCAACCTCTCATATGGCTTTCATAGACTACGAAAAGGCATTTGATTCAATAGAGATACCAGCAGTCATGGAAGCATTGCGTAATCAAGGAGTACAGGAGGAATACGTGAATATCTTAGGAAATACCTACAAAGATTCCGCAGTTACCTTGGTTCTCCACAAGAAAAGCAGGAAATTACGTATCAAGAAAGGGCCAGGCAGGAAGACAATCTCTGTGCTATTCACTGCATGCTTAGTAGTAGTATGCTAGCTATTAAATTTGGAAGGCTTAAAAGTGAGGATCAATGGCGAATATCTCAGCAACCTTCGGTTTGCAATTGACATTGGTCTGTTCTGCAACACTGAAGATGAATTGCAGCACATGATTGAGGACCATAGCCGAGAAATTTCAAGAGTAGGGTTGAAGATTAATATGAAGAAGACAAAGGTAATGTTCAATAGCCTGGCAAGGCAACAAGAATGCGTGATTGCCAGTCAGCCTCTAGAGTCTGCACAGGAGCACGCTTATCTAGGTCAATTACTCACAGGTGACCCTCACCATGAGAAGGAAATTTAAAGAAGAATAAAAATGGTTTGGAGTGAATACGGCAGGAATTACTAAATCCTGACTGGGAGCTTACCGCTGTGATTGAAAAGTGTACAATTATTGCATTTTACCGGTGCTAACATATGGGGCAGAAAGTTGGAGGTTAACAAAGAAGCTCGAGAATAAGTTGAACACCACGCAAAGAGCGATAAAACGAAATGAGTTAGGCGTAGCGTTAAGGGACAGAAAAAAATAGCGGTGTGGATCAGAGAGCAAACGGGTATAGCCGATATTCTAGTTGGCATTAAGAAAAAAATTCATCAGTGATTCCACTCTGTGAAGGTGGTTTACCAGGAAAGCTGTTTAGCGCACGATACAGAGGTTACCCAGAAAATTGAAAAAAAAGGTACGAACATACGTCCTAATCTGTGGCGCGCACAAACATTCGCGTATCACCTCTGTTTTTAAATGTGTCCGTCACGTGAGACAACGAATGGCTCATACCCCCTTAAGCAATGGCTGATACCCACGTAAACGCGGCCTCCCCATTACGACGACAGAAGACAAATTCTACGCGGGAATAATGGCAACGGAGCCAGCTGTGGAAGACGACGACGCTGGACCCATTGCTGATCATCATCATCAGCCTTTTACGCCCACTGCAGGGCAAAGGCCTCTCCCATACTTCTCCAACTACCTCGGTCATGTACTAATTGTGGCCATGTCGTCCCTGCAAACTTCTTAATCTCATCCGGTCACCTAACTTTCTGCCGCCTCCTGCTACGCTTCCCTTCCCTTGGAATCCAGTCCGTAACCCTTAATGACCATCGGTTATCTTCCCTCCTCATTACATGTCCTGCCCATGCCCCCCCCCCATTTCTTTTTCTTTATTTCAACTAAGATGTCATTAACTCGAGTTTGTTCCCTCACTCAATCTGCTCTTTTCTTATCCCTTAACGTTACACCCATCATTCTTCTTTCCATAGCTCGTTGCGTCGTCCTCAATATAAGTAGAACCCTTTTCGTAAGCCTCCAGGTTTCTGCCCCGTAGGTGAGTACTGGTAAGACACAGCTATTATACACTTTGCTCTTGAGGGATAATGGCAACCTGCTGTTTATGATCTGAGAATGCCTGCCAAATGCACCCCAGCCCATTCTTATTCTTCTGATTATTTCCGTCTCATGATCCGGATCCGCCGGCACTACCTGCCCTAAGTAGATGTATTCCCTTACCACTTCCAGTGCCTCGCTACCTATTGTAAATTGCTGTTCTCTTCCGAGACTGTCAAACATTACTTTAGATTTCTGCAGATTAATTTTTAGACCCACCCATCTGCTTTGCCTCTCCAAATCAGTGAGCATGCATTGCAATTGGTCCCCTGAGTTACTAAGCAAGGCAATATCATCAGCGAATCGCAAGTTACTAAGGTATTCTCCATTAACTCTTATCCCCAATTCTTCCCGATCCAGGTCTCTGAATACCTCCTCTAAACATGCTGTGAATAGCATTGTAGAGATCGTATCTCCCTGCCTGACACCTTTCTTTAGTGCGATTTTGTTGCTTTCTTTATGGAGGACTACGGTGGCTGTGGAACTTCTATAGATACCTTTCAGTATTTTTACATACGGCTCGTATACACCCTGATTCCTTAGTGCCTCCATCACTGCTGGGGTTTCGACAGAATCAAACGCTTTCTCGTAGTCAATGAAAGCTATATATAACGGTTGGTTATATTCCGCACATTTCTCTATCATTTCTCTATGATGATGATAGATTTTTGCACAACGGAGCCAGCTATGGAAGACAACGATGACGACGACGACGACAACGACGAACGCGCGAGCAGTGGCGCTAGCGCGTTTGCGCGGTTGGCGTCGAGAATTTTTTAAGTCCTTTTGGAAAAAGTTGTACAAAAATTTTTTTTCAAAGACATCTGTTCTTACTTTTGTGCCTGGGACCTCTTTGAGTCCCACGTGTGACAAGGGTAGTTCAAGGGCGCGTTAGAGGTCCCCGAGCCCACAGGTGTATATGCCATTGAGCTTGGAAGCTTTCTGCACTATCGCCAGGATAGGCCCATATGATGATTTGTTTTTTTTTTGTCTACACCTCGGGCACATTTTTTTTCAGATCCTAGCCCATAGACAGCTTCTCTGTAAAAAAATGTATCTGGGCAGGCCATGTAATGTGTAGGGTAGATAACCGGTGGACCATTAGAGTTACGGAATGGGTGCCAAGGGAAATGAAGCGCAGTCCAGGATGGCAGAAAATTAGGTGGGGGGATGAAATTAGGAAATTTGCAGGTGCAAGTTGGAATCAGTTGGCGCAAGACAGGGGTAATTGGAGATCGCTGGGAGAGTGGACATAAATATAGGCTGACGACAATGAGTAATACGCCCGATGGTAAAAAAAATATAAGTGGGAAATTTTCGCGCTGTTTCGGGGTGTGGTCTGAACCGATTCACGACAAAACGACACCAACGCCGGGCCCCACGCGGCAAAACGGCAACGCGGTAAAACTAATTTGCGCTCCTTGATACACGTATTTCAAATAAGAACGTAAAAGAAAAAAATACTGATAAAAGAGCTTAAGTTCGACGTCATGGCATATTTCATGCTTGGTACGAGCACGGAGAAAGGCAAAACGCGTGCCGCTTTCTGCCGTTCTCATTTGTTGCCCGTTTCACATTATGCATCGCCACTCTTCCTCCAAACCAGGAAAAAAAAGCAGAGAGGACGAACAGCTTTACCACACTTCTGCTCAAGAGGGATAAAAAAGAAAAGACATCACGAGGGCTACGCCTATACGCGAGTGATTCTTGGCTGAGTGAGACCATACCTCATAATGACTGTTCCTCTGCTGTGATTTCTTACCCACTTTTTTTTCTCTCTCTCTTGACTCTGACCACGACAGCAGGATCCAAAGTGTTCCTGCTTCTGCATGCACGACGACTCGTCGCAGCAGCGCGTAGGAGATACCGGTTGCTGTCGGTGTCGCAAACAAGCCCGAATTTTGTCTCTTTAGACTTTTCGGCGTTTCTGCGCAGAGCGAAGTTGCCCATACATGAAACGGCTGCCCGAGCAGTCTCGTTTCAGACGGCTGTAACTGAGCGTGTGCTATATTCTTACGGCGTAAACAGAGTCGCCTCCCCAATTTCACCTCATCGGCCTTGGCCTATACAAAGGACGAAGTAAAACGCGAAACTCCCGCTTTTCCGGCAGCTTCTCGTACAGTTTCACCAGGGAAGCTGTAAGCGCAATTTTGCGACATCAAAGGCGAGCACTGCCAGAATTGCATTCCTCGCTTCCACAACCAGATCACTTTTTGCGCCGTTGTATGGGCCGAAACGTCTATTGC
Organism: Dermacentor variabilis; assembly: GCF_050947875.1. Taxonomy (NCBI): domain Eukaryota; kingdom Metazoa; phylum Arthropoda; class Arachnida; order Ixodida; family Ixodidae; genus Dermacentor; species Dermacentor variabilis. The sequence continues at coordinate 114,628,633 of NC_134568.1, read as the reverse complement.
TTGGTCGACGCGCTTACGCACGAGAGTTCACTCATGTAAAACGGACTTCGGAACAGCCCTCCACCTGCCCCTTCACCGAATCAGTGCGCTCAAATCATAACTAAGGGCACGCACTGGGTCTATACTTCTTAGAAGAAAATGTCGTCCAAGAAGAAAACCAGGGCCGCTATCTTGTACGCGTTCGAAAAGCCGACGTTCGGTTTCGCCTCACGTGTTCGGCATTGATTGGCTTAGGCCGCGATATACGTGCAGTTCACTTAGCCTTTTTGGTCTCAATGTGATATAGGTATATTTTATCGCTGCGATCCAAGAATATATATATATATATATATATATGGTAGTGTATTAAACAGTAAAAAGTCGCTTACTCTCATGTGATGTCGTCTGATTGCGATGCTCGAGCAATGCGAACTTTGTATGCGCGTAGTTCAAGTCATTTTTGTGAGACATGACCTTTTAGGAGCGCAAAAAGGGAATCACTGACAAGGAAGAAAAAAATAAAGCTGCAGGCTTCAACGATTCCTGCGGCTCTGAACTCATTTACAGAGACCGCAGTATTCTCCCACTGAATACCAATATTTTGTTTGTGCTTGCATTCTTGCTCCTCAAATAAGCGCTCACCCACTACAGCAGAATATATTTAATAACTTACGGTTTTAGGGTGCTTGGCTGGTAGAGGTGCTAATTCTGTGGTTCAGAACAAAGTATTAACTTAAGCAACAACTTAATAAAAAAATGTCTGGAACAATATTAATTATAGGTATAAATTCTATGAAGTTAGAAAACAAGAGCATGCTATCCAGGTCCCAAGCACTGTGGGAATCGGTGTACGCGAAGGTTTCATGAGCCAGCAAGGCAAAATGGTGCATTACGACAAGAGACGGCGCCGCAGATGCCAGTGACGAGGGCGTCCCTCGGCCACCATGGTGGACGTTGCAGAGAAAGCGGAACTTTTATTCAGCATTAAAACTGTGTTGAATCACAAGACACGACGTGCTTCACCTTGTATGTAGAAACGCGCCACAGAACCACGTTATATTTGATGAGAGACAGGCAGCGAATTTTCCCCTAACTTCACCGTCAGCTAGAAGATGCGCGTGCTTGCTTTTTATATGTAAATTGCTGCTATGCAACGCACCGAATGCGCCAAGCGTCTCAAAGCGCCGACTCGCAGGAGGGAAATTCGTAACGATCTTCTATTTCGCCTTTTTAGTCATGCTTCAGTGGCCTAGTGGTTAGAGCATCGGGCCTCTGTGCTGGGGCCAACAGGGTTCAAAACCAACAACAGACAGCTGTCAAGGTTACTTTCAGGGTCACCATAAACGACTGACAGAAAACTACAAACCACAAAATGTGGTAAAAAGCCAAAGAAAGTTGTCGCTTCAGAAGTGTTGCTAGGTAAATAATTCGTGACTTCATCTTCTTCGTTGATGTACGCAACTTCCTTTGCTTATATGACATAGTAATGAATGACATAGTAATGCAATAAAACATGTACTAATTTCCTCCTTGGGGTCTTCCGCAGAACTGATTTGCCATATTCACTAATGCATGTTGCGGAACTTGAAATACATTAACAAAATTTAGCACTCTGAGACTGCCATATCTAATCAGACCAGCTTTATTTAGTTCAAATGTTTACCTGTGTCTTCACCGTCGCTTGGCAAACGGCTTATGATAATTTTTCTTTTTCGAGGCTGTCTACATTATTATTATTAGAGGATATTTGATTCAGTCAATCTCGGTATATCATGTTTTGTTTATTTTCTTTTCCTTTCTCATGGTGAGGTTGTGTTTTGGTCACTGCAATAAGTTACAAGAAGTTGGTTAATACAGTCATATTATCTGCATACACCATTCACTAGGACAACGCCCAAGCAAGTGCATGCCCGATGTATCGGCATCGTGGAATTTTAGATCTTCTTGAAATATAAGGTTTCCTCACATCAGTTTTGAAATTCAGTGTTTGCGTAAATCAACGTTTAAGTCGCCGGCGATGGAGCACTTGCTCAGTTGAAGGCTTCCTGCTTTTCAGGCTCGATGAGTCGATTAGAAGGTCCCGGCTCGGGATTAATCAACTCTGAGGCCAAAACGTCTGCAAATGAGCAAGATAGAGAGGTAAAACATCTTTAGTGAGCAAAAGGATGGCTTTGCAGGAGTGGTTCTCTTTTCACGGGAGTCCATGCGTCGTAGTGGGTATACGACCGCTCTCTCAATCAACACGATCTGATCCAAGAGCCGGGAACTGGACAGCAGAATCTCCCACTTATCCTGGGGGTTGGGGGCAGGTAGTAGAGGAGGCAAGCCTGGATTTTTCTTACACTCTATGACAATGTGCCGGAGTGTACCTAGCTGTTCGCAGTACTGACATTACTCGGCATACTGAGTTGGGAACAGGAAATGTAACCTCATTGGGTGTGGCAATCTGTTGGATTTCAACAATCTGAGTGTTGTCTCTTGCGTCTTCGTGAGCTGTGGGTGGGGTGGCGGTAGTGTTCTGTGATTGAGTCTGTAGTGTTATTTCCTGGTATGTTGTCAGTGGTGTGAGCTCTTCTGTGTCCTCAGGGGCCTGGTCGATGGTTCTCAGGCCTTGTAGTGGTCGAGTTTGTTGCCCTCCAGGGAGGCATGAGCGTGTGTCTCCACCATTTCAACAATTCGGTTTTGCAGTTTGGCTGTTGGTATGCGGTGAGTCGCCGACGCCACCCAGCCCGACGTAAAGCTCCTGCACACTTCTTGTGAGTCAGTTATAATGACTGCTGCCTTAGTATGTGTGAGGGATAATGCTACGGCTAGTTCCTCTGCTTCCGGAGTTGTTCAATCTGTCAAGGTGGCGCCAATGAGTAGGTCCATCTTTGTCGTCACCACGACACCTTTGGCTCTTCTGCCACGGTATGCGGCTGCATCTGTGTAGACCACCTCCTGGAGGGAGCCGTAAGTCTTGCCCAGGGCCTTTGCTCTTGCCGCCCTTGGTGATGATCAGGGTGAGTACGCGTATTTTTCGGTAAGGGGTGATCATGATGTGATGGTGTCTGTGATGTCGCCACTTTTCTGGGAGTTGTCTGGATGGTTTAGCGTCTGTAAGGGAGTTCCACTTGATTTATTTAAGGACTTTCTGGCCTGTTTGGGTCATGGCCAGGAGCACCTTCTGACTGGAGAGGGGCCCATCTATGAGGTATTCAACCGAGTTATGGAGACCAATACGAAGAAGTCTGTCTGTAGATGTGCTCATAGTGAGACCAAGAGCTTGCTTTGCGGCTTGTCGAATAAGGACGTTTAGTTTGCCCTTGTCGGTTTTCGTCAATACCACGTACGGCACTCCATATGTCACCCTACAGGGGACGAAGGCCTGAACGAGGAGGATGGTATTGTTCTCTTTCATTCCTCGGTGTCTGTTTACTATTCTTTGGATAATGTGTAAGACCTGCTCCGTCGTCCTGGAAAGGCGTTGGAGCTACTGGTCGATTTTTGCATCAGCTTGTATGAGGAGTCCCAGGATTCTGAGGGTTTTGCAGGGCTTTATAACGTATCCCTCAATGGTGACCTGTATGCTATCTTCATCCTTCTTGTTGCGGAGCCACCGGACCACAATAAGCTCTGGCTTCGGAGGGGAGCAGACAAGTCCGCTCTCCTTTGCATATTGGTTTACCGTGTTCGCTGCCAATTGCAGGGTGTCTCGCAGGCCCCCGAGCTAGTCCGTACCCGTATAGAGGGTCATATCGCCTGCGTATAGTGCATAACGTAAGTTGGGTATACTCCCCAGTCGTCCCGGGAGACGCAGGAGCGCGATGTCAAAGAGGAACGGGGTGAGATCCGAGACTTGGGGAGTGCCTCTGCATCCGAGTGTGATGGGATCAGAGGCTATATTTCTGATCTTGAGTGTGGCTGTGCGGTCAGATAGAAAGTCAACGATGTAATTATAAATGCCCCCTTCAGGTTCAGCGCGAGAATGGTACGGGGAGAGTGGCTTGGGGAAGGGACGAGGATCTCCTCCTTCAATTGAATTAGCACGTGCTGAGTCAGCAGGCGTCGCCTGAAGCCAAACATGGTGCCCGGAGTTTGCTGGGTTTCGTCCAGGTGTTGTTGTAGGCATTTGAGCACTACCACTTCCATGACCTTGCATATTCCCAATGGGAAGGATATCGGCCGCATGTTGTCAACGTCTGGGGTTTGGGGATAAAGCGTATTTCGGCTGTTTGCCATTGTTGCCGTAGCTCACTTGATGTCTAAACGTCATTAAAGTGGTCTAGGAGCCTAGGGCCTGATCTTCGAGATTTACCAAGAGTTTCTAAGTAACCTGGTCGGGCCCGGGGGCACTGCTTCACCTGCTTTCATCAATGACTGCGGGGTGTTTACATAGTTGTATCGGCCTTTAGAGCTTAGTATTGGGTTGCACTATGTACGGCGGTGGGTGGAAGTTTCATTCAATGTAGATGTAATTATTTCCAAGGTCATAAAGGAGATTATCTGGGAATCGTTGATAGGCGCTGAGGATGCGAGCCATGTTGCTGTGGGACTCATCTTTACTGATCAGATGGTCGATTAAGCGGTGTAGGAGGAGCCAGGTTTTCCTAGTGGATAGGGTTTCCTGGAGCCCGTCGCACAATTTGAGTCAATTCTTCTTGCATAGAGACTCGGCATAGCCGGCTGCTTGTTTATTTCGGCGACTTTATTGCGTAGTTTTCGGTTATGCCTTTACCTCTTCCACCTTATAGTGAGGATTCGCTTGTAATATCAGCCTGCAACTGATATCACGAGCGATATGATGCTTTGCCACCTGCAAAATTTGAGCGAATCATTTATTTTCCCCGTAAATTTGCATTGCTGTTATATCGGACCCTTGGCGGCTGTAAATTGTGTGAGCGACTATGTCAGATACTATGTGACGTTGTCGTTGCGACGGCGCTGTTGCAATGACATCGTCGATGCTTTTGACGTTGTTTTCTGCTTTTGCCTGATTCTTGGTGCATCCTCTATTGCGCGTATATTTGTCATGTTTGAGGCTCATCATCATCATTGTCATGTGCGCTTCTTTTGTGCCATTTACGCTGTTTTCACATGCATGACGACAAACAATTGTACGCCAACATATTGCCATCTTGTGAAGAATAACTTCTATGCGATGCACACAATGTCTTCCTCCTCCCCTACACTACTGCTTGTATGCACCGCTCTCAGAGTCTGTGTGAAGTGCAAAACCTCGCACTAATTACCAAACGCTGTTGTTACGCGATAGCTCAGTGGTTAGTTTGCGCGTCCTGCTCCCAAGTGCACATTACCTAAGGACATGAGTTCGAATCGCAGTGGCAGTAGTGGGCAGTTTTTTTTTTCTCATGGCTTCCAAGGTCGGGCTACAAGCGCAGGCCCACACAATCTCGGAGTTCATTTTTTCAAGTGCGTAAGCGTTAGTTTGGCTACCGCCAGCACCTTTTGCCAACGTTCATATGCAACACCTAATTTTTTGCAACACCTTAGGTGCTGCCATGGATGAAGGAAAGCGCAAGACAGGCCCCGGTCAGCACGGACGTGTTGGAGAAAGTGTGGCGGAAGTCACGGGCTGTTTTTGGCAAAGGAGCCCTGCGACTGCTACCCCAAACGTCAACGTTGCCATAGGAACCGAACTCCTGAAGCTCTCGCGGCTGCTTTTGTCCTCTGAATAGTGATATAAGATTTTTCGGCCCGTGTCCCTCTCGCAGTAAATTCTGTTCGCGAAACAAGCTGGCTTTGGAGTGCGGTGTGTAAGCCTCAAAGTTGTGTTTTGGGTCTGTGAGTGTGAGTGTTAGCCAGCAACAGAGACACTCAAGTAATCACGGCACGGGTCTTCGTCGACTTCTTCAACGTGCTACGGAAAAACACGGAAGCGCGTCTCCTTCACTAAAACTGTTACAGAAGTTTCGTAGGCTTTCTTCTGACGCACGTCAGCAGCACAAACTTCCGGCGGCTCGTAGCACTGCAAGTTCAAAGCTCGCGCCTATCTGATGCGGTGAGCTGATTGGAGGCGCAAAAGGAGATGGCACACCAACATTGCTGCCCTTCCGGCTTGAAAATTTTGACGTTTAGGGCCTCTCCCATTTCGTTTCTTTCCTCCATGAGTGTTGCACTTCCATAACCAAAACTTTGTTGGATATTATGCGCTGATCTATTAGGCACATCTGCGTGCTGTTAAACAGTTCTGCAGTGACATTGAGTTTGAACCGCAGTGGTGTAGCTGTTTTGGAATAAGCTTTCTTTTTCTTCGCCCTAAGAGGATAATGTAGTGTGTAGTTAAGGACGTGGTGGCACGGCCCGAGGACTACATGATGTTACGTTTCGCCTACGACGCGCGGTTTAGCCGGCGCGGCTGCAACAAAGCGGCAGACATTTTGGCCCGTTCGGCGTCGCCGCTACGCCTCCCCGCCAAGCGCGTCCAGGCATGTTCCGATGCCACGTGTCTTCATGTGCGTGTGTGAGTGTATGTGCATATTGGTGCCCACGCTTGTCGAAGCGCGGCAGCCGGGGAGAGGAGCTCCCAACATCTGTGAAGCGAGGGGGTCTGACAGGCGCCGACACGACAGTGTGAGCCACCTTCTCCTCCCCATTGTGCCCGACCGGCGGCGACACGACAGTGTGAGCCACCTTCTCCTCCCCATTGTGCCCGACCGGCGGCGACACGACAGTGTGAGCCACCTTCTCCTCCCCATTGTGCCCGACCGGCGGCGACACGACAGTATGCGTCACCTTATCCCATTGTGCCCGAGCGGCATAGTCACGTGCTCGTCTATAGAGGGGTTCCTTCTTGCCCTCAACTGCGAGAGTATAAAAGCAGCTGCCCCCGGACGCCAAAGGAGGGCTCCGATTTCTTCTGTTGAGTAAAGTGCACTCCCGTCTCTCTACTTCGGTCAACCTGACCGCCAACTCTTTGCGATGTTAAAATAAACAAGTTGTTTTGTTGTTACCAGTCGACTCATGCTTTGCCGGGACCTTCGGATGCTTCCAGTTGTACCCCAGGCCGCCAGGCCAACGCTACCCTTGGGGCTTGCGACCCAGGTGCAACAACGGGCGTCAGCGCCGAGTTCCCAACAACTCGCGCCAGCGGTGCGACCACAACAACTGGTGGCAGCGGTGGGATCGCGACAACGGAGGCCAGCAGCGAAGATATGCAGTTGACTGTATGCTGAGCAGCTCAACGACGATCCGGGAGCAGTGCAACGAGCCCTGTGTGATGACTGGTTGCCTGCAGCGGAACGACTGCGCTGAACTCTTGGCTGCGAGGTTTGGTGAGTGCGGGACTTTCTTCTTCTGAGCTTTGCCAGGCTTTTGTTAGTGTCAGAAACAGAGCTGGTAATTGTGGTTGTCGTTGCTGCCGGGTTAGTTTGCGGCAAGACAATAGTAAGCAGTAGAGAAAGCAGCATTCAGAGCAGCCATGGATTTGAAGTCGTTGCGCAAACCGAAATTGCTGGAGCTTGCAAGAGAGTTGGGTCTGGATGTCTCAGACAAACTCAGAAAACCTGAACTGCTAAAGGCTATTCTTGAGTTAGAAGCTGAGGATGACGAGCTGTCGGAATGCCTTGAGACCATTGAGGAGAGGGAGACTGCAAAAAGACAGGAGCGCGAACTTAAAGAACAGAAAGAAAAAGAAGAGCGTGAACGTAAAGAACAGAAAGAGCGAGAGCAACAAGAGCGCGACCGTCAACACGCTTTGGAAATGAAGCGTCTTGAGGTAGAGATGGAACGCGCTCGTAATGGAAGTCAGGCACACGGTGCAGGAGAACGCGTATTGTTCAAAATGACTGACCTGATGCGGCCGTTTAAGCTTGGAGAGGACATTGGTTTGTTCCTGGTTAACTTTGAGCGAACGTGCGAGAAGCAGGGGTTCTCTCGGGAAACGTGGCCACAGCGCTTGCTCACTTTGTTACCCGGCGAGGCGGCCGACGTAGTCGCTCGCTTGGATAGAGAGGAGGCAGAGGATTTCGACAAAGTGAAATCGAGTCTGCTAAAAAAGTACAGGCTGTCAGCGGAGGCGTTCCGTCGGAAGTTTCGGGAAAATGAGAAAGGCAAAAGTGAGTCATATACAAAGTTTGCGTACAGGCTTATGTCAAACATGCAGGAGTGGCTCAAAGAAGAGAAAGCGTTTGGTGACCACGATAAAGTTCTGCAGTGTTTCGGGCTAGAACAGTTTTATAGTCGGTTACCTGAGAACGTGCGGTACTGGGTCTTGGATAGGCCAGACGTTTGTACGGTGGCTAAAGCCGCTGAGCTAGCCGAGGAGTTTGTGACGCGTCGGGCTCGCGGAGCTAAGGACGGTCAAAAGGGTGAATTTGGCTCGAAGTTTGAGAGGCCGAAGTTCACGCCCATGAGAGGAAGGGGCGACACACGTAGTGCGGATGAAAGGAGACGGCGGAGACGGCGGCAAAACGAACGAAAGGAGACGGCGGCAACCGAAGCCGAACGCAGAAAACGGTTCGAGATGAGGCAAGCGCGCGTTTGTTATACGTGCCGGAAGCCGGGTCACTTTTCGGCGCAGTGTCCGGAAACAAAACCAAAAGTTGTGTTTTTGTCAATATGCAGCACTGACGAGAACATGAAGCTTCTCGAGCCTTACATGCGAGACCTCCTCGTGAACGGGAAAGAGTGCCGAGTGCTTCGCGATTCCGCAGCTACAATGGATGTAGTTCACCCGTCTTACGTAGAACCCCATATGTTCACGGGCGAGTGCGCATGGATCAAGCAAGCCGTGGAAGCTCATAGCGTGTGTCTGCCGGTAGCAAAAGTGCTTATTGAAGGACCTTTCGGAGCGCTTGAGACGGAGGCGGCAGTGTCATCTATGCTGCCCCCCCAGTACCCGTACCTATTTTCGAACAGGTCCGATCACCTCCTGCGCGAGAAGGGGCTTTTGTTTGGTGAGGCTAGCGTTCAGGCCTTAACCAGGTCGAAGGTTCGGGAGCTCGCTGCAAAGGCGGTAGTTGCGGGGCCGACGTTATCAAACAATGAGAAAGGGTCAGAGGCGCAGCAAGCTGATATTCAGAGCACGCCCGAACTGAATAAACTTGAGTCTGTAACGTTAAAGGCACCAGATACCGGAGAGGAAAATCCCGATGCGGGAAAGTTAGAAGAGCTATCTGCAGATTTGCTCATCGCGCCTACGTCAGACGGACTTAATAGGTTGCTAAAAGTCAGCCGGTCGGCTTTGATAGCCGAGCAAAAGAAGGATGGCAGCCTAGAAAACGTGCGCTGCAATGTCAAGGAAGGTATCGCCAGGAAAAATGCGCGTTTTGTGGAAAGAGGTGGAGTCCTGTACCGGAAGTATCTAGACCGCAGAGGAGTGGAGTTCGATCAGCTGATCGTTCCTCAATGCTATCGTCAGGATCTGTTGCGCTTGTCGCATGGGGGTTCGTGGTCCGGACACCTAGGAGTTAAAAAAACTAAGGACCGTCTCTTGCAAGAGTACTATTGGCCAGGGTGTTTTCGGGACGCAGACCATTTCGTGAGGACATGTGACACCTGTCAGCGGGTGGGCAAACCAGGGGACAAATCGAGGGCGCCGTTGAAGTTGGTACCTATCATTACGGAGCCTTTTAGACGGCTCGTTATTGATACAGTGGGACCTCTGCCGGTAACAGCCACGGGGTACAGACACATTTTGACTGTGATCTGCCCAGCGACAAAGTTCCCTGAAGCAGTGCCGCTTAAAGAACTCAGCTCAGTTGAGATAGTCAATGCACTACTGTCCATATTTGCGCGAGTTGGTTTCCCTGCGGAAATCCAATCAGATCAGGGCACAGTGTTTACTAGCGCTTTGACGACAACTTTTCTCGAAAGGTGTGGGGTAAAGCTGTTACACAGCTCAGTGTACCACCCACAGTCGAATTCCGTTGAGAAGCTCCACTCCGTCATGAAGCGCGTGTTGAGAGCATTGTGTTTTGAACATCAAACTGACTGGGAGCTGTGTCTGCCTGGGGTGATGTTTGCATTAAGGACCGCGCCGCATGCGGCTACGGGGTTTTCGCCAGCTGAGCTGGTGTACGGTCGCTCGCTTCGGTCTCCGCTTCGCATGCTTCGAGAATCGTGGGAAGGCAGGGGCGACGACCCAGTTGTGGTGGAGTACGTGCTTAAGCTCCTCGAACGCTTAAGAAGGGCACAGGAGTTGTCAGGTGAAGCAATGACAAAGGCCCAGCAGAGGGCCAAGGTTTATTATGATCGGACCGCCAGGGCCCGTCGTTTTGAGGTGGGCGATGAGGTCATGATATTGCGCACATCGCTAAACAACAAACTAGACGTGCAGTGGGAGGGCCCAGCACGAATTGTTCAGAAACTGTCAGACGTTAACTACGTGGTGAGTCTGCCAGGAAAGCGGAAAGCACAGCAAGTTTACCACTGTAATCTGCTCAAACCCTATAAACAACGGGAAGCAGTGGTGTGCATGATGGTAAACGTTCCTGAAGAGCTTCCGGTCGAGCTTCCGGGACTAGGCTCAGTGACGAACAGGGAAGACACCGGTCAAGTCATTAGTGACCTTATCAGTAAAGCACCGCTGTCGCCTGAGCAGAAAACCGAACTACACCAGCTCTTACAAGAGTTTCAAGGTCTGTTCTCTGAGAGGCCTGGTAGGACTTCTGTACTTACTCATGATATAGAACTTACCTCCCCAGAGCCAGTACGATCCAAGGCGTATCGGGTGTCACCCCGCCAGAACGATATTATGGAGGCTGAGGTAAAGAAAATGCTACAGCTCGGTGTTATTGAGGCAGGTAAGAGTGATTATACCTCCCCTTTGATTTTAGTTGAGGTACCGGGCAAGGAACCTCGTCCTTGCGTCGACTACCGCAGGCTTAATTCCATCACTAAGGATCAAATTTATCCGATCCCAAACATCGAGGAGCGCCTTGAGAAAGTTAGTAGCGCTCAGTTTATTTCCACCCTAGATCTTGTCAGGGGTTATTGGCAGGTTCCACTTACAGAAGAGGCTAGTAGGTATGCGGCGTTCAGTTCACCAATGGGAACATTCCGTCCTAAAGTGTTGAGTTTTGGTTTGAAGAACGCGCCATACTGTTTTTCAAGCCTCATGGATAAAGTGTTGCGGGGACAGCAAGAATTCGCTTTACCGTATCTAGACGACGTAGCGATATTCTCCGCATCCTGGTCTGAGCATATGGCACACTTGCGGGCAGTGCTAACCCGCCTGCGCGAAGCGGGCTTGACAGTCAAGGCTCCTAAGTGCCAGTTAGCACAGGCCGAGGTTGTCTACCTCGGTCACGTGAGTGGTCAGGGTCGTCGCCGCCCCTCTGAAATAAAGGTGGCCGCTGTGCGAGACTTCCCGCAACCGCGCACGAAGACCGATATTCGGTCGTTCTTAGGTGTCGCCGGCTACTATCAGAGGTACATCCCCAGGTACTCTGATATCGCGGCTCCCCTGACGGATGCTCTAAGAAAAACAGAGCCTCAAACAGTCGTCTGGGACGAGACAAAGGAAAGAGCTTTTAGCGCCCTAAAGAGTGCCCTAACAAGCCAGCCTGTGCTACGATCGCCAGACTATACAAAAGGGTTCGTTGTTCAGTGCGATGCTAGTGAGCGAGGCATGGGCGTTGTACTGTGCCAACGGGAAAATGGAGAAGTAGAACACCCCGTCCTGTATGCTAGTCGTAAGCTGACCAGTCGTGAGCAGGCGTATAGCGCCACCGAGAAAGAGTGTGCATGTCTCGTGTGGGCCGTTCAGAAATTGTCATGCTATCTAGCCGGCTCGAGGTTTATCATTGAGACGGATCACTGCCCTCTCCAATGGCTGCAGACCATCTCTCCCAAAAATGGCCGCCTCCTGCGCTGGAGCCTCGCTTTGCAACAATATTCCTTTGAGGTGCGTTACAAAAAGGGGAGTCTCAACGGTAACGCCGATGGCTTAAGTCGAAGCCCCTAACGTAGGAATCAGCCTCAAAATTGTTTGTTACTGATGTTTTTCTTCCTGAGGCAGGATTTTTAACATATTGCTTTTGTTTAGTGTTTCAAAGTGATGACATGCTTTCTAGTGCAATTTTCCAATTTGTGGACGCGTTCTAAGTGCTGCTAGACTACTGTAAGGAACTAGGCAGTGGTATAGAAGGGGAAAGAGACTGGCAGGGCTTAGTGAGGGTTGTGCCGTGCTTGCTGACTGAGCGGTTGAGTTTCAGCGTAGTTCTAACGCTTGCCGGGAACGAGAACAAAATGTGAACTCTCCCGAAGTCACTTTGCAGTGTCCTGTGCGAACCTGAACGAGAGAACGAGGCCTTCTCTGTGCGCTGCGCTCAAGAAACGTCGAGGGACGCCCGACTTCGGTTATGAGCATCATCGAGCGACATCCCTCCGGACAGCGGATGCAGTCCCCTGTCCATCGGGATCTCCTTCCCCCGGCGGGGCGGTCTGTTACGTTTCGCCTACGACGCGCGGTTTAGCCGACGCGGCTGCAACAAAGCGGCAGACATTTTGGCCCGTTCGGCGTCGCCGCTACGCCTCCCCGCCAAGCGCGTCCAGGCATGTTCCGATGCCACGTGTCTTCATGTGCGTGTGTGAGTGTATGTGCATATTGGTGCCCACGCTTGTCGAAGCGCGGCAGCCGGGGAGAGGAGCTCCCAACATCTGTGAAGCGAGGGGGTCTGACAGGCGCCGACACGACAGTGTGAGCCAGCTTCTCCTCCCCATTGTGCCCGACCGGCGGCGACACGACAGTGTGAGCCACCTTCTCCTCCCCATTGTGCCCGACCGGCGGCGACACGACAGTATGCGTCACCTTATCCCATTGTGCCCGAGCGGCATAGTCACGTGCTCGTCTATAGAGGGGTTCCTTCTTGCCCTCAACTGCGAGAGTATAAAAGCAGCTGCCCCCGGACGCCAAAGGAGGGCTCCGATTTCTTCTGTTGAGTAAAGTGCACTCCCGTCTCTCTACTTCGGTCAACCTGACCGCCAACTCTTTGCGATGTTAAAATAAACAAGTTGTTTTGTTGTTACCAGTCGACTCATGCTTTGCCGGGACCTTCGGATGCTTCCAGTTGTACCCCAGGCCGCCAGGCCAACGCTACCCTTGGGGCTTGCGACCCAGGTGCAACAACGGGCGTCAGCGCCGAGTTCCCAACAACTCGCGCCAGCGGTGCGACCACAACAATGATAACTAATAACGGTCGTCGTTAGCGCAACGGCATACAAGCTACTCTGTGGTTCATTGGTGACTTTATACCGTCAGAATGAACATAGACAAATTAGAGTTTGCCTCGCACTTCTAAACAATTAACCATTGTATATACTGAGGGCAGCTACAGCTTTTCTTTTAATAAGTGGTATGTACCGCGAGGAATGCTCTGAAAAGCGCTGCACCTGGCGTACTCCGCCTCCTTACTGAAACTGCCCTCGCCATTTTCTGAACTTCCCGTCGTCGTCGTCGTCGTCGTCGTCGTCGTCGTCGTCGTCGTCGTCGTCGTCATCATCATCATCATCCTGGTTACGCCCACTGCAGGGCAAAGGCCTCTCCCATACTTCTCCAACAACCCCGGTCATGTACTAATTGTGGCCATGTCGTCCCTGCAAACTTCTTAATCTCATCCGCCTACCTAACTTTATGCCGTCCCCTGCTACGCTTCCCTTCCCTTGGGATCCAGTCCCTAACCCTTAATGACCATCGGTTATCTTCCCTCCTCATTACATGTCCTGCTGATGCCCATTTCTTTTTCTTGATTTCAACTAAGATGTCATTAACTCGCGTTTGTTCCCTCACCCAATCTGCTCTTTTCTTATCACTTAACGTTACAACCATCATTCTTCTTTCCATAACTCGTTGCGTCGTCCTCAATTTAAGTAGAACCCTTTTCGTAAGCCTCCAGGTTTCTGCCCCGTAGGTGAGTACTGGTAAGACACAGCTATTATACACTTTTCTCTTGAGGGATAATGGCAACCTGCTGTTCATGATCTGAGAATGCCTGCCAAATGCACCCCAGCCCATTCTTATTCTTCTGATTATTTCCGTCTCATGATCCGGATCCGCCGGCACTACCTGCCCTAAGTAGATGTATTCCCTTACCACTTGCAGTGCCTCGCTACCTATTGTAAATTGCTGTTCTCTTCCGAGACTGTTAAACATTACTTTAGATTTCTGCAGATTAATTTTTAGACCTACTCTTCTGCTTTGCCTCTCCAGGTCAGTGAGCATGCATTGCAATTGGTCCCCTGAGTTACTAAGCAAGGCAATATCATCAGCGAATCGCAAGTTACTAAGGTATTCTCCATTAACTTTTATCCCCAATTCTTCCCAATCCAGGTTTCTGAATACCTCCTGTAAACACGCTGTGAATAGCATGGGGGAAAAACTTCATTTTGTGCCTCTTATGAAGTTTCACAACAAGACCTGCCACCCTCTCGTTAATGCTATAGAGGTCCTGTATGTTACCAGCTATATTCTTATTGATCAGGAATGCGACTCCTAGTTCTCGTCTCTCCGCTAAGCCCCGGTAGCACAGGACGTTCCCGCTTTTTAGCATGGTATATGCTTCTTTTGGCCTCGTAACTTCACTGAGTCTTATTATATATCGTTTACTGCCCTCTAATTCCTCCAATAGCACTGCTAGACTGGCCTCACTAGATAACGTTCTAGCGTTAAACGTTGCCAGGTTCATATTCCAATGGCGGCCTGTCCGGAGCCAGGGATTCTTAGCACCCTGTGCTGCGTCGCATGTCTGACCACCGCCGCGGTCAGTTGCTTCGCAGCTGCTGGGGACTGAGGGCCGGGGTTTGATTGTTGTGTTCATATAGGAGGTTGTGGCCTAGTACTGCACCAGGGTGGCCAATCCTGCTCTGATGAGGGAGTGCGTTACCGGTTCTGGTCACCGGGATCAGGCCACACTCCAGGTCTGTTTATGCAATTTTATCAACACGCGGATTTTTTTTTTCAATCCGGTGGAAAATTGCGCGGCACCGGGATTCGAGCCACGGACCTCTTGTACGCGAGGCGGGTGTTCCACCTCTACGCCACCGCTGCACCACCGCTGCAACTTACCGTACGACAAGCTTGTATGTTTCCGGCATGTGATCTGGCGGACAGCGTGCATGTTCATTCCTGAAGAGTCTTCGAAAGTGATTATGCGCTTTTGTACGCTCCAAAAACAAAGCACACTACAAGCTATGCGTATCCATGTACCCCTGTTATGTATATTACTAAGTAACTAAATAAGTTGACTGAAGCACGTGATCGCTGCACCCCCAAACAAAGCATAGTCCCGTTCGCCTCATGCCTGCACCCCCTCCCCGCTACTCTCTCTCTCTCTCTCTCTCTCTCTCTCTCTCTCTCTCTCTCTCTCTCTCTCTCTCTCTTATTTTTGCTCATCAAAATAAGAAAGAAAGAAACGTTATAGCAGCTGTGGTGCCACTCTGTAAACTGTCAAATTGTACCATATTGTCAAGGTCCGCTATCTTGGCGCTTTGAGCTAGACAAAGACGGTGTCTTCTCAGCCAATCAAAACTGACTGACAAGACGGAAACTTTTTATTGGCAAAAAGAACGCGGAAGAGATAAAGGCCAGTCGCGCTGCGAAGCCCACTCACCTGTGACGTTAAAGTTGAAAAGGCGCAACAACGACACCACTCTAAAGTATTTCTGACATTTCATGCCTTCTGCGCACAGAACGCACCTGAATGCTCACCTAAGTCAGGGCACATGCACATACACACCCAGAAATAGAAAGAAAACTTGGAACGGGGGAGGGGGTGCAGAAAATAACAAGAGTTTCTAGCAACACAAAACACAGACGCACCATCGAAACAGTGCTTCTTTTTCGACGACGCAAAAGCTTGCCGCTGCAAGGAAGACCATTGGGAACGACCCGCGGGTGGTGCTCGGATGCTCTCGCGTGGGAAGACCTGCATTCCGATGGCACATTGTGCTGGACTGACGACGCAAGACGATGAAAGTGGGCAATTTGCGGGCCGCCGCCCTTGACCACGGCCAGAGCTTTTCCTGATTTCTGCGGCGAGCGAGACCTGCGGTTCCGACGAGCGGAGACGCTTGGTGCGCCGCAACGCAGCCGCTGCGGTTGTCGGTTTCGACGCTGCGGTGTACAAGAACGGCCGCAGAGACGCGCGCCACTGCGTGCCATCCATCACTGATCTCGCTCGCCGCTTCTTTTTATTTCCTCCCGTAGGGGGGGGGGGGGGGGAAGTCCGGTTTCACCGAACGCCCGATCCGTGCAGCGGGTTACGCCGATAGATGCGGAAATCGGCGCCTGTTTGCACCGCGCACCACCGTTCGAAGGATGAGCGCGCGGACGACGCAGAATAATGGCATTGCAGACGAGAGCGCGTCTGTGTATGGCAGTGCGCAATGGCCCGGCAAGAACCAGTTAGGTAACGGGCGCGTGTGGTATGCAGTGTTTCGCGCTCCCCGATGATTGACTCTCCCGCTGCGGTTCACCGATCGATATACTTCAGCAGTGTAGCGACCCTTCGCTCTATCGCTTACCTCATCAAAGGTCAACTCGGAAAGACAGGCGCGTCATCGAGAAGGCAGCACGGCACCGCAGTTATTCTATCACTCACCGTCCCGTCCCATCTGCGTGCTGGTTAGTGTTCATGAACTGGGGAGCCGCTTTGCTTCCGTTAAAAAATTCAGTTGCTTAAAACGCCAATATATTTACATTATCTCAGTACAACTTCAACCTATTTTTATTCAAAGTACTTACTTCGAGGCTCATAATACGTATGGTTATTAGCACTGCTGCCTCGCCCATCCTGCGTTTTGCATTGACCCTTCGATACGAGACTTTCCACGGGAGTAAGCTCGTCTTCTAGAAATGGCATGGTTGCTGGACCCGAAATATCAAGAACTCAAGAATAGAAAATCAAGAACTGCAGTTCTTGATTTTCTCACACCCTCCATTTGGTTCATATAGCACGAAGAGAATACAAAGTATTTGAGAGCTTCGGTGAACTCCGATTTTGCTTCCTTTGCTGGCACATTTGTTGAAGAGCGCCGCCAACTTGCTTTCCCAGGTTACGTACGGCACGTTCACAGAACCGAACACTTAATAGCTTGGGGTCACTGCCACCACTTATCCGACTCACAATGCTATCAGTCCTTCAAAACTAAAGATTTTATTCGTCCGTCCGTCTGTCTGTCGCCTGTACGCCGAAAACTCCTTCGGCGCAACCCCATGTACATGCGCGAAAAAAAAAAAAAAGAGAAAGAGAGGCGTGCGATTGGCTGCGCCAGTAGTGACGTCGTTGCTCTCTAGTGGAAGGGCACTGAGTTTTTTATTCAAGTTTTGAAATATTCTACTGAAGAATTCTTATTTTTTTATAGGTGTGCGAATAATACGAGTCGAACGCTCTGTTTCAGGTCCAAGTATTCAACTCGAGAATTTCATATTTCGTGCCTTGAAGTAGTCTAGCATGGCCGAAGATACATGGTCATTACAATTATTACGATGTGTGTGCGTGTGCGCGTGCGTGCGTGCTCGTGTGTGTGTGTGTGTGCGTGTGCGTGCGTGCGTGCGTGCGTGCGTGCGTGCGTGCGTGCGTGCGTGCGCGCGGGCGGGCGGCCGGGCGGCCGGGCGCGTTGCTGACTGCTCGCCGGTTATTAGCAGCACCTGGCGCAAGACTCGTTGCAGCTTTTGAGGCATCCATGCAGGCTGCTTAGGTTTCATAGCCTTCTTGCACCTTGGAGCAGGAGTATGGCTCTATGGCTATATGGACTGGTTTTCGTTTTCGTCTACCGGACTGGAGATGCAGAAGCAGGCTGGACTTACGGAGATTATTACCCCTCTCTGTTTACGACCTGCTATATCAATCAATCAATCAATCGATCGATCAATCAATCAATCAATCAATCAATCAATCAATCAATCAATCAATCAATCAATCAATCAATCAATCAATCAATCAATCAATCAATCAATCAATCAAATGAACTTTTATTTCTCCATGAGAAATATGGGGGTCATGAAAAAAAAGCCGCTAACTGCAGCTTGACAAGGCTGCGGTCCCCTACACAGTCCAGCAGCAAGTGAGCCGCGGTTCACTTCTAAATAAATATGAATGGGAAGCAACTAAACATACTTATTGCAAAAAAGATACACTTTGACAAGAGATATACAAATAATCTATAATTTACCTAAACAGAGAGCAGAATGGTTTATCTGTATCTTATTATTTTTTTCAGTTTCTTCTATTTCATCGTTATTCTTATATCTCTTTACTAACGTTAGCTAAAGTAGCAAATAATGAAGGCAACAGGCCTCACCTCTTCGGTTTCCGTTAGCCCCTGTCTTCTCCGTGGAAAAGAAAATTATGGTCGCGTGACCAGCGTTCTTTTTGCTGATGCTATCCAACGTGTTTTCCGCCCCCAGATGAAGGACGCGTCAGCATAAAAGGGCGCTCTCGGAGTAACGAACGCCGTAAAAGTAATGTTATCACCGCCAACAGGTATGTGCTTATTGATGTCCGAAGCATCCACTGCCGTGCTTAAACATCGGATGTTGATGAATTAGGTTTAACGTCCCGAAACTACACTGGGGCTGTGAGACGCTGTATAGTGTAGGCCTATATATACGGATTAATTTTGATTCCCAGTTGTTTTGGGTAAACGCCGCTGTTTCGACCAAAACCAAGCACTACTTCAAAACTGGACGGCACACACGTTCTGTGTGGTGCGTGTCCCGTCCCGTCTTGAAGTCGTTCTAGTATTATTTTTTTTTTGCGCAGAACAGATCGTTTGTACCCAAAATAATTTATAACAAACTGGCCCCGATTGCAGCTTTACTAGCACATGTTGTACTAGAACGCGCACCCGAAACATGAGGTGGCACGAGCGATTTTGCAAATGCGTCCCCGTCGGAATGCTGTTGCCGCCTCCAGGAATTGAAACCGTGACCTGGTGCTTATAGCAGTTAAACAGCGGCATGTTGTGTCACCGCGGCGGACGGAGTCGTAGCTTAAAAGAGGAATCGATGGGCAGGGCTCGGTATTCAGGTTTATACATACAAGCGTCAGTATGTACAGGTAATAATAATATCGCTTCTCTCTAGGCACGCGTTTAAGAGTTTGATTTAGAACCAGCTTGTATATGCCTAAGTGACCTTGCATATTTTCGCCAACGTACACTGAACTCGTGCGTGTGCGCTGCACGTGAAAGCAAGAGTGTTCACAATTAACGCGTTGCGTCCGCACCAATTTATATCGCACTACTTCGCCACATTTTCTTCTAATTGGAACCGCTGCGGTTGCTTAGTGACTATGGCATTAAGCCGCTCAGTTCGAGGTAGCGGGTTTGATCCGGGTCGCGTCGGCCGCATTTTGGTGGGTGAGAAATACAAAAAAAAAAAAAAAAAAAGAAAAGCTCGTGTGCTTAGATTTAGGTGCACGTTAAATAACGGTGGTCAAAATTAACTTTGAGTCTCCTACTACATCGTTATTCACAATAAGAGCGTGGTTTTTGGCATGCAAAGCGCCAGAATTTAATTTTCTTTTTACTTTTCGAACTTCTAGAAAACCTGCTGAACGTTCGCGTGCATGGTGTAGTGATCTAATCGAAAAGTTAAAGCGAGAACATGACGACAAACTGTTTGGCAGTTTGGGTAGATAATAAAACGACTAACTATATTGCATACGAGTGAAGAGAGGGGGGGGGGGGCGTGTAACAGCGGTTTGAAGAAAACCTGCGGTGCTTTGACTTACTGCTTTTTCGAGGGAATACACATAGGATCTCATTATGTGGCCAGGGCAAAAGGGGTACTGGTGTTTTCTCGCCAAGCATGGCTGACATGAGCAAGCTCATTCCTCCTTAAAGTTGGGTTCCCCAGAATACCATTGGATCGGGCCGCCGATGTCCTGGGGTACGAGTAAATGTCATTTAGGCTTGTGCGTGCAGATGCCGCATATATAGCATAGTGTCTTGCCGCAAGTCCCTGCAGCCCGTTTGGCTGTCTATTCTAACCCTATTGTGCTTAAACACACTTTCACATATCAAGGAAACTTGGAACAACTTTCTCACCTTTATTTTTGGCCATGGAGTGTACACTTGTACAAAAAGAAAAATGAATTGTTATTCAAGTTATAATTCAGTTAATGCGGTGATTGATTAATGAGTAATTTCTTTTTCTGAATTTCTTTGCTCTCTAGCGTATCAAGAAAAAGTGAAATGAGATGCGAAGGGCGGGGAGGTTAACCGGAAGGCAAGCATTAACTTTGCTACCCTGCACAGTGGGAAAGGTAAGGGTAGACAGAAAGATGAAAACACAAGGCACACGAGGAGAGAGAGAGAGAGAGAGAGAGAGAGAGAGAGAGAGAGAGAGAGAGAGAGAGAGAGACGGAGAGAGGGAGAGACGGAGAGGAAAACAATACGTACGCGGAGGCGCTGAGGTTCCTTCGTCCAAGCGACCTAGTTGAACGACTCTGACACAGGCTATTTTAGATAAGTATGAAATACCGAATTGAGAAATGTATTTGAGATAGAGTACTAGGTACTCACAAAAGTATTTCGTCACTTCAAAAATACTGACAAGATACCTTTTAAAAATGTTATCTTAAAAAGGCGATCTTCTTTTGAAAACTTCCTTTTGAAAGTTAGGCCAATGCAGCACCAACGTTGTTTCGCGGGCCTTGGAGCCCATTTTTTGCAGTGGTACGCACTCACTTCAGTGTTACTGATATAAACTAATCGACTTTCGCAACATGTCGCCCTTCTTATTCTAAAGCGCATGATGCAAGCCAGCTGCAAGAAAGTATGCCTGTCTGATTTTGAACTATTGGCTTGTCAAGATTGGGAGCCTAGCTTTCTTTCTTTCTATACTTTGTTCTTTCTTTTTTTTTGTTTACTCTGTAAGAGTAGCCGGCTGCGTCTTTCCAATCACGCCTGCAAAAACGTGCGAGGCCGAATTCGTCTCAAACACTCACAGACACGCCCATCACCGCCGATGTCTGGCGAAAGCTTCAAGCGACGGAAGTGTGCCTGATACATTCCGCGTCCCTTCAATTCAACGCCTTCTCGAGTGCCTCAGCTAACACACCTTGCACATCGAAGTCGCTCGCGACATGGAAAGTTTTGCATGCTGCGAGGCCACTCGCGTGCTCAGCCTGTGCCCCTCGCTCTTATGGCGATTTTGATGCAACGTATCTTTGTTTTCATGAGCTGACGTGAAGGCGCGACAACGACGGTGGACGAAGAAGGAACACACACACACACACACGCACACGCACACACACACACACACACACACACACACACACTTCCAACACTGCGCCTTCACTTCAGATCATGCTTAACCAACACGCCCAACTATCAATTCTAACGTAATATCTTTGTTTTTTAGTGTTTGTTATCAGTGCAAATTCTAATCCGATTAAAAACAAGTCTCGAATCGATCATTTTATCTGTTACGTCCACACTAACTGCCCCTTCTTCCCACTTCCAGCTTATGTGCCACTCGGGTATACGTGTGCATCACGGTCAGCACGACGGCAATATCGAACGGATAAATTGCGTCCACCACTTCCTTGTAAAGTGTAATCTAGATGGCCATAGCACTTTCTTCTCTAGAGCCTAATATGTTGCTTATACGATGTACTCATTCACGCGCTGGGTAGAAAATATTTGTTGCGATTTGCTTTCTTAACAATTCTTAGTTAACCGCAGCATCGTTCTGCATTCTGAGTCAAACATTTTTAAACATTGATATATCTGAGGTTCCAGCTGTAATGCACAACCGCGGCTTTAATTCCTTGCCATCAAAAACAAACGCAACTCCGACTAAGGCGATCTGTCCTCCAGGATAAGCCACCTCATTTGTATTGAAGTATTAGATGGATATTTCCTCGGTACGGGCTCAGCGATCCAACAGTAGCCGCTGATCGAATGAGAGCACACAAAATCGTTACCGGAAGAGACATTACTGATCCTGACGACGATAAATACAAATTTCAACTGAAAACATAACGGCTGAGAAAGCGGCTCTACCGGATCGGCTTACTCAATAAAAAGCAAGAAAGAAAGTAAGAGAAAAGGAAGTGCCGGGGTTGTGGGCAGTGTGCTGACGCAAATTAAAGGCCGTCTACGTCGCGTTCCCCTGCGGTGTGCGTGTAGCCCTAAGATCGTTTGGTTCCCACCCACTCATGGGAGCACGTTTAAATTTATACACAGAACCAGCTCCGTACATCTTTAGAGACGATCGAAGGTCGCTATCATAAAAAAAAAAAAAAGAAGGAATCTGATTCGTTCGAGCCCACAGAAGCCATGCCAGAAACAAGAAGCCATAAATTGAACCTTATCCCAGTAGTTCTTTGACAGCGTCGGTTTTCCACTCCCCCAGGAAACTTCTGCAAGTACAACTTCGGAGCTTCAAGATAGTTACTCTATTTCTGTTAAGTTTTGGACTCGGTACGCAACCATTAGTTCTTTCGCGGAACATATTTAAAACTATCAAATTGATTTAAAGCGCATATAACGAAAGCGATGATTTTCCACAACTCATCCAATTGACATACTTACCTCCTCCCTCCCTTCTTAACAAATTTCAGGCTGCTATGCCTCTCGACAGCACGTATAATGAAGAAACCCAAGGAGACATGATATTGTCAAAGTTTGAAGCGTGGAAGGCGTAAGGCAAGCTGACCATGAATATTGATTGAGAGAAATGCAGGACAAGCGATGGTTGGTGAGTCTTCAAGTATACCTTTACAGCTTCATTGGGATTACTGGGAGAACACGATGGCTTGCATCCCGTTTTCGAGTGCTGTGAAGATCGGACTACGAAACTCAATGCGAGAAATCCGTCTTCATGCATAGTGCAAGTTAGAACTCACCTCTAAAGAATAAGTATTCCCGTAACTGCGCTTTGACTGAGGTCAATAAATACGATTATCTAGTGGTTACGGTTACGATTCGCCTGACGTGGTTGACCCATATTAATAAAACCTGGTCATCTTCCTCTAAAAAGCTTCGTTTCGTACGGCGTGCACACACTATATAGAGTGGTTTTATGTTTCTTTATAACTGCATCAAATCTTTAAAAATTGTCTGTGACAGATGACACAATCCCAACCCTTGATGTTAATTACCCGATGAGGTGCCCATTACTTCTACAAAAAATCAGAATGCTGAATTGAATAATTAACATAATCAGGGTAATTAATTTTTAAATGATTTACTCGATAGCATATATTTCAAAGTACGAATTGCAGCTAATGAGTTTGCAAGGCATATCGACTTGGACCGAATTTCGAGGATGGCACCCATAGGCACCGACTACGAGAGGGCTCAGAGGCCAGAGCACCCTCCGGAGTATTCTGGAGGGAGCAGAGCCCCCCCCCCCCCCCCCCATCTAAAATATCATTACCAGAGTTTTGTCCTTCACATCATTTCAGGTTTCTTATGACTTGCCTCGACCTTTTCACCTAAAATTTTATTGGGGCTAATAGCTTACTGCATGGTTGTTTGCGCGGACGTGCACGGCTTTTAATTCATACTTTCGCTTTATTTCTGCAAATCCTGACAATAGGAGGACCCGCGCATTAGAAGCACTAGCGGTGGCTGCCTCATCCGTATTTTCTCACTTCAACATTGTTTTAAATTTCCACTGTAAGCACCACGTGCATATACAATATATTTAAACATACACACAGGATAACGTCCTTTATATTTTTCAAAGAGATAAAGGTAATCAATAAAAATTGTATTTAAGGGTACGAACAGCCTATACCCAGAGAATGAATATGTTGCTTTATGTTCCCCTCGTTTCAAATTGCTTTGCGTGATCTTTTGACCCTGAAAAATGTGCCACCCTCTCCCTCAGGTTCTACTATTCGACGCTTAATCGGCCACCATACGTTGTTCCCCCAACACGCCGGCCACGACGCATTGGCCATCTCCAGTGGCTAGCACAACCACATTCAGGCACAAATACATTTTCAGCCTCATTTTTCTACCGAGCATCTAAAGACTGGAATGGCCTTCCTCATCAAATCGCTGCCGTCACCTGCTCTTCACAATTTGTTCAAGATGTAACAACTTTTTATTTACAGAATTGAATGCATTATAACACTTGTTTGTATATGTTGTATCCCCACCCCTTATGTAATACTCCTACTACGGTGTCTTTAAGGCAATGAAATTATGTGAAAATGAAATTAAAGGGGAAGAAACCCCCCCGCAGACTTCAGTGACCTTTTCGGCAGTCTTCTATCAATGGTGTGTGAAATGCACGTGAATGATATGCGTCTCAGTATTGCTTCCATTTCCAGTAAGCAATGCTAACGACTGATGAAAAAGAAATTCTTCTAATAATTTACAACTTTTGTTAGCGATGAAGACATCGTCACTTGCATGCAGACATCATAAATATATACAGAGTGTCTCAATTAACTATCATGCACCCACATACCCAGATTTAAAGATAGAGCAGTTACGTTACTTGAAGAAAACCTAGATAAAATTGTTTCCGGTACAGTGGAATAGTTGCCAGTAATCTTTTCAGTACTGAGATTTAATTAGGTAATTGTTATTTATTATCTAACTCAAGACGTACTATCATAATAAAATGTCAATGAGGCATTTGTAGGCACAGCCAAGGGACATCTAACTGCGGTATCTTGAGCGACGTACTTAGTGCGTACTAATTTTCTTTCCGACTGATAAATAAACCCCGCGAAATATGAAGAATACCACATGGCTGCGTTCCCACCCGGATCATAAAGCAGCGCCCTCGAACAGGCTCCATCTGAGTTATCCAGAACGAAATAAAGTAATTAAAGAAAAACATTGTGATCGAGCTAGTGCGTTATCTGCCGCACCCTGGCCGAAGTAACACGACGCGTTTGGTTTCAGTTGGATACAAGCTGCCGTAGCTGTTGTCTTAGCGTAGATAAAGTGCACGGAATATTTTTTTTTTGCCACAATACCTATTGCCACAAAAGCCAATTGACAACGTCAGTGCAAATGTTTAAAGGTGCATTTTGCTTCGTCCCAGTCGCCATGTCTATCTCTAATGAGTAGAACTTGAAGCATGACCTGTTCTTCCCTTTTCGCCCTCCCCAAGTGTAAACTATCCAACCGGGCACGTCCTTGGTTAACCTCTCTACCTTTCCCTTTTCGTTGCCCTCTCTCTGTCTCTCATGATCCTTGCCATGGGAGCTGAAATGGCAACAAGAGGAAGGCCGCAAATATATATCAGTCATGGAAGTGTGGAGGTAGACCAAACGCATTGACTATCATCAGAAATTATGAAAACATGAGACAAACCAGCAGCTTCCAGAAACAGCGGCGGATGACTTTAGTCTTAGCCTACGCACGGATGTTATAGCATTTATGGCCTCAAACCTTCATGCTAGTGTGCGGGACGCGGCCGCCCACGTGCCAATTTCAAAGTCATCAGTTTGGAGGATTCTAAATGACTCGGCCTTTCACTCGTACCACCTTAACCTGCACCAGTGCTTGGAAGATAGGAACCTGCATAATCGTCTAACTTTCTAGAATTGGGTCCTCACAAAAGCCGATGAGTCACCTGGCTTTTTTGAGCCATTACACGTGCACAGATGAAGCCAATTCTTGCAGAAAAGGCCATGAAAATTTGCATAATGCACACTATTGAAGTGACTCCAATCCACACTGGGTAAAGTGCAATCGGCGCCAGTACCAGTGGTCGCTCAACATGGGGTTCGGAATTTACGCCGGTGCTATAATCGGTCCACTCTTCTTCGATCACACACTGAGTGGACAGCCTTACGTGGACGAAATGCTTGAAGAAGAAGCGGATCAGTTTCTCAGCGAAATCCCGCTGTCACGTCTTCCACTTCTGTGGTATCAGCAAGATGGAGCAGCAGCACACAACAGCAACCGAGCACGAGACTGGCTGGATGCGACTTTTCATGCGAAATAGATTGGAAGGCACGGGCCTGTAAATTGGCCGGCTATAGGTCACCTGACCTTTCTTCACTCGATTTCTTTGGTGTTATGTGAAAGGTCGTGTTTACATGATCGAGGCGGGCGTTAGATGAGCTCAAGGCAAGAGTAACGGATGTCTGCCGCAGAATTCCAGCGTCGGTCATCAAGGAACCTACAGAAGATGTGGTAAAGTGGACTCAGTACGGCGTAGCTGTAGAAGGACACCTATTCGAACACGTCCTCTAGGTAGCAGCTCGTGTTCAACGGCGCTCACGAATTGATAGATAATAAGGGCCCGCTGAAATCGGATGGTTTTAAATGCGCAAGCATTTCTATCCTTACCCAACGGAAAAACCGTCCCTGCGTCCATCCCGTAATACGATCGCGTTTAACGTAGCGCCCACAGCAGCGAGCCCCTCCCCCTTTCTGCCGGGACTGCGGCGCGACCGAAACGTTGGAATACTTGCTGTGTGAGTGCCAGACTTTCTCGAACACGCGCGCGGCCCTCGCAAAAGTCTACCGTATACTCAACCTCCCCTGTGCAACGGTGGACAACCTACTGCACCCCTCGGGCTGCATCTCGAGCCAGAGGCGCCTCTTCCGAGCGTTTCTGGTGTTCGCCGAGGACATCGCCCTAGCTGATCGTCTCTGAGCCCCCTCCCCACGCCTACGGCGGTTCGGCCGCTGCTGCTCCATCCCTCTTTCTTCCACCACTCTTTTCTATCCCTTCCCCCCTGTGCAGCACGGTTGAGGTGTCCTCATCTGAGAGACAGTTACTGTGCTGCACTTTACCCCAATTCTTCCTTCCTCAAACAAGAATCTCTATCTCTCACCTGCGTGCAGCCTCTCACCTCAACGCCAACGAAGCGGCGAGAACACAGCGCTCACGGAGCTCTGAGCACATGCCGCATTTTTCCGCGTTCGTAGGAGGGAAAGGGATAAGTAGAAGGCAGGGAGGTTAACCAGAATAATGTCCGGTTGGCTACCCTACACCGGGGGAGTGGGAAAGGGGGAAACAAAGATAACAGGGAGAGAGAGGAGGGAAGGAAAGAAGGAAATTGCGGTGAGTTCGCTGGCATGTGTGGTCTTACAGAAATTGCATTAATAGTCACAGATGGTCGCACAAGCCCGTCGTTCTTAAGAAGCACAAAAGCGCCTTCACCGCTTTATGGGCCGACGGGCGATGGGAGCGCTGTTCCAGCAGCACCTGCACAGAAAGCGGCCGATTGTCCAGTTTTTGGAAAGCTTTGGCAAGTTCTTGTCCCTCTGGGGTGTATCATGGACAGTGACACAGCAGGTGGTCGATGTTTTCTTCGGTGCCACAGACCTCGCATGCTGCACTGTCAGTCACTCCAATTAATGTAGAGTATGCCTTTGTGAAGGCAGCTCCTAACCAAAGGCAACAGAGAAGCGTAGCTTCACGTCGAGGAAGTCCGAGTGGAGACCGGAGTTGCAGGGAGGGGTTTAGTCGATGCAGTCGTGTAAGTCGTAAGTTTGGCGAGTTCCACTCGGCCAGTGTGAGACTGCGTGCCAGGTGTCGAAGCTACCTTGCAGCGTCTGCCCTCGAGAGGGGAATTGGAACGCTGTGCTCTTCTTGGTGTGCTGTGCGAGCAGCGTTATCGGCGGAATCATTGCCACTGATTCCACAATAGCCAGGTACCCATTGAAAGACGACCTCGTGACCTTTTTGTTGTACGGGATGGTAAAGTTTCGCGATTTCATATGTCAATTGGTCATGGCATCCGTGTCGGAGAACTGACTGCGTGCACTGTAATGCCGGTTTTGGATCACAGAACACAGCCCATTTTCTAGGTCTTTCAGAATCAATGAATTGCAGTGCTCGACGCAGGGCCGTTAGTTCTGCCGCAGTTGAGGCCGTGACATGCAATGTCTTGAACCGCAGTGTCATTCCTCGCGTTGGTATAACCACGGCACCACCAGAACTGCACGACGTAGTCGATCTATCGGTATAGATGTGCACGTGGTTGCTGTACTTTTCATGCAAAAGAAGTAAGCTCAGCTGTTCTAGAGCAGGGGCCGGTGGATCTGTCTTCTTCTGTAGTCCTGGAATCATTATATGTACTTGTGGACGACTCAAACACCACGGAGGAAACGCTGGCTTGGTCGCAGGTGCGTACCCTGAAGTAAACGACGCACGATGTGCACTGACAATACCGCTAAATCTCGAGCAGGGCCTTGCAGCAGTGAGGCTCGCCAAGTGGTGGGAAGGGGTCCTAGCATAATGCCTGAAATGCATACGCATTGTCTCAACGGTAATGTGCGTTGTGATTGGGTAATCCTGCGCAAGGGCAATGGTTTCAGCCGTTGATGCACTGCGTGGTAAGCCAAGACATATCTTAAGGGCCTGGGCTTGAATACTCTGAATCGTACGCAGGTTAGGCTTGCAGGTGCTGGATATTGCAGGCAGGCTGTATCGCAGGAATCCAACGAACAACGCCATGTACAGCTGTAACATAGCGTGTATAGATACTCCCAAACGTTTTCCTGCAAGGAACCTGAACAAGTGACAGATAGCAGTCAGCCGCTTTTTCACGTAATTCACGTGCGGAGTCCAAGATAGGTCTCTGTCAGTTACGACTCCCAAGAACCTGTGACTTTTGCTGTATAGTATAAGTTGCCCGTTAATAGATACGCCGTAAGCAGAAATTCGCTTCCTCGTGAATGCCACCATTGCGCACTTACCGCATGAAATTTCAAGTCCTTGTTCACGAAGGTAGCAAGATGTCATTGTGGCTGCCTTCTGAAGCCGAGCGCGAAGCTGAAGTCGTGTCACACCTGATGCCCAAATGCAGATGTCGTCCGCATAGATGGAAAGTCGTACGGTGCTTGGCAGGTTGTCAACTAATCCAAAGAGGGTGAGATTGAAAAGAGTCGGGCTAAGCACTCCGCCTTGTGGGACCCCTCGGCTACCGTAATGCTCGGATGTCGGGCCATTTTCTGTGTGCACGTAGAATGGTATCCTTTGTAAGTAGCTGCACACCCACATATATATCTTACCACCAAGTCCGACGGCTTCTAACATGCTTAGGATGGCTTCATGGGTGACATTATCATAAGCCCCTTTAACGACTAGAAAGAGAGCAACAGATAGTCGCTTACAGGCCTTTTGGTGTTGCACAAATGTTATCAAGTCAAAAACGTTGTCTGTTGACGAATGGCCACGTCTGAATCCGGCCATAACATCTGGGTAGATTTCCTAGTGCTCTAAGTACCATTCCAGACGTGTTAAAATCATTCTTTCCATTGTTTTTCCGACACAGCTGGCAAGTGCGATCGGACGGTATGAGGAAATGTCCAAAGGCGACTTGCCAGCTTTGAGAAGTGGAATGAGGCGAGTTGACTTTCATTCTTGCGGAACCGTACCCGTCTGCCAGGAGTCGTTGTACAGGAGCAAGAGTGCCTTCCGAGCTTGGTCTTCTAGTTTACACAGGGCACGGTATGTAATGCCGTCAGGTCCTGGCGCTAAGGAACACCTGCACAAAGCCAGCACAGCTTCTAGTTCTTCCATAGAAAAAGGGCATTCCATGCGAGGATCGCGTGAGAACAGTGGGTGGTCGAGCGTTCCCGTACCCGTTCCATCGGAATTTGCTTCGCCAGCAATCTTTCTGCAGAAAGATTCAGCGACGTCAATATCTCTACATTGTAGATGGAGTGCCAGAGATTTAAACGGGTGGCGCTGACCAAAGGTTACGCGAAGGCCATGAACGGTCCTCCATATGAGCGACATAGGTTTTCGCGGATCCAGGGACTCGCGAAAGGATACCCATTGTCGCGAAGCCAGCTTGCTCATGTGACGCTGTATTTTCTTTTGCGTTCGTCTAGCCAATCTCAAATCATAATTGGACTTCGTGCGTCTATATCTTCGCCCCGCACAACGACGAAGCTGCTTTCGTAAGTTGCTTTCAAGATACGGGCCACACCACCGCGCTAGATGTAGCCGCCGCCGGTGCACGGTTGATCACGGTTCACAATGGTTCAGTGTACCTAATAAATCTTGCATATATTTCTTTCATTTTCTACATCTCCCGTTATGCCTTGATCCTTATCACTCGGTAACCGCGCGTGGTCGTGTCTCGCGGGAAGCGGCCCGCATACTCGAAATTTCTGACGACGGCGACTCGCCCTCGCAACCCCAAAATTCTACGGTCTTCCTCCTCTGGACCCCGGCACTCACCGATGTTCCGCTCGCGGGAAACGAGGCGGCCCACGCCACGGCTCGAGGTCTCACACGCCGAGCCGCCGCTGATTATGAGGCCGCCTCCGCCCCCGAGAGCGGGGCATCGGATCTGCCGGATCGGGACACTACAACAGAAACACAGCAACAAGAAACACACTGGGCGTGGGGCGATCGCCTAACCACGTTCAGAGACCTCACCCAACACTACAGACTCGAAAGACGCACATTCCCGCCACCGCACGATAAATTGAACAGGAACGAGGCCGTAACATTACGCTTGCTCCAGACACACACCTACCCTAGCCCCGCTATCTTACACCACTGCTATCCGAGTTTGTATCCAACAGACGCGTGTAAAACATGCGGACACAGAGCAACGCTGCGACACATGCTCTGGGAGTGTGCCGGCAAAAACGGTAATCAAAGCAGCTCCGTTGGCGACGCGTCCAGAATCGCGGCTGTTGCCAGAGTAGGAGAAGGCTCGAGCTCCGTTCTTCCCGACGCCGCCCCGGATGCGGGAGCCGCCGGGGACCTTCTCCGTAGGCGTCGCCGCCGCTGGGAGGCGGCTATCAGAAGTTCAGAGCTGGCAGACCAGCTCTGGGCCGTCCGGCAAGCCAAAGATGCCGCTCGAGTCCAAGAACTTCGAGCCGTCACCTGAGGCCACCACATCAAGAACTGCCGGACTATTCTTTACTAAAGTTTCTTCTTCTTCTTCTTCTACATCTCCCTGGTAATTTCATCGCACGTCTACATCCACTGCGTGCTGTCTGTAACACCAGTGAACATTGGTTCTACTCGCCTCTTCTACGTCGTCTGGTGCAGGCCTCACTTCACAATTGGGTGTTGCAACCGCGCTTCTCCGTTTCACGGTTCTTTCGCGGTCGTTCTCGCAACTGTACGAAACACACCAGCATACTATCACGAAACCCCACGTCAGTACTATGAAATGCTTACGCATCATTTAGATAAATCCCAGAAAAAATTCTGCGTGGATTTTCTTTTTTTTCCCTTTTTTTTTGCAGGCGTGCCGATCGCTAATTCGGCTCATTTAGAAGTGGTGCATTTGCGTTCTTGAACGCATCGGTTTTACCTTTGCCATTTCTCTACACGTGAATAGCTTCCCGGTCTGTTTATTTCGCTTTTATTTTTTGCCACGAACCTGTTTTTGCAGCTCGTATACACTCGAATAAAAAATAAAAGCACCCCTTTAATTTGGCTTTGGTCTGAAGCAAGTTTCTGGCGCGAAATATAGCTGCGCGCGCACTCTTTAGATGCGGTGCAAGCAGAGCCGGGACTTTGAAACTTTCTATACCTATTCCCGGTTGCATTTCTCGTTTCGTGCGTGGTCAGAGTGGCGCTTCGGCAGCGTTATCGAGGGGATTTTGTTATTAATGTGATCAGACGACCTTGAGAGACGGATAATAAGTGTGACTTAGAAATGAGAGGAAAGAATAGCTGCGAAGCCGCGAAACCTGCTGTTGGTGCTCCTATCATACCATTATCAAGTTGATGCGCTTTCTTGTCGGGTTTCCCACATGCAAAGCAGTTGCTTTCAATCAGCTCATTTGAGGGCGCTGCCTTATGATGGGGGTAGGAGAGCATTCACGTGGTATTTTTCATTTTTCGTAGGGTTTCTTTACGAGCCGGAAAAAATTGTACGCACTTAGTACGTCACTGAAAGCACCGTAGTTAGATGTCATTTGGGGGTGCCTACAAATGCCTCATTGACACTTTGATAATTATGACAGTACTTCTCGAGTTAGATAAATAACCATAATTACCTCATTAAATCTCAGTAACGAAAATATTACTGGCGGCTACTCCGCTGTACTGGAAACAATATGCACTAAGTCTTCTTCGAGTAACGCGATTGTTCTTTTTTTAAGTCTTGGTCTTTTAAGCCTTTGACTGCATTGCTGTTCGTGCACGTATCCCTGCCCCCATCTCTTTCTTTCTCTCCCTTCTTTTTATTCCCTTACTCCCTTCCCCCAACTTAGGATAGGCAACCGGACTCTTGACTGGTTAACATCCCTGCCTTCCTTTTATATATATATATATATAACTTGGTGCATAATAATTGGGACACCCTGTATAATTTACTGAGTAACCGAAATGGAGGCCAAGCCGGATTCACTCGAAATCAGAATCATCAGGAGCCATGCGCAGCAGCGCTCATACTCGGACTCACACAAGAAAAAGAGATAGATAGATAGATAGATAGATAGATAGATAGATAGATAGATAGATAGATAGATAGATAGATAGATAGATAGATAGATAGATAGATAGATAGATAGCAGACAGACAGATAGATAGATAGATAGATAGATAGATAGATAGATAGATAGATAGATAGATAGATAGATAGATAGATAGATAGCAGACAGATAGATAGATAGATAGATAGATAGATAGATAGATAGATAGATAGATAGATAGATAGATAGATAGATAGATAGATAGATAGATAGATAGATAGATAGATAGCCAAACTTCTAGAACTTGCTTCATTCCCGCAAATTTAACATTAGCCGCGCCAAACTTACTTAATATTTAGACTGAAGTATAGTGTACTTGAGTCTTTCATTCGTTGCCGCAGTAATTTTGTTCTGTCTTTAGTCATGATCAACCTCTAGTACTTAACCATATCTTGACTACTTCTACTTTTGTGTAATGTTTCTCTTACGAATTGCTTTTTGTTAAGCCGCCCTGCGTGGTCTTCGGACAATACGTTATAAATAAATATGAATACCAGCATGGAGAACGAAATACCCTAATATTCGTGAAATAGAACGTACGAGATTCCGAAAAGAGTTACTGAAGAACTAATATGCAGGATAAAGCTACGTCAGAACTGTGAGAACAAGTTTTGTATAAGATTAGGATTTGCCTGCCTGCCTGCCTGCTGGTGTCTGTCTGTCTGTCTGCTTGCCTGCGTTTGTCTGCTTCTATCTATCTATCTATCTATCTATCTATCTATCTATCTATCTATCTATCTATCTATCTATCTATCTATCTATCTATCTATCTATCTATCTATCTATCTATCTATCTATCTATCTGTTCGTCACATTGTCGACACACAGCTTCTTGCTTCCCACACTCCTCTAATGCGGCTGTGAATTGCATGCTTCAGGAATCCGAAATTCAACTTCTGGCCTGCCACCGCAGTTAATATCTGTCGTATTTATTCTTCTCAGACAAACTCTATCAACCTATCCTTTCTCGCCCTGAACTGTGCCTTTCTCGGCACAGTTCAGAGCGGATGAAGCTTTAGGGCCTTCAATCTTCTCTTCGCCTTCTGTTTTAATGTTCGTGGCACAAGCCATGCCGTACAAAACTCGAGCTAGTGCCGGTAAACGTAGCCCCGCCGTAGCCGAGTAACGCATTTCGGAAGTAAGGAAGGCAACACAACCAACGTTATGTTCGTGCCACCTCGACAGAGCGATTCATCGCAGAGAAATTCGGCTCCGTGTTGAAAGTGCGCTGAGTAGCGCGGCCGTTTAATGTACTCGGAACAACCACGATAGCGAACACATTGTGGTGCGTCGAAAGACTTCTCAATTAATATTCCGCGTTGTGCGCAACTCCTGTTGACAGCTCTTCTGCACGTGCATCACGCTCAGACGTTCTCTTTCGCAGCAGCGTCAGCTCATCGTCAGAAACACAAAAAAGTAAATACACGAGAAAAACAGTGGAAGTGGCAATAGCAGACGCGATCAAAAAGCAGCGCCGACGTTAACGATGATGGGGCGTGTCGTGCGCACT
This sequence comes from Dermacentor variabilis, assembly GCF_050947875.1. Classification (NCBI taxonomy): domain Eukaryota; kingdom Metazoa; phylum Arthropoda; class Arachnida; order Ixodida; family Ixodidae; genus Dermacentor; species Dermacentor variabilis. Next base: position 114,594,813 of record NC_134568.1, on the reverse strand, counting down.
GCCGGCTCGCGAATGCCCTGCCAATCGTGACGCTTTGGTCACGCCAGGATCGGATCGCGCCGCGAGCCGTGCCTGCCACGGGAGAAACAAGGATAGGAGCGACGCACGGCCCCGAAATATGTGGCCAAGATGGGGACACGTGATTTGAAGCGCGAGGTGGAACTGCAGGACCCCGAACGCGTGCAGCGTTGGCCGATGATGGGCCGATATAGGGAGCGGCTCGGCGGGGACGGCTCCGGTGAACGGGCTGGTCGCTGCGAGCCGCCACGTCCGGCGCGGCGATGCGATGCTGGCGCGCGCGTTGACAGCCTTTCTGCGCGCGCTGTCAAATTGAAGACGGGTTCCTTGGTTGGAAAAACAAAAAACGAAACTCGCATTGCTACAGTCGGAATCGCTACACCTAAGACAACCGTACGACAATATGAATCAGGCAACGCCATGCGTCCCTTTACCGCAGATCGGTCTGAATGTTGCCTGCACTACAAATTTTACGAGTTAAACTGGTCATTGCGCTCAACATACGATGTTGCGCATTCTGGTGCGTTGCATTATGTTCTCCGAATAATCTGGAGCCCCTGTTGGTCTTAAGGACTCCGACGGTGGCTCTATGGCGTATACTTGCGTCAGTACTTGAGCTTCAAGCTGCGGTGCGTTTATTTTTATAATTATTAGTTTTCTCCTTTAGTTCGTTTCCTAATGATAAAGCATTATATGCCCCATTACGCGAAAATTCGTCAGCGTCGGCGTGACCGAAAGATAATACCAAAATGGCCGACGGCGCAAGGGGCTAAAGTACGTCAAAAATGCTCGAAATGAATTTTCTCAGGGAGATTCCCGTAAACAGGGTAAATCAATGGCTTTGAAAAGAAAATTTGGTACATTTCGGTCTAGGTGGGAATCGAGCCGTGGCCACCGGGGTATGAGACGAGCTCGCTTCCCCGAAGCCACGGCGGCTGCACGCTTCTGGCTGACTATAAAGGTGTTGCCTAGTGCGTGCGTTATTGCAACGTCACATCGCACCCATCTGGCTGACCAAAGGTGTGGTCTATAGTGGGCGCTTCACTGGGCCCGCGACGGCGCAGTCAACGGGCAGGAGGTGGCGCTACGTCATGAGGGTATAAAGTGAGCGCGTTCATGACGTTCCGAGGTCTATAAACAGTATAATGCTTTCGCATTCCCACACGTCAGTAATCATAAATGTCTTTGCCGATTTTTTTAAAAATTTAGCGGAGAAAGCACCGCCTCCGTGGTATGCATGTGCTCCTGGACTTCTATGGAGCAAGATTTAACAACACCTGTTATTAGCCTTGGGTCTGTGTTTTTGTACCCACTACGTGAATTTATTTTTGTGCGAGCGCATGACGTGTAATCTTTCAGAATTCAAATTTCTGACTGTTCTTGTGGCCATTTAACAATTTTCGTTGAAGGCAGCATTTCTGAACAACAACAAACTAAACCTGGGTGAAACACATTCGTTGTTTACGTAAACACTTGGCGTGTTCGATCACCGGCACGTTAAGAAAAGTTCAATATTAACTACCTGAAGGTTTCTAATACATCTGGGTGCGTCGCCCAGAGCGCCGCTTGAGGAATTAATGCTCCAGTAATACGGGAACGCACGTGGCTTGTCTCTCCCATGGTAGCGCAACTGCGTGCTTTGCTCTGCCTTGGATAATATGGAAGCTATAGTGGTTATAACTACGCATGTTCATTTATTCGAGGAAATGCACCCACGTGCGAACAGTATTGTATAAACAATAAGGGGTGAGCTCATACCGAAAAAAAAAATAGAAATAACGAACCGAATTTTCTATTTGATTTCGTCCTCGAATCGAACAGCGGCTAGTTGCGAATATAATTTAGAAACTTATTTCGAATAATACACGCTGACGGGCGAATGTCTGGGGATCCTATTTGACTTAAAAAAGACATTGACTCTACCGAATCGCAAAGTGGTATTACCAGATTATGTACGCAACATACGTATGTCACCGCGAGTCAGTGCCGTTGCGTAGAGTATATCGTCATATGTCAAGTTTTCGGAGAGCAAGTCATAACCACTATGATTCCATTTAGGATCTGAACCAGAGCTTTAAATTGAATCTGATGTCGTCTGTGGTTCTAGCGATTAAGCTAGAATTGTTCTCAAGATCAAATTTAAGCCAATCATGATGCTGGACATATCATTAGGCAACGCGGCCAGCCAACGGTAAAGAGAACTTACGAATGAAAAGCTTCGTGAATTTGGTCCCAGTTTCTCGAGTTTCTATATTATGGCAATATTTGTAAGTTTAGCGGGACGTCACAGTTTTAATACCTGATGTTGTGTAGCACCGTGAGCAGCAAAATCGACCAATAATGAATCGTTGTGGCGAACTGCAAGAAAACTAAGAAACTTTGTGCACATGCAATGTATAGTAGTACTTTGTGATTATAATTGGCTAGAACGTCAAGCGAACCCTTTCTTTCTTTCTTTCTTTCTGTTACTGGAGCACTGTGACAGCATCCAGGTGCGGATAGCTCATCTCGGAAACAAGAAGAAAAATAAGCTTGCTTTTTACTTTATTTTTGTCGCGTCGGAAACACGAAAGTCGAAAACGTCGGAATTCTTTCTTAATTATGGGGTTTTACGTGCCAAAACCACTTTCTGATTATGAGGTACGCCGTAGTGGAGGACTCCGGAAATTTCGACCACCTGGGGTTCTTTAACGTGCACTTAAATCTAAGTACACGGGTGTTTTCGCATTTCGCCCCCATTGAAATGCGGCCGCCGTGGCCGGGATTCGATCCCGCGACTTCGTGCTCAGCAGCCCAACACCATAGCCACTCAGCAACCACGGCGGGTCAAACGTCGGAATAGTTGTGCGGTTATTAATGATCAGTTGGATACTTGTTTCCTGTTGCAATTCGAAAGGCAGCATGTTCGGTACACGATGAAACCAGCCAGCGAGTCAAAACAAACAAACGAACAAACAAACAAACAAACAAACAAACAAACAAACAAACAAACAAACAAACAAATAAATAAATAAATAAATAAAACTGGTACGGTCACGTTTCGAATTGTGAAATTCACAGAATAGCTCAATGCTCACTAATCCAAGTTTGATTTCCTGAATCTTCAGGAGTGCACTACGGGAGATGTGAGCCATCTGAAAGTACGTATATGCTGTTGCACTATTCGAAAGGGTGCGCGCGATACGCTAATGACTACTACTAGTAGTGGTAGATGGGTTTTCTGCCTGACGCTCGGCTTATGGCAACTGGTTAATGACAGTTTCTCCGTATGTACATAGCGCTATCTCGATCTCTCTTTCTCTAATTTTTATACAACTGGTAATGGTGATAGTGAAAAACCTCTCTTTGTGTACCTTAAAAAAAAAGTGGAACGATCACTTCTTTTGTCACTGAGCACGCGTGGCCCTGAGAATGGTTCCCAGTTTACGATCTTTCTTGAGATTTGAAAATACGTATAGCTGCTGAAAGAAAAACGCTTCGATATCCGTTCGCTATGTCTTTCCCTCGTATTTAGCTTGCTTGTGACAGTCAAGTCTGAGGTGCTCGTGAGTACCAGCATTCAGAAAGCAGCCTTTACGGTTTCAATGACAGGCAATAGGCTGCTGCTGGGCGGAATCGCAAAGGAATTCTGGGAAATAGCTGCACGATGGTGAACAAAAAACAGAGAGCGCCATATTTTTTTTTTTTTTTTACTTCTTCGCAGCCCCACCAAAGCACTGTTTCGCAGTGCTCCCCGAGTGACGCGGCTCCTCCTCACGACGTGAGCGAAATCTTATATGATGGGCCAAGTAGCTACATACGCGCACCAGGCTCCGCAGTGGGTCGCGCAGTAGTCGCCTCGTAAGAAGAGCCCGCCATCTTCAAGAGGCGGCGACCGCTGTCGCGGTCAGACGCTCGGGGATCTCGGAGCCCGCATATACATGCGACGTCACCCACCATCGGTGTTGCCGGTCGCTCGCTGTTTGCGTTACGCGACCTGGCACATCGCAACTGTTGCACGCTCGCAAAGTTTGCGTGTGTTTGTATGCGCGCCCCGCAATCGCGCTCGCCTCCGAGAGAGAGAAAGAAACAGGCGGTGGGGGGGAAGAAGGGTTGCCCGGCTAGTTTCGGTTCCCTTCCTTCCGAGGAGCCCTGCCCTCCTCGCCGCTGCCCTCGGCACCTGCGTCGCTCGATGATTTGCGTCCGCCCGAGAGAAGTGCCAGTGAGCTCCGCGTGCTCGCGCCGTCTCGAACTCGCCCGTTTGCTCTGCCGTGTTGTGACAGCTTCCGCGCGGGACGACGACGGCTGCCGACCGCGGCGGCCGCCCGCGTGACCTGCGGGCTGTCGCTTCGAGACCAGGAAGCCGGCCGGCAGCAGGACTGCCGGTGCCCCTTCCCCGTTGTCGCGGCGAAAGGATCCCGCATCGTCCTGTCGCCAGTGGAGAAAACTGCGCGCCGACGAGCTGCTGCTATCGACGGACGTCGAGGCCATGCGCACTGGTGAGTCGCCGATTCCGCGGGCCATGTGCGGTATAATACAGTGCGGCGATCCCCTGGCGTGCTCGCGAGCACCGTGCTGACACAACTACTCCTGACGACGCCTCGGTCAGGGGTTGTCCTGTCAGCGTGTCGTGTAGCACTCGTAAACGGATCCTGGCCCATTTCGTCGGCGTTCCGTGCTGCCTCGGACTCCGAAGCATTGTCGCACGTGCCTTGTGAACGCTCTCGTGAGCGCGCGGTTTGCGAGGATGTTCGCTTGGAAAGGGTGCCGACATATCTATACTAAGATTGTAAGGACGGATTAGTTTCAGCAGCCGTACCGTAAAGGTGTGTTTGAAATGCTCCATCGCGGAAGTAGTCTGTCCTGGCGAGACATCGGGACCGTCTTGAAGTGACGAGTTCTTCGGAACAATGATACGTTGAGATATGATGTAGGCGTGGTGTGGCATTTGCCCGCGATGCGTTGCAGCAATGTTTGGACGGATAGCCCTAATTTGTCGAATATCGCGTGTCTGCATGAAGACCTCTGCGGGACTGCGCGGTTTCGCCAGGCCTTTCTAGCATTATCGTAGAAATTAACACACATCATGCTTGCTCCTGAGAGTTTTGCTTTTTGTTGCCTTCCGAGGATAGTAAATGCAACTGGAACTAATTTTCTGGATAGGGCTCTAAATTTGCCTTCGCAATCCTTTCAAATTCTGTATTTTTCTGCTTAAATGTTAAGTCATGCGTTTAATTAGGACACTATTACTCGAAGGGTGGATAATATGTGCAACAGAAACTACTTTGAAATACGCAGTTTATGAATATTTTTTCGCGAATATGTCTAGAATAAGGCGAACTGCACAGTAGAACGTGGAGTCAGCGCCACACAAGGCGGCACATGAAGAGAGCCCCCAAGACAAGTTCTAGTAATCCGAGTGAGAACAAAAGAAAGTTTGCAAACTTGCGGAATTCGCGGCGCACTTTAAGTACCATGCGGACTGCGCCAAGGTACGATAATCCACTGTACACATCTCACAATGAACAGGCACGCGGTTCTGGAAATCTATGCTTGCGGTATTTCTGAGACCAAATCTTGAACTATTTAGCTCTACTTTTTTCTTGTCCTTGGGTTTCCTTGTCCTGCTCCTGCACGAATTTCAGAAGCCGCAGATAAACATATGTACGTAATAGCTATGTTCATTTTTCTCTTGACCACGGACGTTCCCAAGAGTCACGAGAAAATTCGCAGACACTAAAGAAAATGCGCAGATGAGTTCGCTGTTGCCACTTTTGCTACCACGGAAGGCAACGAAATGGCTAGAAACCACTAAGAAGTTGCCACGCTGTTTGTTTTTTTTGCGTCGTTTAGTGGTTACCGCGTCCTTCTGATGCCGCAGTACTTGGATACTTCGCATAACTATTGACTGTAACTATTGAGAAGTGATACATCGTCAGGCGACTTCGGCAGACCTCGTTCGTAAAATCAGTACTGCTGTTGAAACATACAGGGATGCTCTTATATTGTGTACGCGTTGAAAATAAAACAGCAACACTTACGGGGACGTTGCACGACCGTGCTACATCGCGTGCATTTGGAGAACGTCTCAGAGGTAACCCTGCGGGCAAAGAAGACAAAGAGTCGAATTCACAAAGGTTTTCGTTCGTAAGTGTTCTTTGGCATTGGCTGGCCCCTTTCGATAATATGTCCAGCATCACGATTAGCTAGAAATAGCTTTTAAGAATGGTTGTAGCTTAAGAGCTTTTTGTGAATACGGGCCTAGCACCTTAACTGGGCCTCTCTCTAACGAGGAAAAAGTTGTGTATCCTTCGGTAGCGCACGTTGACTACAAGCCTATTCGCAATTATAACATAAGACAACTGCACGCCTATCCGGAAGCTGTGGCCCTCGTGTGTTTCCGCGCACTTGGACCGTACACTGGTATACATTTTGCCTTGTTTAGTGCGTGTCCTGGTATTATATGCTATAGAATTCTGATAACGTGGGTGAATTTCCTGGGCCGCCTTCAGGCGCACAAGAAATTGAGTGGCCCTCTACGGGGCAACTGGAATATCAATGAACTTCGCACGCAAGACCGCACGTCGCACATTGTTGTGATAGCAACATTTCCCCCCTACGTATACTGAACTAGACGTCACATAAGGTATATATCACATAGGGTATTTACGACAGCTTTTTTTCAGTTAGCCGTTCTCGGTTTAAGAAGGCACTGAAAGATCAGTACCCATTGGCCTTTAATCCTGATAATCGGAAAGCGAAGTGGGTCCACTCGCCTCAGTTTATTCTCGGGAAAATGAATACGCGAGAGTGCGAATCAAGTGAGAGCAGTGTCTCGTATTTACTACGGGAAACTTTCAAAGCAATAATTGTCTGACATTCGTTTGTATCCCTGTATTGATCGCCAGTCTGACTGTAACAAAACAAATGCCAGAGTAGGAGAGGGGAGTGAGGATAAAGAATCCTTACTCCCCAACCCTCCATTACGTTCCGTTTCTTAATTCCGGCTATGTTTATCAGTCGTACGGTATACACACCACAAACGCTTATCCTCCCAGACCACAGGGCGCCTTACGTAATAGGCGTAAGCGATGGGTGACCTTTGGCTGGAACGCTCGGTGCGATTTTGTAATTAAAAATGTCTGGGGCATGAGAGCAGCTGGACGAGTGCAGAAGGGGGAAGCGGGGCCCGAAAACGCCGCACCGTTACGCAACTACTTACTACAATTACCGCGCGCGTAACAACAACTCCGGAAGAGGAAGAAAGAGAGAGAATTAAGAGGCCCGTCTTTGTTGTGGCCGCACGCTTTTGGGGAAGAGGGAGGGGGCGAGGTCCGGAAACGGCGTGTGTTGGTGCACACGCGGCCACAATGGCGACACGCAAATGAGCACGGCAGCCGAGCACGGTATTGAACGGCGCGCGTGACAAGACGAGAGGGGAGAGCCCCCCCGCGCGGTGCTCTTCTTCGGACGCGCGGCCCCGTTTTCGCGGTCACGTCCGCGAAAGACGCCGAACACGGCGCTCCCCTTGTCCGGGCGTCAAAGCGCGCGCGCTAGGGCCGCCGCAGCAAGGTCAGCCGTCGTTGACCCGCTCGCATGGCGGGTCACTACTACTCGCTCCGCCGGGACCTTCCCGCGCAACCAGAACCGGGCCCCCATCGCGCGCGCGTAAGAAAACTGTGTTAACGGGTGACCAAAGAGGGAGCGTCTCAGCAGCGCCCTGAGCAGGAGGACCCCGCGTGCTCGGCTTGACCTCGGCGTGTAGCGTGGAGCGCGGTCGCTCTCGCGAGCTCGCGCCCCCGAGGGGCGCGCGGCAGCAGTCAACCCCGCGCCCGCAGCAACCTCCAGAGTTCATGCGGCGATCGCCCGATGGAATGACAAGGGAGGTTGGAAGGGGGAGGACTGCTTGCGCGGTGGCACGAGAAAAATAAGAAACAGGAATCCTTCGCTTCGTGCTACTTCGGAGAAGCGCCAGAGAAGGGCCGAAATTTGAAAGAAGGGGGACGGGGGGCGGCAGCCCAGCTCGGGAAGGAAACGGCGCTGCTCGTATGCAAATGCTGCAGAGCTGACGCAGGTAACGCAGATGTACGAAGAAGACGACCTATGAGCCTGGCGGGCGATGGAGGAGGAAGTTCGGCCTCGCTTTTCTGACCGAATACGTGCGTGCGGGCCGACTTACTTTTTCTCGATGAGTGGCACGCGCGTTCCCCTCGAGGAGACGGAGGAAGATCGTCGGGGCGCCTGGCTGGTCGCGAACTTAAGCGCGTGGATAGTTGTTGATGCGGGGCTTCTCGTTCGAGGAAAGCGCAGCTGCAAACACAGCGCAAAACGCAGCGTAATCGAGACTAAGCAATCACTAGGCGTGGCCGCGTAGACCAATCGCTGACGCGAGTACGTGATCACCTCAATGTGGAGAGAGACCACTAAATTAAAACCAGCGGAAAATATTTAAAAATTAAATTCGGGCGTTTTACGTGCCAGAACGATTATCTGATTATGAGGCATGCCGTAGTGGGGGACTCCGGATGAATTTTGACCCCCTGGGATTTTATGACGTGCACCCAATGCACGGCACACTGGAGTTCTTCCACAACCTCGCGCTTAGCAGCGCAACGGCCATGCAGATGAAAGTAATCAACACTCATGATTTTACTTCTCCGCTCAGCACATACTGCCTTAATTTTTCTCCTTTTTTTCTGCAGCATGCATAATTAATTATTTGTGCGTGGAGGAATGCGAAAGTGAGAGGCAGAAGTGCAACTAAGCTGAGAATATTCTTTTTCTTTTCTTGTTTTCTTTTCGGTCTGCGATGAATCATGTCTCTCATGGCATCACTTTGTTGTAAATCTGTGCGGAGGAAATTATACCTGGAAAGTAAAAGTCAATATAATAGGGCACTGAACTCTGAAACGGCTTGTTTCTTCTGGAACCCAGAAACTCTGCCCTTGCTAAACTCTTGACTTTGGAGCTCACGACCAAAACTATTTTCACCATTTTACTCGTGGAACGGCTACAACACAAGGCAAAAGCATGGAAAATCAAGTGAGGGAGCCAAACGCACACGGGAAGCTGTTATGAGTTAAGGCGTTGGATATTGCATCTGTCTCATACACGGGAACGTTCACCGAAATCCTTGCCCGTTATAGTCAGAGCTGCCGCAAGCGCGGCCGCCGAGGCGGCCATAATTATTTCTTCTCAAATTCCTGCTCTACACTCCGCGGCAGATTTCAGCCTGGACGCCGACGCAGAGCAGGCAGCGATGTTGTTTCTCTGCCTACTTGAGACGTTTTCGCGAGCAGCTTACAAACTTAAAAAAAAAAAAAATGGGGTGGGGGGGGGGGGAAGAAGAGTGGGCAAATCGTGAGACTGACGCAACCGGGTGGGGCCACCGAAAGTGGACACGGCAGGTAATAGCCGTAATCTGCCGGATACACATTCTCCCTTTTGACTTGTCTTATTGCATCACTCACGAAATGTATGTATTTGAGAGGCCGTGACTGTCACGATGGGGGCCGCTCGGCATGTGTACAACGTTTTGGCCCGTGCGTCAACATGGGAGGCCGCGGCGAAAGGCGCGACAAGCCAGAAATCGCTCGGTGGCGCAGAAGAAAAGACAGCACGGTGGTAGGTTGCGACTCGGAGCGTGAGATGACAATGAAGCTTGAGACATCGTTGTCGGCTGGCAAATGGGAAAGAAAAAAAAAATCGCGTACGCTTTTTTTATTGTGTTCTTGTCGCGGGGAAGGCGGTTTGCTCGCAAAACAGATGCGCCACTGTGTCGCCTTGCTGTGCGCGGCAGGCGTCGAGCATGCAGCGATTGCACAAAAACACACTGAAGGTGTGCGTCTCAACGAGAGAGAGGAGGCTAAACGCGCGTGCGCGGAAGGAGGGCAGGAAGCGATGTTTAGGTTGCGTTGGGCCACCCGCGTGGCACACTTCTCGCGCACTGTTGACACCGCCGGCCGCCGTCGTCGTCACTGCGAAACCCTTGCGCGCCGTTTTCGCAATCGACGGCGGTCGCCCTTCTTCTTTCGCAGAAATAAACGGACCGGCGGCAGCCATGTGTTTGTGTGTGCCCTGGAACGGGTTTGTTGTCTCTGGGCTTTCGAAAGGCGCACCCATTGTTGCGGGGATGCCGCGATTCACCAGAACAGCGGAGACCTTGCCGTCCCCACTTGCAGACCACTAAGTGCCGCGGAGTCGCAGCATGCAGCCCGAGACAGAGGAGGAAGCTTCGTAGACGCATGCGCGCAGCTAGCCGCTGCTCGCTCAAGAGTGTCGCCCTCGTTGGCTCCGGGGAGTGGACTCCTTCGGCATCGCCGGTCGTTATGCGCATGCAAACATCCGCAGGAAAGATTGGCAAACGTTTGCGCTTCACGCTCGGCAGCCCAGGGGAAATGAGCATCTCGTCACAGCGCAATCATTCTTTGCGTGTGCGTTTTCCGTCATTCATTCTCGTCGAACATGTCCACGCTGAAGTCTAGAACTCCAACTCTCGCAGCAGAACGCCGTTGTATTGCAGCTGGCAGGCACGCAGCTGGCTCTGCTTGGACTCACCGCAGCGATTTACAATATTTGACAGCTGTATACATATAAGCGCAGAAGTGCGCATATTAGTGTCACCTCCACTTGACTGCTGATTGTCACTTTATTTGTATCGACATACGTATCTGGCACACTTTAACAGGACAGAATATGAGCAGGGTAGATCAAAGACTACTGGTCGACTACGATACATTATCGACTAGCTCGCATGTCGATCCCGAGGCAGTTAGCCCACTTCGAAGATACGTCAATTGGACGCCACACACGCTGCCGCACTCTCAATGACCAGCTAACGCGAGTTCTTTTTTTTTTTTCCCCCGTAATGCCGGTATCAAACGACGCGGGTATCAGGCTGCACAGACACTGTGCGCAGATCGCTTGCGAACCAAAGTTTAACGGTTTACAAAACCAATAAATTTTGAACTCACTCGAGTGCAACGGTGAGTAATCGTAAGCTACTTTGCTACGTCTCTGACCGATGTATAGGAGCCTCCGCTAGGAGGAGTGCACGTCCTTCCAGAAGCGCTTGGATTTAAAGCGGACGGCAGCATCAACTGGTCAGCAGTCGAAATAAGCAAGAGACGTTTGTAGTATTCGCGGGAAAAAAGCAGGGAAGAGATTGATACGACCGGATCCGTTACAGGCATAGGTATCGGTACATGGTAGAGAAGCTTTGAGGAGAGATTCTTAACGGACGTGAAAATATTGGGCGCAGTGCAGCGCAGTAACTGTATCTCTGGAGAGGACACCTCAACCGCACTGCACAGGGGGGAATGGGAGTGAAAAGAGGGGTGAGAGAGGGAGAGAAGCAGCGGCCGAAACGCCGGACGCGTGAGCCGATCAGAAAGGGCGACGTTCTCGTCAAAGGCCAGGATCGCGCGGGAGAGGAGCTTCTGCCTCGAGATGCAGCCCGAAGGGTGCAGAAGATCGTCGACCGTTGCACATGGCCGGTTTTGCGCACGGTAGACTTGCGCGAGGGTCGCGCGCGCGGACGAGCAAGCCGGGCACTCACACAGCAAATGCTACAGCGTCTCAGAGAGAGAGAGAGAGAGAGAGAAAACAATAATGCAAAATGCTATAATTAAAAGCATGTATAGCATACCCGAGTAACTCAAGCAGGCTAGTGACTATTTGTCACCGCCCCGTTTCAAACCAGATGCCAATAAATCGTCATCATTATCAAGAGTAAATAATTGTTCTCTCTTTTTTTTTTTGCGAAAGAAGAGCAGTCGTCCAAACTCACACCGTTCGTGTTGCAGTTAGTGAAGAAAACGAAAGTGTCGCAAGGTGAACTTATTACTGCTTTGGGAGGTTGTTGTTTACATGTCTTTATTCACATTTTTGCCCTTAAATGGCTGCGGTGAATTGGGGAAGGGGGGTGAGCTATGCAGGAAGCGACACGAAGAAAACGAATGTACGATACAAATGCTCGTACATGCTAATTAGTTCAAGCAATTTATCCTAATTTCAGCCTTAATTGCAGGTCACAAATTTTCAAAGTGCGCGTTTCAACACTCTGCAATAACACTAATGCGGCTACGCAATCATGGGGCGCCATTTTGTAGTAATCCGTTTCATTTTCCATTCTTACGTTATGTCATCCGTTATGCCTCGGCGATAATTGCGGCACGGTGGCGTCCGAGGCAACGGAAGAAGAGCCAAACGAAGGGAAAATTATCTGGGTCATTGTAAAATATGGCCCCAGGGTCGGCATAATGTAACGATCCTATTGAAATTATTTACCTTTCGCGCATCGTCAGTGGTCCGAGCAGCGCTCCGCCCACATTATCCCCGGGGCCACCTAGTCTTGAGCGGTGGAAAGAATCGAGTGAGAGGAATCGCCACGCTGTATCGGTACACATTCTTGTTGCGGGAAAAAAAGAGGACAAATTCGTTGATCAGGCGGAAATGAGCTGAATGAATGGGGAAGAACGGACAGCACGTTATTCTCGCTTTCTGCCTCGCCAAATAATTAAAGTAGAATAACAAATGAAAGTCCCGCTTCTCTTTCTTGCTCAAACTTGAGCGCAAAGATCTCCACTACGTACCGCGAAGACGCTCAGAGCGCTACAGGCAGGCTCGCCCAGCGGCTCGAGAGCGAGGCAGCGACAGCGAATTCGGTTGCGTGACAGGGGCAGCGCGTCTAATTGGCAGCTCGATACAGATATGAAAAGACCGAGTCTCCTTCAGTTACTCGCCGAGGCATCAAAGCTGGGTATGCAGGTAGGAGAGGAGGGGGGAGGGGTGTAGAATAGAGAGACACATGCTTTATATGGCTCGCGGGGAGAGGGTGGTGGTCTGAAGATAGCGCGGCGCGTGTCTCGGGTGTACGCGCGGCCGACGGCAGCAGTTCGGGCGGCAAAAAAAAGTTGACGAGCAGGAAGCTGCGCCAATCGGCCCGACCCCGCTCTTCTTCCTCTGGGGCAATTAAAGCCTTTTCCGCGAGCGGATAAAAAGGATCGCGCGCGCATCTCTTCCGTGCCACGGCTGGTCGGCGCTTTTCGCGCGCGCTTCGCCTCGGCTGCTTACATTTGCACCGCCGCGCAACTCTTGCGAGGTGACCGTTCTCTCTCGCCGTCGCCGGTTTCCGCCGCGTCGTTACGCCACTTCGGATGCTCGCTAGCACTCACCTATCCCCGCTCCTCTCCATCCCCCTCCCCCCAGTCTCTTGCTCTTCTTTTTCTCAACTGTGAAGAAGGAAGAGAGGAGTGTGTGTGTGCGTGCCCCTCGCGTGCTGCAGTGAAAGCATGCATGGCGGCAGCGGAGCACTTTCAGAAAAACTTGACCTCTTCCGCGGTCCATGAAGCTCGTCGAGCGAGTGGAAGGCGCGTGTTGAAGTTTCCAACCGTGGACGACCAAGTGATGCGAGCAGGAAGGCGTGTATACAGCCGCTGCCATTAGCGGCTGACCTTGGAAACGCCTTCGTCGCAACCCCCCTCCTCCCTCCCACTATACCTCAACCGACATCATCCCAAGTCGTTCAAAAAACGCGGAAACTATACTGTGCCGCAACTTCCCGTTATGCACTTTTTTTTTTCCTATTTCTCGTGGCTGGAACATTCGCGCGGACAAGTTCGTGCTCTGGTTGTTATGGCTGTACTCCCCCTCTCCATCCCTCTCACTCGGCCGTCTGACAGCTCCTCGCGTGTGAACGCTGGATCATCACGACGGCCACGAAACGAATGGGACAGACAGCTGCTACCTGCGCTGCGTTTTATCGCTGTTAAACTCTGAAAAAAGAATATATATATATATATATATATATATATATATATATATATATATATATATATATATATATATATATATATATATATATATATACTTCACAAAGACATCTGGTATGTATGTATGTATGTATGTATGTATGTATGTATGTATGTATGTATGTCACATAACACCTCGTGGTAAACGGCAAACGGAACGCAGCGCTGCAATCTCACTGAGCGCTATGATTTCCTCCATCACGAACCACTGTATACCAGTATGTCATACTTGTCTACGCGAGCACGTCAGTTTTGGTAATTTCCGTTTAGCTCAAACGCACCAGCACAGCTAGATTTCAGTGTCATGTGGCGCTTTGTTTTCGATCCCACCTCACCTAAGCTTACGTATCTTTCAGGCCATTATCTCGTGACCACATTGGTACTTTTGTCACGCGTGTATGTCAGTCATTTTATTCTGTGAGTATATAACTTCATGTCGAAACTTCAACACAGAATCAGACAAAGACGTAAGAAAGCAGACCCCAGTACGTTTACTGATTGTCAACTAACGGATGTTTATGTCAGAAACAGAGGTTAATAACACCGGAGAAAAATGCGCAAGCGCATATGCGAAGAATACCGTAGCGAAACCGACCCCGTCTGTCAACAGTTCTAAAAGGAATTGAAAATCGTCATTAGAAACGGCGAAGCGCCATGGGGCGTCATCCCGCATGCATTAGAATATAAGACAGCGCTTTTTTTTTTTATGAGGCGGTACGGAGGGCTGGCTAACACACCTTGCCCCCTTAATTAATTGATTTATGCGGTTTAACGTTCCGAAACTACACACGAGGCATCATTTGAGGCGCCGGAGTGCGGGACTCCGAATTAATTTTGAACAACTAGCGTTCTTGAACGCATGCACCCAATGTGTGGTACACAGCCTCTCTTGCATTCCGCCCCAACGACGATGCGGCCGCCGAAGCCCGGATCGAACCCACGAGTTCGTGCTGCAACGCATAGCCAGTGAGACGCAGCGGCGAGGTTTTCCTTTTCTTTTTATCTACAGTATAATATATATACCTCACTGTGTGCCTTCGTCAATTTGTCCCTCCGCGTGTCGGAACAGTATCGATGTGCTTTTCCAAGACTTTGAGGCGAGATGACTCCCCCCCCCCCCCCCCTCCCTGGTGGCGTATAGTGGCTATGGCGGATGATTGCGCTACGAAGCCCCAGGGCGCGGGATCGAATCCTTGGCCGCGCCGACCGCATTGCGATAGGGGTGACATGACACCCGTGCACGGTGCATCGGGTGACCGTTAAAGAATCCCAGATGGGTAAAATTTATCCGGAGTCGTATCTCTACGGGGTACCCCATAACCACATTGTGGTTTTGGCACGTAAAACACCCATATTTATCTATCTATTTATTTATTTAATTGCTCATTTTTCGACGCGAGATGACTCATGCGTTTCGCCATTTATGATATGTTTCGTCGACTCATTTTTGATCCGGTGACATGTAGATACGTTGTACTTTGGAGTGATTTTTTGCATACTTTTTTCCATATACTGTGCCTGCTTCCGAAATAAACCTCAGTGCTCGTATCTAATCGCTATCTTCATTACGTCTTTCTATGCTTCCGCGCTGAATTTTCGACATGATTCTTCACTAACTTGCTCAGAGTCACTGTTTTGGCATACGCCCCACATCGTGATTGCTATGTGTTTTAGCGGGAGCGGACACAAACACTTGAGTGCGTTGGGCTTAGCGCGCTGCTACGCTGTACGTTCGAGATAACGGTTAGATCTGCCCAATAAGCCCAGGGCACGGTGTGCAAAAAATTATGCGATCGTTACTGTGTGCGGTTGTTACAGTAGTCCGGAAACAAAAAGACGAACGAAGGACAGGTGGTTCTAGCACCAGGTGCCATTGCGATGGCATTCAACACAACTTGACAGCTCTATGCGACCGAGTGTAGGGCTTTGCGTGCAGCCCCATAAACCTGTCTTGTCGGCAGAGGCCACTCCATGTGAGGTGTCACACAGAGGCCAGGGAATCCCTAACATCTGCCCACCTGGATTTATGCATAATAATATATCGGCGTAGACATGCATTCATGAGGGCGCGCCGAATGCTGCCGGCGGTTGCGAGTCGCAACTCACACGCGCGCATTTAACCAGAACACGTTCCTGTCACGGGTACTGGGAGTACGGGGACGGCAAGAGGCACTGATGGCGGGCGTCCGACGCGAGTAGATAGCTGACAGTCGTCCTGACGCCTTGTTTTTTTTTTTGCGTTTTGATTTGGACCGCAAGAAAAATGAAATAGGACAAACCTGATTAACATTAGTACCAAGACATTAGTACTAAGCCTGAAAGAACACCGGGCCTATCTTCCTCCAAAAAAAAAAACAAGATGCTCCAAACTGCGGCTACAGCTACTGACACAGCAATGAAGAACGTCCAGGAGAGCACAACTGCGCCGGCTGGCCGCGCATCGGCTGCGGACCAAGTGGTGAGCCCTGACAGAGTGAAAGGCTGCTAGGCGACAGTGGGCTCACAGTCCATTCGCCCGAAGGGATGACGTCCGTCATCCCATCTCGTTGTCGGCGCTCTCTCTATCGCCTCCGCCTCGTTCGCTGTTAGCGCGGTCTGGCAGCTGTCGCCTCACCGCCACCCTCGCCTGGAAGAGCCCGCGAAGGGATGATAATGGACGTCCAGTCCTGTCCATCGGAGTTACGCCACAACACTTTCTCGCGCGCAGGGTTCGCCCCCGTCTCGGGGGCGTTCTAATGAACGACCCATTGTTCTTCGGGGGAGCCGCCGAATGTCTCGGGCCGGCCGCCTGCTGCTGAACGCGCCGCTGTCATTGACCGGCCCGCTGCGAACTGCATCGGAGGGAGGGAGGGGGGTGTCTCATGCCTGCGCAGGGGGGGGGGGGGGGGGGCGAAAGATCGACCGGATTTCGCTCTTCGTGTGGCCGACGCGCTGCTGCTGTTGCTGCTGAGCGGGGGCGAAGTCGCTAATGGCCCACTTCCGCGTGCGCCCTCCTCCGTCTCGCCCTCCCATCCGGCGACGAAGCGCGCGCGGGCCCGGGCCGCGGCGCAGCGCGCCTGGCCTACAAATGGGGCCAGACGGCGTAAAGAGTAACAACACGCAAAAAGTGATCGGATTGACGTCAAATTTATCAGGTAGATTCCTGTCAACAAAGCAAATCAATGGTTTTGAAAAGAAAATTTAGTAAATTCAGGTCTTGTGGGTAAATTCAGACTCGTGGGTGGAAGTGGACGTTCATTTATTGGAGCAGGGTTTCTGCACCGCGAGCCTCAAGGCAGAAACGCGCAGGGATGTCGTATAAAGCCTGTAACAATAGAGCTCTTCTGTGGCGGCGCCTGATTCGGGTAACGTACGTATACGCTAGAGCTGTTCGCAAGAATGGGCGCTGGTCAATCAAGTATGACAGCAAGCATGGTATTAGTAAGCGCAGCGGGCCAATGACAAATATTCCTGGTGACAAATGTTCATGTCCTTCGTCGTAGCTCAGCGGTAAGAGAAGGACAAAAGAAGGAGTGCATACGACATAGGAATACACGGCAGCAACATAAGTGAAGTGTTGGGCGAGTGTGCTATAGTTATCGTAGAAGAAAGGCCCCGCTTATGTGGGAGCCCACGCCGGGCACGGGGGCGCCCTTTGCTTCTGCGGAATGTTCAATAGAAAAACAAAAGCATGCTGCTGCGAGGGGAAGCACCCACGTTATATGATATAGTGGACTACGTGGTTGACGAAAACAGTTGTCTCAACGTCGACTTATCCCCGGTAAGCTTGAGACGCGAGGACGCTTGTCAAGCAAGTGTAGTCATGCTACAGCCCTGTTTGCAAACATTTGAATGTTTGTCGCGGGTCCGTGGAAGTATATATCCCATGATGTCTATAGTAAACTGGCGTCTTCAGCAGAAGCATCATTTTCTGAACGTCATCTCCACAGCATAATTCTCCCTTCAGAAGTAGCTGAAAAGCGCCATTGTGATGCCGATGACGAAGCTCTGCGAAGTGATTTATGGAACTTACACAAAAAGCAGTTATTCTTTCTTTATTTCTTTCCTTTTTTAAAGGACAATCGGACACTACATAACTGTCAGTATTATACACAACACGACTGTCAGGATAAGACGTTTTCGGAAGACGAGTCCCAGTACAAACAGACAGGGAAGGGAAAAAGAAACTAACCATGAACACTTATAAACTGAACACAGTAAGCAGGTCAGTCAACACGTGTAAGATCAGCAAGTTTAACACCAGAAGGATTTTTTTAACTGAGAGTGTTTTGAGGGCGTCACAAGTACTTTAATAGCTATTGTGATACATATCAATCACAATCACAAGCTATATGTCCGCGTTTAAAACAAAATAGCAACAAGAACAACATCCTTGTATGTGAGTGCGCACACGCGTTCATGAGGCCAGGATCGCAGCTTCAAAATTGCGTGCACGTTGCCTCTGGGCCATCGCAACGGTTGAAAGTGCTTACGCATCCCTGAGATTAATTCGTTTTTATTGTTCAATAACTGTGGAACAGACGGGAATGTGGACGAATTCGTCGGCTTTCTCTCATTAAACAGTCGGGTATTATCTATAGCACTCACAGAAAGCGCAGGATATGGCTGCCGTAGTGCTAATGGGGTCAATTATGCAGACTTTCTGTTAGCGCACCGGATTGAAGGCTGATTGTGGCATCGAAGTTCACGTGAACTGGACGGGAGGGGGGGGGGGGGGCGTCGGGTCAAAAGTTGGGCTGAGCCATGCTCATTCGGCGTCGTTAAGACGCGGACATAGATCCTTTAAAGGCGCACCGATGCTTCCTCGGTCCGACCATCGAATTTTTGCGTGAAGCCGACGACCAGATTTCGGCCCGGCGCGCCCCGACGTTGTCAGGTGTGCGTAAACGTAGTTGCAGAAGAGGAAGAAAGCATGAGGGCACCTCTACTCTATCTTCTACAAGAGCCTTTGGTGAACACTCTGAGAACTTCTTCCGTTCTTGCTTTTTTTTCTTTCTTTTCTCTCCGTTGTCACCGATCGCATGCTTGTATAGGAATAGAACCAGCATCAATCCGTTAGAGACACCACTGCCTATACTTTTCTCTGTGGCGGTCTGCTTCGCGCGAAGTCGCGGGCTCGACCACCGGCCGCGGCGGACGCATTCCGATTGGCTGCGGAGTGCACATGCGCTCGCGTGTACTGTGCTTTGGATGCACGCCAAGGACCCCCAGGTGTTCATAATAGGTATAGACCGCAGTCCTCCACTACGGCGCCCCTCACAACCCACTGGGACAGTTTCCGGGCGTCAAACCTCATAATTTAGCTGAATTTTAATTGGCCTGCGGCGATTCGCAGAGAGTGGGAGAAGGCGACGCCCCCCTCTCGACCGCCCTCCGCCACAGCCTTCGTCAAGTCCTTGCTTGTTTTTGTTCCCCCTGTGCTTTCTTCTATCCACGATGAAATCCGGAACAACTTCGGTGTCCCTTTCAAATAACAGAAAGCACGGAAAGCGAAAGCTGTTCCGCCATCCGATGACGTCACACTACAGTAAACTTGGCTTCGCCACATGACCGACAAGTTCGTGCGCGGTGTCGGGGCGGAAGGCGTGCGTGTCGAGCCCGTTGCTGCAGATATGCGATAGTTACTTTGACACATTTGTCATTAGAGTGTGCCTGTTTGTTTGTTTGTTTTCCTTGTTTATTATTTTCTAAGGAAAATTCCACTTTCTCCACAATCAACCGCTGCGAGCTCCACTGCGTTTGCTGCTATTATCATCTTCATCAACGTCTTACGACGATGCCTCTGTTTATTTATTTATTTATTTATTTATTTATTTATTTATTTATTTATTTATTTATTTATTTATATCATTACATTCACCCTCAGGGCACTATTGTACGTGGAGGAAAGTCTCAAGATTCTGAATGGCATAATTAAGGAAATACATCATAGGGCAGCAACACACGAAAGAAAAAAAGACAGAAATAATCGACACTGATGCAAATAATAGGCAGGCAACGAAGGGAGCAATATACAAGTACTGCAGCTATCTGAATAAAATAACGTGAACTTAAATGCATTTAGAGACGCAAATAGGGACAATGGTTGTGGAAATGACTTAGCATCAGCAGTAGCCATTGCGTTAGGTAACGACTTCCATGCTCAATTGGTGGAAGGAAAGAACGTTGATAGGAGAACTTTTGTGCGGCACAAAAGTAGCTTCATTTTCTGCTCATTTTCCTTTTCCTTATAATGTATAATGGTGGCTTGATATATAAGTGCCCAGAGATACCAGTGCAACTGCGGTCAATTTGGTCAAGGAAGAGGATGATGATGATGTTTGATGTTTAATGGCGCAAGGGCCAAGGAAGAGGAGTTTTTTAAAATTTCGAAAAAGTTGAATTGAGTCCCACATGAGACGATTTTTTTTAGTGTTATGATACACTGGTTTCGCAGCGATAAGAGTTCATGAAAAAACAGGCAGATCTGCTCTGAATGGTTCCTATTTTGTTTATGCGTTCTAAAGCGTCAGTGTCCGAAACAACAGAAGCATATTTGAGGACTGCGCGAATTTTTTAGATGTAAAATGAAATGTTTCGTTCAAGTCTTGAGAGGCTTTCTTGACCTCTTCTGAACGTCTTCCTTGAACTTTGAGGATAAACAACAACAACAGCAACAACAACAACAACAACAACAACAACAACAACAACAACAACAACAACGACGACGACGACGACGACGACGACGACGACGACGACGACGACAAATACGTTAACGAGTGCGCTAATGGTAAGGTGGCGACGTGAATATAGCATCATTAACACCAAGCCTAACAGCGATGCGCCCTTTTCACATCGGCTCCGCGTCTGCCTCATTCCCTTCGATGCATCATGCACCATTCTCGCTGTCGCGAGATCATCGGTTATGTTTTTCCATCATGAAGACGGCCCTTGGCCCACGACTATCTACCGCAGATGGGGCGCCAACGATAATTGGCCGCTAACGCTCGGAGTATATAGCGCTGCTCCGTGTCTCGGCGTCGGGGAATTTGAATTGCAAAATCACGTGCCGTGTAATCTCCCGAACATGACACGTTGATTATTACGTGTCCGCCTCGCGGGGTATATAGTCTGCCCCATTTTTCGAGGAGGCAGTGGTTCCTGCGTATTTGAGCCCTTCTCTCTTGCACCCAACGCCGGGCGTCCGCTGCCTGAACGCCCGGCCGGCGCGGGCAGTTCTTGCGTACGCAGAAACCGCGCGGAGCGCGCACTAACGGCGGCCCAAACGGCGGCCCTCGCAGCAGCCCACCGGTCGCGCTCCGTTTACTGCGCTCGTCTCACACGTCAGTCTCTGCAGGTCCTCGTGTACGGTGCCGACGACGACGTGGCTGCTATAGGCTTGCGTACTGCGGCGCTCGCAAGCCAAGGCAAGTATAGCAGTGATGGGTCAGGTGTTAATTTGGATCAACTCGTCAGGGGGTGCGAGGGGAAAGAGAAGTCGGCCGACGTCGTTTGGCGACTACTGCTGCTGCGGCTCTTGCATGTATACGCGGGCATTGGCGCGTGCTCCCCCTTTGCTCGTGCTTCTGCCGCCAGGTTACGCGTTCGCAGAACGTGAGGAGGCGGAAGATGCTGGAGCGCCCACTTGCTTATAGGGAGGAAGGCGCCTGCTTCTGGCACAGCGCCATCGCGGAAACGCGGCCAAGGACACGCGCGGTCTTCCTCATCGCGAGACGCGGCGCTCTTGAGCTCGAAACGATAGCGGAGCTGCCCGCGTTCATGCACCGCGTTTTTTTGAAGGCAAAGTTTTGCTTGGCGAGTTACCGGAACATTTAGTATCGTGTATGTTTGTAGCCTCTTACCGTGGGCCGATCACGGAGATAGTGCAGCCTAAAAACGGGGGCCTATATATGTACTACTATGCACCCTAGGACCACTGTTCGCCGAATTGTTCCGGACACACACACAAACACACACACACACATACTATATATATATATATATATATATATATATATATATATATATATATATATATAGCCTCACATAATATTGTCCGACGGCAGGATTTGAACAGAAGACCCCTAAAAGCACAGCAACCCAGAGATCTAACCCTTAGACCACGTGCGCATGCCTCAGTAGGCTGCATAGAACATTAAGAATTTCCCGCGTACCTCCACTCTCTCTTTCGCTCCCTTCTTTATATTCCCCTTCTCCCTTCCCCCAGCGCAGGGTAGCCAACCAGACTCTTGACTAGTTAACATCCCTGCCTTCCTTTCATCCTCCTCCTCCTCCTCCTCCTCCTCTCTCTCTCACTCGCGTGGCCAGCGCGTTGAGACTCTTGGCGCGTTTTTTTGCAATATGACTTATTTGAAAACGCCACGCGATTTTTCGCCGTCGCCAATAATTACATAAAAATGCTAACTTATTTAATTTTAAGACGTTTTCTGAAGAACATTATTCACATTAACTGTGCGATTCCACTTTGCGCCTGAATTTGAACGCCAGGTGACGAAAGATGTTTAGGCGTGTTCGTGTTCCAATCGCAGAGACTGGTGCTCGGAAGAAGCTGTAAGACTTCAGGTTTTGTTTGCTGGAACGCATTGCAACGCAGCCTATATGCGGACCCTGCCGGCGTGTGCCGTCGTTTTCCCACACGTAGTAGTCGCATATAGCAGTACCTGTCGGGGCGGGCAGCGATGCACCGCGTCGCGCAAACATGGCCCCGCGTGTTGTCAGAACGCCCGTCGAGAGGCCCCAGCGAAAAGGTAATCGCACTGAAGCAAGACGGAGCCGGCATTCGCGCCAAGACTGCTCGGTTGGTTCAGATGCAGAAACAATTTGCTGCTGCACGGGCGGCGCACACTGCAGGGGTCAACGCCGGATGCGCCCATACGTGGCTCTGCGAGAACAGGAGGCCGAGCCTACGCGACAACACCGAAAAAACAGTGCAGTTAAAAATTGCTAAATTTCGGACGCACACACCGTGCCCTCCGTTAGCATGCCGCAGTACTGGAAGGCGACGCTACCCCGTAAGTTACAACGGTTGCTGCTTGCGGTCATCGAATTATCTCTGTTCACGTGTCTTCACACGTCACATGACCCGTCTTTACTTCAAGATAACTTCTTATTGGGCGAGTCGGCGTTTACTGCAAGGCAATTTTTGTAGCGCAAAAAATCAAGAAAGGCCGGTGTGCGGTTTTTGCTGCTAAACGTGTTTACTTAGCCAGCTTATATGTTTGCTGCAATTCATACTGCCACAACAGCTACGCAGCCTTATCACTTCACGCGATATTCTAACATGCTGCTATCGCATTCATTACTACACCCCTGACCCGCCGTGGTTGTTTAGTGGCTATGGTGTTGGGCTGCTAAGCACGAGGTGGTGGGATCGAATCCCGACCACGGCGGCCTCATTTCGATGGGGGCGAAATGCGAAAACGCCCATGTACTTAAATTTAGGTGCACGTTAAAGAATCCCAGGTGGTCGAAATTTCCTGAGTCCCCCACTACGGCGTGCCTCAGATCATGGTTTTGGCACGTAACACCCCATAATTCTTCTACTTCGTCCTTATAGCGATTCTGTGATTATTTAAATAAATAAAAATGTCCAGTGGCAGGATTCGAATGGACCTCTAGCACAGAAGCTCGATACTGTAACCGTTATGCCATCGACGCTCTTCCCCCTCAATAGCATGTCTCATAAGCACATCGCAGTTTTGGTTGGCATGGAAAACCTACGAAATTGTCTCTTCATTCCATGGAAAACTCGCGTTTAGAAGAACTTATGAGCATGCATCAGGCACTGCATGCCTTTGACGACGTGGAGCGTATGCTTATGGCGCTTGACATTTGTGCCTAAGTTTGTATAGGTGTTGCAGCGGCCAAACAAAGCTTTGATCAAGTACGTATTTCTTTAGTTCTTGCTTCCCGGTGCACAAAAAAAGAAACGGTATGTCAAAATCAACTACCCAGCGAGATGGCAGCTTCCAAAGAGGCAACACGCATGCAGGTTTGGTGTGCGCAGGCTCTTCGAAAGCACATCGCCCTGTGCTGCTTCGGGGGTGGGTGTCGGAGCATGCGGTCGTCTGTACAGGCTGTAACTATAGAGGATGCAGATCTGAAAAGAATGAAAGCAGCACCCCATAGGCATGCAGTTCATACAGCAACACTACAGCGCACGCAACGGCCGTAGGCATCATGCGCTTCCGATTGCACATGTTTTTGGAAGCATATACAGAACTCGCAAGCCTGCATCTTACTTCACTGGATCCCAATCTGTATTTACACGGTAATGTCATCGGTCAGGCCTTCCCTGCCCTGCATGCGTTCCAATTACAACTTGTCGTCTATGCCTATATATAGACACCTTGCACCGGTCATGGGACGCTACGACGCTCTCATTTATAACCTCATGCGTCGCTGACACCGGCCGCTATGCCGTATTTGGATGCGAATATACACTATATTCCAAATGACAACGACCCACGCTTCGTCGTTCTTCTGAAGGTTACGCATCGAGCTTTGCTGAGCTCTGAAGCTCGGATATGTTCGCACTTCTACTCTCGGTCGTGATAATCAGGGGGAGCATGCTAATTTGGACACTTTCATATCGCAGAAAATCTTGCCTTGAGATAAGCAATCGATGTCACCTCGGAGATAGTTTTATTGCGTTCATCCCATTTCGCTTCCACCACTCGCTATGTATGTGTTCTGGCGCTGTTGTCAGCTGGGGAAAGCTTCAGCGTAAGGCAGCGTAAAGTGCCTCTAAAAGAGCGGCGTTCGCGAATGCATGTGTTTCTTGCTGATCCGCAGGTGCAGCGAAACGATCTCGCCGCGCTGGGCGAACCGTGGCGATTAGCGAGCGCATGCATTCGGGCAGACACTTACCACGCTCGTTAATTCATGCTCCTCCTAGCTCTCGCCAACTTTGTACGGGTTCTGCTCGTGAATGCGACGGAAGGGAAAACAAACTGCACTTTACGGCGGTCTTTTGGAAACGCCAACCAGGCAGCAGCAGCAGCATCCGTCGACATGTTGCGCTTGCAAGCGGACTCGTCTCTTTTCGCATTAGTCGGCTCATTCCAACAGAAACGCAGAAAGTAAAAGCTAGGCGGACTGTTTTGTTTGGGCAGCCGTGTGCGACCCGGGTAAGCGGAGCGTCGGGGCGCATCTGCGCACCGAAGCGGCGTGGCGCTTTGCCCACGCGGCGCCGGCCCACGAAGAATAGTCGCGTGTGCATCATGCGTGCATCAAACAGGGGCGTCGCTCCTCGCCTTGCAGGCTCCTTGACACGGGGTAGTCGGACGCCCCGTGCCTGGCCGCGCATCTCTGGCGTGTGGCTGTTCTTCGCCGGAACTCGGCGAAGAAGTTCCCAAGAGCGTGGGCACTCCCTTTGTTCGGCTGCCCCCGCTTCGCCCGCATGCACGACGTCTACGCGCCACAGTTTCGCAACGCGCAGAGGGGTTTGCGATAGGCGTATGAGTCGCACGAGCACGCGACGCCTGCTTGTTATTCGTCGATGGTATGTCGAACCGCGCTTGTAGCCCTGTGTGCACACGCTCCGTTTTATGAAAACCGTGCAGTGCTGCGGAAGCTAGGGATGAAGTAAACCGAGACCTATGGCTTCCATCTACGTTGTCGTGGCAAGCACGGTGAAAAGCGGCGCTTTAATGCAATTTATTTATTGTAAGATTGCCTCGAATGGAAACTGTAATAATAATATTTAATAATCGACGCATTTATTGTCTCCACACTATGTGTTGGAGGATGCGCCGTTAGTTGGGGGCCCCGGTTTAATTCCAACGACGCGATGTTCACCTAATGACCACTCCAATTTTTGTACACAGGCACCTTCCTATTGTGTCTCCATCAAAAAAATAAAAAAATAGAGAGAGAGAGAGAGAGAGAAAAAAAAGAAAAGCGGTCGCCAGGATTGGGACTCGAACTCGGCGCCAATTCCAGAGTTGCAACCACGGAAAGGGCTTTCTTGTTTCTTTTAATGCGTAAGCATTCTTTGGCGACTACCCTAGCAAAATCTGTCCGTCCCGTGATGCCTTATATCTCCAAAATAAATTCATAATTGGTCAAGTCAACACATGTATTTGCTATAATAGTGTAATAGTAGATGATTGGTAACGTTACAAAGGAAAAAGATCACCGCCCAAACACTCCGTACAGATGGTTAACCAGCGAACCTGAAACGTACGGCCCCGGTGTTTATCACTGGGTTAATCCCGACGGTTCATAAACGACGGCTTGGTATAAGCTGCCGGATCCTCGGTACGCAGTTGCTGCTTGGGCTCGGCGGCACGAGCCTGTTCTTGTACCCGGGCTGCAGCATCGGGACGGCGTAAACGAGCTCAATCCCAGTTCTGCTCGCTACGTTGCTGATCTAAAGCTGTCTGCTCCTCAAGGGTACGTATGGCGCGTGGCCTGCCCATTTCGGAGCCGGAGAGAAACTGCTACGCGCTCGCTCGGCTGCGACGGAGGGCAACGACGTCACTACTGGCGCAGCTAATCCAACACCACCTATATAGCACAAGGCCTTTTCACTGCAATTCATGACGTCATATTACCTGGCCCGACTGCCATAGAATCTAATGGGGATGCTCCCGAGTAGGCAACAGTGATTTGGACGTCACCGCTTTCATCACGCCAGCCTCGCCAATGGAAATTTCGGGCCAGGTAGCGTGACGCCATGAATCGGAGTAAACAGACGTTGTGCTATCTATAGGGGGTGTTGGCTAATCGCACGCCTATTTATCCCTTTTCTTTTATTTTTTTCGCGCATGCACATGAGATTACGCCGGAGGAGATTTCGGCGTACAGGCGACCAACGGACGGACGGACGGACGGACGAATCGGCTAGCCATATACAGATTCGCTGTAGAAAAAGAAAGAAGCTGATGACGTCGTCGTCACCGCGCCAAGGTCGTAACAAAAAAGGAGAAAAGGGGAAAAAAGCTGTGGTGTGCAAAAAAAAAAAAACGGTTGTGACGTCGTTTTGGTTCAGTTAATGGGATATATCTGCAAAATAAATCCATAATTTGTCAAGTTAATACATGCAATCGTCATAATAGTGTAATAGTAGATTATTGGTAGCGATGGGTAGACATGCATAAGCTAGCTAAATAAGTAAGCAAAAGCGAACTGGCAGCCGAGCCGAAGAATGTTTACGCATTAGTAGGCAATTCTAATTTTCTGTAGGATTTTTTAATGTGATAGCATTATAGACGGATCTCGCACACTTTGTAGGCATCCGTCTCATGAAAAATGTGGGCGGGTTTATAAGGCAGTGCAGTCTGACACAGCTTCTCAAAGCGCTAGCAGCGACGAGGGAATAATGGGAGAAACTGACACGTGACGCACACGCCAGATGTCTTAAATAGCGACTTCGGCACGGGAGAAGCATGTGTGTGATTCTAAGGGTTAGAGCACTGAATTACCATGCTGGAAGACAAGATGTTCAAGAGACTGAACGCAGACTTCACCAACAGAAAACTCGAGGCGTGTTGAGCGTATACGCGGTCCTGTCGCAGTGTGCAGGAAATCTCAAGTAGTACGACCCATAGAAATTTCACTTTGATAAATGGGTGTTTTCATGGTCACCCGTGAGGCACGCGCGCGCAGCTGTCGAGACGTCACGACCATCACAATCTAAGTATATGCGATCGCATACTTGGAGAGTTAGCGGTGCTATGCATGTCCTGGCTTAGCTCTTTTCTCGTACATATTTTTTTTTTTGGTAATGCATGGAAAACACAAAACCGAGAATATCATATCAGAGAAGACATACCGCTGCACGTGTACGCACTCAAAACTCGGCTAAAATCACGCACACACACCAGTCCGTCCAACAATCCGGTGGCAGTTCCTGCGCCGCATACACACACACGTAAAAGCTCAAGCTTCACGAAAAAGGGATTCTGCAGTGTGTCGCGCGCTTACAGGCATGTCAGTCAACCATGCATTCTATGGACCTCCAGATACTGCATAGTTCAAACAGCATGCGGAAGCTGCAGCGATATTGGGGAGCTCTAGAGCGGCGTCTGACACTTCACGTGATGGGATGGCCATCTATCAGTGCTGTCCGTACACATATAGACCAGCTTCGTCATGACTGTCCGGCTCCCTATAAATATCGTGTTGCTAGCTGTCGTGACACGGCCTACGCACGGATGCCGGCAAATCGTGAATTATTTCGGAAAGGGTGTGCGAATATTTGAAAGTTTCGAATAACGAATCAAATATTGTCCTATTCGAATCGGTTTTCGAATAGAATATTCACTATTTGTGAATGCGAATACTTTTCGAATAGTGTTCGAATATCTGAAATCGTCATCTTTAGACGATGAAATATTATACTAGAGCGAAAGTACGGTAAATTTCGCATGAGGGTGGGGGGGGGGGGGGGGCGGCCATAGTAAACGTAAAACTCGGTAAGTTACGTAGTCCCTCCTGGAGCCAGACATTTCCAGCTAAAGCGCGATCATTCGCACTCGCCGAGCTGTCCCGAGTATGCAAACGAACTGCCCATTAGTTTTTCCCAGTGCTGTATTCGTGCTTCTCATAAACAATGCTTCACGACGTAATGACAGGAAATTGCTAACGTTGTGAATACGGGGATGCAACCATCGTTGTATATTATTGGCAAAAACGGCTGCTCATAATTCGAAAGCTGTTCGAACTTAAGTATTCGATACTCGATTAAACTCGAATCACTTCTGGCGCCATTCGATTCGGCCCTAAAAATTACTATTCGCACAACCGTAGTTCTTACGTGCGGCTCCCTTTTTTTTTGATTCAGCTCCCGTGTGCCAATGCCAGTTCATTAGCCCCCACACTGCAGCTTGTCCTTATTGCAACCAACGTAAGAAATCGTGATGTGTTTTGTGGAATAAACCATCACGCGCATGCTTTCTCTCTGCATGTCTTCTTCCTATCTCTCTCATTGCTCTCTATTTAAACTGATCGTACATATTGTCAGGGTCGGGAAAGCGACGTAGTGACCAGATGTTGGAGACGTTTCCATGAGCGGAAGTGTTCAGAGATGACTCGAGTTCTCGCGCCAAATACGTTTAAGGGAAATGTGCGGAAAAGAAGACCAAGAAACCTCAGGAAGAAATGATTATTTGTTTGTTTTGTTAAATAATAAGATCCTGGGAAAATATGTTACCGGAGGGCCAGCTATCCCAATAATAAAAATTAGCTCTAGTGACAAAGGAATGTAGAAATAAATGAGGAGAAAAAAAGCAGAAAAAAGAAATAGCGGTGGAACGATATTATCGTGGCAGTCCTTTCCACTTTCGTACATACATCGTCCGGCGTCAAGCCCTATCAGAACTTTGTAATCTAGCTAATTAGACTTCGGGCACAAGCGTACGAGTCCTACGACTACGATGTTTCCCATGGCAACCTTAGGGGTGCTGGTTCTGGGACTTCGTTTCTTTTTAAGTATTTTCTTACTTTCTCCTTGGCAAAATTTTTAGGTAGGAGGGTCAAACAAAGTCCTCACTATACATTCTGATCCGTTTTCTCTAACACTAAGCTGAAGTACGTCAAGAGCTTCCTCAAAAGGTAATCTTTCCTTAATGGTATCCTCCTAATATCCAGTAGTTGTTGTTCTTCCTCTTGTGCTTTCTTTGCTATTTTAGTTCATGCAGCTATTTAAATAATCGCATGGAGCATATAGCGCGAAATTCGGGCAATTCGGGTGGGCTATCTTAAAATCCGGACACTGCTTGCACGACAAATTGTGATGTCCAGGTAGTAGGGGTGTGCTATTCGATTCGATATGCGAAGGCCGTTGTCTCGGGTATTCCCGACTCGGAGATTGCGATTTCTCATGCATGTAAGTTACGCCCCTTCCAGAGACCCGCCATAAAAGCAGGGAAAACGTCATGCGTCCCCATATCGGCAATTTAGAAAAAAAAGATGTTCGAGAAAAAAGAAAAAAGAGAAAAAAAAACGGTAGCATATATACATGTGTGTATGTGCAAAAAAGAAGTGAGGCGTGCAGACAGGACACAAGAATAGAGAAGTGGACAAAACGAATGTTGTCCATTTCTCTACTGTTGTGTCCTGTCTGCACGCCTCACTTCTTTATTGCATAATGAATCCTTACCTAGTAGCTCAGCTTTCTGTCGTTCTAATGTGTATGTTTAGCAGTATGCATTGTTGGGCAAGTTGGTTCATTGTTATAGGAAACATTGGTGGCGCTTTCTAGACAATCACATGTAAGAAGACAGGACAGGCGCAAACTAACAACTGAGGTTTATTCCAGAAAAAAACACATATATCAGACCATACCAGCGCAGGCGCATCAGGGTATCAGCAGCGTAACAGAAGAACAACCCAAAATCAGAAAAAACCAAAGGCGTGGCTCACCTAAACATACTATCAAGAAAACGTGCCTCCCTATTGTAAAGTATGACTGATGTGTCACTGATGCATGCTTGTCCCTTCTTTTTTATATAATATGACTCAAGAAGTTCACGTGCTTTTTCATTACTGCACTTGCGCAGGATCTTAACTTGGTTGAGCACAAGCCTGCATTTATGTTCTAAGCAGTGCATGGGTAAATGACGTTGCTCCCGGTTTATAATTGATCTTTCGTGTTCTCGGATTCGCACGTTCAAACATCGGCCCGTCTGGCCTATGTAGGTTTTGCCGCATGTCAGGGGAATCTGATAAACAACGCCAACTTGGCAATTTAAATAGGGGTTCTTGTGTTTCACGCCGCAGCCACCTTGCTTCTTTCCGGCGTGAAGTCTCCCAATGCGGGCGCAAAGGCGATAACGGTTATTTTTTCTGATTTTGTGTTGTTCTTCTGTTACGCTGCTGATACCCTGATGCGCCTGCGCTGGTATGGTCTGATATATGTGTTTTTTTCTGGAATAAACCTCAGTTGTTAGTTTGCGTCTGTCCTGTCTTCTTACATGTGATTGTCTAGAAAGCGCCACCAATGTTTCCTATAATAATGTGTATGTGTGTACTTCTTTATAGCATGCGGACACACGTATAGAAAAAAAAAACGATTTATTAATTTCCAACGTTTCAAACGGGGTCCGGCCTTCGTCAAGGAACGTTACTATATACATACATACATACATATATATATATATATATATATATATATATATATATATATATATATATATATATATATATATGTGTGTGTGTGTGTGTGTGTGTGTGTGTGTGTGTGTGTGTGTGTGTGTGTGTGTGTGTGTGTGGCGCCATTTTTTTCCTCTTTGTCCTGCGTAATGGTAATTTCCACAATTGCGCACAGAACAATTTCATGTTTGACTTCCTGCAATGTACCTCGTTCGTCATTTCCGCCTAAGACAGCGTCCGCTACTAGGAGGTGCTGCTCAGGCACTCCATCCCCCCTACCTCCCCACGCCTCGAGTTTATAGCTGCGCAAAAAAAAAATAAATAAATAATGCAAAGCGCGTACGCCCGTGGCAGGAGATCTGTGCGGTCCCGCGTGTTTTGTTTTGGTGGCACGAGCTGGTACCACGGAGAAGTAGAGGCCTCGCGTTATATAGCCTTCCGTGCGAGGCCTGTACTTGTGCTTGCCAGGACAGCGGCTGCCAAGAAAGAAGTTCCCGTAGCGCCCAGCGTAAATTCATGCAAATCGCGGAATGTAATAGACGCACATAACGAAAGGCTTACGGGTTGTTAAAAAAAGAGAGAGAGAAAAAAAGAAATAATCATGCCAGCACCCTGTACACACCAGCTTCCGTGCGCTTACTCCCCAGCTCGCGCTCTGGTGTGGGCCATTTGGCGGACACGCAACAGGAGCCGCTCTCTCGTTGCCCCGAGGCGCGTGTTTCACTTTTGCAGCTTCCATATATTCGCTTGTTTTACGCTCCTTGGCGCCAGATAATAATGGCGAGCGCAGCGGCGGCGGGCCGAGATTGTGTGCGCGGGCGCGGCTTTCCGCGATTCCGGCCACCAACGCCGGCGCGGCGCTCAGCTTCCGTCTTCGGCGCCGGGCGTGTGCCCGGCCGGGGGTAACTCACGCTCGCCGCGTCCAGCAGTTTCAGCGCGGATGTATTTCGAGTCGCGCGCGCCTCTGTATAACGGTGAGCAGCGCGCGGGCACAAAAGAAGCGTGTTCCGCATGGCGAGCGTGCATGCGTGAGCCGGCCGAGTCTCTCTGCGGACGCCGCTGGAGGAGACGACCGGCGGAAGGTCGCGCCTGCGCCGCGCTCGGCGGGCCGTGATGCGTGCACCTTGAAATGGCTGCGCCACCCGCGCTTCGCCGAGCGCCATGCGCACGTGGGGCGCGAGAGGAGAGGCGTCGCTTGGGCCATCGTCGTCTCTCGGCCATCCCGTCGCGCTGCCTCGACGCCTGATTTGCGAACCCGCGAGCAGCGGCGTGCGGGCGCGTTGTCAACGAGCATCTTTCCGAACTGCGCGTCTCCGCGCTCTGCAGAACCTTGCCGCTGGAGCAAATAAAGTTTGTTATCTCTCTACGTGCTGCGTCCTTGGCTATACGTTGGTGTTGACCGTACGGAACAGCGATTGAAAAGACGGACGAACGAACACTTGCATTGCCCCTGACCGCAGCATTTGACAGCTGCTGGTGCCCGCACAGCGAGTGTGTGTATGGTTCTTGGGGGCGTGTTCGTGTGTGTATAGTGCTATTTGATATTTTCCTTGCGTTTTCTATTTTTTTTTTAAATCCCTGCCTGATGAATGTATCTGGCGATTCTAGTATAGGGGGCTCACGAAGCCTACCTTCCAATTTTTCTTCATTCAAATTAAAATAAATAAATAAATAAATTAGCACATAGGAAGTGATTTGGATTTGCTACTAGCAGAATTTTTTGGGCTACGATTTAGAAACTCGTGCTTTTCTTAGAATTACTGGCATATATGGATATAGCACGACTTCGGCACCACCCGACGCAGTGGCTTAGAGGCTGTGCACGTGTTGCGCTGCTAAGCGCGAGGTCGCGGGGTGAAATCGTGGCCGTGGTGGCCGCATTTCGATGCGGGCGAAATGCAAAAGCACCCGTGTCCTGTGCATTGCGAACACGTTAAAGATCCTCTGGTGGTCCGGAAAATTATTCCGGAGTCCCCCACTATGGCGCGTCTCATAATCAAATCGTGATTTTGGCACTGTTAAGGCTGCCACCAGTTGTTACAGGGACGGGGTTTCGGTGACCTTCAACAGCGTCTGCTTGGAGCTCGAACCAGGTTGACCATCGGAGAGGATTCGCCAGAGAAGACGAGGTGATGTAAAAACAATAACATAAGTTTAATTCATCATTACGGGTGAGCAGTGCGTTCCAAAAAACAAAAAAAAAACAAAACAGAAACGTTCGGCATGCGTGGCCCTTCACGCAAGGGCAGAGATGTCTACGTGGCGTCTAGCTGGCCTTTTTATACCCTACGCAATCTGGGCAACCTCATTCTCTCTTGCTCCCTGGTAGAGGGCCTTGTCGGCACACTGGTCAGGCCACACAGAAGAATACAGAGAGAAACCATTCCCTGACGTAGGGGAGGGGGGGGGGTGAACGTAGGTCACGTCGGGTCAAGTCCCACAGAGGAATCCGGGTCTGCCCACTGCCAGCGACAGTATATGCTAGATTTACCTGAAATAGCTTTATAGCAGTGGCCGACATGAGAATTTTCGCGGTCATTGCGTCAATACGACTAGCAAAGCTTCATCAATTATCTTTTTACTTCATGACTTTCAGGGCCATATATATTGCAGTTAAAGAGTTGAAGTCGTCAGGCAGGGAGATACGACATCTCCAATGCTATTCACAGCATGTTTACAGGAGGTATTCAGAGACCTGGATTGGGAAGAATTGGGGATAAAAGTTAATGGAGAATACCTTAGTAACTTGCGATTCGCTGATGATATTGCCTTGCTTAGTAACTCAGGGGACCAATTGCAATGCATGCTCACTTACCTGGAGAGGCAAAGCAGGAGAGTGGGTCTAAAAATTAATCTGCAAAAAACTAAAGTAATGCTTAACAGTCTCGGAAGAGAACAGCAATTTACAATAGGCAGCGAGGCACTGCAAGTCGTAAGGGAATACATCTACTTAGGGCAGGTAGTGACGGAAATAATGAGACGGAAATAATCAGAAGAATAAGAATGGGCTGGGGTGCGTTTGGCAGGCATTCTCAGATCATGAACAGCAGGTTGCCATTATCCCTCAAGAGAAAAGTGTATAATAGCTGTGTCTTACCAGTACTCACCTACGGGGCAGAAACCTGGAGGCTTACGAAAAGGGTTCTACTTAAATTGAGGACGACGCAACGAGCTATGGAAAGAAGAATGATGGTTGTAACGTTAAGGGATAAGAAAAGAGCAGATTGGGTCCGGGAACAAACGCGAGTTAATGACACCTTAGTTGAAATCAAGAAAAAGAAATGGGCATGGGCAGGACATGCAATGAGGAGGGAAGATAACCGATGGTCATTAAGGGTTAGGGACTGGATTCCAAGGGAAGGGAAGCGTAGGAGGGGGCAGCAGAAAGTTAGGTGGGCGGATGAGATTAAGAAGTTTGCAGGCAAGGCATGGCCACAATTAGTACATGACCGGGGTTGTTTGAGAAATATGGGAGAGGCCTTTGCCCTGCAGTGGGCGTAACCAGGCTGATGATGATGATGATGATGATGATGATGATGATGATTACTCAAAGAAAAACATACTGCTTCAGAAACATCGTTCATCAGTTTCGACAAATACGGAGATCTAAATGTGCCGTGAAAGGAATCGCTGTTCCGGTTAAGATTTTTTCCGTACTGCATTTTGTCACAGTGCGGAAACCTCTATTAACGGGTACATCAATGCACTTCCTGCAGAATAACGGCCTTTACACGCATTTTAGCCGCATATGGTTGAAAATGTCGTTTATAATGGACCAGATATTCTCCGCATTTATATCGCGTAGATAAATACAATAGTATTCCTCGCGTACAACTGCCAGTTACTGCGAATGCATAATCCATTGCCCACAAGACCAAAAATTCCGAATGAGTTGAGATGAAACCACATTTATTTGAAATATATTTCTTCCTTTTCCGGAGGGAGGTAATTTTTTCCAGCAAGACATCGCTATCTGTGTAGGGTACATCAGGATGCGCGTATTTAGCATGATTAGCGACTTAATTAACAAAGCAACAGTACCTGATAGCGACGGACTTGAGTGCCTGCCTATATACACGCTGTGCCCTTGTCTAGTACACCTGACTCTTCTAAAATCCTGTCCTTCAACCCTGTATCCCCCTCTCCACACTTAAGGTGAACGAACTCGACAAAGCCGAACTAACCTTTCTTTCATCTCTCTCTCTCTCTCTCTCTCTCTCTCTCTCTCTCTCTCTCTCTCTCTCTCTCCTTTTTTGTCTCTATCTGTTGAATCCTTAATTAATAAGTTTAGGATACGTATCGCAATGGACCAATTTCATGACGAGTTTCACTACGCCGCCGCTACCACGATGCATACGGGGATATAGTAGTAGTCCTTAGCGGGCTGAAGAGCGATTTTGATAAGATGCATGCTGTGTTTTTACAATGACAAACTTACTTGGCGCTTTGAGATCAAAAGGCAGGGAGGTGAGGATAAATATATAATATAATAGGGAGCGGAGTTGAGGAGACGCATTCTCCCTCCGACTTCCCCTTAAAATTCACGGGAGGAAGACCGCAATATGGCATTCTATTCGGCATTCTGCTTGCCTTAAACTCAAGTGAAGCGGCAAGGCGACGAGTGTCACTGTCAAGATGGCGCAGGAAGCGTCGATGCGCATGCGCTCTGAACATGCCGAAATCGGTATATTGGCCAGGTGAAGTCACTCGGGACTCAAGGCGTGTTAATTTTTTAGCAGCAGCCCTGAGACGAGAAGCAGTTTAAAAATAAACCTTAAAGAATTAGTCACAAATAATATTGGTGCCTTTCTATAATTTTCTACCACTGCGCGCGAGGGACGTTTCTATAGGCATAGGTAATACGTGAAAGACCAATGAGTACGGGGCCACATATTTTGCGGACGGTCATTTAGAAACTGGTGCTTGTCTCTGGATTGCCAGCATATATGGATATATGGCTTTGGCACTCACTTCAGTTCCGTCATCGTAAAGAAAATACTTTCATGCCAATAGGTGAATTTTTGAAAACTGATCAAAGGGACCGAAGGGCTCCATTTTTATCATATGAAGCCAGCAGTGGTCTGTGGACTTCATATGGTGTTAATAAGTCAATTTTAATTGTTTAAAATATTGAATAGACACTGTAGTTCAGTTTCTGATGCCCCCCCCCCCCCCTCCTCAAAAAAAAAAAGGAAAGAAAGAAACTAGAGCGCTGTCTTCAAGAATAATTTTCACTACTGCTGAAACCCGCACTATGCCAGTGCTGTTTACTTGCAACATATCGACGTTGCTTGTAGGCGGTGCGCTATATTCAAACTCCGCAGTACAGAAAATAATTGGATTCGCCGCGGATATGACGTGGCGTGGCGCACGTTGTTAATTCTTTGCAAGCGCAGTTGATCATTTGTTTTCAAGGGGTAAATGTAAAAGTAAAAGAGGGTAAAAGAGTAAGTATGGTACTGCAGCCCCAGCGCGCATGCTACAACAAGATTTGTTGTTGTAGTATGCGGTACTTTTCCTTAGCACCCTCTGTGTTCCATGGGCTGTTTAAATGAACACTGCAAAGGCACACTTTCGTCTCTTGGAAGCTTGCTACCCCTAAACTCACACCACCACCACCGTCACGAGAAAGACAAAATAAATAAATAAATAAATAAATAAATAAATAAATAAATAAATAAATAAAAGGTCGCAAGGAACACGAACACCTGGGGTCATTCCATCGGTGAAACTCTCTCCGGCGAACATCCTGTTTCGTGCTGTTGTTGAACGTCGTTCCAGTTGACAAAGCTGTCCGTTGCTATATAGACTGGCCGGCGCCGTTGTTTCGCGACCATCCTTGCAGCGTTCCGCTTGACCTCCGCGCATCATCCCGCTCGGTCGAAAGAATTCGGAGTGCCGAATTCCGTGCATGCTTTGATCGTATTTGGAGGCCGAACACCTCGGCGCTCTGTCGAAAAACCTCGCCTCTCGCGCAGCGTATACACGCGCGAGTGTGCGCCCGCGTATACGCTACGCGTTCGCTATTGTTCTCCGCTGCGAGGTCCTCCGTTTCGTCTAATCAGCGGTCATGGATCTGGTACCACAACATGATCGGCCTTTCCAAGGCCACACACACACACTCACTGTATGGGACGACGCCGCGCGAGGTGGCTCGCCGGCTCCACTCGCTCTCTCCTCGTGCTGGGTCCCCGAGCGAGTTTGGC
Source organism: Dermacentor variabilis (assembly GCF_050947875.1). Classification (NCBI taxonomy): domain Eukaryota; kingdom Metazoa; phylum Arthropoda; class Arachnida; order Ixodida; family Ixodidae; genus Dermacentor; species Dermacentor variabilis. The sequence goes on along the minus strand of NC_134568.1, from coordinate 114,557,702 downwards.
GGTGCCGCTCTGCTCAGGCTTCATATTGTTCGCGCGTTCGAACGCGGCGTCCTTTACTCTGCCGCTGCGCGCGCCTCATCCAAGGCTGCTTCCCATGACCTCGAACGGCTGGCAAGCATTGCCACGTTGCGTCACGGGAAAATGTCGATCGGAGAACGGCCGGAGACTAATTTCCTTCGCCTCGACGGCTGTCGGTCGGCGACCAAGGAACAATAACACCGATCGCGCAGGCCTATAGAGGTGGTGGGGGAGGAAGCCCGGCATGCATCAGCCACCACTGAGCGCACCGCCGCGCTGCTCCTTTTGCTCGCGCATATCGCGTGCGCTTTCTCGTGCACGAACCCCGCCTTTCTTTGCTGCAGCACCGGGCAAGAGACACACGCGTGTGCCGCATGCAGGGAACGGGCGTCGGCTCGCGAAACATAGCCTATGCACGCGAAGCGACTCGCGACGCAACCATTTTTCACCTTCGGTTTTGCATATGCATGCTCGCGCGGCGTGATTCAAGTTCGACGCTTTTTTCTTCTTATCTTTTTCTTTCTCTCTCTCTTCCCGTTCGATAACATTTCCCTCGCCAATATGATAGTGTCCCATATCTACAATATTTATTGTTCAGGAAATAGGACGATGAAGTGAGCGCGCGCATCTCACACGTGCGCGAACACTTGCATTGTCCCGTGGCCAGGGGACACGGGACAATTCAAGTGTGGTGGCATAAGTAGGGCGTAATGAGCGAAATTAAAGAACATGAATTATGTGTTTTTACGTGCCAAAACCACTTTCTGATTATGAGGCACGCCGCAGCAGGGGACTCCGGAAATTTGGATCAGCTGGGGTTATTTAACGTGCACCTAAATCTAAGTACACGGGTGCTTTCCCATTTCGCCCCCATCGAAATGCGGCCGCCGTGGCCGGGATTCGATCCCGCGACCTCGTGCATAGCAGCCAAACACCATAGCCACTGAGCAATCACGGCGGGTAATTTAGCGAAATTAAGGCTCGAGAAAATTGGCAAATTTTGCTTGCATTCGGCTCGGTGTGGAGATCACGAGAAGGAATTAATCACGACGTAGAAAGCAGATAGCTTATTAGCAGACTTCTATTTCTTTGTTTCCGGCCAAGAATCAGCCTCCCTCGGCAACACCATTGCCCTTCGTCGTCACGTTCATGATTGCGCCCTTGAACACGAGCGCTAAGTTCATCGGGACCCAGTCAAGGGCGAACCATTTCCCACTGTGCCGCGCCGGCGATTTCCCGCCGGGGAGGGCACCGAATAATAAAGCGCACAGCTCGGCGATCACGAGGTCAATAACGACAACAGCAAAAGAAGAAGCGAGCGAGCGAAGCGTTTGGTTCCGGCGCGGCCGCATTCGAACGCTTTCGCGCCCTCAGTAAGCAGCACGGGAGCCTGGAGCAATCCGGCGGCGGCGGGCACACCGCCGCCCACTAGCGACGCGATGATCGCGCGGGCCTGCCCCGTTGTGTGCGTAACGCGCCGTCCAGCTGGGACGTTCTTCACGGCGCAGCAAAACAGCACACCCCCCCCCCCCCCCCCCCTCAGATCGCGCGGCTTCAAGGGAAAGGCCGCCGAGCAGCAGCAGCAGCAGCAGCGCGATCACGACGACGCGTCCTCTTCCCCGAACAGCGGTCGCCTGGGAACGGGCCGATGGCGTTGCGTCGCGCATCGGCCACGCTTTCTTTTCCATCCGGAGCGCGCGCTTCCGCGAGTCGTCGCGCGTCGTGCCCAGGTCGTTTCGCGGTCACCTCCTACGGGCCATGCAGGCTACCTGCGCAGCTCTCTCTCGCGCGCGACCTCCTCCCGGTGTGGAAGCCCCCGCGGCCAGCCGCCCCCCCCCCCCCCCCCCCCGTGCCCACTCTTCTACTGTCTCCTGTCTGACGCCTTCCCTCCGGACGATGTCGTCGTCGTCGTGCTGACCTCGCTCGTGCGCAGAGCATCCGCCGCAGAAGGCCGCGCCCCGACTTCTCTCGTCACAATGTTCGACACGCTCGTACTTTCGTTCCTACTTTGCGTCATCTTCGCCGTCTGTCCAGGTCTTTCATTTTATTCGTGCTTTTCTCATTCGCGCAGCCAGTTTAACCCCTCCCCCCCTCCGCATTGTTTCTTTTCCCACTATCGCCCTCTTCCTGCTCTTCCCTCTTCTCCCCTCGCCAGCCAAATAATACGGAAATGCAGTCTTACTTCAAAGAAAAGCTCTAATTTTTTACGGCATTGTTTAACCGGTGACGACTCCAGCTAGCGTCCTCTGCGGCGGACCCAGGAGGACGGGGGTAATCTGCGACGCAGCCTGCTCAGCAGCAGAAGTGGCACGGCCGTCTCAGCAGCCCTCAGTTTGACTATGCCTCTGTGCGCCTTCACATAGGTTGCAAGCTCATGCTATCAGGATATAGCCGTCATGGTAGTAAATGTACAGAAAGGTATGTCGGGTTGTTTTGACTTCTCTACCCAACTCTTAACAGATCATCGGATCACCTGATCGAGGTCGGGTGGCATTCACGTTGGAGCCATGGATGTCACTTGGAATGTGTCCCTACTGTTACAGTCGCACGGAACAACACCACATTCTGTAACATGCGTAATATAGTCTTCCTGTATAAGCTTTGTTGTCGCCAAAGCAATGTAATTCGTACGTTATTTCATTGTCTTAATTTTGCGAAATCTATGCCTTTGTAGGCCACTCAATAAGATTTCGTGGAGTTACGATTCAAGCACGAGGTCCGCGATCTTTGTTAGGTCGAACTACGTTTGTGGAGGAGCGCGCTTGCAGGTTTCACATATCGTACTAGGTGAAGTGGTCGGCAACCTACGGCAGATGGCATACATATAATGCCAGAATTCTCCCGCCTGGAGCTCGAAGGGAGAGGCCTCCGCAGCAGAACTATGCGGACACCGAAGGCGGTGCCCCCGTGCCTGCACTCTTCCCACGTATGTATACATAGCACTAGTTACGCCGAAAGGGGGGGGGGCAATGGAACGAAGCGGCGCTCGTGTATCGAAGGGGCTAATTGGCGCCGACTCATAATTGCCCCAGCAGGGATCGCATGTACTACACACGGACACCCTCGCGGCGCGGCCGTCATATCACTTGGGCTTCGGCGGAGGGGCCGAGCGCACATTAATCGGTCTCCGGGTGGCCCCGCGCGCGAAGTGCCGAGCTGCCATTACGACCTCGGGCTGCAGATGCAGATATATAGCTCGCGCGCGCACACCACTCTGCATTGTGTGCCAGAACGGGCACGTAATGACAGGGGAGGGGCCCGGAAGCGGCGAATTGTTCCCGTTTTCGAAGCTCCCTGCCTTTCTTTTTCTTCTACTTTTTCTACGACATATCCTTCGATCCACGCGCGAAGCATAGCAACGGCGTCGTTAGAGGGACCTCCGCAGGGACGCGATCTGCCGCTAAAGAGCCTACAGTCTCATAAAAAAGCCATGCGCTCGAGCGGGCGGTTCTGTCGAACGTGTTCGGCACTTTTTGCTCTCCCAACTCACTTCCGCTGTTTTAAGTTAAATGGTTCCTCTCGGGTTCTGTAGAGGATGTTCCAAGTAACTTGAGCGAAAGATTAAATATATGCGAATGCCACGTAGCTGGACAAAACCAAGGTAATGTTGTTTGCCGTCGCTTGGAGAGTGAGTGAGAAAACTTTATTTCGAATCGGAACGATTCGCGTCCGGCGAGTTAGCGGGCTGGGGCACCCGCCGAAGTTACGGCCAAGAGTTCTTGCCTCTCGGCGGCTTCCTTGGCCCTCTGGACTGATTAGAGTTGGTCTAGGTTTGAGCTGTGCAGCGCGGCCTGCCATCGCGAGCGGAGGCAGTCGATGGAGGCTGCGCTCGCATTGTCCTGTATTAGAGAAGGGAAGACGGAAAGGCAGGGAGGTTAACCAGACTGAGTCCAGTTTGCTACCCTACACGTGGGGAGTGGAATGGGGAGTGAAAGAGGGAGAGAGAGAACTTAGGTGTAGGATGTCTATAGTCGGGCACTCAAGCCTGTTGCCCTCAGGTAGCGAAAAAGCGCTCGAACTGCTTTCTGGGCCTGTATTAGTTCCTGGCGTTCCCATAGCATGTGTTGTAGCGTGGCTCTGGCGCCACAAACTTTGCATCTATCTGTTGTGTATACTTCTGGATATACACTCTAAGAAGTAAAGGAGGAAATGGGGTATTGAGGTTACTCCTTTAGGGGAGCAACTGATCTGCCACAACCATTCCTCCCTTTAGGGGGTAAGTGCGAGGGGATGAACTGTTACTCCCCATGCAGTTACTCTTCCGAGGACTAACAGTTGCTCTTTTCCGATGCTCCTCAAGGGAGTAACGGTCATTATTTCCGATGCTCCGCAAAGGTGGAATTAATAAAATTAGGCATTTATACACTAATAAAAAGGATTACTGAGCTGAAAAAAAAGAAAAAAAAAAATGTGCCCGAAAGGAGGATTCGAACTCACTTCCTCGCGCCCACAAGTCAGCTACTGTAACCACTGCGCCACGGGAGATTGCTTGACGGGGTAGGAAATTGAGACATGTTAAGCATTGGCATGCAGGTGCAGCAATGTAAAAGCGACTCGGCATTTTGTGTATGCTGTGCGGGGAGAGTGTAACGTTGAGTGTACCTGCAACCATAAGCGAGTGCGAAAAGAAATCTGCCCGAGTATTCTTAGGGTGCTTTAAATTTAGGTACTACGCGATGTAAACGTGTATATGCGAGCTCAAACGGGGCACCTAAGACGACAGAGACGGACAATTGCTCTGTCGCTTAGTGTGTCCCGTTTGAGCTACACACCACTTCAGTTAAGTTCGTTATCTCCTTGGAACGGAATGAACTTAGGTACTATCGACCAGCACAATCTGGCAGTTTATCAATGACTTGCGCGTTTAATGTGTATCGCTCACTTATGGTGTGCCCACGAAGGCCATGGCTCTTCACATTCCAACTTTAAATTTCAAGCAATTTTCTCACGAAGAGGCAAAGTGCTGCTTTGCATGTAGTTCAATAGACAGCGCACTAACTTCGAACTATTCACGATTTATAGACAATACAGTTTTTGCCGCATCACTCCACGACATGGACGAAAACAGCGGAGCGCATGGGGAGTAACTGTTGCCGTTCGTCCTCCCGTTGCTCTCTTTCTGACCAGGGACTAAACACTTACTCTCCAAAATTTGCACACGACACGCACATCCATGCAGTTACTCCCTTGAGGGACGAAAGCGCCCTTTTTAGGACGAACTGCCCAGTTACTCCCGTTTTCCCCGGAATTCTTCTTAGAGTGTATAGCGTGCATTAGTATCGGGCTCTTGTAGGATTTGGTCTGTAGTTGTCGCCACTGCACAGCTTGCGATCTAGTGAGTTGTGGATGGGGTGGAGGATAAGTGCATCTTTGCATCTTGTAATGGTTGGTGATGTCACTGAACCTGGTCAATCTGTCTTCCTATTCCCATAATTCGGACGGCCCTGTCGATGGGTCTACGTTCATCGCAGCTCGGAAAGTCAGTCCTCGAGGTGCGTTGTGTGCCGCCGCGTTAGGGTTGTCCTGTCCCGTTGAGTCGGTGGTGTGGGCTGGTATCCATAGGATCTGGACGCACCTGTCTTCTCTTGTTGGTTTGCCTTTCATGAGCATGGTAAGCGCTTGGAGATGCTCAGATTATGTTTTGCATTCCGCCTAATCACATAATTAGTCTTAATTTTTCGATCAATTTCTCAAATGCTATAATTAGAAAAAAAAAGTCAATGAGAAAATTGTAGAGCAACATGGAAAACTCCCGACACAGCTTTCTCTTGCTCAATACCTGCTACATTAGAAGTGCTTTCCCAAGCATCAGAGAAGCTCGCGAAAACACGCAGAGTGCTTCGAGCAGCCTTCGCGGTATTCGCGGGCTTCTTTCACACTTGGAAAAACACAATTACGTAGCCCGTATTGATCAACAGAAAGCTGCTGATTGTTGAAAGCTCTGGTTCAGTATACCAGTTCCAGTATACCGCAGTGTCTCAACTGCAGGAATCCAGGAAAAAGAAAAAAAGACGGCGACTGCATAAGCGACACCATAGGTATAATACCTTCCATAGTATACTATATAGTACCACGATGGGCGCGCTCAAAGGCCCACCGTTGGTCGGGGAGCAGGCGACGGATCGGGGTGTGCAAGAAACATCCGGCAGTAGTATACCGGACGATGCGTGACGACGGCGCGGTCGTATAGCGTGTGTGTACTTGAAGTGAAGAGGACGAGTGGTGGAGGCCAGTCCCGTTAGGCAAGCCAGCGGGAGCGGGCCGCCGCCGCGTAACCCACTGGCTCTTTTCTCACCGCTGGGAATAGCGGCCAGGGAACCCCCGAGTGCTAATTACGGAAGTCTCCGTTTCCGTCCGCTGTTTTTCCGCCCACCGATTCGCGCGGCCCAAGCGCTACATGCGCGCTGGGCGCCACTTCCCACGGACACGCGCTGGGGAGGGGTGGGGGGGGGGGGGGGTTGAGTACCGCAGTGCGCCCGCCCGCCCGCCCGCCTTGCTATGCCCGCGCGGCTCTAAAAACGGTGGCCGTCGTGTTTTGAAGGAATGTACATTGAGCCAGCAGCGGCAGCAAGACTCCCAAAGGCGCCGACCGCTGCGAGTATCTCATATGCGAATCCCACGCGGCGGTGGCCCGGTGGACTAAGCGTGCGCCACGACTCGCATATACTTGACACACGCACGTCGCGCCAAACAGCGCTCGACAGGCAACAATATGGAATCGCGCGGAAACCTCCGGCCGGCACTCTCTCACAGCTGTGAGTCTGCGTTTTCTTGTTTACACTGAGAAGGAAGGAGATTGGTGGTGTGAAGAATCCGTCCAGTCCCTGTGACACAATTCAGTCAAAGCGGACGGAAGAATACAAGGTTAACTTCCCCGTCGCCGTCGCTTGGCCGCATTTTCTTTGCGTCTGATTTGGGGGACCGTCGGAGAAAATAAGCGAGCACGCATGGTCCCGGCAGGCGCCGAGCGCCTGTACGTATGCTATAGAAGGGGCGTCAGTGCGCGGGGCGTACGTGCTGGGAGTCCACCCGATCGTCCGCGGCCCGTTGTTCTCGTGCGAAATAACCTTCTTCGAGCCTCACTGCAGGGTTGCACCGTTCCTTGAGACCGTACGGTACAGTCACTCGAATATCCGCCCCGTGCGCACTCGGAACGGATATACTTTTCGCGACTGGGCCAAGCGGTGGAGGCAACTCTTTGCGGACGCGCTGTCCTCCAGTGATCCAGTTCCAGAGCTAAAATAAACTATCAAAACGAGGAAAAAAGAACGAAAAAAAAAACGCAGCAAGGCTTTTCGGTGGACCTGGCTACGGGGTTGTTTTACAGAAAGTGCTATAAAAGGGTGCCAGATAACAACCATTTGGTCACAGGAATCAACGTATGCAGTCAAAAGAGGCGGGTTCTTCTTTTTATTTTATTTTACTGTATCACGAAAACAGCACGTCGAATCGAGCAGCCTGCCACACGAATAATCTTATGTGCGGCATGGCACATAACTTTGTGAGCGCTTCGGCAGGAGGATTTGAATTGCGAATATGTACAAGTTCCGCTAAAAATGCAGCTTCTGAATTGATGGTGCGTAACGTTTTATAATTGCGCAATGACTATGTGAAAGACGCCGTGAATCCGGTGATGCAGAGAAGGGCCTGAAATAATTTCAGCGCTAAAATGTAAATGGTACACTTGCACAAAATATATTTACGACCATGCATATCGTATATTTCGCATATATATATGTTTTGCCGAGGTTGAGTCCAGTTTTGGTAAGGCGATTGTATTTATTTGGGAGAAATGTCGCTCTCGTAAAGTGTGCGCGCTGTCTGTGGCATGATCAAAAAAAAAAAAAAACTCTCCGTCAACAGCCTGTTTACTAACTTGTATTCCTTGTTTATGACATGTAAAGTGAGCCGATTAACGGACAGGAGCCGAGTTGAATGCCTTTTGACCTGCCGTGCGTATACCTACTTACATGGTGGAAATCATCAAGTTCAATTTTCCCGCTCAGGTAAAACTTTGCAGCACTTTGTAAAGTGGCGCGGCATCAGTCACCTGCCCCTCACCGCCCAACCCGACTTCCTCGCGAAAGGGTATTACTTGCAAGCTCCTAAGATGGCGTCGGCCATCTATGAGACGTTTCATACACTTTGTAACACAACCGAAAATATTCTGTAGAACAACATTATATTGACATCCGTATCCAATATTCTCCAAGCAAGCTTAGCTCTTAAACCTACAGTTGTCTGGCGCAGTTGTAAATAAGAATTAAATTGTCAAGTGCCAAAATGCGGCATTTGAATGTATTTTACTCAGAAAAAACTTTACGTCAAAGGAAGGTTGCACGTACACCGGCCAGAGGGGCAGCAAGATTCTGCAGCTTTATACGGCTCGACGTATCGAAGTTGCTAGAAATATAATGTACTGGAATACACTACAATCTTGGCGACACCAAAGGTTTCAACACCTGGAGCAGAGTATGCGCTGATTGTCCGCGTCAAACTGCTTTCTCCTGGCGAACACAGCAGTCCACCCCAGCCGACTATACATGCGAAAGGGTACTCCTCAAGCTTCTAGGGGCCAAATAGCGTTATTAACACGCGGTAACACTCTCAGGGTTTCGCGCGGTGTCAGTTGCATGCAGTAAAGATTCGCAGCAGCGTGCGAACGACTTGCGCATCGTTGTCGGTCTGTAGTTTGGTTACATGCGTCTCCGCGGCCCTCCCGATAAAGAATGTACACTTCAGTATATGGGTGCGGCCCAAGCCCGATAGAATGGAGTTGAGTGATCAGGTGGGTGCACGGAGTCGGAATAGGCCGAACCATGCATGCAACTATAACGTGTTGTAGTGTGCTTCTTATGTGTTGATACCTTGCACAACTATCGTCATTGCTCAAGTTGCTGTGCTATCTTCCTCAGAATATTTCTTGAGAACGGGCGAAACATTGGATGATTTCGCAGCACTGACGAAAGATTTTCTTTTTGTAATATTCTGACTATTATTAATACAAGGAAGTGAAAAGCGGAAGGTAGGTTTTGTTGCACTTAAAACAGAGAACGATGTACTGGAGTCTCCAGCACGCTAAATCTAAGGCGATGACGATGGTGTTGCTGCGGCTGGGGGAATGTCGCCGGATGTTGCTAAACTAAAAATAAAAACAAAGAAGATGAAATTCAGATCAAACGCACACGTTGAAATCTAAGTGAACCGAAGCTTTAGTGAAGAGACGCCTGCTGCGAGTAATAGTTAACAAATCAAGCAACCTTTCTGATTTCCTAATGCACCTGCCTTGCCGCCGCCACGACCGTGCCTGGCTCCTTCTATAATGACGAGCCCTGAACATCGCGTCCTGAACCCGCATTTGCGTGAGTATACTACACGCGCGCGTGCCCGCGCGAGTGCATGTGTACGGAGTGATTGAGGGTTGAGGGCGCGCAGCAGAGGCGTCGCTTGCTTTGGATCGAGGTGCGCGATAATAGATTCCTCAAGCTGTGGCGGGGGTGTGCGACCTCTGTGGGCTCCGCGTAGCGCCGATGGTCAGCGCGCAAGGTGGCTCGCGGAGTGTGGGAAAGGCGTCCTCGTGCCGAGCGCCGCCAATCTTGGCTCCGCGGCCATTCGGCGTCAGCACTTTGACCTCGTGCGCGCAACGACTCGGGTCGCGCCGCGCGCGCTGCGTTCGTTGGTGCGGTGCGCGCTTGACCGATGGCGCCGTGCGCAGAGGAGCGCGTGCCGTCCCTGCACGGGCGCCCCCACAGCGTAACGAGGGCTCGTTTATTCTGACCGAGCGCGCGCCTTTAAAAAGGCGGAGGAGAGGGGGAGAGGTGCTCCCCGTTTATTGTTTTGCGCTTTTCTCTCTCTTCCTTCAGAAAGAGCCGATTCGGCGCCGTGGTCATTACATGGGCTAGAAGAAGCGGAAACGCGCTCTTCAGGGATGACCGCGTTAAAAGAGTAGCTGCTCCGTCAGCATTATACCTAAAGGGTGGGGGGGATCAGCGGCGCGCCAATTTCTCGCGCTGCCCCCGCGTCGTCGTTTGCAGCTGCAAAGCCGCGCGACCGAGCGCGCGCTTCTTCGCGCTGTCCGAGCTGCAGGGGTGCGACTTCGCTGGCAGATGGGTGGTGCGTACAACACCCGATGCACGCGCGCCGCACGTGGTGCTCCGCCCAGCGGCCGCGAATGGCGTACAACGCGCGCGGAAGGGGGCCGGCGCAGTTAACTTTGCGTGAAAAATAGCCGCTTCGATAGAGTTGCCAACTTCGTTGCGAGAGCGTCGGAGGAGGGGCTGAGGCTCGACCCGAGACGGGAAAAGAAAGGTACATACATATCAATTCCACTCTGCTTGAGCGAAGCGAACAGCAAACACGTACAGGCGTTTCTTGGTCTTTTATTTAATGGGCGATGAGTCCAGTGATGTGGATGACCCGAAAGAGGTGACCGATGTGAACTACTTCTGGCTCGGTTGAATTTCAGGACGTACCAAAAAGAAAAGAAAGAGAGAAGAGAGCGAGAGAGAGAGAGAAAAGAAGGCGCATGCGAAAATGGGACCCAAGTACCAAATCAAGTAAAGATAAAAATAAGAGCAACCTTAAATGCAAGATCGCGTTCAATTCTCGTTATGCTAAGAAGGTATGTAAGAAAGCAGTCTCGAGACGGTTTTCACATGGACGCGTCGTCTGCAGTTCTTTACTGTGACATATATAGGGGCCCCATTGTACTCTCTCTCGTCTAATTCCGTATGTGTGGACTCGACCGTGTCTCGTGATTTTTTTTCAATGCAAAGTCTATAACTGCGCTATTCTGCGCATCAATTGAAAATGGATACGTATACGTCTTACCTTAAACTTGAAGTTGAACTTTATTTCTATCGCACCGTATAAACACGTAGGACGTAGCACAAAAACCTGGTTTTGCGAGGTTAGTGCAGCTTGAAGGCCACCTAACGTACTGCAGCAACATACCGGGGGGTGGGGTGGGGGGGGACAAATTTACAGCAGCAAATATGCAGTCGTTTTAACTGTTGATGCACTTCGTATTTCACAGGCGAAGCACAAACACAAACACAAGCACAAACATAAGCGCGCGTCGACAAAGACAGTCGTTTTATTAAAGCGAAAAAAGACAAAAAACATGTTGCGATTGGAACAATTTTCGACTAATTACTTAACTTTAGCACGAGGAACAATACAATGGGTCAGAAAATAATAACTTTCGGGCCACGGTGCATGCGACGACCACCCCCAGGACAATGCAGCTGTCCAGAGGCGTCCGCCAGTCTTGCGGTCTAAGGAGCAAAGTGACGAGACCGCGGAGACTGCGCGCCTGCTATAAGTAACGTGGTACGCTTTCAAATTTCGCGCACTTTCTTTGCATCCCTAAAAAATTAAAACCACAGCAGCTATTATACCGGAAAGAAATTATTTGCATATTTGCCAATAGGCTCTACAGCTTCGATCTGCACTGAACATTTTGCGACTACTAGAAAAGTGCGCCGCCATTCCTTATCGTTTGGAGATAAAGAGGGAGCATGGAAAGCCAAAAATTAATAGGTAAATAAAATGTAAAACGCACACGCATGCAACCCCTTACGAAATAAGTCAGTGAAGCTGACTTGGTATCAGCAGGAGGTGTTCTGATGGGGTCTGAAATATGCATGTTCACAGAAGGTTATATAAGTACTCGGGCTTGTAGATAGAAACGCGTTAGCCGACCACTCGAGGAGTCGTGAAAAGAACACGTGCGAGACTAAGACGACTGACAAGGTTAAAGCCCGCTATACTGCTATCGCGAGCGCGTTAAATAATCGTGGCACTTCGACTGTATGCGAAGCAAAGAGAGCGCGACGATGGAAGAGTAGCACAATGAAGACGTATGTTTCACTAAACATTTTGATCGAGAAGGATCACACAGGGGTGCTACACTGGACATGAGTGAATTCCAGCATGTTGTCGAATGAGTCATCTTGTCAGCTCTGCTTGGCCTAGAAGGCTGCTTCGGCCTCTCTGATTGGCTCAAAATACAGCCATTACAGAACTTCACAACATGGCGGTATCTGGAAATGTCCAGAATAGCACGCCAGGAGGACCTAGGGGCCCCATTTTTAATAACAACTATATGAAGCCAGGAGACAACTTGCCAAAAGATCACAGAGAAAATTAACTATTTTTAAAAATGAATATGCAGAATTCGGCATGAACGAGGGCAAAATTTTGCGACAATTAAGCTTAATATTCTTAAGAAAGGATAACAGACGCGGAAGAAAAAAAAGCAGCTTATATCCCAGGTAGTATTAACCAGCGCCATTCACAAACATATAGCGACAGATTTGCAACAGCCATTTCAACCGCAGGCGTATCGTGAACTTGACAGCAGGCAGGTGGCCGATAAACCTCCGTACGCTACCTCAAAACAGCCAACGCTGCCAAAGTTGAAACCCTCGCTATGCAATGAGCGAGCAACGTTTATAGAACCAGGGTATCGCTCTCGCAGATTTCGACGGGAGTTTTGTGTAAAGGCCAAGGCAGCGAAGCGTTTCTGCGTTGAAGAGCTCGCTGCGCTCGCTGGGTGAGATAACCTGATACATATTGTATTCTTATGCAGCCTCCCATTTGATTCGCAGATGGAAAGCTTTTGATCCATCGTGACTCGTACATCGTATGTCCACGGCTCAATGAACAGAAAGCGTTCTTTTCGACGGCTCGCTGCCTCCGTGTGCGTAGAAGAAAGCGTATATCCGCCGGTTTAGCTTCCTTCTCACGCGTGTCTACATCGAACCGCTTGACCGCGCGCTCTCGGCTGCTTTCGTGACTGACAGGGCGCCAATCTCAGTTCCACACCTTTGGAGAACTTGCGCGTCATTTGACACTTCAGCGTGTTTTCTTACTTTCTTTTTCACTTCGTCTTCCGCATTTCCTGAAGCCGGTAGCCCACCGGTGTCTTTTGTTTCTGTCCGTGCAGACGGGTGCGATATCATTGCCCCTCTCCCCCACCCTCTCCTCCCCAAAACGTCTGGCCTATATCTGTCACGCTAAACTTTGTCCACTGGTCCACTTTGTCTGCTTCCGCTTTCGCGCGCAGTCTTGAGAAAACAATATATGCGCCGTCAGTCAAGAACGCGGAGAACAATGCTTTCGCCTGCTTTATCTTTCCCCGCAAAACTTCAAGACGCGGACCAGTGAGGTGAACAAAAGGCGGCGAGTCCGGATGACAATCCAACTTTCTTGCCGGGAGGCCGCGCGGCACTCCGCCCTGCGTACCTCTTTCCCACCCGCCGCCCTCTCTTCAACGCCTTTTTGCCCGCCAAATCTCATCAGAAGCCACTTCCTGCAGCATACACGGTCATTTTTTTTCTTTATTGGAAAGTCACAGCATGCGCGGCCCCTTCGCGGACAAAGCTTTCGTGTGCGGAGCTTGAAATGGAATATAGAGGCTACAACGTATACTCGCTCGCGTGGATAGAGCAGATCATTTACCGCGCCCTCACCGCCACCCCTGCATGGCCACCGGCGCGCAACGGTGGGTTCTTTGGCGACGACTCCAACGCAAACACAATGTGTGTGCTTCCGAAAGGCGACGGAACGTTCAGAGCGTGCACTGTTGGCGACCGCCACCGCTTGGCCCGATGCACACCGATCCCTTCGGAAGTGGGGTTAGATGCGCGCCGTATTAGGAAGGGAAAAGGGGCGGGAGGTCTCTAGCTCATATCACCCCCCCCCCCCCATACACACACACACACACTGGGAGGAGCCAGACACCCATTCAAAACTTTTCCAAGAAACACCCCCCTCCCCACATCCCCCTCCCTCGCTTTTTCTTGCGCAAGAGGTATTGCGAAATGCAGGATATAGGCGGAAGCAGATTAAAAAAGGAAAGGCACCTCTTCGCGTCTCTTGTTCATTAAGCAATGTTTCACCAGCTAGCCTAGCAAGAAACTCTTCTAAGAAAAAAAAGTAAGCGAGCACGTATCCATATGATGGACGTCCCAGTAACAAGAGCGTGAATGAATGAATGAACTTTATTCCCCTTTTAAGAGAGGGGAGGGGCCGGGGGGAAGAGAAAGAGGTCTAAGTACTTCAGTCCCAGCAGGCGTCCTTCACCACATTATGTGGCTAGACGTCCGTCTACCTGTCCTGGTAGGCCTCCGCTACCTCCTCAGCCCACCTCAGGACTCGGTCCTTTAGGGTGGGATCGGAGATGTGCAGGGCAGTCTCCCACAACTCCTCGCTACTAATTAATGGTTTGAGCATGCGAGGGGGGGGGAGGGGCGGGGGAGTTTTGATGGGGCTTCGCCGCATGATTTGGGAGAGATCTGCTATCGGGACAGGACAAAAGCGACACTTGGGTGTCGGGTATGTGGCGGCAAAGAATAAGTGCAAAGTGGCGCGGGGTAAGAAAAGTGCGAGTTTGCAGTTGGCGCCATAGTATTTCTCTCTGGCGCGTTCTAGGCACAGAGAGAGGTGGATACATTACGCGTTGGTGTCTGTAATGTGTGCAAATTTCATGGAATGTGACGAGTGTGTCTTTATTGGTGTGTTGTTGGGAGTCATTGTGTTCTAGAGTTAGGCCCAATTTTGCGGCCGCTCGGTCCGTGAATCCTCGAGCAGCGGCATGAGCCATTTCGTTGCCTTGGAGTTCTTGATGTGCTGGAGTCCAGACGAGAGCGATGTCGTCTTTTAGTGGGTGAGCGACAAGTAGAGAGTGCGCGAGGTTGGTAATGTAACCGTTACTGAGAGCGTTAAGTATGGACAGCTGGGCTAGTTGGTTGTGATTAGCAATATGAAACATCGTTCCAGCGCACAATTGAACACGGACGAGAAGAGAAAGACAACACGAAGGCCGGCAACTGAATTTTATTCATGGAAAACAGGGCTTTATGCACAAAGGGGGAGGGAGGGGGGGGGCTGCTAGTGCGCAGGACCACCCAAAAATATTTCCTTGGTCTAGGCAACAGTCATCAGAAGTGTCAAACCAAAAGAAGAAAGGAATAAAAGCAAAAAGTGAAAAAAAAGGTGAAAAAACCTTTCCCTCTTTTTTTTTTTACATCACTCAGTACAATCTTGCTCATCTCCCGCCCTACCTAGCTGATTCGACACACCCGTTTGCCCTGAGATAATCAAGTTCCTTTTTCCCGAGTACAACAGAAGGAGCACTGACACAGCAATCGTTTTCATTGGAGATACAAAATGCTTCAAAAATTTCCCGGTTTTTCTGATTGATATATTTGCGATCAAATTGCTATATTTGTGAAGCTTTGCATAGAAAGAGCTGCTCGGGCTTACCCGACATAAGGAGAGTTGAAAGTTGAAGTTCGGCGACCTCGACCTTCGCTTATGTTTTGCAGAAATGTTTATGTATAATAATAATATTTGGGGTTTTACGTGCCAAAACCACTTTCTGATTATGAGGCACGCCGTAGTGGAGGACTCCGGAAATTTTGACCACCTGGGGTTCTTTAACGTGCACCTAAATCTAAGCACACAGGTGTTTTCGCATTTCGCCCCCATCGAAATGCGGCCGCCGTGGCCGAAATGTTTATGTATGTTAGGAGGTCTGGAGAGCATTCACGCTGTCTGCTAGGAGGACAGGCCACTCACTAATAGACAATATTGGAGGTAATCGCGCCAATGGTCGTTCATCCCAAGTGTAGGACGTTTTGAACCGCACAATTGTTGCCGACCCTCATAACTCCTTCACAGAGGAAGATGTCAGTGGCCATCTGGGTGTGCATTCTAAGAAGTGGGCTGTTGACGGCCTGAATTCGCAAAGTGGAAAGGTTTAGAAAAAAAAAAAAAGGAACAGCAGCCAAGAAGTGACCCAGGAAATAATCGAAGCCCATGGAATATCGCTATTCAAAGAGAAGTGTGTCAGCGCGCCGAATGTTTTGCGATTTGACGAGGAAAGTGCATATTTACCTGCTAACCTATGTGTGACCAGACGTACTTTCTGCGCGCATACACCATTGTGTAAGGATGACCAAGCCCTGCCTCTCTTTATGTTTTTCATGTTTTTTTTTGTGCCTTTGACGATGCATTCTAGCATATTCAAATGCTTGTCGCAATAACAAATCAATTGATACTCAGAGTGGTGTGTCGCTTTCCATGAACCTGCACTTGCGTTTGTCCTTAGCGCTGTTCCGCCTGAATATGAAAACCAACTAGCCAATGCATCAACGTAAATTAACCTCATATAATAGCCATTTGCACCTCAATGTATATTTGGGCAATAGTTCGTACAGTGTTTTAATCCGACCGAGTGACTCGGCAATGACATAGCGTGGCCCATGATGATCACACGTACCCAGACGATTAAGAGGAAAGACATACGGCTGATGTTTGTGACAATGTAGAGATAAAGAAGAAGTGCATGATACACGCTTTCTGTCTCTACGGGGGGGGGGGGGGAGGGGGGGTCAGACTAGCGTGATGCTCCTACGAAGAGCATTTGATGAGCCACAGAAGCGCCTGGCTGCGCGCAGTGCGCAATGCTTTCTTGCGGGTCATGAATGTCGCGCTGTTCAAGGCCCGAGTCTCGCGCTGCAAAGCGCGGTCTGTGATGAGATTCGCATAGAACAAACAGCGGCCTCAGACACAAAGCACATTATGCATGGCGCAAGAAACAATATAACTGACGCATTCGACAGCTGGATGCTCAGGAAGTCTCGTCCAAGGATCAGCCAAGCCTGCACAGGTCATGATTAGGTACAATGCCTTTGTTGCACGAAAATGGTGAGAATATTCGCCACCAAATTTACTTCGGATAACGGTGAAAAAGGTACCCGGCCGCCCACTCAACACGATGACATCGCTTTTTGTTTGTTTTTTTGTTACCCTGTAAAAGCAAAATGATTGACTATTTGACGCTGTCGGCTCGGCGACTGTACATACGCTTTTATCGTCTGTCGACCATTAGTGACTTTTATTGACCCATAATTCGTCGGCAACACACGTTATCCAAAAGCTTTACTCCGTTTCAGTTAACATTTGCGGACGGTCTCAGTCGGTACTAATTACATATTATGATGCACAAAGCTGCAAGGATGCTGTTTTTTTTTATTTAGAAGTTGCGATATGCGCAACTAAGTCTCTTTCAGATTGACGTAACATTGGAAAGCGTAAAGCGCATCGTGTACAACAGTATGACATCAGGTGACAGGATGACACGCGTTTTATTAAAGTGACACACCTGATCGGTTTCGCTAAAGCAGCTCTGACTTTTTTTTTAGCTCGCAGATAAAGCCAGCATCATGCCCCTTACGCGAGCAAGTTCTGCTGCGCACGGCATTCGAAAAAAAAGGCTATGTTTTCTTCAAACATCTCTGTTTTTCGCTATAATATTACACCGATTTAGTTTACAGTACGCAGCTGCATGTCACGTACTCAATACGCATGAGCGCTGCGTCCACAATAAATTTTCCATTTCAGGTGAGTGTTGAACCTCGTAGCCACAAATAACCACCAAATACCTCGCGATATGGACACCGCTCAATAATTTTTTTTCTTTTTGCCTTGATTCAGCGTGTTCCTCAGCGCGCTGTCTCGAGAAGCGTTATAGAACCTTTAGAAAATACAGAGTTATTTTGGTTCAACTCTTATAGCTATTTTGTCTACTGTGTTTCGGCCAGACTAAGTCATAGCCAATCTGTTTATGTTTACTGATTTTTGTTTTGTTGGTCGTGGTGCACCGATTTAGTTGTTAATGTGCGCCTATGCGACCTTGGCAATAACTAACAAAGCAAAATCAGCACTCTCACTTCCACAGTTTTTGTTTTGGAACGCAATCGCAGCCAGAACATGCGTGTGGAACAAAGAGAGAACTTCTTTTAAAGCGAACCTTTCTACGCGAACCCTTCCGTTCTTTGCTGACGGACAGCGGCTGCTGCTTGCTGCCTGCCCAATGGCTCACACATAGGACAGCGCTCATAAAACAAATCGGCGCATATGCGACCCCATATGCTATCAGATGTGTCGGTGGCTGGCTCCGTTCTCACTGCCACAAACATACGCATTCAAGTGCATAATTGCTTTATTAAAGCGGCTATTTCTATGCCTTCTATTTCTTGCTCTCGCTCACCTTAACGCCCACCATTCTGCAAAGCGCTCTCGCCAGCAACGTGATGTCGCGACAGCTGCACCGCAAATAGCTCGCGAGCAAGAAAGAGATGCGTGCACGCGTACACAACGCCAAACGTTACAATAGGTTACGTTCTGTATATATAGGGTTTTTTTTTTCAGCTGCACCAAATGTTTAAACATTACCTGTGTCAGATAACACAATTCTAACCCTTGATCTAAATTACTCGTTGACGCGGCCATTACTTCTACCAGAAGCCAATATTCTTAGTTGAATAATTAACATACTTAAGCTAATTAACTTTTACAATAATTATTCTATGTCACATAATTCAATGTACGAATTATAGCCGGTATGTTCGCAAGACGGATCCACTTGTAATGAATTTTCGGGACAGCACCAGTTTCGAGATAATAATTTTTAATGTGTCCGACGAAATGCATTTGTGTTCCAGCAGTTACTTTTGTCCTTCAATGCACAGAACTGCGTTTTCTTAAAAAAGTAACTGGAACGCCAATGCATTTTGTCGGACACTTTGAAAATTATTGTCTCGAAACTGGTGCATTCCAAAGAATGCGTTCCAAATGGATACACTTTGCGAACTCACTATAGCTGATCAATTCGTAGGCTTATATAAGTGCCGTAATATACTTAATTAAGACGTTAGTTGGCGCAATGATGTTAATTATTTAATTAAGTATTTTTATTTATCGTAGAAGTAATGTCCGCCTCATCGAGTAATCGAAATTAAGAGTTGAAATGTTGTTATCAACCACAGGAAATTAAAAAAAAATTGGTGCAGCTGAACAAGAACACCCTAGTACTCTCTATAGTCCCTTTTAGTATAGAGTGTACACGCGCACTGTTGATAGGCAACTGGCTGGCGGACGCGAGAGCGTGGCATACGTTGAACTAAATATGTCTATTATTTTGCTTTCCCATGGGGGGCGGGATGCAAAACCGCCCGTGTACCATGCATAAGGTGCACATTAAGGAATCCCAGTTGGTCAAAATAGAGTTCCCCACTGCGAGGTGCCTCATTTCCAAATCGCGGCTTTTGCAACTCAACATCCCAGAATTTAATTTTTGATATCGCTTTTCTGTGGCATCACAACTTGTATTGCTACTTATATCTTAAAATGACGACGGTATTCTGGCATCCCACAAATGCCGAGACCACAGATATTGCTTTTGTCAGGCACGACGCGATGGCAATTTACGATGTCGACTTATCTACGTACAGCTGCGGTCAGACTTATTAATACGAGCACAGAAGACATATTTCTAGCGGGTTAACTTGGGCTAAGACGTTTTGTAAGGACTAAGGAGCAAACACTGAGCGGGAGGCAACAGCGTGCGGCGCAGAAATCAAGGATGCCACAGGAGCCGGGATGAAGCGGACGGGTTGCCGTTTCGATCGCTCAGGATTCGTCCGTTGGTGCCGGTAATATTAGAAGAAGCATTTTTCGTTGACACGGAGCGACATTTGTGATTAAAATAATTTGAAGTGAACAGACATAGCGAACATTTGATCGCGAGCTGTAAGCTTACATTTTGTGTTCCCATATATGGATGAGACAGCCCTTATATATATATATGAAGCGCTCTAGGCTTCCGTCCCATCGTACCTTGTGCTATACGTGCAAGGAGTTCTTGACATTCTGCGCGCCTCGTGCAACGAAGGCCGACAGGAAGTCAATGAGACTTTGCGCGCTTCAAGAATTTGCCTACGCATGTGTGTGTGTGACAGCTGCGCCTAGGAGCCCAATTTTAAGTGTCGCCTCATTTTCATTCTCCATCTGGAGCACGTACGCCGGGCGCACACGGTCAAGCTGTTATCTGTTATTTTGTTTATTAACGTAAGTCTGGCTCTCTTTCTCTCAGCTACCGCAGCGCGATCACCTTCGGGTAGCGCGGCAGTAGCCAGAGGAAGTAGCGCGCGTAACACTGCCGCGCGAACCTCTAGCGTGGCAAGGCAACCCGTCCGAGCCCTCGCCAGTGCCAGTGAGCTGGTGTACGCGTATGAATGGCGGCGATAAGCAGCGCAGGGCACGGAGTAGCACTTGACCCAGAGGGGGGTGCCCTGTCGTATGCTAGCCTGGACGACGACGACGATAAACGATGCGCTCCGAGAAGCGACCCTGCCTCTTCCGCCGCAGACACAATGGCGACGGCCGCGCCATGAATCAGTGGTCGCGCCAGCCAGCACACGTCCCCTGCAATGCGGCTCCCGAATAAAATATCGTTGATTGGTAGACGTTTATATATACACACACACACACACACACACACACACACACACACACACACACACACACACACACACACACACACACACACACATATATATATATATATATATATATATATATATATATATATATATATATATATATATATATATATATATATATATATATATATATATATATATATATATATATATATATATGTTTTGGCAAATCAATTTGAAAACGAGTATATTGGATATAAGCGTAAAATATTATGCAGAAGCTGGCACTAGAGAACCGGCTTCACTGAGACAATAATTCGCGATGCGGTCGCAGGTTGCATGCGCAGAGTACGTAATATAATCACTTGTCTTGTCTGACCCGCTCAACTAAATGTTTCCGACTCTGGAGTTGCAGTCTAGAGGGACGCTGTTTCGATGCTCACGGAGCATTTGGGCTTGCGCGGGCATCTGGTACTTGCAATAATTAAAAAAAAAGCTAAATGACAACTTCCCGTATATATGCAACACTTAACAGGCACATGACAAACATATGTCTGGTGTGCAATCATTTCCTTTATTGCTAGGTGTGCCGCCGGCCAAGCCTCTCTCTCTCTCTCTCTCTCTCTCTCTCTCTCTCTCTCTCTCTCTCTCTCTCTCTCTCTCTCTCTCTCACACACACACACACACACACACACACACACACACACACACACACACACACACACACACACACACACACACACACACACACACACATTCACTGTTATAGTAAATACCCCACAATTTTGGTTAGCAACGCCTCGGCGTTTGTCAACCTCGCCACTGTCAGCTTCTTTTTTTTTTTTTTTTGCTGGGAACAGTTACTGAGAACGGAAACCACAAAAACAGCTTTGAATCAATTGTGAATTACACACCACTTGAGTAAATAATGGAGGAGCGCACTCCATTGCACTAAAAGGTTTGGAAACTGGAGCCGAAATTAAATATGACGTAATGAAAGCTGCTCGTAAAAAACAACAAACATCTCCCTTTATGTACCACACCAAGAGATTCTCTCAAAAATGGAGCTCAAAGAAGCCCACAAAGCTTTTGGTCAAGAAGGGATAAGACACTTGAGACCAGCGTTTCACACAAGCCATACCATCCTTATGTCTACGTAGGCAGGGGTCTCTGAGCGCGTGCACTTTCGTAGTTTGCAGTCGTTGAAAGTAAATCGCCGTGGTAAAGACTGAGAGCGGATTTATTTATTTATTTATTTATTTGCCTGCGGCAAAGTTGCTCGAGCAAAACTGCCGGTCTGATGATTTTCAGCATATATATACTATATATGGTGTAGCGAAGAGTACACCGTGGGTGGAATGGAGTGCTTGGGTGCTGTCGAAGCATCCAGCCTTTGTTCCGTGTAATCTATTTCTTAACTGATGACCTTAGCACGTTTCCTTGGCAGTGTTTGGTGGCATATAGGCAACCAACTTACGCCTCTATATCCCTGCGCCACATTCAGCACTAGACACGTAGAAAGATGGTGCGCGGCCAGAGCAGTTTCCGGCTTTACAAGGCTGTAGCTCCGCCTGGAGATAACCAGCGGTTCCTTCTTTTCTTTGCCTCGGCTTGTCATGTCGAAGTCATTATAACCGAAAACACGCAAATCGACGCAAATCAAAATTCTTGTTCCCACCTCACCTCCTTCCCCCCCAACTCCCTTAAAACACATTTCATCATCCTTTTGCAGACGTGATATTTCTCTCGCTGTACCACGCGACTCTGTATAGTATTCGATGTGGTCTGGGATATTCTGTCACCTCGATAATATTGCATTTGCACTATCTGTCGCTGGAAATGTAAAGTAACTGCTCGTTAGAAACTGCGTTAGACGCACATCGGCGCAATTAATATGCATGGGACGCTGTGTTAGGCAGCAGGTGCAGTAACCGCTGTGTGGCTTCATGGATGCCGTCATATATAGGTGCGATCTATACAGCTCGTCGTACTTTGTCTCTTGTTTACAGCTTTCTATAGCTCTCTATAAGCTGGCTCTATAGGATGCCGTGATAGCTACAGCGTTCGTCTGTCGGTTGCCGCTGTCACGCGATACCATCGAACAACAACAACAAAAAAGTCTTGAAAAAGCGACCCTGTCATCGTGCCCCGCGTGTTGAAATCGCGTCGCAGTTATGGTACCCTGCGATCTGCGCCGACTCTCTCTCAGCATGCTATCCCATCAAGCTTTGGTTTCTACAAAGCGCATCTTTCATAACGTGTATCCCGCGCCTTCGCGCCCCTCGGAACAGAACGATTGTTATTACTCACCGCCCCTGGGATTTACGAGCTCTCACTTTCTCTTATCGAATCGGTGGCTCTCGATGCGCGCCGACGCTTCTCCGCGCGCCCTCACCACGTCGGCGCACCGCGGCTTTCGCGGCGGAACGCTCACCCTGAAAACGAGCGTCCAGAGAGCGAGCGACTAATGAAGGGCGTTCCCTTCTCTCCGAGTGTTGGTGTGCTGTGCGTAGCGGTTTCGCGGAGAGGCCCAGGGATGGCTGAGCCTTTAATCAAGCGTCTTATCGGCGCGCCGGATCGAAATGAACCGCGCGCAGCGCAAACATTCCTGCGCCCTCGCGCGCAGCCCAAGCGTGCCGCATTCCTCCCGCGCCGCGGTCGAGAGAGCGCGCACGCGTCACTGCCGGGCGCCCCGCCTCCGCCCGATCGGTGCTAATTGCCGTGCGCGTACGGGCGACGCATGAATGTGGAGCGGTGCGGCTTTGTCACCGCGCTCCGTCACAGCTCGGCACGACGCCACGGGGTGCGTGCGCACAGCGTCGCCGTGCGCCGTCCGGACACCGCGTTCCCGATCGAAGAGAGAAGCCGCTCCAGGATATAGGGCCGCGCAGTGTGCGCAGCCGGCCAGTGAGGTTCGTTGAGCTCGTTTAGAACGCACGTCATCTACATATATACTGTACGTAAGGTATGTAGATTCGGCGGCGTACGATCTGATTAGGTACGCTCGGCTGGGGCTCATTTACACCTGTGGTTTGGAGGGCGTCGAATCGCTTCACGGATCCTTGCAAACAGAGGCAGTGCAGCATTGGCTCCGCATTGAGTCAAGCAGCGGCGAAAATGAGTTACGCGCGGCGAAGTTTCATGCCAAGAAGATACGCGCTGTTCAAGCTATTTCTGTGCGACACAGCCATACCGGTATGCGTACTTGGGCACCACGCCAGCAGCGATAAGTGTTCGATGGCTCAAGTCACCCGCGATTCACGTACTATATAGACATCCAAAGGTCGAACCGAATTATTCGACCAGCTAGCACTCAAATTCTGAACGCCCGCGCATGCACCCATGCTTTAGTGAATGGAAAAACGACGTTCCGTGCAAGCCCTCGCAACGGCGACGGCTGCTTGGGAAGAACGTCGCAAAAAACGAAAAGCAAGCACCCAGCAGTGTCGGGGTGCCGCGCCAGTAAACTGGTCCGGCTTTCAGGCACTGCCTATATAGCACTCAAAGTAGGTGTGCGCGCGCCGACGAGAAAACGTTCTTCCGAAAACTACGCTCTCCGGCCCTGCATAGATACGCGATGCGACAGTTCTTTGCTGGACAACAGGGAGACAAAATTTATGGCTGGTTTCTTGTGGAGGTTTAACTAGATGTAACGTCCCAAAACAACCCATAAGGGTAATAGTTGACGCAATGGTGAAGAGCTTCAGATTAATTTTTGCCGCCTGGGGTTCCTGTAGTGTGCACCCTAAAGCACGAGCGTTTTCTTGCATTGCGTTCCCATCAGAATGCAGGTGCCGCGGTCAGGAACCGAATCCGCGACCTCGATCGTGCTCAGCAACAGAATGCCATAGCCACTGAATTCCCGCGCTGGCTTCGAGGTGACGCGAGTACGCGTCGGACGTAGGCTACATGATCAGGGAGTCAAGCACGCGGACTACATCGAGCTTCTTCGAACAAACGAGCGAACGAGTTTGTTGAGAATTTATTCTGGAAAAAAACTGATTTGATTTGAAACCTACCCTATCATCGCAGAAATGTTGCGACACGTTTGATCAACCGCTGCGATCAAACGGAGAACGCAGTTTGGACGATGGCGAGAATCCATCAGAGGAAGTAAGGGCTTGGGACAGCCAGTAGAACGACTGTATGTAGTTCAAATAAGTCGACAAAAAAAAAAAAGAAAATGAAGCAACGCCGCTGTCGTCTCAGCTATACAAGTCTTCGTGAAGGCGGTGAGCGTATGAAAAAGAGATTACGCTAGACAGCAAGTTGATGGCACGTGATTGATGGAAGCAAGCGCTTTACTCTTCCACAATGTGAAAGAAGTACGAACACACGCAGAGGCGAATCGAGGCTGAGTAATGAGTTTGGTGTGAACGAGACAGGACGACAGTCATTGTTACAGACGGCCTAAGGCTCACAGTGAATGACAGCCGGAACATTTATGTCCGCGAATTGTTCCGAGTGAATGCAGTCGACGGCCTTGAAGAGGCCGGACGTTTACCCTCGAAGAATGCAAGAAGCACGGAGAAGCGGCACTACATGACGAATGTTGCCGTGTTGACAAAAAAAAGCTTAGAATCAGAATCATGCAACTTTATTGACTTATCAAAGTGGAATACATAAATAAAGATAGAGAAGGAGGTCCCCGAGCACGAAGCTGCAAGGGGACCTCCTGTCAAGTGCACAAAACAAATAGCATTATTATTAAGCAGCAGTGCAGAGAACAGAAGAAAAATTAATAATAAAAAATAATAACCTAGTAGATATACATTGCTAGAAGAAACTTAATAAACAATGTATGCTGTGTAAAGAAATTCTATGTATTAGATAAGTCAAAGCTCCGTTATTAAAATTAGGTAGCGTATAGGATTGCTTAATAAGTCGGTTGTTACCATCTGTAGTTACCCCTGCGCGGCCGGAATATGTCTCCTAAAGTGATGATTCTGAAATAAAAAAAAAAGCTCTTTGTCAGTGTAACTTGCGTTACGAATTTCGAAATAATATAGGATAAACATTTGGCTAAAAAATTACACCTATTAATTTATCATCATATTATAGTTACACAATTATATATATATATATATATATATATATATATCAATTATCTCTCGTCTTCCTATCTTGTTTTCCACCTCAAAGAAGTACTTAATTGTAGACAGCAGCGTTACAATTTAAAAGCTTTTGTTTTGCTTCTTTTTTCGTTTTGTTGCCTGGAAGTAACTAATGTTTACTAAGTCATATACGTGTCAGTGCTGCGGCCAAATAGTGACGACACTGGCCTCAACACGAAAGAATGAGGTTTGAATGCCTTCAGCAAGTGGGGGTAGGGGGAAGGGGTCGCGATTTTCGCTGGTGGATTCGGTAAACACGCTCATTCGGTAAACGCTCATTAGCATAAGGTTTGTGGGGCTGGGTGGTGTTCGTCGACAAACGCGTTAAACTTTTTCTTGAAGCTAAACTTTATCGGAAAACTCCGAAGAGGAAATTGACATTTTTTTTTTTTTTTTGCTATCAGCCTTGTAGAAAGGTGACACGCCTGGTGGTAATGCAAGCAGTTGGTACGTCTTCAATAGGTTAAATTCTCGATTTAATTCCACGTTCTTACTTGCTGTATGACCCGCAGTGGTGGCTTAGAGGCTTTGGTGTTGCGCTGCTAAGCACAAGGTCACGGGATCTAATCCCGGCCGCGGCGGCCGCATTTCGACGGGGGCGAAATGCAAAAACGCCTGTATCCCGTGCACTGAGGCCACGTTAAAGATCCCCAGGTGGTAAAAAATAATCTGGAGTGCCCTACTACGGCGTGCCTCGTAATGAAATCGTGGTTTGGGCATGTAAAACCCCAAAATTCATTCATAGTTATTATATCATGAAATGATGTGAACAGTGCTCGGATGACATCCCCAGTAGGTCTATAATTAGGAATACGCGCCTATTTGAAAACATGAAAGAAACTCTAGAGAGCAAATATCGGGCACCAACGCTTTCTTTCATGCCATCAACGCACGCACGCACGCACGCACACGCAAACACACACACACCGGAAACGATTATTACACCTGAGAACATTCCGCCGAAATGCCTGGCGCTATGCTGTACTCATCTGGGTTTCCAGATGCGGCGGCATCTGCAGTGGACCGGTGTAATCTTGCACTGAATAGTGTCGGACAGACTTCAAGCATAGCACAAATGTTGGGGTCAGGCTGTATTGCATTTTTCAGTTTACTTTTTTTTTAAATATAATTCGTCGACGTCAGTGATAGCAGAGGTTGTTCTGTTCCAGAAGAGTCCCTACGCAGGTCACTGAGCACCGTTTCCCTTTCTAGGACCGTGGCGCGCAATTTTCGTACTCAAACGACGCAACAGGTCGGCAAGTGCCTTTGGAGTCGACGCCAAAGCGCGACACCGCCTACCTTTTCACTTGCAGACGGCTATGCCGTGAACACGCGCCCGGTACATGCGATGTTGAGGAAAGAAGACAACGGAAATGCTTTTGCTCTGTTTCTTTGGGGGGGGGGGGGCGAGGGGGGTGCATGGTTTTATAAGTGGGAACGGTGACGTGAAAAGAAAAAAAAAAGAAGAAGGAAGAAACAATGTAGAAATGATGCCCAAAGAAGGTAGAGGAGATCGGCCTGGAAGAGGTACATCGACCCTGTTTTTGGTGTTGCGCATCCAAAAAGAAGATCGACACTCCGGATGCCGCCGGCCAGCCAGTCACGCGCCAATGGTCAGACCAAGAACCCATTGGCGAGGACCGCGCCGCCTCCGCCGAGCTCTCGTTTTCAACTTCTTCCTATGGCTGCGCAGGATAAACGACTCTTCGACGCCGCATACTCTCACCGCTGACGTCACAGCGTATCGCGTAACGATAGACTGTGAACGAACACAGGACCCTTAAAACAACCGGCCGCGCCAATGATTGCAATGGCGCTGCTGTATAACAGTGTTTTGTAGTAATAACAATAAAAAGAAAGATTAGAAAAATCCAGAGACCTAAGTACTTCTTTTGAGTTGTGAATGCGAAAGGGTTAATGTCCAGTTGAAACTATGCCGCTGAGCGTTCCTTCGAGTTATGAACCCCTCGCGGGCAAGCGAGTGCGTTGAGACGCTTGGCCAACACCTCCTAGTTAGCTCCCCCGCAGGGGCGTCTGCGTCACCAGGCGTTTGGTGTGTTGCGACACCAGGTACCCGAGCACACGAGGGTTGGCCTCTCCCGCGCGTAGCCGTGCGCGGCTTAGCCGTGTCCGGGGAAAAGGGGATCCTGGGGGTTGAGCCGATGCCGGCTGTTGGACCTTTACGGCCCCTCGGCGGAGACAACACACCTCTTTGGCCTCGGCTTCACGTAGACGGCACCCCTGGACTGACAACACGGGGGAAATCGGCAGTCACCTTTTCCTGTCCCCCTCTTCAATCTATTTTCTTTCTTATCTTATTTCTTTCACTGTCCTATCGTCTCTTCCCTTCCGTCACTTCCTAATTTCCTAGGGCGGCTAGGGTTAACCTTGTGTATGTGCCCTCCCTTGGGTATAATATATTAGGTTAAAGTGGCAATGTACGGTTGGCGCCTGCAGCCTTACGAGTTAAGTTCTGCAGCGTCCCCATGTTGGGCTCCGTAGTGGGTGGCCGCCATTGCTACCGAAAACGAACCGAAATACCATGGGAACACCCGCATTTCCCCGCCTACTTGATCGTCACCCTCAGAAGAGGGTACGCACCGAAGACTTAAGCACATGTTTGACCCGCACAAAAAAAACCTACCCGAAATACCATGTTGTACACAGCGAGAACGCTGCAAAACAGGCCAGACTCGTTTCACCATTCATAGTTTCAAAATCTTTGACCGAAGCCTTAGGGTCAGGTTATAAGGTGACAAAAATGGCAAGCGGAGACCTTCTTCTGGAGATCCCTCAAAAAAATCACAACGAGAAGCTAGACAGTCTGGTGACATTTGGTAACATACCAGTTTCTATTACACCACACCGATCAATGAATAGCTCACGTGGAGTCGTGTCAGAGGCAGACCTTCAGGATTTGACAGAAGCTGAACTCTTGGAAGGGTGGAAAGATCAAAATGTGACTGATGTACAGTGAATTATCCTTAGATGGGACAACAAAGCAATTCCGATCAAACACCTCGTCTTAACATTTGCAGCTAGCGTTCTTCCGGAAACCATTGAAACAGGATACATTAGGCTAACAGTCCGACCATATATTCCAAACCCTAGACGTTGTTTCCAATGCCAAAGGTTCGGCCATGGCTCGCAGAGCTGCCGTGGTCAAATAACTTGTGCAAAATGTGGAGTCCAGGGCCACCCCTCCGACAATTGCAGTGGCACACCCCACTGTGTGAACTACAGTGGTGACCATCCAGCCTACCCACGCTCCTGTCCGAACTAGAAGAAAGAAAAAGAAATAATCACCCTCAAAGTCAGAGAAAACATTTCGTTTAAGGAAGCCCGTAAGAGGTGCTCACCTTTCCAGAGCACACCCTATGCTGATGCGGCGCGTCGGGGGGCGGCGTCGCAGCGGCCATTGCCAAGTGCCCAGCCTGCGTGCAGCGAGCTGGTACCTTTGGCTCCTGCCCCCAGGGTGGAAGTAGGTAAGCCTACTCCATCCAACCAGCAAACAGGCCAGGCTACCCTTGGGTTGCCGGCCCCACGAGAGTTATCTGCGGCAACCTGCGCTACACGCAGCGATCCCGCCGGACCGTTAGCGGCCACGAAGGTAGGCGCAGCCGAGGCTGCCTCAACCTCCCCGGCCCCTTCCAGCCCTGGCAACAGCCGGCGCAGCCAAATCCCACAGGGAGCCCCATCGACCTCCGGGCTGGTGGGCGCACGGGTCTTGCCTTCTGAGGTGAGACCCTCTCGAAAAACTTCTCGCTCGCAAGAGCGCGTGTCCGGCGCTTCACAAGAGGCATTGGACACAACACCTATCCCCACGGCGCACCAAGTGCCTAAGGTGCGGCGAGGCTCCCTCGAACGCTTCAGAAAAGGCAAAACCCCGGTTACAGGGCCTCGCAAGGGCTGTGTAATCTAATGCATCACTTCTGTTTCCGTATACACAGCACCAATTTACTTTAAATATGGATACAAAAATCATTAAATGGAACTTCAGAGGTCTTCTGAGAAACCTTGGTGATGTACAAGAACTCATCCACCAACGCAATCCAAAAGTGTTGTGTTTACAGGAAACACACTTAAAACCAAAACACACAAACTTTCTTCGACAGTATGTTACTTTTCGCAAAGATCGCGATAATGCTATCGCATCATCGGGCGGTGTTGCCATTGTAATTCAAAAAAGCATAGCGTGTCAACGTTTACAGCTACGAACGGCCCTCGAAGCAGTGGCGGTTCGAGTTGTTCTGCTAAACAAACTCATCACTATTTACGCTTTACATACCCCCACATTACAAATTAAACAAATCTGAATTTCAGTCCTTTATAGATGAATTGCCAGAACCTTATGTTGTTGTTGGCGATTTCAATGCACATAGCAGCTAGTGGGGAGACTCTCGTATCGATGCGCGAGGTCGTCTCGTTGAACAGTTCCTTTTTTCTTCTGGTGCGTGGCTGCTGTATAAGAAGGAACCCACATATTACTCTCTTGCAAACAGAACCTTTTCGTCAGTAGACCTTAGCATATTTTCCCCGTCCATACTGCCTGAACTCGAATGGGAAGTTACCAACAACCCTTACGGCAGCGACCGCTTCCCCGTATACTACTAAGAACATCTAAAGAAAATGAATATCCTCCACAGGCTCCTAGGTGGGTGGAAGATTGATACAGCCGACTGGGAGAAATTTCGAACTCTCACATGTATCTCATGGGCTGACATGTCTTCTTTAGGAATTGGTGCTGCTGTGCAGTATTTTACAGCCTTCATTATAGATGCCGCATCTAAATGCATATCTGAAGGAAGTGGCTTGGCATGCAGACGGCGTGTCCCGTGGTGGAACGACGAATGTAGGATCGCTCGTAAGAAACAGAACAAAGCGTGGGGGCTGCTGCGCGCTTCCCCCACTGCAGATAATCTTATGAACTTTAGGAAAGTAAAGTCCCAAGGCAGAAGAACCCGCCGACAGGCCAGAAGAGAAAGTTGGCAGAAGTTTTTATCGAGTATTAACTCGTTTACAGATGAGGCCAAAGTCTGGAACAGGGTAAATAGAATTAGAGGGCAACAAACATACTCACTTCCTCTGGTAAATACACAGGGCAATACACTGCAAGATCAGGCAGACTCACTTGGGGAGCACTTTGAGAGCGTGTCAAGTTCAACAAATTATTCACAATCCTTTCTCAAATACAAACAAATAGAGGAACGTAAGCCATTCATCAGAAAATGTCTACAAAATGAACCTTTCAACCGTCCTTTCGGTATTGCAGAGTTGAGAGCTGCCTTGAGTGCATGCAAGAGCTCTGCACCGGGATCTGATAGAATCATGTATGAAATGCTCAAAAACTTACACAATGATACGCAAGTTACAATACTTACACTTTTCAACACTATCTGGGATGCAGGGTACCTTCCAACCGCATGGAAAGAAGCCATTGTGGTCCCTGTTTTGAAACAAGGCAAAGACCCTTCCTCAGTGGCAAGTTACCGCCCGATAGCCCTCACAAGTTGCCTTTGTAAGGTTTTTGAAGAAATGATTAATCGGCGATTCATCCATTTCCTTGAAATGAGCAAAATGATTGATCCCTATCAGTGCGGCTTCCGAGAAGGGCGCTCCACAACCGACCATCTAGTACGTATTGAAGAAAATATCCGTGACGCATTCGTACACAAACAGTTTTTCTTATCGATATTCCTCGATATGGAGAAGGCGTACGATACAACATAGCGCTACGGAATCTTGAGAGATTTGTCAGAAATGGGCATTCATGGTAATATGCTAAACGTAATAAAAAGCTACTTGTCCAATCGTACCTTCCGGGTAAAAGTCGGCAATGTGCTGTCACGTCCTTTTACACAAGAAACTGGTGTACCCCAGGGAGGCGTGCTCAGTTGCACACTCTTTATTACTAAGATGGCAACACTTCGTGCTTCCTTACCACCGGTCATACTGTATTCCGTCTATGTGGACGACATTCAAATAGGTTTCAAATCCTGCAACCTCGCAGTGTGCGAGAGACAGGTACAGCATGGTTTGAACAAGGTGTCAAAGTGGGCAGAGAAAAATGGATTTAAGATCAATCCTCAAAAGAGTTCTTGTGTCCTGTTTACAAGAAAGAGAGGCCTGGTTCCGGATCCTTGCCTAGAACTGTGTGGACAACAGATACCTGTAAACAAAGAGCACAAATTTCTAGGTGTTATACTCGACAATAGACTCACTTTCGTCCCACACATTCAACATCTTAAAGAAAAATGTCTGAAAACAATGAACCTAATGAAACTTCTATTCCAGACTACGTGGGGTAGCGACAGGGAGTGCTTAATAAATCTCTATAAGAGCCTGATTCGGTCACGATTAGATTATGGTGCCGTGGTATATAACTCTACCGCCCCGAGCGCGCTAAAGATGCTAGACCCTGTTCACCACTTAGGTATCCGCTTAGCCACGGGCGCTTTCAGAACAAGCCCAATTGAAAGCTTATATGCCGAATCGAATGAGTGGTCACTCCACCTGCAGAGATCATACATCAGCTTTACATGTTTCCTTAAAGTGCGCTCTAATCTTGAACATCCATGTTTTGGTACCGTCACCGATATGACGCGCGCTACACTTTTCAGCAATCGCCCCTCTATAAGACAGCCTTTGTCGCTGCGTGTGCAGGAGCTTAGCGATGAAATGCATGTCCCACTCCTCGAGCATCGCTTAATGCACCTAACCAAGCTCTTACCTCATTGGGAGTGCATGGCAGGTGATACAATGTGACATATCCCTTATGAAAGTTACAAAGCACGCCCCTGAGGCCGAAATCAGAATGCATTTCCTAGAACTTCAGTACAAGAACTCCTGCGCAGAGTTCTACACAGACGCTTCGAAGTCAAATGCCGGGGTATCCTATGCAGCCGTCGGCCCATCCTTCTCGGAATCCGATGTACTGCATCCGGAAACAAGCATTTTTACGGCCGAGGCCTACGCATTACTTTCTGCTGTGAAGCATATAAGAAAATCAAAACTTCCAAAAGCAGCGATCTATACAGACTCTCTAAGCGTCGTGAAGGTCTTAATGTCACTCAGCAAACATAAAAATCCCGTATTTAATTAACTCTATTCGATCTTCTGTAAAGCGTACTCATTTAACCAGAATATCATAATATGATGGGTGCCTGGCCATAGGGGAATCGAAGATTAAGTTCTGGCGGACGAGATGGCCACGTCAATCGCATCGCAAGCTGTTAACCCTACCGCAGATCTGCCTGTCACAGATCTGAGGCCTTTTTTACGAAAGCAACTGCGAAACCACTGGCAGTGCACGTGGGACGCGCAAACAAATAATAAACTGCAAGTTATAAAGCCCCAGTTAGGTTTTTGGCCCTCCCCAACAAAATCTCGGCGAACAGACGTCCTATTCTGTCGTCTCAGAATAAGACACACTCGGCACCCATAATTTTCTGCTTACTGGAAGTGAACCTCCAACCTGTGGTAGATGCGGCGAGAGGCTGACCGTCCTCCATGTGCTTCTGGAGTGTGGGAAGCCGAAACGGAGATAAAGAAACATTTTCTGCTTGCATACCCTTATTACATCCCTCTGCACCCGGCTATGTTTCTTGGTAAGGAACCGCTTTTCAACACCAAGGCAGTCCTCAACTTCTTAAATGATGTCGTTCTGCACGTTATAAGCCCATTAAATTCGTAGAGCATCCTCGCTCCAGAGGATGCCGCTGCGATAATTGTTTTGCATAGCACATGCTTCCAGGCCCTTGTGTTTCAAGGGCTCTAAGGAGGCAGTAGTGCTCTAGCATATTATAACCTGATATATTTGTACCTATCGTATCATTCTTTTTAAATGCATCTTAATGTTCATAGTACACGTCATACCTCATCGCCATAATCTTATTATACATATTTTACGCACTTTAGAGCGACTATTTTTAAGGCCTCTTTACAGCCACGTCACACCAACTTCATAGAACTCATTACCACGGACATGGCGCTCTTTGGCCATACTTGGCCCTTGCGCCATAAAACATAAAACATCAATCAATCGACCCTAGTTAGCTCAAGGCCGGTGTACTTCGACCCGTCACGTCATGCTACCTTGCCCGACTGCCATAGAATCTATATAAAGGGGACGCTACTGAGTAAGCCGCGTGATTTTGACGGCACCGCCTTCGTCACGCCGGGCTTGGCAATGGGAATTTCGGTACAGGTAGCATGATGCCAGAAAGCAAAGTGCACGGGCCTGGCATCAAGGGGGCGATGGCTTAGCTCAGTGGGTGAGACACTCGGCCTCTGAGCGTGGGGTCGTATAGGTTCTAGACTCACTGCAGCGAACGTTTTTCCTTTCGAATTTATTGTTTTTTTATATACATTAATTTATTTAGAGCGATTACCGAGGCCAAGTTAGAACGCAGGCGAGAGCTTGCGCGGTCAAGGAACGCGCGGATAACACTGACTTCGAGAGCGAGGGTGACGCAGCGTCGCCCTCTCCGCTCACGCAACACATGGCGCGCTATCGGGGCAGCAGCTGGTCCCTTCCGCCGGCTTTGCTCCGTCGAGGCGCGCACGTGACGGGGCGTGAAGTATCTTGGCCAAGTGCGCTTAATTTTGAGCAAGGACCAGTGATGTACTCGGGAAGGATCGATCCCGCATCTTTTAAATCACGTGTCCCGAATGCGGCGGCTTGAGAAACGAATATCTTCAACTTCCAGTATAACCACTGCCGTTCGACCGACGGATGGCAACCTGCCGCACGTACCCGACCCCCGTTGGTTGCGTGATCAGTGCACGCGCTCGTGCCCTGATATACTAATAGAAGCCACATACGGCGGAAATAATACCAGGGGGTTTACGTCGGAATTGACGTGGGCTATCAGAGACGCCGTAATGAGGGGACGGGGTGTTTTGATGGACGCCCGGCTTTATTTCGGCGGCCTTGGATTGTTCTGCGCGGATACCTCAGTATCCTGCTATAGCCCTATATTGGGCTGCAGTATATGTAAATAAATAAATGCGTTCCTCCGACTCGGAAAGCGGCCACCGCGGCCAACTCGATCGTGACTTCGTGTTGAGCGGCAAAACGCTCTGGCCATTGAGTCGCCGTGGCGGGTGTGTGTGTGTGTATATATATATATATATATATACACGCACAGGGAAGAATTGTACGAAGAATAATGAACACGGCTCCGAGGCTAAACGGACAACTCGCTCACCTGAAAAATCAGTGAACGCTGCTCCGAGAAATCGAAATTTCACCGTGTATTACTCACCAGGCAACTACAGTGCAAGGTATGTTGGACTAAAAGGAAGTAGCCTTGTGGCAGGACGTCTCCAACCGCTATGGTCGCGTCTTTCAGGCGTGGCGCTGCGCAGAGCTAGGCGAGCGTCATTATTATGTGCGATATATCGCGCGAGGTGCCCTACGGATGTCGCTCCTGCATTTATCGGTAGGGTCGGAAAACGCATTTACCACGGGGTATTTCGACATAATCGCAGGCCGCTTTCGCCCCGCGATTTCACTCGTCGCCTCCTGCAGCGGCTGTCGTCGCCGTCTTCGGCGCAGCGCGGTTCTGCGTTCCGACGTGTCACAGGGCCGCACTTCCTCGAGACTGCTGGACCGTTACGCGCCTCGGAAAGCTCGAAAATTGTCCCTGCTGTCCGCGACACGCGCGGGAGCAAAAAAGCGGGCGGCCTCCTCTCGGCGGGCAACAAACGCAACGCGGAAAGAAAAAGAAAAGAAAAAAGCGCGAGAACAAGAACCGGCTTCAGTGGTTGTTAACGCCACGCGTGCCGATAAGCGGAGACGACAAAACTGTGGATCGGAAGAGAAACAATGGCGCGAAAATAAAAATAAATAAATGTGCTCCGCCACGCCAATGACAACGACGCCCTTTTCTTTTTTTCTTCTTGTGACGCAGACTTCAACGTTCCTCCGCGCGCAGCTATAGGCGTCCATTGTGAGCAACGCGCGGTTCTGGTGGCTTTTGATGCTATCGTCCGGGCGAGGCGGCGTCCCAAAGCGCTGCTGTCGGTGGAACACAGTTCGAACTCCGCGCGCGAGCGATCGCAACTCCCTCTTCTTCGTTTAAGAACAGGGCCAGCTGCTTTTTGTTCGGACGGCGGCGCGCGACTGGCGCAGCAACATTCACCACTCCGCCGAGCAAGCTGCACGTAACACTAACAGCATGACCTGTAGACGGCGATATAGCTTTCGTGGCTTTCCTTCGGTTCCTTGGGAGTGCTTGACCAAATGACACAGACACAACTCCGCACACGCCGTATACCTGGCGCAAAATAATATTTTGTTTTTTCGCGGACTAACTTAAGAAAGAAACGTTCCAGACGGTGAAAGTCTGTGCTACTCGCGTGCGCAAGTGTTGCACGAGAAAGACGCCTATACGTTTTTTTTTTTCCACGCGCAGTGCAAGCGAAGTCGAGTGTGCAAGCGGAATACGGAACGAGCTATCAAATTGTACGGGTGACAGGTCACTAAACGGAAGTAAACTGCGAGACTCGCATAGTGACCTTCATCGAAGCCCTAAGCTCTGTCGTCACAGAAAATTATGCAGCGCTGTGGAATTTATACAGCCACCGTCAGCAATTGATGGTTGAATTCCCGAAAATACTTGTACGTGACAACAGATAGTGGTCGGCTGGCGAGTTGATTTTAGTATTGTTGACCAGAGTCATTGAACATAGGCGTTTGTCGTGGGGACTGACGATGGCGATTGGTTACTTGATTTGAAGCAGTGATTTACATGGGGGTTGACTCATCACGAATCGTCACACGCAAGCAGACGAGTTTCAAAAACCATGATTTATGCGGCGCTGTAGCTTTAAGCTTCTCATTTACGGCATGATTTTATTGCGTAATGGGTACAGCCCATGAACTGGCAATGAAATGAGCTTATATCGCCTCTCTGAAATTTCGTGGCGGAACGGGTCCACGCCACCGGGCGCACATTACCTTCCCTTCACGTTTTGCTTAACTTGTATGTCGCATTTTACTGCACACCCGCCGCGGTGGCTCAGCGACCATGGTGTCGTGCTGATAAGCACGACGTCGCGGTATCAAATCCCGGCCGCGGCGGCTGCATTTCGGTAGGGGAGAATGCAACAACACCCGCATCCCGTGCATTGGGGGCACGTTAAAGGTACCCTGGTGGTCCAAATTAATCCGGAGTCACT
Organism: Dermacentor variabilis; assembly: GCF_050947875.1. Taxonomy (NCBI): domain Eukaryota; kingdom Metazoa; phylum Arthropoda; class Arachnida; order Ixodida; family Ixodidae; genus Dermacentor; species Dermacentor variabilis. The sequence goes on along the minus strand of NC_134568.1, from coordinate 114,521,092 downwards.
CACTGTACGGCGTGCCTCATAATCAGATCGTGGTTTTGGCACGTAGAACCCCATATATATATTTTTTTCGTCACCGCCGCACTCTGATTGTACCGTTGGCAGGACTGCTTCTACCTTTAAAATTCTTGCCATTATATCGGTTAACGAACTATAACGGCTCTCCCAGCCCGATTTTGTTTCAACTGAAAGTTAGCGTGAAAGCAGCGACGTTCTAACGTAACCAGCCATCCTTCTAATGAAGCCTCTTTCATGGCGAGGACAACTTCGTCGTAAAGGAAGCAGCAACTGCACCCATTGCGCGTTCTTTAGCGACCAGTCTGTCTGTTGGTCTGCGATTCAGACGACCTTGACGTGTTCAAGGCGTATGAATTTTAATGGCCTCCTATACTCCGAATATGTGCAAAGTTTTTTTTTTTTTTTCGCATCAGTGCGCCTTTCAGCTTAAATGAACTTACAGATGGTTGCTGTGCGCCACCCTACGAACGAAACCCTCAGAAGCGGTCACTTGCCTCTTCAAACCTCCAACCTCGTTTCTTTTTTTGTTTTTCTTCTCTTATTCTTGCGTGTCGAAGTGCACAAACGCATTTCCTGCAAACTGCCATTAGAGGCAAAATGCCAAAATAAACGACTGATGAGTCACTGCACCGGCGTGCGTCAAGCGGACAATGTTTGGTGCACGTGTTACAGTAACAAAGGTGGACCTATATAGGCGTACCTGTAATGCACACGCGATATAGTTTAGCTCACCATCCGCTGACATGAGCGTAAACGACGCAAGGACGCACGGCTCCACCACACGTTCTCACTGACCTCGTAGAATACGCGTAAGGCGTGTTCGTTGTTCTGAAAGTAAATCAGGCACGCATATTTACATTGCTAAGAGTGGCTAAAAAAACAGTTCTGAAAGCCATGCTTTGGTTCGCGCACGTGATAGCAGCCTAAAGACATGACGGCGTAACTAGATAGCTCGCTTTTGTCGATATTTTTATTCATTTACCTTTACAGAGAACACGTGCACTGCAGGTAGCCAAGCTTGTTAAGCGTTGTCCCCAGCTCTCGCGACGCTATAGTCATGTTAAACACGGTTCTTTGAGCAGCGCATGCTTTACGGACGCTCACAGAAATAATGAGAGCGACCGCGCGTAGCTACTGAATTCTTCCGGGTGCGGTTCAAATTCTTTTGTGCCTTTCCTCGTTTCGCCCCCGAGTGGGATTTATGTTACGGTCCTAAACTAAAGCGAGCCAAAGGAACAAATATTAATAATAATAAAAAAATCACAAGAAAGGAAAGCAAAGGCAGGCTGGAGAACAGATGAATCTGTTGTTTACGAAAAAAGAGGGCGCCAAGCTGGCGCGAGGCCCGCAAGGAAGAACAAGACTTCCGAAGACGTTCTGCATCGTGAACACGTACGTGGCCGCACCACGCCTGCGAAAATCCATTGTTGGGAGACGACCAGTAGGAAAACACGCGCGCGCGCACACACATTCATGGACAGAAAAAAAAAAAAAAAAACGCGAGCCGCTGCCCCGAGGAAAATACAGGAAAAGTGATAGCGTGCGGCAGAACTATACGCGAATGGAAAGAATGCGTCGTTATATCACGCGCCAGCACGCGCGAGCCAGTTCGCGTATATACCCTGGTACACATGCGGGCGCACTCGACGCCGCGGGCCATTTGGAGAAGCCGCCTTGAGAGCGCCAGCGGACGCGTCATTATACGTCGGGCGCCCGATTTCCCTTACAAGCGCCCGGATACTCTGGCAAGATTAAAAAAAAAATAGAAGGAAAGACAAGGCGGGAAGAACGGTAAATGGTAATGGTCGCATGCGAACATATATATATATATATATATATATATGCGAGGACCCGAAACAATATCTTTTCACTCTCCGCAGTCCTTTACCGATGTCTTGCGTATATACATTCTCCACCGCTGTTTTCGAGCGCTTAAGGACGTTGTGAGAGCAGCGAACGCCATACAAGCCCTACGGTGCGTACTAAAGCGACTATAGCCGCGCGCACGGTAAGGGAACGCCCTGCGAGATGCTGAAAGAAACAGTAAACTGGAATGATATATCAGCGCCGTATAGCGGTTCGGAGCCAAGTGTTGACGAAAGCGCGGCCGTGCGTCCCTTAGATGCATATATACCGGCGTGCATACGCCATAGCCAGTGATCGAAATGGCCTGCTGCTGCACTGTCATGTATATCAGAGCGAAGTAGGAGCCTTACGAGCGTCGGGTCATCATTGCACGAGACCCCCGATGGAAGTAGAGAATTCTGAATCGACACAAGGCCTGCTCTAAACGCCTTCACATGCTGAGGTGAAACTCGTTGACAATAAGAGTCACGTGCCCGGGATTTTTTTTTTATCATGCTGCTCACTCTCCTTCGCATTAATCGCGATTGCCTGATTCAAAAACGTGACGAGGTGCGATGATCGTGATGCGCCAGCATCAGATGACAACAACCTCAATGTGAATGTTTACTCCAACCGATATCTCACGAAACAATGCAAGGCCTACTGCGCGTAATATTCCACAAACTATCGCTCCACGGCTTCGCATTATGGTTGAAGCTGCAACCTTTATTTATTTTTTTTGGCAATACCGTCCCTTGCACACTAGTTGAACGAAGGAGGGCGTGTAAAATATTTGGCAAAAAGACGAATGCAAATGATTGCGCTGACTGCGGAGAAAAACGCACAATAGAATCTGCAGCAAGTCAAAATTTCGCGTGAATCCTTGCAGTTACTTGTTATTAGGTGCGTGTTGTGTTCTTTAGTTAGAGCTCTGTTGTGCGATTTGCATTGTTTTTAGTCCTGTCACGGAATAAATGTGTCGCTTACGTGTATACTCAATGTGTGTCTCCGGACCTATAGATACTTTGTCTCTACTGGTCGCGCCATTATGCTGTATTTTTTTTTTTCGTGCGACATAAGTTAGTCGAATTCAATGGACTTGCACCGCGGTTACATTCACGTAAATAAGTAAAAACAAAGAGATAAAACCCTATACCGCGAGAAATGGCTGATGTTCGTTATATACTGCTTTTTTTTCAGACAGGTCAAGACGTTGTGCCCAAACCTACCTGAGAACATACCTAAGAAATACCCACCTCAGCACTCGACTCCGAAGCACAGCCTCTACATTTCATTGATAAACATGGATAATGGATTCCAGTAACCACAGCTACACTGAGAAAGAATGGCGTGAGACAAGTTAGTTCTTGCTCACTGGTAGAACTCTGCTATACGCCCGCTCCTTCAGTAGAGTCTCGCTGAAGCATGCTGGGGAACTGGTCGGCACCACGCTTTTCCGGAAGGCCTCTCAAATCGGATGTGTCAGTATAGCTGACGCATGACACTCCAGCGCGCACAGCTACTTGGCTTTGAGCAGACATCGCATATAGAGAGGTGCACGTATTACAGTCCGACTGCGCAATGTCCTGAACAAGTCGTACAGACCAACCACAATATTGTTGTTGTGTGCGATGGTATAGTACTCGAAGTTCAGTGTACCAAAAACAACCAGAGTACTTTCCTGGCGTGCTGAAGCTTTGCAGTTTAAGAAATACGTCAGAATAGTATCGCTGTCCGTATCAGTGCGCCATTAACATGCCAGTGACACGGAACCCATTGTTTAATTTCAATTTGTCCTTTATGGTTTCAAATGTGCATGTGTATACATTCGCTGTTCTCCGATATTGTGCTGAGCTTCGGTGAAATGGCCAAGCGTGTGAATAATATTGAAAAGGGCAAATATCAGAGATATTGTGGATATTAAATATTCTCTATACATGCGGTTCCTCGACGGCATCATTGAATGTCGCCTTTCTCAATGCAAACAACAACAAGAAAAGTATTCGTATGGTGCGTTTTTTTTTCAGATCATGTCCTTTTTAGGGGCTTTTCGAAGCGTATATCGAATACTTCCTTTTTGCAAAGCGAACACAGATGGTCACCAATTTCCGGCGAGCCAATAAAACCTACTCTTGTTTTTATACCTGTACGAAATGCAGAGCAATAAGCGACCCATTCAGTGTTGAGCTATGCTTTTCAGCACACAGATGTCGAATGCCTCTTTTGTTAGCACTTCAACTAACGGAGTGTTCGAACAGTAAATAACATAGCGCGGGACGAGAAGCTTACGGCAACGTTTTGGTCCCGTTCGCACCGATGTAATTGATCAACAAGGTGCTGCGACAGGGGCGGAGTAAAACACTGCGCAGGTACTTGGTTAGAAGCCCTCCGTTAGGCCATCCCAACCTGAGCCACCTCTCCAGCGATACCACGAAGCACGGTCGCCTATGCGAGCATACAGATGCGCGTGCGCTGTTCTTGGTCAACTGGAAGCCGGCGAGGCATGGCCACCATTACCAAGTTATGCAGAAATAGGGAAATTACACGCATCATTCAGCACACCTGCGGATGTGATGAGAGACTCCAGGGAGGCGCTCGTCCGACGCGCACGCGAATGGTACGCCACTGTCCAGGAAGTTCTCGGCGCGTCGTCGCGGCCGTGCGCCAGCTTTTCAGCGCTGTCTATACAGCTAGGAAGATCGCGTTTATCGAATGAAGACGTCCCGGATGTCGAGTACAGCAAGGTATGCCACCTGTGCAGCTTTTAATAGTGTTCTAATGTATGCTACAGCAGATGACGTTGGGGACTGAGTAGCTCGAGCAGCGTGCTTTGCCGCCCGGCAAGCCACACGCGGCCTTCAGGGCACCTCAGACAGCTATAGCAGCCACGGCGCCGTTGCAGCTTCAGTGCTGTGAATAGAATACGCGAACAGCAATCGCAGTCGCCCAACGCTTGTGGCATTCTATACCGGTCACGGCGCTCAGCACGTAGTTATTAGTTCGATTATTGGTTGTGACGGTCGCACTCTGATAAAGCGAAATTTTAAAGCTTCCCATGGTGCTACAAGGTACGTGTCCGGGCTCGTTAAGGAGTTCTTCAAATGTTATTGGAGCTCTCTAATGCTGTGTTGCTCATAACTAGTACAGCTAGGAGTGCAGGTTTGTGACGTAAAAATCAGGCAACTGTCGAGTTTGAAAAAGACGAGACGACGTATTTTTCTCGTTTGTCACAATACGTTGCTCACTCCATGTTGGAGGGTTGATAGCCATGTTCTGGAAAGAGAGAGTTTAATCGTAAAAAAGCCGAGAGGTCGGCCTGACGTGGATCAAGCTCTGGACTGCCACTGGTTCTGGGGAAACGAAAAGGAGACGAAAGTGGAGGAGAAGAAGGATGACGATGGACAGCATAGAGACGAGAGTGCAAGGTATACAGCATATAGGTATAGAGGTGTAGTTTCGCTATGGGAGCTGGCATTCTTCCTGAAGACTTGCGTCTAGTCCACTTTAACGCAAGAAATGAACTATAGCCCTCGATTTACGATACGTTCCATATTCCAGTGTTGAAAAAAATTGTTAGAAAAAATTTGTTCGAAAGATGATAGCTGTCACATAATTCTTCTCACTCAATTGTCTCAAAAGTGCGACTCATTGCTTGACTTTGTTTCGTTTACGTTACTGCACAAGTTAACTTATATCGAGAACTGCAGCAGAAATATGCGTTAGACCCGTGCCTTACAAATGTAAAAAATGCAACAGTGTCGCTCGACAAATCCTGACCATGTTTCACATCCCCTTTCTTCTTCCCCACAACGCTGAACACCTTTTTTGCTCAATGCAATGCAACGGAACCACCGCGGGTATACGATTCAGCAAAGAGTTGCGGTTCTAGCGTTTCTCTCGGAGATTATGTAGGTCTGCACCCCCCCCCCCCCTCCTCGAAAGAACTAGACTGGTCTTCTGAATGAATGAATGTGTGGTGTTTATTGGTGCAAGGGCCAGGTATGGGACTGGTCTTCTGTACTTAAACTAAGTGACGCTGACCATCAGGTTAGTTGCTTTCCCAAAACATCTGTGCGAGGTATATAATACGCGTGGTGAAAGGTTACCGACAGGTGCATGCCGATGTCACACAAGCTGCAGACACGCAGCGATGTAGAACACAGTTTCAAGAACGGCTGTGTACTTTCGCTACGAAGATACATTTGCTCTTGCCAAGCCAAAATTATAAACTAGATATATATACTTAGCAGGCGCGGGCTTTTTAAGTCTTTATACAGCAGCCTTGCGCGGCAATAATAGGTTTTGTCAAATAAAATTTTGAGCAATCTGTAAGACTGCAATGCCAACTGATGCGATATTTTTTTTTATTCAACAAAAGAAAGGTATCGTGCAACTCGAAAGGTGAGTTTTTGACAGCAGATCTACATATGCCTACAAGTCAAACACGTTAAAACCGCAGTGACAGGGGTGGCATATCCTCTGTACCTTAGTTATAGTAAATGATGTAAGAGAACAGAAGCATATGACTATCTTCTTGTTTATGTAATACATCTGTTCGGTCTATAAATGAACACGCCTTTCATGTTTCAATCTACCAGTCATGCATGTGAGTCTCACATTGACGACGGAGCACGAGTTTTGCTGAATAGTGTCGCTGCGCCCGAAGCATAAAATGTTCGGTGTACGAATTCCGATAGGACGTTTGTTTGTGACATAGACGAGCGAAATATGTATAAGGGGTGCCGTGTTTGGTGTCGAGATCACTCAGCAGTGGGCCTAAGGGTTGTGCCGGCATATATCATTCAACTGAGGCGAATTACCAATATTTTGGTTTCCTTGAACAAACTTTAGCACGCTACGATAACGTGTCGTTGTACAGGGTCGTTGTACCCCTAAGTTCTTTCATTATGCCTGCACGCGAAACGTGCATGTTGGCATTAAAAAGTGAAGAATAAGCTACTAGAAAAGTCTGCATCATCCTGACGCTTGGATCTCCTAGCAACCGGAGAGGGAGTGCGCAAGAATTCGGCAACGCGATTATTATGAGATATTAAGGAGCAAAGGAACTATAGCCATGAGAAGTTTGGCGTGTAAGCAGCCGTAACGGGAGGTGACGCAATAGCGTCACACTAAAGCGTTAAAGAATGCGGTAAAGTATTGATGACGACATTCCAGCCGCATCAACTAAATTATTCCGCTATACAGGAATTAAGCCAATACAAATCGAAACTCCCAGGCCCGCCGCTGTTGCTCAGTGACTGCAGCGTTCTGCTTCTGAACACGAGGTCTCGCGTTCGATTCTCAGCCACGGCAGCCGCTTTTGGATGTGGGCGGAACGCAGAAATTTACCCTGCATGGTGTATCGTGCTTTTGGTGCACGCACGTTAATGAACCCACGGCAATAACTGACCCGTAGCTCCCCACTATACGGCGTCTCTTATAATCCCTGCGTTGTTTTGGGATCGTAAACCCTATCAATCAAATACAATCTTCAACTATATCCGAAAAGACAACGTGGAGTCCTTGCGATAACCTCATCGCGCACTACACACTCCTTTTCGGTCGCAGCCAGCGTACCGCGGCGAGGCGGTAAGCCGCCGCCGCCATTTCGTGCACGTTGGTTGGCTGCGGTGACGTATACCGAGCCCGAGCTCGGCAGGGACCGTTATTACACGCGGGCTAGCGGAAAAAGCGCCGCGTCGCGCTCTCGCTGCTGCGGCCTAGTGCGTCGCGAGCCGGCAATTAGGCCCGCTTTTTGGGCAGGCCAAACAAACGGGCCGCTCGGCCAGTGGGATACACCGGCGGCAGGGGGGGACAAGGTTCTGCCCCCGGTGCCCCTTGCGGATGAATCGCATAGTGCGCGGGTCTTGCCGCGACGCGATGACGAAGGATGCGTGCGGCGCGGGCACACGCACGTGCCGCGGTGCGCGAGCTGCACGCCGCTCCGCTCGATCGGCCAAGACAGCGGGCGTCATCGCTGCAGCCCAGGAACAACGATGGCTCAGAGGTGGGCGGAAGAGAAAATGATTGCCCGCGCCCCGATCTCCGTTGTCAGTCACGCTGGCCTTGGGAGGGTTCGAGCGAGCGCTCGAGAAACAGCCCATCAAAGTGTCGGTGCAGCCACGCGCGGCACGTGTAATCCGCCTCGCGTGCAAAGCCAGTCAATAAGTTGTCGTTCGCCGGTGTTTATCTTATAACGCGTGGAATAGCGGCACGCTGAAAGATTGCCTGCGCCGTGAGGCACGCGCTGTAGCCGCGCGACTTTCGCGTGCAGACTGGAACGGCGACATTTACCCCCGCGGTCCGTGCCTTTGTTTTCGAGAAATGCGGGCAAGGCGCCGCGTGATGAAGCCGCGACAGGACAGACGGGCTTTGACGCAGAGCAACCTTGAGGCGTGAACACGGGTTCACGGAAGAGACAGCTGTCTCGTTTCCGTCAAAATCTTGGGGCGGTTGCTCCACAGTACAACTATGTGTATTGGCGAAACAGTCTGCTGTGTGCGAATTCTATACGGAGCAGGCTTTTACAGACTGATGCCTTGTTCATTATGCTGACAAAAGTTCAGCGAGATAAATTAGACGGCTTCTCCTTTTATTTAATCGCCGTTTTCATCGTTTCTTGCGTAGCATGAGAATGATGGGCCTACATATATATACACCATCTGGCTAAATCCGTGCAGTGCAGACAAAGCAATGGGTGGCGCCAACCCTTCAAAAAAAGAGAACCGCAAGAACCTGGCTCCTCCATTGTACGCCTGTGATTGTCCTCCACGCGACGTTGACTGAATGGAAGCATCAAGGAAGAATCAGTAGCGCAGAATGGCCGACCCTTCCTCCCTTCTCTGCAGCGTGCAGCTGGCTCTCGTTACTGATTGGCTGACAGGATCCCCTTTAGCATTCGCTTCATTGCATGTAGTTGGCGAGACGTAGTATATGCCTGTAAAGTCGTTTATAGCATATAAGGAGAGCGAGAGATAAACGGGGTGGGAAACGCAGCTAGGGAAGTTAACTTGAGAAGATTCTAGTTTGGTATCCTGCACCGGGGGAAGGGTAAGGGGAAATGAAAGACAGAAAGAAGAGCGGATAAAAAGCAAAGACAAGAACAAATAAATAGAGGAGGTTGGGAACGTCCGTGAGAACTAGAGTCTCTCTAATAGGCCACTCGAACGCAAAAATTTCAAGAGTGCCTTGGCTACCTTCTGGTGTGACGACTGTACAGTTCGGCGTTCCAGGATGGTCTCGTTCGTAATCCTATAGTTTCTCCGAATACGCTATATAGCTTAATCTTCCAAGAACAGCCCACCTCCACTCGCATCATGCACGCATGCAACCTTGTTCTAGAAAGAGGCGAAATGAGAACGTGAGCATCTGTTATTTCCCTGTCGTCTCCATTAATCACCGCAGTGCCTCTGCGGCGAGCGCCCACACTTTTTGGCCTTAAACTTTCACTCTGCCTAGCAAGCAACGCCACGCCTTACACGGGCGCATGTAAGCGTGTCCGCAAGTCCGATGTGCACCCGGCTTCGGCACCCGCTTTTTTAGAAATTATCTTTAAAGATATTTGTCTAGAAAGCAGCGTTTCCAGAGCGAAGCCACAGTGAAGCAGGACTCACTCACTCACTCACTCACTCACTCACTCACTCACTCACTCACTCACTCACTCACTCACTCACTCACTCACTCACTCACTCACTCACTCACTCACTCACTCACTCACTCACTCACTCACTCACTCACTCACTCACTCACTCACTCACTCACTCACTTCTCATCGATGAGAAGCAAAGAATGACGGGCGACATGAGGAAAGGGGTTTGGCGTCATTTCCATACGTTACACCATAATAAAAAAAGAAGAAAACCTTGCGCGCACTTCCTACGACAGCGCATCGTGATTCGGCATCCTTCGCAGATAAAGGCGAACGCATGTAAAGCGATTCTTGTCGGGTCGTCTGCCGGCGGAGGAAACACCTCTGCGGCGGAGATGGCCGTAGGGGTGCGCTTCCGCTGTCATGCCTCCCACATGTCTTCAATGGGGTTGCGAGCAGCATCGCAGGCTCCTCCTGCCCACGCATGTTTGTCTCGCGTCGCACGCGATCGGGGCGAGCGGCAGCTGTGGCGTCCGCCGCCCACAGCGTCGTGCGGGCTCACGGCGCACCCCCTCTCCTGACCTTGTCAGGGCGTCAGGTTGTGACTGCGTTATTTCGCCAGTTCTGGCAGATAAGGCGACTGAACTAAATCCTGCCCTTTGCACGCGTGCCCCGCATGGCAGGCGTAACTAAAATGTGCGTTAGCAAAGGTGACCAAATAGTAAAATGTGAAGACAGCGCTGTAGCGATCAAGCGTCATTTTTGTATTCTTCACCAACTCGTTGTTCACATTGTCGCGAATTTTAGTAGTTGCGTGATAGGGTGACCAAATATATATAATGCATTATAAGGGGATTATTAAGTAGTTTGTTCATTATCAACATTAGGGTAATGAATTCTCGGATTTTACGCGCCAAAAGCAGAATTTGATTATGAGGCACGCAGTAGTGGGGGACTCTGGATTAATTTCGACCGCTAGGGAAAACTTAACGTGGCCCCAATGCACGCAATGCACACGCGTTTTTTTTTTTTTTTTTTGCATTTCGCCTTTATCGAAATGCGGCCGCCACGGCCGCGATTTTATCCCGCGACCTCGTGCTTAGCAGCGCAACACCATAGCCGCTAACCCACTGCGGCGGCTAACATTAGGGTACCCGTTAACATTCTGGCACAGAAGTGTTGGAAGTATTTTTATCTGAGCGTTCTTACTGCACGCTCCACACAGCCTCTATATACAAATATGTGTGTCTGAAGATACAACTACGGCTACAATGAACGCTCGGGGAGTTGTGACTGTAAGCAGAAACTTGAGAAGTACCAAACGTAGCGATTTTGCTTGCAACGCGTCTGTTCTAAGAGGCTGGCCTGATGATGGTTTTACCTCTCTCGCGGTGGAGTGTCTGAACGGTTTTGGCCGTGCTGTGCGGGCTTTCTTGGAAACGTATTGAGAACGCTATTCGGAGTAGATTGTCTTTACGAACAGGTACCGGCCAATCGTGAAAGCGAAAGTATTAAGGCAGGCGCTCGAGCTAATGCTACGAGCGCAAAAAAAAAAAAAAGTATGTGAATTTGGCGTTTAGTTTCCGCAGCGCTTCCGAGTTGTGTGAGCAGCTAATCTCTACATATCGTACCCGTCGCCATGCGGGAACTATTGAGATCAGCGGCCTACAGATGCAGAACAACGTAGGGTTGTGTGGGTTAATGTTGTAAGTACATGGCGGAAAACAGCCGCGAGGAGAAAAAAACAGAACAATCACAGAGAAGCTCGACAGACGGCAATCGCTCCTGCGTCTGTCGCCCTGTCCCCGTCCGTTCGCTCTGTTTTCGATCGTGCACGGGTGTAGCGTTGCAGCACCGGGTCTGTTTGCGTGCATACGTGCATGCATGCGCGGCGGAAGCGCTCGCCCGTCAGCGGCATCTTGTTTCGCGCAGCCAGCGCGGACCGCCGGCCGGCCGCGTGAGCAGCGCCATGGGCGTGTCCGAGGGCGGCTTGGCCAACGGCCACGGGCCGGGCTACTCCTACCTCAAGCGCCTCTGCCGGGACCGGGGCACGCTGTTCGAGGACCCGGAGTTCCCGCCCTCGAACCGCGCCCTCTCCTCCAAGAACAAGTACGCCAGCGCCCAGGTCGTCTGGATGAGGCCTTACGTAAGTGCATGCACCCGAACAAGTGTGTTCGCTCCAATTGTTTTTTCATCCGCTTTCATTTCTATTAATTTGCCATTTCTTTTAGTCGATTAGTACGTACAAGTAAGTTCCCCTGTGCTGTCCTTGGTGGCTTTGTTGGCTTATTATCATATATATATATATATATATATATATATATATATATATATATATATATATATATATATATATATATATATATATATAGTACTTAGAGCTTTCTGTTGCTCAGTACCTGCAACATAAAAGTGTTTTTCCAATCATTAGAGAAGCCCGCGAATGGAGGCAAAGCGCGCCTCGAGCGGCCAGTCGCGCGGCAATATTGCGTGCATTCGCGGGCTGCTTTCACACTTGGAAAAACGCTTTTATGTAACACGTATTGAGCAACAGAAAGCTGGTTCGGAAGTTTTTCATGTTGCTCTACTATTTTTCAATTGACACTTTTATTATAATCATAATATTTGAGAAGTTGACTAATTAATTAAGACTAATTATCTAATTAGGCGGAATGCAAAAAAATAATCTGAGCATCTCCAAGTAACGGCAATCAACATTACCTTGGTTCTGTCCAGCTACGTGGCATTTGCATTGTTTGTTTTTTTACCCTCCATAGTGGCCAGCGGCTATGGTCGATCGACTATAGCCTATGCTTGATCGGCTGTGCTTGATCGAGTGTGCTTGCTGCGCAGGCGCTGACTGAGGATATATGTACGTGTCTTCTGTGAAAATATAGTAGTGAGTTTCGCTCTGGTCCCGTTGTCCTCTCTTATGTGCTGTGTGTCGTTTTTTGCGCATTAAACATAGGTAAAATGAATCAATATCAACTTGCTGAGCAAGTTCCATTAAGCGTGAGGTCGCGGTATGAAATCCCGGCCATGGCGGCAGCATTTCGATGGGGGCGTAATGCAATATCGCCTGTGTCCCGTGCATTGGGGGCACGTTAAAGATCCCAGGTGGTCGAAATTTCCGGATTCTCCCACTATGGCGTGCCTCCGAATAAAATCGTGGTTTTGGCATGTAAAACCTCAGAATATAATCTTAATTTGCATATTTTTAACGGTTGGCTCATGTTAGGTGGGACAGCCGGTATAGTATACCTGTGTATGACTATGACCGCGGGATGGGAGACTACCTGGCTGCGTGCTCGTCTCACCGCAGGCTCACCCGGTATAATGCATGCCGTGCGAATTGCCGCACAGAACGGTGATTGTTCTTGATATTTTTTGTCAAGACAACTTCGAGAATCAAGACACGTGTGCCCGTGAAAATACGTACAACTATTTTATTCCGGCTCTCCCCAATCCGAATATTTTCGCCTTTCGTCATCTGGCGTTTCCATTATCGCCGTAATAGGCACAGCACCTCACAAATGAAGATCTTTTGTAAAGCCAGTCCGCACAGCGCTAACTACTTTCGAACTTTTCTTTTTTAATTATGATAAGCTATATGCGGTATTGGTGTATAAGATTCTTTTGAATCTAGATAGAAACGGTATTTTAGCGAATTGAGCTTCGCGCCTTCCGTGAAGACCCTCTGAAGACGGGCTTATTCGCGTAACAGCACACCTGGCAAGCGGCAGCAAAGCTCCGCCCGGTGACTATATGGAGTATGGCCGTGTTACTAAAACATGCTCATTTACGAATATTTCCCTCTTACAACGCTGTGGGAAGTGTACTTTCTATAGTGTGTCCGACACTGAAGGAAGAGCGCTAAACTTTGCAGGAAGGCGCTATAACAGGCGGAACACAACTGCGGAGATTATCGAACATATATTGTTCCCTTGAGCTTCCTGGAGAGGGAGGCGCGGTGGTTAAGGCACTGTCGAATTTTTTAGGCCACACTGGCCGCCTTGGCCATGGTAATGGCGGCAAGAACTCATTAAGCTGGGCCGTAATGTTGTAGGGCTGCCTTAATTTCGCTTGATTCTATGCCAGTTTTGTCACTCACCGGTCACAGCCGGCTGACCCCATTGATAACGCGGGTGGAAGACCGTTCTGACCACTGACGAAGTGCGAAAAGGAATAACATCGGAAAAGGCATCGCGTCCTTGGTTTCACACGACGGACCGGATCGCTGATTCAGTCCGCAGACGGGGCTTGACCTGGCTCAGCTGCAACGTATCGCGTCGGCAGCCCATCTGCGGCATCCTTGTGTGCGGCGTGAATCGGCTGCACTGAGTTACGTCATGCTCACCTGCGGAATTCAGTCCGTCGTGCGAATACAGCTTTACGGAGTTCCGGCGAAGCAAATGGCGGCAAAGACTTATGCAGGGCTGCAGAACCACCTCTGTTTCCGCAACACAAACGAAGCCCTCCGCTTCCGTAGTCGAGAACGTGGTTTGCACATCGACCTTACCGCAGCCCCTGCTTTACTATTTTAGAGCGCAGCTCTTAGGCGCCCGTTCCTGCGTTGAGCGTCGGCGTACCTCGGCGTCGTAACTCGTAACCGAGCGAAGGAGCACAGCGAAAGATGAACGAGCGAACGCGGAGCGCAGCGGGGGATGAAAGGCGGCGATAGCGAAGAGAGCGCGAAGAGGAAAGCGGAGGAGGATGCTACAGTGAAAGCATGAGGCGGAAAGTGGAGGAGGAGAGTATGGAGAAAGGGTGAGGAGGAAAGCAGAGTACCGCACAAGACTACGAGATGGCGCCATAGTATTTGTAATCTGATTGTATGCGCGACGCAAATTCTGTAGTAGACTCGACCGATTCTTTAACAATACCGCACGGGCGTTGATTGGCCGGCCAGTCAGCGCCTTCTAACAGCGCGAAGCGACGAGATCAGCAAGAGTAGCGCATGCGCACAAAGTTCACTCGAAGCGCGTCTGTTAGGCTCTTCCCACAGCATGACACCGTCCCTGTTGCGATTAACTCAATGGAAGCTTCCCTACTTATCGGGTACAGCAAGTGCGCGTGAACACAGACGCGTATATTTTAATGATAAATGCCGCTGTAGTGCACATGCGCCGTTAGATAAAGAAGAAAGCGCACATCTGCATTGCAGCTTTGCACGTTTTATTATTTTCCTGTGCATGCGCACTAGAGTAGCAGGCGCTAAAAAAGTAAAGAAAGAAAACATAAACCAGGGGCACACGCTCCTGCTATCTCCAAAGGCTGGAAGCTTGCGCCGAACTAATCGTGCCAGGGGCTGTGTCGTACTGGTCGTAGTGGTATAGGAAGAGCCTAGCAGACGAAACTTGCGCATCGAGTGAACTTGGTGCGCATGCGCGACTGTTGCTAACCTTGTCGCTTCGCGCCGTTAGAAGGCGCGGGCAGGTTGGCAAGCCTAATGTCCCTGTATAACGCTCGCGGGGTACTGTCGGTTGACTGTACTTTCTGGAAGCCACGCAGACATTAACGAATACATTGGAACCTTCAACGAGTCATGTATAAAAGCCGACACGCTTGACCCGCATATCAGATTTTCGACGATCACCGACTCCGCTCTCCGCTATTGTTGTGCTTGAGTGTTACCTGTTTTGCTGGGCGCAACTTCGCCCAATAGTTATATTTGTAACCCACAGTTTCCTGTGTCGTTCTTCACTGCGACTACCACGTGACAATCGGTCGAAGTGATAGCCGAGTGCTTTTAACAACGGCAGATCAAACCACCTGACAACATATTATAATACAAAATAGTGTCAGCCAGTTCTTTCTGAACAGTGAGCGACGCAACCAGTGGAAGGGCTTCATTTGCCGCAGCTGCTAAACTAGCTGCCCGATCAGAGGCTAAGCTTCGTCGCCGAGAGCACCCTGTCGTTCAGAAAAATTCTTTGCCACAATATATCGCGAATTCGAAACACCTAAACAGCTGCGCTCGAAATTCGCATTAGAAAGTATCATAATCGTCGATGAATTTTTTATATTTTCTCTCGCTACTCTGCTGATTTTGGCTTTCAATCGCGCCGATCCTTGGAAGCGTTTTAGTGCGAAATTGACCTCCCGCCAAGCATCAGTGTATGCGATGCGTATGTTATACTAAAGGCACACGGTAATAACGGAATAGTCGGTCTCCAGTGGCGCAATTGGTCAGCGCACGGTACTTATATGACAGTGTTCGTGAGCAAAAACAAAACAAAGCATATATTTTTCGACGACGGTATAATAATTTACGCTAATACCTCGAACCCTGCCCCCGCCGTTTCTACCACCACCTTTAATCTATCTCTCCCTTTATCGGCAGCGATGCTGGTACTGCGGATTATAGGTCCAGCTTCTTATTCTTTTCAATGTTTCGTGGCGCATGCTGTTTTTCAGCGAGCCTGATTTATGTTCGGCGATGGCGATACATATCTATGCGCGATGTATATAGTATAGGCGCATCGATTGTCGAGATTCAGGTCGTACTTCGCGGTGGTGCTCCGTAGCGAATGCTTGGCGAGGCAGTCTGAGTGTCCGAAGGATTTAACTACTAGCAATGGCCATCCACAAACGATGCTCCTTTTCGACGCGCGTTGCTAACTCGTCCATTTTAAAGCCTTCAATGTTGGTTCTATGAACGCTCAGACCAGGCGTGGCACGCAACGCTTGCTTTGTTTCTCACGCTCCAGTAGTCGCGCTGTAACGACAAATCTCCAGCAATGTCACTGCGTCCGTGGGAAGACGCGTGGTGCAGTACTTCCTGCTTGGGCCTTATGGAGAGAGAGAAGGAGGATTAAAAGTACAATTTATCAGCGACTGGTAACGTGATTCGACTGCGTAAAACCACGCCTGAGCCGAAAAGATGTAGGGCAAGGAGGTATTCCTGCAACAGTACGAACAACGTCACCATTCTTTTTATTGTTATAAATTTTATAGCGACAGCTATTAATGGCGCTTTCCACCTCGACTGCTGGCGTCGCCGTATAGGACGCTGTCGTATGTCGTCGCCGTATAGTATCACCTCGGCAATGACTGTGGTGTCGCCATGACGACAACAAACACTCATATTGAAAAATTCCGAACCTCAACCATTTTGGAACGTCTAAGCTTCCCTTCCAAACCCTTCTAAGTACTGACGCTTCGACTGGATGTACCACCGAAATCTTCTTTTCCTTAGATATACGTGTGTGAGGTGTATGCATAGCAGCCAAAGCAGCCACATAGTAGCTTTTTTCTTTCTTTTTCAAGAAAAATACGTATATATAGGTATAGGCGCAGCTTTGGCATGCAATTCGTATGCAACCTTTCATTTTACAGTTATCTACTTTTCTGATGACGTATTCAAATGTCACTGATGTATTCATGTTCCTGCTGTCAAGCAACATGTGCCTGAGCCCCCTGTCAAGCTATTCTCGCAGCTTTTTTCTCCGGACTCCTCTTCTCAAAGGAGATAAATTTGAATTTGAACATTCTCCCCTCATCGGGCAATATCATTCAAAGCTAAAAACTAAAATGGAGGAAAGCACGAACACTTCCTCAACAAAGACTATACCAGTTCGGTCGGAAGTCGTTCGGAAGTCGTTCTGCCTCCCCACAAGCTCTTCAGGCGCATATTGATTAAGTGCAGTTTTGAAGAACGAATTGATTCGATGTTCCAGTGCACATGTAACAACGTGCAAAGCTGCGACATTTCAAATGACGTGTCGTCGCTATTAGTTGTCATTACTTTACCATAGAGCGTGAGAATTAAGACAAAAGTTTCTCCGAATTTCCCTGAAGGACATTCCAAAGCTAAAGTCACTAATAAACCATCGAAAACTGTTTTATTAGCTGTGCCACCAGGACATCAACGAATTTCAAGCGCGGCCAGCGAATGATGGAGCACGAGGCAGCATTTGCTGTGTGCACTGGGGTGCACGAGGCTTACACGCCCCGTCACGAACGTGAAACATATATATATATATATATATATATATATATATATATATATATATATAGTTAATAAAAGGCAGCGGCACAAAACGAAACCCCGCACAGGCCCTCCGCCCTGTTGTTGCGCCCGCAAGGCTGAAACGGGAAAAAAGAAGTAATGCAAGGAGGGGGAAGCACAAGCCTAATTTAGGACCTCCAGTTCCCTTTTCAGCTGCTTTCTATTGTTCTTAGAAATATATCTGTTGTTTACTATTAAGTTGGCGGGAATGTGAAGCCATATCATGTTGGTTTTCACGGCGAACCCTGGATAATCTCTCTGCTCTAGGGCAAGTGCCAAATTTCTCAAACAACAACAGCCGCCACAACGAAATTATTATGCGCTAGTTATGATGTCACTACTTCTAACTTAAGACGGAGCTACCAGCGCAAACGTTTGCATCACGGTATTTTTTCGCTGCGCTTCATGCACTAAAGGAACTGCTCATTTCATGTGTCTGCAAAGCCTCAGCCACGCTGCTTCACTGTCATATATATTTTTTTTTTCCGCAGGAAATATGTGCCAGACCAAAGTTTATCTCTGAAGGCTCGTCGCGGTTTGATGTCGAGCAAGGAGAACTGGGTAAGTTATCCTGATCTAGCTACCGCCTCAGTCTTAATTTTCGGCTTTTCACATCTTTTTTTTAAAAATCATTTCTGAAATGACGCCATGGGAGTCGAGTCAGTAGAGATGTAAAATTTCATAAAATTTTGAGGTGCGGTAGAAAAACTGTTTGCTTTCAGCTTTCTTTTTTCTTTTTAGAAGAATAAGAAAACTTGAAGAAAAGAAAAAGACGATTGCGCACAGAGCTATGAAAAACCCCACGCATTTATTTCGCCAACACTGAACAGAATATAATTGTTACATTACTGCATCACAAAAGTCTCAGCAGAGCTTCCGGGTTCAAAATGTAGGGACGCTTTCACATCAAGGCATTGATTTCACACCAAAGCGTCAAGACCAACATCTGTATCTATATATCTGTTTATGATTAATTTCCGCTTGAGGCATCAACGCTTCGCCGTGTAACGGACGGGTGCGAGTGAACGTACACAAGCTTTTTCACGCGATACCTTGCGAGCCTGTTGCGTAGCTTGGTGTGCACACTTTCAAGCTCGGGCCAGCTTCTTTCACACGGCACAGAAGAAGGGGGAATCTGCAGTACGCTACAGGCGACGGGGCTCGAGGGTTGGTTAAAGCAAAGCCCTTGCCACCACGTGGATGGATCCAGGTGCTTCGCAGACTCCCCAACTCTTTCTTTAGGCCAAAGATTTAGATACGCCGAAAGGAGTCGCATCGCAACAGAAGAATTCTGCAGGGAAGCACTGGCAGTTTTTCTTCGTTTTTTTTTTTCAATTTTATCCTAGTTGAAAAAAAAAAATAGTTTTCCCCCCCGAAATTTCCGATGTTTTTTTTTTTTCAACCGCTTACATCCCTAGTCGGAAGTAGCACTGAGGCACACCGAATCTACTGCGGATATAGAGGTTCGAGCAGAGTTCGTGGTTGGCTGGTTGCTCACGTAGCTGGTAATCACCGGCTTGACCTGTCTGCATTTAAAAGCATCTAGCCAAGCCATTTGGCTGAATCGACATTTGTACTCCACTCGGTGCAGGCTGGCTGTCTCACTCCATCTCCCCAGCGCTTAGACGAGCCCGACAGGCAGATTCCCAGAGTTATCCAGCTTTTGTGAAGTTCAGCTAAACACCTTGTGTGTTTACAAGATTAGAAAAAGAAGTTTTTCTTCAGAAAAAAAAAGGAATGTAACGGTGACCCCTACGTGTACACGTAACTGAGCAAACTTCTTGAACTTTTACGCCGCTCCGTGTTACTCTGCCGCGTCATGCGATTGTCAATATTTCAGACAAAGAGAATATATATATATACACTGGGGGCAAGGGCTCTGCCGCTGCTTTAGATTGAAGCTCCCCTACGACATTTTTCGACGATGTAGCTGCAACTGCAGTCAATCTCCGTTCATCATGAAATCGGGCGAACTAGACAGACGCGGGTTGAGACCGCTGGTCGGATGGAATTTTGCCTATATGTGTAGGACCCGCGTAAACGTTGGCCGTTCGAGCTGAGCAAGAGTTGTGCCATGCTGTGTCAGCCCTTTTGCAAATGGTGCACCTACTTCGCGTCGGCCCACACGGACGGGTCATGTAGGCAGTCTCCAGCAGCTTTTTACCACGTTCAGGGCGACCGCAAACTGGCCCTCGTAATAGCGGGCGGTTACTGCAGGGTCACACAATGGTGTTGTCCTTCGTAGCATCTCTTTGCACTCAACGAGAGCGGGGACGCTGTTCCGTGCGGACACGCCTGGGGAAAGCAAAGCCTATGTCGTGCTCGTTGAATAGCGGCACGTAGCCGCGTGATCTCTTTAGGAGCCCTTCGAGCTCGTGGAAAAAAGTTCAGTTCGTCAATTCCACTGAACGAGCTATAGCGTGCTGCGCTGAGAAGCGATGGTCGAGGTGCCCGGTAGCGGAAAGAGCGAAATTGGGTTGCCGCTAAGGTCACTCGCAGAAGGCCAGGAGTAAAAAACGATAAACTTCCGCTATATGTAACTTAAGAAAGGAGAAATGCGTCGACTGGCCGGCAAGAGTGCGCGAACAAAGGCTCGGGTTGTGGATAGGAAAAGAGAGAGATAGTAGGCGTGTGCTAGTGGGCGACTTGCGGCGTTGCGTGGCTTCTCTCAATGGCCTCCTCCTCCGCTGTTCTGTTTACATTCATCCGCCGGAAATCTAGCTATGTTGACCCCCGCTCGAGAATCACAGCGTCGTTCGCCTCCGCCGACGCAGATCCAGGCAGGTCGATCAGGTTCCGGGAGGAGGGGGAGAATAACTGGCGAAGCGTGCTCGCTTCGTTCCTTCCTTTCAGAAGCAAGGGGCATGTAAGCGACCGTACTTGATCTTCTTGCGTTACACAAGCACAAACACACACACACACACACAGAAAGAAGAAAGAAAGGGAAAGAACAAAAATAAAAATGCAACGATGAGAATAACAGGAGTGATCGGTCGCTCCGAAAACGAAATAATTAGCGGGGGTGTCGAGCGAGCGGCTCGGTATTTTATCATGGCAGCTGTGTTTTATTTATTTATCTTATTTATTTACAGTACCCTTAAAGACCCCACATGGGTATTACAATAGGGGGGGGGACATTATTGTACCCTAACGGACAACACAAAAACAAGAAAAGGCGCAGGCTTATACAGAAGATACAGCGGCACAAAATGCATCACAATTTTCGATAGACGCAATGTCTTTCGGCAACTCATTCGAAATTTTAATAGCTAAAGGCAAAGGAGAAAATTTGAACAAGTTAGTCCTGCAATGGGATAGGTATAACTTGAATGGATGATCAGTGCGTTGGGAGACGTATGAAGCAGGGCGAATATGTTCTAGTTTGAAGAAATAATGAAGTAAAGAAATGCGTCTTCGTTGCTGAAGTGTTTGAAGATTCAAGGTGTTTCGAAGGTGTGCAATACTGTCGTGTGTGTAGTTGCTTGTTATAAAACGAATCGCACGATCCTATAATGATTTCAATGACTGCGTTAAGTGTTCCTGATGCGGATACCACATAACAGAGGCATATTCCAGCTGTGGTCTGACTAGAGTGTTGTACACCAGAAGCTTTGTGTCAGGCGTAGCCATGTAGAGTGTTTTACGTATTAGTCCCAGTGTTTTACTCGCCTTGCTGGCGATGTATTCTATGTGCTGATTCCATGTTAAGTTAGTTGACATGATGACACCCAGGTATTTGAACTGATTTACCAGCTCAATGGCAGCATTGTTGGTATTACAAGAAAATGATAATTTCGAGTGACGTGTAGTGAATGTCAATGCCTTGGTTTTATTAACATTAATCTGCATTAGCCACATGTCACACCATGATGATAATGTAGTCAAATCAGCCTGCAGAAGAAGAGAACCGTTGGGTTCATTAATCTGACGATACATGCTACAGTAACCTGCATAAAGACGAATTTGCGACGAGATATTATTGGGAAGATCGTTAATGTACAAAAGGAATAATAGTGGGCATAAGACGGACCTCTGGGGAACTCCAGATTTAAGAGCAGTAGGTGAAGAAACAATGTTATCAAGTAGGACAGCCTGCGGTCTATCGGTTAAAAAGTTATAAAACCAACTTAAAATGGTTTCATTAAGATTAAAAGTTTGAAGTTTTACATGCAAGTGATGATGAAGAACCCGGTCGAATGCTTTAGAAAAAGCTATGAACACAGCATCAATCTGGCCTAAAGAGTGAATAACCGAGTGATCGAATATCTGTGATGAGTTCGAAAAGCTGCGTTTCACAGGATTTTCCTTCCTGAAAGCCATGCTGGTTCGGAAAAAGCAAATTGTCATTTAATAAGTGTTGTATGATGTTACTGTAAAGAATGTGCTCAAAGATTTTACGTGGTATTGACGTTAATGATATCGGTATGTAGTTACCGCAGTCGTCGCGATTGCCGGATTTGTGGATGGGAATGACGTGCGCGAGTTTCCAGTCATATGGCAGGGTACTGTCATCTATAGATTGCTCAAAAAGCATACACAGAAAAACGGATGAGTGTGGAGCAGTAATTTTTAGTAATTTAGAGCATATACCGTTAGGACCAGGACTCGATTTATTAGGAAGACGGTGTATACGGCTTTTAAAACTTCCGGAGTCACAACCACATTCGGCATGCTAATACACTGAGAATGAGGTAGGATACATAATGGGGGCATGTTCCTTTCAGCATAGTAAACACGCTGGCAAATGACTTATTAAGTTGGTTAGCGGTCTTGACGGGGAAGAGCTACGGGCCTGCATGCGTCCTTTATGTTAGGCTGAACTCTAGACTTTCCAGGGTTAACTATTTTCCAGAAATGCTTGGGATTAGTTTTTACAATTCCTGGTAGTGTGGTATTGAAGAATGAATCCTTAGACGTTTTTATTTCAGTTTTACAAAGACGTGCAATATCTCTGTACTTAACCCAGGCATCAGCCTTGTTAGTGTACATAGCAGTGCGGTAAGCGCGTTTTTTTCTTCCTATTAAGCGTTTCCAGTGTAGGGTAAACCAAGGACTTTTCAGGCTGGGACAAATACAAAGTTTTGGGATAAACAAATCCCTTACGCGCAAAATCATGTGCTTAAATAGTGACCAGTTTTCTTCAACATAACGGCTTCTGAAGTCATGCTCTAAAGGTGACAAGGAATCGTTAAGAAACCTACTGATTGCGGAGATAATTGCTTTAGAGTAGTCATAAGTATATTTTCGCTGGATCAATATTTTTAATTAGCGCTAAATTGATAATTAAACTGGATTAACTTGTTATCACTGATTTCTTCTAGAACATTAGCAGAAATAGCGTGTTGGATGCGCGATACACACAAGATCAAGAATGGCGGTGTCGCGTGTGGGTTCTTTCACAATCTGGTTTCACGATGCATGCATTTATGGCCGTAGATTTCAGCAGACTGCAGTAAGTGTTGACAAGGGTTTAACTAAAGAAAAATATTATTTTGCATGATGATATTTTATGGGGAGGCTTCTCACTTGACCAAGTCAGCAGACTATAGACGCCCTGATTACGCAGCGCGTTACGGACAAGGAGGAAACGAAACAAATGATACTCATACAGCGCTTTCTAGGACGACAGAAAAATACAAATGATAATACACACGGGGATAAAGTTAACGCCGTGTGTGTATCACTTGTTTCTTCTTGTCGACTTTGTCCGTAACTCGCTGTGTAGGTCTATACTAATGGCACACCAACAGGCCTAAATAGCAGCCTTAACCTGGACGTCATCTATTCCAACTGGCTTTTGCTTGGTACAACTTCATCGGCGCCGTACCGACAAGTCATCTGAAACCACGTTTTTTTTACTGGTACCCAAAGTTCCGGTCGTAAAGGTCTCTAGAATTTTGAGTAATCCCTATCAGAAATTTGTCAAATTGTTCCTGAATGAGCTGAAAAGAGAGAGACATTTGTTATGGCAGGAAATTTGAGATATCAGCCTTATGCAAGTTCCTGACCTGCTACTCGGCATTAGAGAAAAGAGGCGCGAGTAACACGAATGAACTCATCAGCCTAGAAAACCACGCGAGCTCTTCTACAGCTAGTACCTGAAGGCGACAGACTTGAGCGCCTAGCTGTACAAGCGCTGGGCATCGTCCAGTGCAGGTGCGTAGCTTGTACTTTTGTTTTATTTCTCTTTCTTTCACTCCCCCTTCCCCACGTAGCTAACTGGACGAAGTCTAGTTGACCTCCCTGTCTTTCTTTTTCTCTGTCTGGTCTCATGAATTGCGTACAAAAGCACGGAATGGCACACGGCCGCGTATCTCCCGCACCACTGATGGCACTAATTCTTCCTGAGAATTTAAGACTACCTATATATGTGTAGTCCTGTACGGCCGTTTTATCCATATGTGTGCTGTTTTACGCAGAATAAAGTATATACACTGTCAGAGAATCCTTTCAAGGCTGAAATTATACTGTTTTCACCAGTTCCGCAGTTCTTGATTCACGCCTAATTTCACGGTGCTCATGTTCTTTGGTCGCATTGAGGAAGAGAGCAATTCCGCATTGAAGCCTACCCTGTCTCCGTAACCGAAAGAGAGAGATAAAAAAATAAGGGGAGGGGAAGCTTTAGTGCCTATCTCACAAGTAGTGCACTCTTAAAAAACAAAGGGAATGTTCGCAACTCAGGAATAGCATGTCACTGGAACTGTTAGTGCATGACAGTAAATTCGAAGATTATTGCACCAACCAGACGACCACTAATGGAATCCACACACAGACAGCACAGCGCACGTTCTATCTATGTGTATTCCTTTTGTGGTCGTCTGGTTGGCACAAGAATCTTATTTACTATTGCTGACAATTCCTTCACCAGAAGCCGTGTCCCATAATTCTGTCTGTCTTAGAATATTCCCTTTCCCTCTCCCAAGCAGAGTGCGTTCATTCTGGTCATAAGAGGCGTAAGCGGGCAATACAAGAGCTCTGGAGAGAGGATAGAAAAGCAAGGAGAGGAAAGTCAGGGAGGTCAACCAGACGAGCGTCCGGTTTGCTACCCTACACTGACAGTTAAGGAAAATGGGAAAGAGGAAAAGAAGGAGGAAGTGGGGGCACGAGCACCGGGCGCACGCGGATGGATGCACAGAAGGAGTATATGCGGTCACTTCTCAGGCCGGACCTCCACTAGTGCACGAATGGCCTTTTGCGCCATCGACCTGATTTGACCACGGTTCCAGTATTTTTTGACAAAAGAAATAACTGAAAAACTTGTCGTTAGGGCAAGCAGTCACTTCGAAGTTGGCAGCACTGCATAAACGTACCCTGCATGAATCAAACAGGTCTCCGACCACAAGGACATTCTCTCGCACCGCGTACTGCTTGGCTTTCCAGCGTCAAAGCCGCATTCGCAGCCCCTGAGGCAGGCTTCAGAACTTGAACGGTGTTATCCTTGCTGCCGTCGCAGGCGACCGCTGGCTACTGTCGGCCATCTCGTGCCTGACGAGCACGCCCCGGTTCCTGGACCGCGTGGTGCCGTCCGACCAGGGCTTCGGGCCGGGATACTGCGGCTTGTTCCGCTTCCGCTTCTGGCGCTTCGGCGAGTGGCACGAGCTGGTTGTCGACGACCGGCTACCCACGCACCGGGGGCGCCTCTTCTACATGCACTCGGCCGACCCCAGCGAGTTCTGGGCGGCGCTGCTCGAGAAGGCGTACGCCAAGTAAGCCTCGTGCCTTGGCTCTCTCTCGATCACTACCGTCTGATTCCGCAATGATGTGCACGGGAGTCGGAGTTACCGGGTACAGGATCTAAATTCAGCTTCTTCGTTTGCATTAATTTAATTAAATTTTTTGATAAGCAATTAGGAATATGCGCAGGAAAAGTTCCCAAATGAAGCACATCAAACGGAACCTTTTTACGTGGGAATTAGACTAAGCACAATATAAAGCAAACCTGAGAAGTAATATGATCATTAAATAAATAAAGTATCGTACAGAAATTAGCAGATAAGTGACTAAATTTGAATGCAGAAGGTTATGTTCGAGCGTAATGACGCTTAATAAGAAGTAAAAGAAATATGCTGTCGATGTATTTTTTTGGCTACGGTGTAGTTCCTAGATGCTCCTCTCGACGATATGGTGTATAGTATTGTTACTTAGAGAAAATATAATGTTTACGATTGCCTTCATGTAGCACGTCATGACCGTCGCAATCTGAGAATGGTCAGAACGCTCCGTGACGGGATTCCAGCCTTTATCATCTGCTGCTCCAGCAGGCTGTGTATATCGACTGCTGCAAATAAAGTAGTTCCGTGCTCACGTGTACAATCCATCTGGATGCCCGTAACGCAGGTTCTATGGCGGCTACGACCAGCTGCAGGCTGGCCACACGGGCCGCGCGTTGCAGGACCTGACAGGCGGCGTGGCGCAGACCTTCCGTATGGCGCACGTGGACCCGCCCATGGCCTTCTCCATGGTGTCCAGTGCGGTGCCCCGTTCCACACTCATGGCCGCCTGCATCATACCGGTGGGGAGGCGGCGCTGTTTTTTGTTCTGCACCATTCACATGACCCTTCGGCGTTTCCTATACGCTTGAAAGGTTTACTAGAGTCATATTGCTGCACAACAAAACCTTCTTAGCGTCGTACCGTGCATGAAAGCTCGTAGTCAAACTGAAAGCGTCATTGTCCTGACTTCGCTACACGATCTATGCATTAGGTCTCTGACGTTCTGCACGCATTAGTCCTTTTCGTCGCTTTCATTTAAGAACTGTTTATGTTACTCGTGCGTGGCGAGTATAGCGATGGCTTAGTGAGTGTACACTTCATGTTGTGCAATCCACCTATGCGGCCACGAAGGATTCTAGAAGCCGGTATATACGGCTGATAGCACGCATTGTCCTCGGCAAGCCTGTGACCAGCATTTGTGCTTGAAGCGATGTGACCTAACACTTCCTACATTGTCCTTTTTTTTAGGACCATCACAAGGGCCCGGCACGACTAAATAATGGATTATACACGCAACATGCCTACAGTGTGACGGGGATAGCAAAGGTGAGGGTCGCACATATTTCGTCATGATACTTAGCAGTACGCAGCTCTTTACTATTGTACTTAGTAATAATCGGCGTGCATGTCGTGGTCTAGAAGAAAAGGTTGCACTAATATGGGTTTACACAGAAAAGCGGCTACTGCTGTCCTTATAGCCTCTTTTCGGTGTGAAAGGTCTAGACTTGAGCTCCGTCAACCACACTTGTGATATTGAGCAGTCGATGCGCGCGCAAATTCAGTGTGTTGCAGTGGGCAGCTGGCAAATGGCGAAAGGGTCACACGAGCTGTAGCTATCCTCGTGCAGTTACCAGAACGATGATAATTTAGTTATATGAGAAGCGGATCATGTCCATGAGAATTATGGTCAACTATACCAATACTATACCAATGCAAGAAAAAGGAGAGCTAGCGAGTGCCGTGTTTTGGGGGTCTATAATATGCACCCGGTGCGTGACTGCAAGGGCGAATTTCGACTGAAGTTAGTGGCCCTGCGGAGAGGTCACTGCGGAGCGGTTTTCGCTGGGTGATTTGCCACGGTCAATGTCATAGGAGCATTGAATTCATGTCTTTCTCAAGCCTGCCCGTAAGATAGTGTGTTAGTCTGTCTAGGGCCATTTTGCTGCATGAAGTGACACCGAAAACTTAATCAGGTACATTGTGCACCCATGGATAACCTGAACTGCGCAATATTTCTACCTTCCAACAACCATGCTGCCCGCAGACTACTGACAGAAAAGCACAGTATGTGCGAACGTCGCTCCGGTGCCAGCAGTCACGCCGACGGCCATGCACAGCACAGCAGAGAACTTCCTGCGCAGTGCTAAGGCTCTCCGATAAGCGTGCTTAGTCACTATCACTCACGTGTTTGTACAGAGCTCCCTGAGTGCGTCTCATTGAGTACTGTGTACAAGTGTGTCTCAGACAACATACGTAATTCCGCAAGCTAGCTTCAGCACACATCCGAGTTGCCTCACACATGGCCGTCAACGCTTGCGCGCGGCACTGTCAAAGGCGAAGGTCATGCGCCGTGATAAAGAGAAAGCAACTGCATCGTGAGGGGCTAATTGGTTCATGTTAACGTTTGGGTACTAGCTGCGCGAACTTGAAAACGCCAACGCAGGAGAAGAAGACACTTAAAAGAAGTTCAAGTGGCCACTATACCACATAGCTCATTGAAGCCGAGCTTCATAATTATGTAAGTACAACCGATGATCAACTGCACATGCACACGCGGTTAGATAACCAGTGAATGAAGATCACAAAAATTTATTACAGCAGAATATGTCAACCAAGAAAGATACTGCGGTCCTATGGGCATCTGTCCACCAGTGCACGCGCAGTTCATCTTCAATTGTATGTATATGTTGTGACGCTCAGCTTCAACAAACTAGTCGGTATACTCACTCTGCACATGAACTTATTTTATGCTTCTTGTATTGGCTCTTTCCAATTTCACGCAGTTAGAACCCAAAAGAAAGCAAGGGAAGCTGGTGGCATGGATGGTGGCTCTTGGGTTCGCACTCTCACACCTAATTTTACCTTCAGGCACCAAGTCCTCCATCTTGCTTGGGTCAATGCGAGCTGTATGCTCAAGCCTGCTCGTGGTATATTGCATGAAGTAGTGTAAAGCAGCGTAAAAGGGGGTTACCAGTGCAGTTATCCCGATTCTAGTTTCATTGACGTGTACGTGAAAGGGTGGCACGAAGTCCCGTTTTCGGAGCCCATGCCGTTCCTTCCCGTTCGTTTTGTTCCCTTCGTGTTTCGTTTCTACGAGAACGCATCCAGCGATGCAGCACTTTTGTTGCCCACTTCACTGTATGCTGTTCTCTCAGTGTTTCGTATGGCCGCGAAATGAACACCTATAGGTACCTAAAGGAAGACATTTGCAGCGCAAGCATCGGCAGCAGCAGTTTAATATATACTGCGAAGCGATTTAGCCCAGAACTATACTTACGGCGTTGTGGCAAGAGTTAAAGGTTTCTCGTTAATTACCGTTGGCCGTCCCCGTAACCAGCAGTGTATTACGCATTTCAGTGAACAAACTGCCGTCGCCCATTTGACTGTGTCGCCCCGCGTCATTGATACAGGAGGCAATGAAGTAAAACATTGCCGTGATTTTATTGATGTCAAATTGTTTTTTTTTAGCTTCAGCAATGCCATGAGCCTACACACGAAGTGCTTTAGCTGAAGTTTGCTTCATGTTCATTTGACTTACAAATTGCGTTTTGTTTTTAATTTTTGTTAGCTGTGTAGGGAGATGTCGGCACGCTATACTCTACTTCTGTGGCATGTTCATCATACACAAACGCGCTGAGAATTCCACGAGAAAAAGAATAATCAGTCAAGAAAAAAACGAGATAAGTTCTAAAGTGCGCAAAATACGTGTGGTAATTATATCTTGGCAGAGGCCACCTGCCACTGTAAACCGATTTACACTTTTAAGAGTGTGTTTTGCCTATAACTCATAACCTTACAGCAGTAAAGGCCTATGGATGTGATTTATAGATCGATTTGCACCCTTAAGGACGCTTAAAGCTGTGAATCGGTTTACAGCGTCGCATCTGCAAAATTTCTTACGGAGGCAGGGGTAGTGCGTAACCCACACTGAAACAACGTCTCGGCGGGTGCTATACGTGAATACGCTTAGCTTAGTTTGTTCGTTTTCGTGACGTTGACGTTTGCGGTCGATAAAGGGCGTTTCGCCAGCGTTCTTAGGGATGTTACATGTACGTGCCATTTCCCTGTCGAAAAATGCGAATTGCGCGGCGCTGTTTGCAGGTGCGCGTCAAACAGGGAGAGGTGACGCTCATCCGGCTGCGCAACCCGTGGGGCCGCGGCGAGTGGAACGGGCCCTGGAGCGACCGTTCCTGGGAGTGGGACAGCCTCTCCGAGAGGGACCGGCAGCTGCTCGGACTGCGGCAGCCGCCCTCCGATGGAGAGTTCTGGTCGGTTGCCTCGACAACCATAGATGACAAAGTTCAAACACGTGTTCCGCACGCTTCCCGGCAGAATTCCCTCCGATGCACGCTCACAGTTTACAACGATCATAGAAACTGTCTTTCAAAGGCCTCAAGAGCTTCTAACTGAAATAGTGCGCGCACATCGTGGACACTTAATACCATGTTTCAAGGCAACAGCCACTCTGGAACAAGGTACAATAAGCCATGGTTATTCTATACAGGGTGTCCCAACTATCATGCACCAAGATTTAAAAATATGCAAAAGCCATGTAGCATGGACAGAACCAAGGTAATGCTGTTTTGCCGTCGCTTGGAGATATTAAGATTATTTGTTTGCATTCCGCCTAATCACGTAATTAGTCTTAATTCGTTAATCAACTTCTCAAATATTTTAATTAGATGAAAAAGTGTCAGTGAGAAAATTGTAGAGCAACATGAAAACCTCCCGATAGAGCTTCCTGTTTCTCAATACGTGCTACCTAAAATTGTTTTTCCGAGCGTGAAAGAAGCCCTCGAATACACGCAACGTGCCTCGAGCGGCCATTCGCGCGGCAATTTTGCTTGTATTCGCGGGTTTCTTTCACAACTACGTGCACTTAGAGGTCGGCCGCACGTACTCGTACAATGTGTGGTAGCCACGCCCTCATGTCTCGGCTAAGAAATCGCGAGCTCGAGGTGCGACGCCGAGGGCGAGCCATCGTGCTACAAAACGTATAGCATGGCTCTCCTTCGCAGGATGTCCTTCGAGGACTTCACGCTGAACTTCACGCATCTGGACCTTGTGCACATCGGGCCGGACGACTGGATGCAAGAGGCGGCGCTCCACAGTAAGAAGCCCTGGCGCGCCGTGCTGGCCAGGCGTCGCTGGAGGGCCGGGTACAACGCCGGTGGGGGACCAAGCCACCCAGGTCCGTGGTAGCTTTTACTTAAAGCGCAAGCTTAATTTCTTGCTGTTTTTCTCGCTTCAACGCCAGGGTACAAACTGTACAGTGGACAATGCAGGGTATCCAGTACGCCTAAAACTCAGGATGCTACAATATTCGCGCCTTCAAGCTTACAGAGACTTCGAGAAGCTAAGTGGTGCCGGGCATCAAACAGTCCCACTGAGAGGCTGTGAAACGAAAAGAAAACGCTCTGTATGGGTTCCAGATTTAAAGAAGTGCCGAGCGTAAAACGTTTCCTTGTAGCACTGAAAGCTTTACAGATTAAGTAAATGTGACGGCTGCTGTCAAAGATGAAAATGCACTCTGTGCCACTTATTAAATGATATAATAGTTTTAGAATAGTCGATCGCTTGATGACACAGCATTCTTTAACTCTATAGTTGGTCGAAATATTGCGAAGGCCAGCGTAGGTGCCGTTATACCGTAAGTCACAGGGTTCGAGTCTATTTCTATTGAGCATGCATTCCCAGATGGGACTTGTGCCGGCTTGGTATGCAAATTGCTTTCGCTGGTCTATTTTACCAACGACCTCACCGTACGTCAGGCGAGCCTCAATATACACCAAAACGCGAAATGGTGGCGTGCCTTATCGAACCACGTGAATTGTCACACAGTAGCGCGGGGTACAGCGGCTGTCTTCGCTACACAGAGGGCAGCGCGACTATAGCGCTGACCTTCCAACAAGGCCCCGCTTGCAAATAAGGTCTCGACCAAGTAACATCCGCTGGACGGTGCCAACAAATGCTATCGCACACAGTTCCCGTGATTGAGTCAGCTGTGCTGGGGCCTGTACCCCAATTCAACCCACTTGCATTAAACTCAGATATTTCTAAATATTGTCAACGTAAAATAGTCAAAATACCCCATTAAGTATGCCCGGTGTGAAGGGGCAGCAATCAGTCTATATACGGAACTCCATGGGCTACCACAATCGCTATATAAAAAGTGCAGCGGCTTGGGGGTGTAGTCATCTGCAAGGTGCGATTTCCTTCTGCACTTACCTCATTAGCGCTGTCGAAATGAACGCCCAGCTGACGCTATACGTCCCAATTATTAGTTAAACATGCAAAATAAATATCTTGCTGTCCTGCTTATGAAACAATGATAACGTTTCGTTCCAGCCTAATTTCTGTGCCTTACATGGTCTATTCTCATCCGCCTTCTCTCTCTCTCTTTTCATTTCACTTATTCCGACAGAGACCACGGGATGCAACCCACAGTTCCACGTGCAAATCCCAAAGACAAACTCAAGTAAATGCCACATGGTGGTGTCCGTGACGCAGCAGTACGTCACAGACGTCCTACGAGACGCC
The DNA here is from genome assembly GCF_050947875.1 of Dermacentor variabilis. NCBI lineage: Eukaryota > Metazoa > Arthropoda > Arachnida > Ixodida > Ixodidae > Dermacentor > Dermacentor variabilis. Next base: position 114,489,381 of record NC_134568.1, on the reverse strand, counting down.
GGAAAGAAGCCCACGTTGCACCCCGTTGGTTTCGCCATATACGAGGTGAGCTCCGATTCTTGGCGATATACAAATGTGCTATGTCGTATATAGTGTATGTAAGGTGTTTTGCTCGCCTTGACATATGTGAGAACATAAAGCACCTCGTCTATTCACATCTTCGTGAGTTCTGGTGATCGTTTCTACTGCGTATTAAAAGCACGATAAAATCGTACTCAGTCACTGTGCGTTTCTCTCGACGTCGTGTCCCATGTGGTGGGCATCGCTCATTGCTTCCACCTATTTACATGTGTTATCTATAGTACACCATATTCGCTGCAGATGTCTTCACTAAACGTAGAATTACTACTCTAACGGAAATAACCTAAATTTAAGCGCTCCATTTCTTTGTCCTTTTCTTCTTCTACTACTTGTTTTTCTTTTTTCTTCTTCTTACTTCTTTCACTCTTCTAAGCTTTTCTGAACTTGAACTTGTAGAGAGGGTACTTAGAACCGAAGCATGTTTAGATTCCTTGGATTGTCAATATATATTTATTTATACTTTTCTCTAATACAGTTATGTCGGTGGTTAGGGGGAGGGTTAGTAATATCACGGCATGCCGACATTTGCAGTATTACAATATCTATAAGGTCGTAATTGTGCTGTTGTGCGCTGTTGGCGTAGCGATGTGCCGTTTCGCTTGCAGTGTCAATATCATGACTATGATGTTTTCGCAAATGGAAGAGCACTTGCAACGAAGAGACAAAATCGTGTGCCTACAGAACGGTACATTACGCAGTCGAACTACTGACGTGAGCTCGAGCAAAGTATATGCTTGCGGTTTTCAGAGATGACATTGCGATTTTAAAGGCTCAAACCGTCGTATTGCGTACGTAAAATGCGGGTGTGCGCTGTAGTCAGAGTTACTACTTGACATCCCCCCCTCACCTCCCTTTCACTTTTTTTTTTGAGTAGCCAGCAAAGTTTCCTTCCAAGCCAGCTTCCAAGAAAAAGAAATACAGATTGTGTTCGCACCAAGAAATTGCAACTACTCTTGCAAAATCTGAACCTAGCACTTCGCTCCTCCCCCTCTTCCCGTTTCTTTTTTTTATCCGTTTAAGGCGGTCCGCTCAGAAAATGCTGAAGTGGTCAAAAAATGTTTTAGTGATATCTCAGCTGTGGCACTGATGCGAAGAAAGCTGCAGATGTTACCCTTTGTGTAGTAGATATAGCGTATATACACTTGGCCTTATGCGCAGAGTTAATGGTGGTGGAGGCGTTTATTTCAGCAGCGATGTTTTCCTGTAAGGTCATGGGATCTTTCAATGATAAAAATGTGAAAATAGTCTACCGGCATTGGCGGTTGTGAAATGAGACGCGGCCTGAGGTTACGCACTCATACGTGTTAACTCCGCTCGCCGAATACAGGTTAGTTCGCACGTCAAGCGGGATCACGGATCTGTTCACCTGACAGACTGCGACGACGTTAGCGGCACCGATATAGTCCGCGACGCCATTAAGCGTGGTTCGCTGTTACCGAGTCACGTCCCCGTGGGTTCGGAGAAGATAAACGAGCGATTTCGTCCGTCGTGTGCTTCAATTAACCTCGATGAGCGCGAGCGTCTGAACAAAGGCTCGTCAACTCTCTCGACTTTTGCCCACTTGGCGGCTCTTCGTCGGTCCTGTTTGCGCATCCGTCGACAACGAAGGATTTCTTCTCGGTGTCCCTATGCGGCTCACCGTCTAAACAACCGACGGTCGTTCGCGTCGCGTGATTTCACGCTGGCGCGAGCTAACCCGCTTTGTGCAGGTGGCGTGCACAACCTTGAACGCCGGCCGCCACGTCGTAAAAGCAGTCGCGCCGGCGGTGCTATACCAGGGGACACGAGAAAAAGCAATTGCGTGCCATAGTCGCGTGCAGGATCGTATTCCCGCGGGGCTTTTTCGAGCTTTTTCGGCAGAGCCCGCACACAGCGAGGTTCGGATGCACTGGCGTCACGCGCGAGCGGCTGTGGCGCTTCTGTGGCAGGTCGCTCGGACGACAGCACGCAACCTGCCTCGTTATCATACGCTAAATAGCTTCCGGAGTAGAACTCCTCATCACGGTTTCATTTAGGAGTTACACACGTTTGTCTATATACATACCAAATGTTGTGGTGAATATGAAAAAGAAAAGAAGGAGCTTAGTGAGGGGGCACCTGCTCCTGTAATTTATCGCGAGAGAATGGGAAGTATATTAAAAGGACCGACTGCCAAAACAATAACTATAGACTGCGCCATGATATAACTTAAATCAGCACCCCCTCCTCCTTCAGGCGTTTACAATAAAGCCTCGGTTTGAACTAGTAGTCATATACTCTGAGAACTCAGACAGGGCATCGCGTAAGCACGTCGATGAATAAAGGAACATGTACAAGAACTGGTCGCAGCTACTGTCAGTCCTCGTTGTACGTTCATATGTCTCCATATTTGTCCTCGTTTTTCTGCGAAGCCCTGCCTAAAGCCATTAGCTAATCGGAGGGACACCCGTTATCAGCGCCCCTCAACTTAGACTGAATTTTATGTTGAGGATACGAAGCAGTCCTTTTTGTTTCATGTATTGGGGGAAAGGACTTACGGAGTCGCCATATCTGTCGGAAGCGTCTCGCTTAGTATGAGTGATAACGCGGCGCGCTCCTCACGGGTTTCGCTTACGGCGCTCAATAAAAACACTACGCGGCAGCCCTCCTGGACATTTATGTAAGCACTCTCAAAACGAGTGAAGCTTTTGACTGTCGATATAATAATCTTGCGCAAACTGCAGGAAAATAATCGTTTACAGACACTATCTCTTTACCAAATATGTACGGTAAAGATGGAGTCTCCAGAACCGGCTCCTTGAGTGAAAGGTAGGCAAACGCTGAGATCAAACTACGTGAAATATGTTCTTATAGTGGGCTGTCTGTATAACTGAATGGAGCATAACAGAGTGAAGCCTCAGTGCAGTGATCGCACGGGTTCGCAGCGACCGATTGCGCGTCTGCATGCATGTCCGTGCACAATGTTTTACTTTCGCTGCGAGCGCGTTTTCGCACCGTGCCGTGAGCTTTAGGCCGCAGCATATGAGCACTTGACAGTACACTAGCAATCATTGTTGCGTGGACGCTATCAGAGCTGTTCAAAAACAATTTCGTTATAGAGACTTCGACGTTTACGGCTACTGTGAAGGCCCCATGAGAGCGACTTTGTGCGCGACGGTGACGAGCGACGGCGGCGAGCGACAAAACGGGCCGTCGCTTAAACAGATCGCTCGGTCTTGTCGCTCGATCGCTCGATTCTGTGAATCAAGAATTTGCCGCTCGACGCCCGGAAGGGCTACGAGCGACTAGCCTATAGCGCGAAGCCGGAACTGGATGTACATCGCTCAAATACTATCGATTGTCGCACGGAACAAGCAAACGATTGAATTTTTATGCGAGCAATGATAAAAACCTACTGCAAGACCTCGAGAAATATTTATGCTGTTTTTACAGTAAAATACATCAACTTAATTTGATGAGCACGCGTCACGCTAGTTTCGACGTGTATTTGGTGCCCTCAACCGGCAACACCGAGCAGACGTCGCTCGAATTCGTCAATCGCATGGGGTACGACTCGTAGGCGACGAGCGAACGCGACAGTCATCTCCATCGCATCGCTTGTCGCCGTCGCGTGCAAGATCGCTTGCATAAGGTTTATACTTTATGTGCCGTCGCGACGACTGAAAATTTTTTTCTTCTAAATTCTTGGACGTTTCAATATTATTTCTAAAGTTGCGTCGCACTGTATGTTTAGCGGTTTTCTCAGCGTGAGACTTCCCGCTGCTTCTTTTTCGTAATCCAGTACATCAATTCATAGCACAAACATAACCATGTGCTGTGCCTTCTTTTAATGTGCTTCTTACCGCTCTCTTTCCATTCCAGTGAAGTTGCCAGAATCTAGCATCAACAACTTCATAGACCAACTAAAGCGTCATGTCATAAGCCGCGCAGGGGGCGCTGGCGAGTGTCTGAGTCCGCATTTTCTGCTACTCACCGAACATCGCAGTCCCGGCACCGTAGCAGAAATCTTCTTCGCGTCTGTGCTTGCTGCATACCCGAGTTGCAGCCGATGGCTGTTTTCCGATTCTAAGTTTCGCGAGCCAAGCTTTACGCAGCTTCTTGTCCTGCGGCTACGTGTGAATAAGGTTGACGCCGGCTTCCGTTGCGGGCGTCTGGCACTGCGGCACCGAACAGTAGCCTATGCTGCACGCCTCCAAAGGCAGCCAATACCTATTATAGTGCTTTCAAATGCTGTCAGGCAGATACACAAGGCGGGAGAACCTCATCACTTAATCAGAACCGCAGCGCAGGTGGGAATTTAAACTTTCGTTTTCAGTTCGCTTCGGCGCTTCCGAAGCATCCGACGCTGCCGCTGTGTCCACACGATCCCTCATGCCACGTCACACCGACGGTGGCACCAGCTTTTCCAGTGGTGAAGCTCGCCCCCAATAGTGCTCGCTGTGGCGGTTTTGAGATAACACCAAGCCACAGGCGTGGTGGTACTTCAAGCGCCTATTTCTATCCAACATGAACAAAGAAATGACATCTGTTCACTTTGAATGTCATTTATGTTTGCATTATTTAGCCGCTGATCACGACCACTTGGTGCTACACGTATAGGTATGGCTACGAGCATTCAGTTGTCAGCCGTGAATTCTAGACATGACGAAACGTGCGTGGGCGAACGCGCCAGCATAGCAAATTTTTGAAACGTGCGCCCAACACACCTCCATTTTGCTCGCTTCCAGCATCATACACGAACAGTCACGCGAGTTGAGCCAATTTTTGGGGGGAATAAAATTGGGGCAGTCTTACTGACGGTCGGCTATCGCAGGGTAACCTACCGAAGGACTATTTTGTTGGAATAGTTTTTCGATCCTCCGAAGCCACGTGTTAAGTTATGTAGTATTCGAGTGGTCACTTCGGGGCGCTCTGGCAGTGCCACTGTAAGGACGAGCAAGACGGCTTTGAATCTGCATCATGCAATGTACGTGTATAAACACTATAAAGAGGCTACTTTATTACCGTTTCAGCCCGTTCATACCCAAAGTAAATAAAGCCGTGTTGCTGCCTTACACGACTTCATTTTGATGCGCTGTCGGTGCACTGTGAATCAACCACGCGAATAGCTTTGTGGATGTTTCCCTTTTTGTCCTTACTCAAAATGAGACGCGCGAAACGACGAAGCGACAGTATAGGTACCAGGAAATCACTCGTATTCAAAAATATCGCTCCTGCAAACATTGTTCAGAAACAGACATTGAGTGCCTCGGATCCTCAACCCACGCGCTAGCGCCGTATACGTATATTGTTAGTTTAATGAGCACAGTAACGGGACACTAAGAGAAACACTGAAACAGGTTAAACTCAAAAAGTATTCTTTCAATACTCTATTTTCTGGTAATGTTACGGTAATAGGTTGCTTAATAGAACAGAAAATCAAGGTAAAAGTTTTTTTTTTCTCATTTCGAGCCGAAACCTCATCCGTGGTACGTCATTGTGACGTTATGGATTTCAAAGTATACTCTTGGATTTGGGCCGTTGTGGCTCAGTAAAAGTTCTTGAAACTTGCTAAGTTTAGTCTGTTTTCTTTTTGTAATTCACTATATTCAGCCTTTATAAATAAAAAAAAAATAACTAGCTAGGCCCGAACAGACGCCGTCAAAAACCATGACGTCATGACGAGCTTGTGCATGCGGAGGCGCCACAATGCTCTTTCGTTTTTCGTGTCTTTTCTGGGTCACCAAGCCTCTTCTCCGAGTAGGAGCGATCTTGTTTGGCATCGTATAGAAGAAATAGAGCTTGAATTCTTGTTTTGAAGACGAGGTCTTCTTTGCCGAGTTCAGATGGATTTGGGGTTCGTGGAAATTGGGTGTCTAACCACTGTCGCCTCGTAAATTAGACGATTTTAGTCCTTCTGGTGCACGTAGGTCAACGAAAAAGGGCGTCAAAATGAAGCTTGAAACGAAAACGATGCACGAAGTTAGCGAGAGTTACGTACTGGAGCAATACATAATAATGCCCCATTAACGAAGAAATACCGAAATGAAACATATCTGCACTCGTTCAAACTGCGAGTGCCTAAAACCGGAACCTGAAGTGTGGCTTTATTCAACAAAAGACATGTGGCCGATCCCGGAGATAATGGAGTATAAAAAGACAGAAAGAAAAGCAAAGAAAAGTAAAGGTTAGGTAATGGACTCTATGTAAGAGTAAGATGTTATGTAAGAACAGGGTATACGGTATACATGAAGTTAAGGCGACTCAACAGCGGTAGAAGGTCGAAGAAATAAAGACAATATCTTCTGGGGGAGTCTTTCTTTCCGCACGAACAACAAACATAGAGAAGCATGGAACAACAAACCACATGATACCCTAATGGGCACCGGAAGATCTAGCTTGTCTTCGATCTCAACCACTGGTAACTCGCCTATTTCTTTTTACTGTCCCATTACCGTAACTCGAGACGCCAAAGCTTTCTCTATTTGCGTTTGTACTCCAGCGTGAGTTGGGTTGTAGTCTGTAAATAATGATAGTACACCACCTGACTGAAACGCGTGATCCTAACCACTGCGCTGCTACGCGCGCTCCACTTGACTTTAGAAATTCACAAGGTTGAGGTCAACACTACCCTTCGAGCGACGTATCCCACTATTCTTCAATATCACTTTTCGGCTATTCCGACAGAAAGGTGAAGAAAAGCCTAGGTTAAATTTACTTACGGTTAAACAGCTTCTAAGAAAGCGTGGGAACAGCGCAAAGAACGAGAACGGAGACCAGACACCACACGAGTGCTTTTGTGGTTTCCGTGCTCATTTCTTGTGTCCAACGTCGCTCCCTTTTGCAAAAACCTTTGTTCAAGCGGTACCTCGGGGACCGAATAGGTAGAGCACTGCTAGAGGCCAGTGACAGAGCGCGACAAGTAGTGGAATAGCAATAGCACGACTGCATTGTTTCGAAATTAGTAGTCGAAAATAATCCAGAGCCCTTTGGCTGAGGCAGTCCTCACAGCCTGGTTACTGCTTTGAAATGTAACACTCTACCGATCCAGCGCGTTACGTAGTGCTTCCAATTTAGCTGTACACCACGGACGCCCTTGCTTGTTTGTTTTAGTGACGCCCGCGTCTACTTGTCCCGCAGATCCCGGCGAACCTGACGCGGCTGACGACGCAGTTCGTGGCCACGCATCGGCCCTTGGACGTCACGGTGCACACGACGACGCGCGAGACGGTCACCTTCTTCACGCTGCCCGCCGGCGACTACATCGTGCTGCCCTGCACCAGTGCGCCCAACTGCGAGACGCGTTTCCTGCTGCGCATCTTCACCGACGAGCACAGTAACGTGTGGTGCGTCGTCATCTGTATAGGGGAGCTCTTCTATCTGGGGCGTCCGGACACGCGGTGCATAGCTGGCGTAATGTGTTCCTCGACCCGCGCCGACTGCGCGAGCGTGCTAAGGTCGTTACGCCGAGTATACGCGCGGACACGGTAATGTTCTCGGCTCGGCCACGAGGAGCGTACTAAAAGATATATTTCCCGTTACGTCTACGGGGAACATTCGTTGACCGGCGGCGGCCGTTATGCCGCTTTGTCGGTACAGGATGGGTAACGGAATAGCGGGTTGTACGAGACTATGTATACCCGACTGCTGCATCCCACTTTTTTTTTTTTTCGTGTATGTCATCCGCGACTGTTTACAATTCGGCAATTCGGTTACATTGGGGCGAACGGGTTAGACTGGTGAGGTTCACAGCATTGAACCATTGCAGCAAACGGCACCATTGATAGAAAGTCTGCAGGGTAAAAGCGCGAACAACAAAATGCGTGGCCGTGATGCGGTGGTTACGGAAACAAAAGATGGCTTCGTCCAGTCTGAGCGCAAATTGTGCGCACAGCAATGCATGCGGGCGGGCGCTCCGTCACTTACCGTGCCAGGGACCAAAGTCGTGTGGACGCTGCGCAACTGAAGTGCGGGCCGCATGTGCAGTGGCGTACTCGAAGGCTAGGATTTACCTATATTTCGTGTGGCCTAGTCGGGAGGGTTAAACATTCGAATGGTGCCACACAGGCTGCATACTAGAGCTGCCTTAGCCGCGTGTTTGAGACACGCTTAACGCGATAACTGAGTGACGCAGCGCCGTCGGGACGTGCAGAAGTGTGCGCCTATAGCAGACTGCCCATATACTAACGTGATTGTCCACGCCTCGTGCCGTATTGCGAGCACGAGCGAGCTTCTATGTCGAGCCGCGATCTCCTTCGCTTCATGCACGCCCGACGCGTGGTGAGACGGAAATTGCCACATGACTAGTCTGCTGAGCTAAAGCTTGACGGTTTCGTTCATTGGCACTTTTTGGTTTTGCCCAGAAATATACTGCGCATGAGCAAAAAGGTATTTTCCAACCAAAGTTTCTTAATACAGCTCATTTTTCCTCACAGACACATGGTCCACGTGTGCCTTTGTGTTACTGGTTTTAGAACGAACTATCAATGTCTTAGCGAATTTTATTGTTGATCACGTCATCAATATTCATACGAAGATAACACTTTCGTCAGGAACACGCAGCTTTTATTTTGTAAGAAGCCTAGTATTTACATAAACAAAGCAAAATCACTTCATCTGTGCCAGAACTCGAACTTAATTCGCCGAAACGCAGTCAAACTTATGCCTCGTTTTTCAATCAAATTTTGTAGTACTGCCGGTGCACGGAAGCGGAGGCGCACCATTCTGCAAGTCGTCCATTGGCCAGAATTAATTACTGCGAAAGAATTAGTAGCGTTAGCTTCTAGCAATTGGTTGTGAACTCATTGGACGACGGGTTTCAGAGGCCGCATTGATATCGACCGCTTGATTTTCTCGGTTAAAGATATGCCGCCACACCGCCTGTTCGTCTGATTTTTATGATTATCTGTATAATTCTTGCCTTGTAGTATAAGTTGACTATGCCGAAGTCGTAAAAGCGACGACAATCAACCGTATTGCATCTCATCTCATGTTTAAAGAATGTGGAACGCATTGACCACATTTGGTCACACGGCCGTTTTTTGCGTTCTTCCCCCATAAGGTGGCCCGCTGAGGCAGGGCAACAATTCCGCGTTTTCGTAGTTAAGAGCCTTAGCCGCATGAAAACTGGGTACATAGTCTAAGTCCAAAGACAAAGAGCATCAGTTCTCATTTTAAGTGACTTCGTTTGTTACTGTGTTCTATGTTTATTGGCCCGGAAATATAAAGTAAGATATAAGAAGCCTGTGAGCGATGACTTCAGTGAAATTATTACATAATTGCCAAAAGCAAGGTCATTCTCTTTTTTTCAACTGCGACAGCAATTATAAGAGCCCGAAGCTGTGTTTGCTGCGTCCGTCGGCTCTTTCTGTTACACTGAATATTGCCGGCCATCACCGCTTGGGGTTCAAATTATGCCCCCTGCGGCAGGGTTCGGTTGCGAGCCGGACGCGCCAACCACTTAGCTGTAGCGCAACAATCGCGCTTGGCAATTTGCGCGGGGTTTTGCGCTCCGTGCAGACTATTGGAGTGATGGCGTTGGCGCATGTATTTGGAAGGCCACAGCAGTGGGCGAAAATGACATGTACGCAGCACAAAGAAGTTGTTCTTGGGAAGACGGCGGTGTCCGCAGTGAGAGCCTAGCTGCTGCTCTAGCAGTAAATGATTTCAGAGCCGGAGTAGTCGCTGCAGTGTGTTTTTTTCCCCCGATATAATATCGACGTTATTATTTCGGCGTCTCACACTCACTTATATCGCAGGGAAGTCAACGACGACAACCTAATCTACCGCAACTTGAGCTTGACAAAGAATGGGACCACGGGTCATGTGAGTATTCTGCGTGCACTCTTACGCGAATTCTCAAAACTCCGCATGTGCGTCTCTACTGCCATTTCAAGACCACCGAGGTAGGAGACGCGTCGAATGGGCACGTGCTGCACAATATTCGCTTGTGTCGCACAATAGGATTCCGACCAACACGCGCGTGTGATTGCTAAAATGCCTATCATGCAACAACAGCGCTGTTTCATGGCGCGGGCCAGCGCTATATATAGACGGAGTTTGGCTAAGGAAAGGCTCTACAGCAGCGGGTCTCACCAGCTACACAAAACCGGCGGGCAGACTGATGTGTTGTAGTCAAGCATTCTCTGAAATGTTGCCTGCAGCCACGTGAACGCATTGCTATAGGGGAAGCAGCTCACTAACTAACGTCACTAAAAACAAGAATTATCGGGTTTTATATACGCGCGAAATCGACAATCTGATAAAGAGGTACGCGGTAGTGGAAGACTCTGGATTGATTTTGACCGCCTGGGGTTGTTCACCATGCTCCTAAACCTAAGTACACGAGCGTTATTGCATTTTTCCCCCATCGAAGTGCGGTCACCGCGGCCGGGATCGAACCCGCAACCTGGAACTCAGCAGCGCAAGGCCATGTCACTGCGCTATACCGCGGTGGGTGTCACAAAAACATTACGTTTAGGGCTCAGTACAGGTCCTGGAACGCCACATTTATTTTTTTATACATCTTTTTACGTGCTGCTGACCTCCTTTCCTGTAACACTGCGGAGGGGCCACGTTAGTCATTGCAAAACATGTGCAAGAACGACGCGAGCCATATAGGTGCTGTCCCTGTGCCTGTAATCTTACCATTTGCCAGCAGTCCCGTATTTTTAGGTGGTGAGACGGCGGAGTCAGTAGAAAACGGCGTGCAGGTGCAGTTTTCAGCATTTATTGTAATGGTGCTGGCGCCATAGTGTATTTCTTAAAATTATTATATTACCTACGGCCAGCGTCAACGGACATCGATGCCAACAAAAAATCGCAGTTTCGGTGATAGTTGGCAGAGTACAGAGGCAGGGACAGCGTAGTCCTATATTACGCGCAGTAAGAATCTCGGTATCTAGAGCAGTATCGCTTGCAGTAAAAAATCACTGTCGTGCCCAAGTCCGGCTTTGTAATGCATAGTCCACCTGTCCGAATCGAAGGTCATTTGGTGCGGGCCGGGGCCAAGCTTAGCCCGCTGGCTGGCTTGGGTATGGGTTCTCGGGTCATTATTACGATCCGTTCCAGTGGTTGGAATAGTCTCGTCGTACGGAGCTCCACTGAACTTTGGCCGCAGAGCTGGTGTGCGGTGACCTCCTTCCTGTGTGCCGTTTTGTAACGCTGTCATTGTTGTCGGAGTTTCATGTGCGATTTTTGTCGATATACCGTATTTCTTTAGGGAATATGAGAAACATGGAATATCTGAGCGCCGACAAAACATTTCCACATTGAGGTATGTCTTTTAGCCTCGTTTTGCCAATATGAATAACCGAAAATTATGACATATTGAACTCAAAATGGAGAAAGACGCCACAGTGTTTCAGTGACAACGCGGCGCCATTGCCGCGATTGTTAGTTTCTAAGTAGTCATAATAAATACCACTGCGGAACGAACGTCGTCCTTTAAACATCTCGCCCTAAGGCAGCTCAGTGACGCTGGCTCTTCGAGCGGCATCCGGAGAAGAACTTGTCATTGCGGGTAGGGGTAAGGGAGGTGGGGGTGGGGGGGGGGGTATTCTGCAAGGGTCCACCTAGTGGACATGTCCATTTCGTCTGCTGCTAAAGCACTGATTGGCTAGGCGCGCCTGTCTCCTTCTGACGCGTAACCTAGCCCAGCCAATCAGCGCTTCAGCAGTAGACGAAATGGACACTAAGTGGACACTTGCAGAATATCTTCCCTGCCCCCAGGTTAAATTATTGCAAGGCACGCATCATTCTGGTTACTTATTAGGAGCTGCAACGTTGATTACTTTTCACACCACCCAGTGTGCTTAGCTTGATATCTTGATGAAGCTGTGTCATAATTTCTACCACGAAAGTAAGTTGACATCTGTCATCTCCTTTTATATTTCACGCAGCCAAAAGGACCTGCCATGTTTTCCAAGCTAGCGCACAAGGTACGTATCGTTTGCCCATAACATTGTCGGTTCTCTGCACTTATACGGCCTGCTATTTCACTAGCAACCTAAAAAATGAACGAGAGCAGTTGTCCGTTGGGGAGTGCCGATGAGTGCGCGCAAATATTTTCAGAGGAAATTTGTTTTTAAGCATGAAATGCTTTTAGCTCCCGTTATCGGCGACCTTCACGTGACCTCGAGCCAAAAGCCAGCCGCTATCCGGGCACTCAAAGGAGAACATACGGGCAAGTTGCGAGAACAAACGGAGATCATCCAGGCAACCAGACAAGATCGCATTACATACGCTAGTTACTTCCCAAACAGGTTACAAAAAATATTGCTTTCGAGTTCTTCCTAGTGTTTGTTCACGATATCACTCAAGCTGTAACTTCTAGTACGCCGAAGTTTTATTTGTCATTTCCAATAGGCGACGCTCAAAAGGCAGATACACGGCCCTATACACTTGATTGCCATCTTCTGGCGCTGAGTGCTTTTTTCAGCGCCAACAGTCCGTGAGCCCCGCGGCGCGTCCGGCAGCGTCCAAACCGGCAGCGTCCGGCGCGCCGTGAATGGCTTTTGACCGAACGAGACTTGCAGTGAGGTTCTGTCTGTGACAGGAAACTATTGCGTCCATATGGGCCAGTGTACTGTATGACGTGGTGCAGTGTGGTGTGATGTGCCGTTGCGAACACGCACTGCACCCATTTTAAAATTGTGGCTAGTATCATCTCCAGCCATTCTGCTTTGCCGGTAGCTATATCATGCTTACATGCATTAGAACGACAGAAAGCTGAGCTAGTTGGTAAGGATTCATTATGCAAAATAGAAGTGAGGCGTGCAGACAGGACACAAGAGTAGAGAAGTGGACAACACGAACGCCGACTATCAACTGAAGGGGGCACTGAGGCGAAAAAAGAAAGAAGACAGAAAACTCATCTGCGCATGCTCAGGAATGGTAACATCACGTGTCAATCGGGTACACGTGCCGGCCTACGTGAGAGATAACTGTTAAGGCACTTAATCTCTTCCTTATGTAAAGTAATCGAAGGCTGACTCACGCACGCACTTCCACCATTATAGATATGCCATGCCTCTACCATAAGACGCGTATCTTCATTCTTATGCCTGTACAATATCGCGCATTCATCTAACTCTGGCGTGCAGTTACACTTTCGGCAATGTAGCGAAAGAATAGAAGGCAATCCATCGGTTAACGACCTTTTATGTTCCATTAGCCTCTGCTTGATACACCGTCCCGTTTGCCCTACGTAGAACAGGCCACAGCTAAGGGGAATTTTATAAACCACACCCATACGACAGTCAGTAAAACAGTTGTTCTTATTGTGCTTCACTGGACAAATATCTGTTCGTTTTTTGCCTTTTACCCGCTCCTTTTTATTCTGTACGGCAGCGCATATCTTACCTAGCTTATTGGGAGCAGTGAAAGCAACATTACATGCACTCACGATTACGGCATGGATGGATGGATGGAAAACTTTATTTGGTCCTGCAAGTAGTGATAATTAACCAGAGCCAGCTTTTGCTCTATGGTAGACTGCACGTGCCGTCCATCTTGTCCTTCGTGTGTGTGTGTGAGGAAAGCCCGTAGCCAGCCTTTCGACAAGGAGACTTGTTTTAGAGTTCGTGCCCATATATATATCTTCGAAGAAAACAAGTCCCCATCGAAACATTAGCACTCGGCTGAGGTATCTCTTCTTCGCACACTGAACATTTTACGATATTCTCGGTCACATGACATTGGTACACGCTCTGCATGTTGCATACATCCCGCGGCACTCCTGAAAGAGCTCTTGGGATGGCAAAATCAGACTGTTGGTGGTTTGGACTGCCATCATCGAGCTTATGTGCCTCGACGTTACCTAGATCCTCGCGTATATAAATGCCCCGCCCCCCCCTTTTTTTTTCTTTTTACTTCAGCAAGTGACTTAGCTTCACTTTTGTGATCATAAGTATTCATATGTTTACCTTTGGGCTGAGCATGCCACGGTCTGAAAGCGTTTTTAAATTGGCATAGCTTATATATAATGCAATTTTCATTTTACGCTTCAATATTGGGTGTGGCGGCGAGCTAATTTCTTGTTTTAATTTTTTACAAGTGCCGTAATATCAGTTTAGCTGAAGCGGTAGTTTTGCTGTAGCCGTTACGACGTGTTAGCGCGTCCTTTCTTCCTGTCTTTGTTCTTTCAGTACATTATTTCTCCCCCTTTCGATCTAAGGAGCGGAACCCTCGACTGAGGTTTGCTTAGTGTAGTGACTCCTCCAGAGACGATACATCTTTAATCAATTAATTAATCCTTCCTTACTTGATTCATTCTTTCATTCATTTTCTAAAGAGCAGGCAGGCAATTTTTGTGCCTCCTTTGGGACAGCAGTGGCCAACCGGTCCCCTTCCTCTCCTTCAACTTCTTTTGTAGCCGCTGTCACATATTCAAGCATAATAATTACTGTGTGGTTGTGCATTATTCCCAGTCATGTAGTGTGACAAGAAGTGGAAAATTCTCGGGGAAAAGATACGGGCGAAAATTTTCTTGGACGCGTATTTGATTGACGTCTTGTGTCATCCATCTATTGCAGCTACCATGTGAGCTTGACGCCTACATGCTGCTCAAGATATTGCGGGCCATCTCCAGAAGTAAGTGACTCGAAGAACAGACCAATAGCCGGATCGTTGTGTTGCTTGTTACTGAATGCATGCTCTCTCATTCTTCAGTGCAGCGTGTATGCGAGTGTAATAACGCCTGTCAGAAATTTTATCATGTTGGGCTTCCGTGGGTCCTCAAAAATACCCCCCCCCCCCCCAATAAAGGAATAAAAATAAAAATAAATGTAAAAAATAGCTGGCGTCCCATGGGTATGAGTTTTCGTGCACCACTGAGCCTTCGTACTTTTCTGTTCGCTAACTGGACGCGTGTCTGCCAGCATTTGCCAATTTGAAAAATAAGAAAATGAGTTCAAGTTAATCCGTACTCTCCTCCCGACCTTTCAGTCCAGCGTTCCTCATAGCCTATACTTATGGCTTTGCAACGTAATACTCACCACTTGTAACTGTAACTGTAACTGTGGGCCCTCGCCTCCACACCTGTGCTCGAAAGTAAAGACTTACCGCCGGCAGCATTGTATTCAAGCCACCCTACTCCTCCCTCATGCCGCAGATTAAAAAAAAATCATCGTTACTGATGGGGACGACTGGTCTCGCACTATATGGTTGTGTAGTGGGATACAACTGTCATTGGCTTGAATACTGCAAGTGGAACCTCTTACAGCGAATGCTTACCTTTTTTATTCGCAGCTTTAAACTTCTTCTAGCGCTTGTCTATGAACGATATATATAAATATATTCTGCAAAAAAAGCGCATGTTGCACTGCATACGTGCTTGTATAAAGTTGTTGCCACACCGTACTACTCACCTCACCTCATTCCGGCTACAACGACCAATAAATTGCTGGGCTGGAAGAAGTTTCTGTATACCCTTCTTTGCCTCAGGTGTTTTCGAAAACAGGAATGGGAGGGGGGGGGGGAAATCAAAATCAGGTATCGCGTATGCATGTTTGCGCGTTAACAACGCGACGCTTATTAGCGTAATCAAAGATCCGACTTGTATAGTTTTCGGACTGCATTACGCTTAGAAAATCACTGCACATTGCTCTTTGAAGTAGTCGCGAGCTATAGATGTTCAGATTTGCCTTGTTTTCTTTTTTTGGTAGTTCGCGTTTGAATTGATGCCAGTGGTGCGTGTCTGTGCGAGTATCTTCACGGAGGTCGCTGTGCTTATTCCGCGCAGAAAACCTGTGCCTTTCAGATACGCAGCTTCTGCTGGAGAAGCCTACTCTGGAGTTGTGCCGGCACCTCGTCATGCTGAAGGATGTATCCTTTTGTACTGGATCCGCGGGCTGTCTGGGTAGTGTGTCGCACGTACTACGGAAGCAGTTACCCTGAAAGCGGTGCTTAATGAAGCGCACAGAGAGATGCGTTCCTGCGAATATATATACAGCGCAAGCTCGAGAGAGAGAGAACGCCGCAGGCTTATCGAACTGTATATCGGCGCCCAAACCTCAAGGACGCCAGTGCAGCGAACAGAAGAAGCTTTTATAGCGGCAGCCTACAGTTATATATAGGCTCCTTCCTGGCTCAAACACATGCACGTCGTCAGACGCAACCGATATCAGCCGTGTAGACTGAAGAGCGGAATAGCCCGCCCTCTCACGAGACTGGATTCTCGCTCCTCTTTTTGCCAGACGAGTGCGTGAACTGGTAGAGTACCGAGGTATTTCTTATCTCACTTTGATGCGCGAAGCAGCACAATGCTAAGAAGAGTGAACGATACACCAGGAAACTAAATGTATGCAACGTATTTTCCCCGAAAGCTCAGGCGAAGACAGGCAAGCACCTAACAGGTGCACCCAGTTTGGCGGGCGTTCACATTCCGCACATACACCGCGCACACGCTTCGAAGTTTCACACCTGCTTTCAATAATCTTGACGTACCAAGAAGCAGGCATGATGCAACGGATGTTCTTCGGGATTCTTAAGCAGCAGGTATCGATTGGGGTAAGGTCTATCGTGCTTTTGTTATAATTCTTTGGGTAACATTACGTCATTCCTTCGTAGACTACGGGGGTAACTCGCGGCATAAATGCGATGTATTCTTATGTGATATAACGAAACTGGCGGCAGTGCTTTGTCACATGTGACGGCAATTGTTACGACAAAGCACCTTTTTGTCGAAAAAAGAATTAAAAAGTAACAAAAGTAATAACCGACTGATAAGTGGACAACAGTGACCGACTGACATGTATGCCGTAATTAATTGTCATCGGTGCTTGTGAAAAAAAAAATACTTGTACGCAACCAAATAATGTTAACAACCCGATACCAACCGCAGTAAAAGGAACTTAAAATGGCGGAAGACGAAACACTGGTACTGTGCGCCGGTATCATCTTAGGGCGTAAAAATATTGGAGGCTGAACTGTCGGGCTAGTTGGTCTGGCGTAACCGTTGGATGCAATTAGCGCTAACCAATGCGCACACATAGAAAGAGGGACGAACACGGGTGCTTGATTCGCGTTGCGTGTGAGGCCTATACCTGTTTGAGAGTCTATCTTACTGACATTCATGGATGTTGCGATGAAAGTTTGCTCCCTGCTACCAAGCCTTAACCGGACACCAGCCCGTCATAAACGGAAAGATCAGCATCAAGGACGTGCCCTTAATCCTGAGCATGCTGCACTTTTGGCGGGTGCGTATGGGGGGTGGCTATCTCCATTAGCGGCGCTTTGTTCTCGTGACTGCCGCAGCATTAACCCATGTTCTCCGCCTTTCGTTTTTTTCTTCTTCCACATGCAGGGCGTCTTCGTAAAGTTTGACCGGCCGCACAAAGGGCGAACAAGCAGCTTCAACCTGAGGCCGCTTTTGTGGGAGGCAGGTAAGCGACTGGTGATCTTTGTCGCCAGAAGCATGGCTGATATAATAGAGTAGATATTTGAAGTACGCCGAAGCCCCTAATGACCGTGTAGATTTCTTCTGTGTGGCCTCGGGATGGGGGGGGGGGGGGTACAGAAAAGGCACTGAATGATTTACGACGGGAAGTCCGAAAGCGGTTCGGCTTGAAGTAGATCAGTGCGAGACACGTACAATAATTCACGTCGCCCCGCACGTAAATTGTGATGAGAGTTCCACCGCATGATAACAATCCGATTCGAGGGATTTTCGCAAAATTTTTGCAACAGTTTTTGGTTCGTTATAAAAGTCAATTTGTCATGAGCTCGTCATTATAGCCGTAAAAGTTCAATTGGCGTTGCCGGTATAAGTTCGACAATTAATAGGTTAATTAACGAATCTTAGTTCATTAAACTGCTAAACGATCCGACAGAGAATTTTCTTTTGTCCACCCTTGTTGCGAATATTGCGCTAAATTCATTCACAAATCTTTTCGTTCGGAAGTGTTGTTTACCATTGGCCGGCCGCCTTCAATAATATGTCCGACATAGCGATTGACTGGCACTTTCTCTTACGCACAAGTTTAGCGCAATTACATTTTTTGGGAATGCCGACCTTCGTCCTTCAAAGAATTATTATTCTGTCTCAAATTTTCTGTTTTAAATAATGAAAGACAGTCGTCGCTTAAGTACACAGTATGCACATAACTGTTCTCGTTTTGGGAACGGCCGTTCGTGCACTTCCCTTTGTTTCCTTTTTTTTTTACATTCCTTCCACGCCACGTCCTCACCAACGCAGTAACGCCCTGAAGGTAATTAAATAAAAAGGATAACGCAAGCTTTCTTCAATAGCTGCCCGAACAGAACATGCTCAGGGAACCTATATAGCAGTGTTAATTCACAAGATGTGATAATAATAATAATAATAATAATAATAATAATAATAATAATAATAATAATAATAATAATAATAATAATAATAATAATAATAATAATAATAATAATAATAATAATGATGATGATATGAAGAAGAATATTTTTATTCAATCATGCCGTGCCAGGCACCGTCGTGTTTGCATGGTGTGTCCTGGAAAGAACGGCTGTTTCAAACAGTGCAGAAACAATGATCATAATGCATAACGCCTAATATCGCACAAGACATAGCATTTCACAATATCGCAAAAACAAATAACAAGAAAGCCTAGCGTAGAGGAAACAAAAAAGAAAAAGTGAAAAGTCACTCTCTATTGAACGTAATTTGTGTTTTCCATAAATGTTTGCGGCGGGTTAACTTCAACATGTCAAATTTATATCGCAGGAAAAGACGGGGAGCGAAATAAGGCCCAACAAAGATATTGAAGAGTAATGGAACGACGTATGTCTTAGCGAGAGAGCCTTAATTGCAGACGTAGTCTTAAGAATAGTCGTCCAATGATACCGTTGCTCTACAGTTTGCTTGAAGCGAGAGTGTCACACGAAGGTAAAAAGTTTTGAATGTGCATTGAATCTGTATCGTATTTGTATTGAGTTTTGAATATGTACGACAGGCGGGATTACTAAGCAAGAGTGTTAGATGCTTAAGATGAGTGCCTGTCCGCTGCGTGCTTTCCTTTATCGTTTGAACTCAACGCGCGCAGGGATCACGGTGAGCAACAAGGTACTGGAATGCTTGGTCATCCGCTACACCAAAGACTGCACCATCACAGCGGAGGCTTTCATCGGAGCTCTAGTCAAGCTGTACCTGGCTCATGGTAAGCTGCGCAGTCCGAATTACGTCAACGCAAGTCGTATTAAAGGGGTGTTCGAATAGTGAAAATTTTTTATCGAAGCGAACGGGAATATTCGAAACAGACGACTACCGGATATCGAATATTTTAACATTTTTAAAGCAACATGGAATACAAAGTTTGCGCGGAGTTGAGTTGGCAAAAAAAAAAAAAAAACGAAATCAGACAATTATACATTGACACGCTTGTGTAATATAGTTCACAAGTAGAGGTCCGGACTACAGAAGAGCTTGTAAATGATATACAACTGCTTTCAATTGCCTGAGCATCATGGTAATGGCAGTAAAGAAACAATGTAACAGGATGTTACCAGTTCCACGGACAGTGCCGTGTTCGCTGAAGAAGAGAAATGTGAGACTGCAACATCGCCCATTGTTTTAAAGGGATGCAGACACAGGCGTGACTGACCAGGTAACAAATTCGTATATAGGCTGCCTATAAAGGCAAGCCATTCTCATTGAATGACTGAAAATTATTGAGCAGACGTTATCTGCCCCGTGCGTTCGTTCAGCAAGCAGTGAGCTTAAGCATTAACCGCAACTATCCTACAGCAGAATCATTCGGAACAGTCCTCAAATGCGTCGTTTTGTCTCCATCAAGACCACCCCCAATAAATGTTTCTGTCCTCTATATATTCGACAGAAACGAATATTCGACAAGTTCGAATAGTGAGTTCTCGAATCGAATGTGAATGGTGTGGCAGTGACTACTCGATTAGTATCCAAAATTTCTAATATACGCAAGACAATACGTTTAAACCTTGACGTCTTATTGCTAACTGAGCAATTGGATATTTATTTATTTATTTATTTATTTATTTATTTATTTATTTATTGTCATCGTTCGCAGACAGGTACAGTCAAGTGGAAAAGAAGCTCAAGGAGAACACCATCTCCCTGGAAGAGGTGAGTTGGTCTGGCCATTCAAGCAGCACTAAATAAGGGACATATTAATATCCCACGATACGATTATGAGGCACTTGCCGAAGTGGGACGCATTGAATTAATTTTTGACCCCGTGGGGGGCTCTTTGAGGAGCACGAAAATCTAAGTACAGAAGCGTTATTGCATTTCACACCCACTGAAATGCAGCCGGCGCGAATGGCAATCGAGTCCGCGACCTCGGGCTCAGCAGCACGACGCCATAACGATTAAGCCATCAGGCGGGTCTCTTACAAAGTAGCCAAACAAGGGAAAAAAGAGACGACAATCCCAAATATTAACTAATTTCGCAAAGGAAGGAGATTAGCAACGAATTCTTAGTACATTCCCCCGAAATAGAAAAAAAGAACGGCACTGGACGTTTTTCTGTACAGTGCACAGGAGGCTTTCGCTACCCAGTCTATTTGCAAGCATTATATCCGCAAGTTTCATTTATATATCGTTGGGAAATGTAAACACGGCATAATGGTGACGATCTAGTTTACTAGAGATATAAAAAACGTTTTTTTTTTCGTTTGCATTTAGAGACACAACTTTAGGCTAAACTGTGGAGTAAGCGCTAAAGTAAGCTAAAGCTAAATGTGGAGTGAAAACCACCCTCGGATATATGGTGGCGCTGCTGTATGCACAAACAATGTAGAAGCACGACGACTGCGCTCCAGGTCAACCAACTGACGCCAACAATGCCGTTAATTTTTGGATGAGCGCGATCTTATGCCTTTCCTTCCGATATCCATTCGCAGATGATCTTGATGACGGTGTACTCCTGAGATCTGAAGAACAAAGCGAGATACATTTACGAAGCCATCCCGATCCTGTCGTGGTGCCGGGTTCCATGGACAGAGACTTTGAAATAGGCGAGCCACGCGCCGTGGCTCCAAAGTATGTAATATATGCTAATCTATTGAAAACCTTTATCGAGAACTTTGTACCTTGCGTGCGTGTGCGAGTGTGCGCTCGTGTGTGTGCGTGCCTGCCCAAAGCGACATCTTTATAGTATATCTTTCACTGAGCGCAAGAAGGAAATAAAGGATGTCTTTTTACAATACATTGCCGTGCCTCTTGTTTTTTCCCATTCGCTCTTTGGCACAGTGCACCACGGAGGTGGGGCTTTCGCCATGGTGTTCTTTGGTTGTCTTTTGGCTAACGAGTTCTGAAAAGTTAGCATCAGAACGAGCGGACATCAGCGTGCACGTGACAGCGACACGGGGCAACTGGCATGCTAAACGACATCGAGGAGCGCCGACAACGCAGAAGCTCCCAGTACCCCTCAAGAACGTGAGGGTGTATAGTGCTCATGTGTGAGAACATTTATCTTAAGCACGGATAACGATCCAATTTAACGGGGTTGAAGGCACCCCGCCTTTTCCCTATTTATCTTTTTTATTAAAGACATGCGGAAACATATAGTACACTCGCGTGAACTAAAAAACTATCTGTATAGCTCGGGTGTGGTGCGAAAAATTTAGAGAGAAAAAAGTTACTTTTTTTGCGAATTAGACACGAATTGTGCAATTGACTAGCACATGCGTTGTGCCTGGTGGACTCGGACAAGCGCTGTACTCCACGACGTCGACCAGAGTTTGGTTGTTTCTATTTTATTAACAAATTCAGTCGTCTCCCAAGATGTGCAAGAAATTATAATATCCAAACTTCGTCTCAAACTCGAGCGAGTTGGACTTTATAATATCTTAATGTTAATTAGTATTATTGTTCGGGACATGATTTCTGAACGTGACGTGCGGAATGTCTGGGTTTATTTTGAGAGGGCTCGCAGCGTCCCTGTACACCTGTGGCCATCCCTGTAACCGCAGCCTTTTAACACTGCACAGGCCATTACAGCCCAAACATGACGAAGACACCCGCAAGCCCATACAAGTGTCATCATCATCATCATCAGCAGCAGCAGTAGCCTGGCTACGCCCACTGCAGGGCAAAGGTCTCTCCCATACTTCTCCAACTACCCCGGTCATGTGCTAATTGTGGCCATGTAGTCCCTACAAATTTCTTAATCTCATCTGTCTAACTTTCTGCCGCCCCCTGCTACGCTTCCCTTCTATTGAAATCCAGTCCGTAACCCTTAATGACCAACGGTTATCTTCCCTCCTCATTACGTGTCCTGCCGATGCCCATTTATTTTTCTTGATTTCAACTAAGATATCATTAACTCGCGTTTGTCCCCTCACCCAATCTGCTCTTTTCTTATCCCTTAAGATTACACCTATCATTCTTCTTTCCATAGCCCGTTGCGTCGTCCTCAATTTAAGTAGACTCCTTTTCGTAAGCCTCCAGGTTTCTGCCCCGTACGTGAGTACTGGTAAGACACAGCTGTTATAAACTTTTCTCTTGAGGGATGATGGCAACCTGCTGTTCATGATCTGAGAATGCCTGCCAAACGCACCCCAGCCCATTCTTATTCTTCTGGTTATTTCAGTCTCATGATCCGGATCCGCGGTCACTGCCTGCCCTAAGTAGATGTATTCCCTTACCACTTCCACTGCCTCGCTACCTATCGTAAACGGCTGTTCTCTTCCGAGACTGTTAAACATTACTTTAGTTTTCTGCAGATTAATTTTTAGACCCACCCTTCGGCTTTGCCTCTCCAGGTCAGTGAGCATGCATTGCAGTTGGTCCCCTGAGTTACTAAGCAAGGCAATATCATCAGCG
Organism: Dermacentor variabilis; assembly: GCF_050947875.1. Taxonomy (NCBI): domain Eukaryota; kingdom Metazoa; phylum Arthropoda; class Arachnida; order Ixodida; family Ixodidae; genus Dermacentor; species Dermacentor variabilis. The sequence continues at coordinate 114,466,550 of NC_134568.1, read as the reverse complement.
AATCGCAAGTCATTAAGGTATTCTCCATTAACTCTTATCCCCTATTCTTCCCAATCCAGGTCTCTGAATACGTCCTGTAAACACGCTGTGAATATCATTGGAGAGATCGTATCTCCCTGTCTGACGCCCTTCTTACCAACACTGCCAATTATGAGCCTTGACTGCTGATATTACGTCGTCTCCTGTTGACTCTTCATCTTCTTTGCCGGCGGTCTTTCCTTAGTTCGCAAACATGATTGCTCCCGAACTTCCGCCTCACCACTCCGCCCAGTTATGCCACCTGCTCTCCTCGTTCAGCGACATTTTCGGCCTGAATGGTCGCCCTTTAGGCAGTCCTCTCTCACGACACACCGTATTGACAGCGGCGTCGCGCACCCTATTCACAGGCGACCATACCGTGTGTCCTTGCACAAACGATAAGTCCCTCAAACGGATCTCCAGAAGATGCTCTCTCGAGGAATCGTCGAAGCGTCATCCACTCCTTGGACGTCCCCTGTCGTCCTAGTTAAATAGAAAGAAACAGACGCACAGAGACGGCGCTGCCTTTGTTTGTTAGGTACTTACTACATCCTTGTTCAGTCGCGCTTACACATTCTGTAATGGATTCAAACCAACTAGCCCGCCAACGTGTTTTAACTAAATTAACCAGCACGGTGTCGCGCGCGCACAGGTAGACATGAACACATCTCGCTCGATGAGCGTAGAAACTACTTGTCAAAATTCTGGAGTGAGGAACCGCGGCAGCAATAAGCGAATCGACCATCATGCAAACGAATTGACCTAGAACCACGTTCGCCGGCTTACTCTCACACGCTTCACTAATACGGAACCTCACGGTGACGCCGACAGCAGAAATGCGCCTGGAGTGTCTATACAATTGCTATCGCAATAAAAGAAGGACGATACCTGGCGTTTCTGCGTGGATTACCGGCACTTCAACAAGATCGCCAACAAAGACGTTTCTCCTCTACCACGCATTGATAACGCACTCGACTGCCTCCACGGTGCGAAGTACTTTTCTTCCATCGACCTTTGTTCTGGCTACGCGCAGATTGACGTCGACGACATGGACCCCGAAACGTGGTCTGCCTTTATAACGCCTGATGGCTTATACCAGTTCAAAGTGATGCCTTTCGTCTTATGTAATGCTCCAGCTACTTTTGAACGCATGATGGACACACTCCTGCATGGCCTCAAGTGGTCCATCTGTCTTTGCTACTTAGATGACGTAATCGGTTTTGCTCCTACATTTGCCACGTACCTGGAACGCCTCTCGCTCGTTCTTTCTGCTTTTCGCAATGCTGGCCTTCAACTTAATCCGTCTAAATGTCACTTCAGACGCCGCCAAATAAGAGATTCTCGGTCATCTTTTTTACTTTCTGGTGTGCGCCCAGACCCGGACAAATTCGTGCCGTACCATGCCATCGTGTACTAAAGATGTCCGGAACTTCGTTGGCCTTTGCTCGTACTTGCGTAGCTTTACGCACAATTTTTCGTTAGTCGCCTGTCACCTTACTGCTCTTCTCAATGCAGACGTTTCATTTTCTTGGGGACCTGAATGAGCAATCGCCTTCCCGAAGTTTATCTCTTTCCTGATACATCCGCCCATTCTGGTGCACTTCGACCCGTCTGCTCCAACAGAAGTCCGCACTGATGCCAGTGATCATCGAATCGGTACAATATTATGCCAAGATCAGCAAGGCCACGACCGCGTGATTGCATACGCCAGCTGTATGTATGCTTTCTGAAACTGAGCGGAATTATTCCATTACTGAACGTGAATGCCTTGCACTTGTCTTGGCAGTGGCGAAATTTTGCCCTTCCTTATATGGTCGGCCATTTACAGTACCCAAAGACCGCCATGCGCTCCGCTGGCTTTAGTCCCTCAAAGGCCTTACCGGTCGCCTAGGTCGCCGTGCGCTACGTCTACAGGAATGCCCGTTCACAGTTGCCTACAAGCCCGACCGTTTACACCAAGATGCTGACTGCTTGTCCCGCCACCCAGTCGATCCTCTTGTTGTTCCTGGGACCGGTGCTTTTGGTTCTGTATTTTCGCTATCTGCTTTCGCTGACTGAGTTACTGAACAGCGCCGAGAGCCAAACATACACGGCATCGTAAACCAGCTCACATCTGGGTCGAGTGATCTGTCCCTTCGCATGTTTCTACTCCACGGCGGCACTTTATGGCCCAAACAATGAAACGTTCCTCTCCTTCGACTGCTTCCTAGCTTTACGTGAGGCCTCCTTACAGCGAAGGAGCGATGGAGGAAGCAAGCGTACACTGAAAGCCCCCTTCACCCGTCCTCACGTAAGGAGCGGTTGCCGCATACCTGGGTTCGAGATTATTTCTTAAAAGCTTTACGCGAAAATCATTATTCAATAAAACAATGTTGTATCGTGGCACATTCTTTAATTTGAGGAGCTAACATACAGAAGCGTGGACGCTTTCTTCTAGTTTTGTTTACTAAACTTTAAAAATGTAGCGCATTAGAGTGAAAAACTTGATGTGCTCCATCAACGCTGGCACGCCGGCGTCGTACAACGCCTAGCAACGCTTTCATGCCACACGCGTGACTGAAACGAGCATGCATGGCAAGACGTACCGTGCTCGCGCTTCTCCGCAGGTGGGCGACAGCGCGCATGCGCAAAGAAACGTCACGTGGTTAAGCAGTGAGGTGAAGCGCTCGTTCAGGGCCAGGAGCGGCGTAAGGACGCATGAAGGTAGCTTTGGAGCTACCTTATGCTGAGGAAGCGCCAAGGAAGCCTTCACCGAGGGCCCCTCAGAAAGGAAGCTTATACCCCAGTCACACGGGCACTTTCAAAGTCCTTTGAGGTTAAGGAGCATTGAGCTTTCAAAGGCCCATTAGTTCAAGGGAGATGTGTCGGTGCTACACGGTCTCCAGATGGTCTCCGTTGAAGCTTTTAACAGAAACCGCAACGTATCCTTAGCGCTGCCATCGCCTCGTAAGTAATAAAAAAAATATGGCTCAAATGCGTCTGATAATAAATTTATGTATATTTTTTCAGCAATATTTATTTTTTTTAATACATAGAAACATCAAAACAAAATGCACGCGCAGTAAAGGCATTACTTTACCAAATACAGACGTATTTATTGTAATGATGGCCACCATGTGTGCCGCTTCGTATACCGCATGTTGGCGTCGATTCTTCGTTGTTGCCCTTGCTTCAGTTCGTTAGGTTTAGTGTTCTCGCCTGTTTTCAAAGCAACGATTGTGAAGATGAGCTACGACGCTGAAGATGCGCGAAAAAAGTATGAAATAGCACTGGCGATTGCTGCAGTGGCATCGTTAGAAATGGACGTCGAGGCGTCAAGCAAAAAGGTGCGCGATATACGGCGGCGTCTCATCGCCAACAACTGCCTGTTGACGGCGCTCGCTTCATCGCGACGCGCAGTTCAGCGACGGGTCTGGGCCTATCGTCGCCATGAACAATGGTTCGAGAAAACGCTACCAAACCTTGGCAGCCGGCATTTCAAGCAGTCTTTCCGGGTATCAGAAACGACGTTCAGATACTTGGTTGACGTCTGCCGGCCAGCAATGCAACGGCAAGCGACCAACATGCGCGAGTGCGTCGCCCTAGAAAAGCGTGTGGCGGTGAGCTTGTATAAGCTGTGCTCGTGCGCGGAGGACAGGGCAATAGCAGACATCTTTGGCATTGGTCGTTCTACCGTGAACGTGATCTACAGGGAATTTTGTGCGACTGTTGTTGCCACCCTCGAGAAGGAATGGGTCACAATGCCTTCACCGGACGACATGCCAGCGCACATAAAAGAATTTCAGGCAGTGTGTGACTTTCCGCAAGGCGTCGGGGCCCTGGACGGCTGTCACATACCAGTATCGCCGCCAAAGGAGCACGCAAGTGATTACTACAACTACAAAGGCTGGTAAGTATCTCTCTCTAGGTCGTTTTGTTGTCGTTGACGTGATGAATAATTATGGCTGTAGTTGATGAAAACGTTTCACCAAATTGAAGGATTAACATTTAACATTGCCTTCGTTAAATGTTTTCAAAGCAATTAAAAGATAAATGCTAGGCTTGCTGCGCGTTTCGACATTTCACCAGTCATAACGCTCGTTCTTAGTGGTGCACTATGACCTGTGTAAGTGTAATTCGTTGCTCTTTATTTTCTTGTGCTATGTAACTTAATAGTTATGACGTTGTTCTTTGCAGGTACAGCATCATATTGCTCGCCATGGTCGACCATAAGTACCGGTTCAGGTACGTGAACGTCGGTTCACCAGGGCGCTGTCACGATGCGTATGTGTACCGCCAGTCAGTATTGGCCGATATGGTTGAGGGACCCTTGTTCCAAGCCCCAACAGCAACAATCAGCGGAGTTGTGGTACCACCGTTGATCCTGTGCGACCAGGCGTTTCCGCTGACTTCTAACCTGATGAAACCCTTCAAGAGCTTTGGAGAGAACGATCGGCACAGGTCGTACAACTATAATTTATCAAGGTCCCGAAGGATTGTTGAAAACGCGTTCGGGAGGCTCAAAGCTCGATTTAGGCTGGTTCTGAAGAAAATGGACGCCGACATTACGAATGTGCCAATGATCGTAAGGGCCTGTTGTGTGCTCCACAACATATGTGAACACTTTTCAGACTCTCTTTCACAGCAGTGGCTGCAAGAGTCTGATATTGAAAGTATGGTGTATGTGCAACCTGAACATTCTACAGATGTGCAAGTTGGAAGCGGACCAGATGTTCGAGGAGCCCTCGTTGAATATTACCGCGAGCGTGAAGGCCACCAAAGTTTGTGATGCAGGGCTGTGTTCAGTTTGCTGCGTTGCTCTTCATTGTCCACTTGTATGCATACATATCCACGTGTTTTTGTTTCCCCCTTTGAATTCTCTGTGAAATAGAAAAGCAGTTTCTAAGTCAAAATAGCTACATCACTGAATAACAGCATGTTAGTGGGGTCATCATGTTGCTTCACAAGTTATCTTTATCACAGAAACAACAAAATTGCCTGCATGATTATATGCATTACAGTGATGCGAAATAGTATCAAATATTTTGCAGGCCTTTTATCAACATTTTCTGTAGGCTCATAATAGCTGTTACCTTCAGTCAAACTAACAATTCCACAGTAAATAGCCAATTATAGGAGCTGCTGAACAGCTCCCCGTTATGTCTCTTGCATCTAGCAACTGGTATGTCAAACACAATCATGATCCTCATACAATACTTTTTTCTTTTGTAGCAGAGAAAGTAGGAAAATTAATTTGAAAGCTGAATGACTTATCTTACACTGTTCAGTCACTGACCTTACAATGCAATAACAGTGCAAGACCAGATGTTTTTACACACTGCAAAAGTGCAAACCAGCATTTATAGGCAGACTGCACTGCAACACAGATCACCTTTAAGCTCTCCTAGCACATGTAAACATAGTGGGTAGCAGGTGGCGGCTCTGCTGTAGCACAGCCAATAGTTCCGACAAACAATTACGTCTTGTAACATTTATTCAACTGCCATTTTTGTTTAATGAACTAGCAGTTCTGTATCAATATGACAGGAGACTGGACTGATTGAAAACATGTTTTGTGGTCCCTTTTGTACATGTGCGTTGCTGATGTGCGCCAGCTGATGCTGGCACTTTGTATCACAATATATAAGGTTTGTCTGGGAAGTAGTAGCACTGATTTTTTTCCCACCACAACGTGGTGAAGGAGGAAGATGTTATTGCACTGGTTGGGTGGTGGGGGTCTTAGCTACGGTTGCGCCAGTCGTCTGCAAGCCTTCAGGGAGTGTAGATAGAGCTTAAGCTGAACCACTTTAAAAGTGCATCGTCATCTGCAGAATGAATCGTCTGTTAGAGCAGCGTTACGTAGTGAAGTTTTGCATCAAACTGCATAACTGTGAGTGAGACCCATTGCATAATGAAGTGCGTTTGAGTGGCACAATTTGTTTCAGGAGGGATGAGAGCAAGGGGGGGGGGGTGTAGCGAGGAAGCTGAAGAGCATTTCAGTTTCTGCGTTCCAGTGAGCCTTCAGTGATTGGCAAAGTCGCTGAAAATGCTGCGTTGATGCAGACCGGGCATATTTTGCTAAGTATTAAGTCGATGTGTCAAAATTGTGAATACATTTTTTTTTAGTTCAGTCCTACTACTTTCTGGAGAAGCCCTGCATGTACACAATAGAAAACATCTATTAAGAATGCTTCTGTACTACTAAAGAATTCCAGCATCATGCACAACCTGCAGCCCTGACGCTGTAAGCTGAGCAACAGCTGCATCAGTTTCATTCTTCACTAGGTACAAGGATGAAATGACTAATAGGTCACAACAAATGCGGGACGCGACCTCCCGTCAATCTTTATTAAAATACTGCTCCAGCAGTCCAACAAGTCTTTCTTGAGCATTTATTTGTCGCTCTCTGAGCACCCGGTCTTCTTTGGTCGCCGATTCCAATGCCTGCCGAAGCAGGCGTTGCTCGTTAAGGAGGTCCCGCTGAAATTCGCTTGTGCTTGTGAGCTTTCTCTTTCGAGAACGACGCTGGTTTTCATTTGTTATTCGACTTCTCTGTGATGGTGCCTCATCTGCTAGTTCTGATGCGGGGACAGCTTCCGATGGCTCCAGCTCCCATTCATCCTCGTTGTTTGGCGATTCGTAGCCATGCTCCATGCTACAGATCAACTGAAGGGTGAAAAGAATTGTATCTTAAGCACACATACACAACAGTGAAACTTGATTTAGTAGCATCCTACTTAGCTCATTAAGGCTGCCTTATCACATCTGATTATCAAAACCATACACTTGTCTTCTATAGGCATTTTTTACATTGTGGATCTAGTGGTCACGACACCAAAAAACTTCCTGTTGCACACTTTCTGCATCCAGTTTTACCAGAAAGCATGCGATTTGTAGCGCTATACATGAGAAGATGGGGCACTACCTCATTATATGCCTGCATGCACATTGCAATGCTTTAGAGGGCATTCTTGTCTGCATATGTAGGTACATTGCTTGATATGTGGCGTTGTTACAGCTTGAGCGCACATCAGTTCTTTACTGTAATAAAGGTACGACGAGAGCAAGGGAAATTGCTGAAGCATTTTAATTAAGCTTGATGTGTGTAAACAATTCAACAGCATCATTAAACTGCACTTGAATCATGCCTTTATATCATGTTGCTTTCCATGCTCTTCTGTCACCTCGTTGTCATTCAGTTTATGTATACAATTTTCATTCTTCTGAATAAAAAATTTCCGGGAGCACTTGTCCTGCCTCAATTGGCAATTTGTTTTGTTTGCGTTTTCAGCCATACCTATCCGAAGCTGTACTGACTTGTCCATTCTTATGCATTTAAAAGCACGTCATGCTGAGTCTGCTTCATGCACTATTATGAGCATGCATTTGTACAGGTTTATCATGACAAACTTGCCTGTTCAACTGTGGCATCTGAGTGCGCTGCACTTTCTTCTACCAGCGACTGGTCATTCGCTGGCAGCGTTCCAAGAAAGCGATGTATTTCCTTAAAATACATCCATGGCACAGGTGCAGAGCCTGTTGTGCGTTTCTTTGCCCAACTTCTGGAAAGGTCGGTGAACAGCATAAGTGCTATTGCATGAACTAGGCAAAATCCATAGGCATAGTAAGCACACTTCATGCAGGAAGAAAATTACAGTATGTGCTTTAGCGCTATACTTTCAAAATAAACAGTGGCCGTGTGCCAGTGACCTCGATTAAGCATGACATAACTAGCATTTGCGCAACTCTCAAAGTTAACATGCATGCACGCACTGCTGTTTGAACAATTTTCACTGTCGCTGAGCAGGCCAGCGAATTTTGCACCATCCAGTAGACATGGTTAGCTGTCTTGGTAACAGGGAATGAATACTTTAGGGAATTTTATGTTCCATCAAATCACACTACAGTTCACACTACACACTTAACTTAAATCACACTACACACTTAAATCACACCACTTAAATCCCACTACACACTTAACTTTACGCTCCCAGCCGTTCCCTTTTTTTTTTGAAAGACAAGCACAGCACATATGGATCTGAAACTGACGCTGCGGTAGTGCTCGTGTGAGGGAATTCAGCTGTTGCGTCTAACGTTTCAATTCGGCGGGCATATCAAGTGCATCTTCACCAAATACAAAAAGACAAAGAAATAAAACAATGCAGTCCGCGTTGAATGAACCACGGCCGATCGACGAAAACATGCGCATGAACCCAAACACACATCTCACGACATCAGTATACTAGCCTTAAATGACTGGAAATTAAGTGCCAACGCTGTTTCTGCCAATGTGCAGCACATAATATCCAGGCTTACCTGTACATTTGGGTGAGGTTGTCGATCTTGCTCTGCACCTGTTTCCTTGTCCGGATAATTTCGAGCCTGGCGAGTCCTTGCACAATGCGATCATATACTCTAGCATTCCTCCGCTCTCCTCTCAGGTGGTCTAGATGCTCTTCCCAAAGACTTATAAGAGCCCATGTCTCCCGTTTGCCCCACGTTGTTCGTGGTTGCGGCGGGGCCGTCTGTTGGGTTGCCGTTTGCGAGGAGTCGGAGGCGCTCATTCCTTGTGGCTAGGCAGCGGTTGGTGGGCGTAAACGAGGTAAAATACAGAACTACTAAACAAAAGTGACGAGGGAAGACGCGCAGAAAAAAGCCGAGGAGACTTGAAATGCCTAGCTGCCGCTCGCCAAAGAAACAAATCGCACGTGGCACCCGTGTTGCCCGTGTTTGTGTCGATCATGTCGATGTTGCTGCTGACGACAGGCCGTGCCGGCGCTGCTGTACCGGCGGCTTCATGATGGAGATTGCGGGTGTCCCGAAAGTGTTTAGTACCTTAGTATTAGTATTTCGTACTTATAAGCTTGTTCTGAAGACGTAAAAATTGAACTTCCATATTTTTGGATATCTTTTTTTTCTGCTGTCGGACGCCCTCTAGGTTCGAGAGTATTCCCTTGAGGTTTCAAAGGACGAACGCGCACTCCTTCGAGTCAAAGCTCCCTTCCAGTAGGGCTCCTTTGCTGTGCCCGTGTGACAGCGCGCATTCTCCCTTGAAGTAAAGGATCTTTGGTTCAAAGGACTTTGAAAGTGCCCGTGTGACTGTGGTATTACAGAGTGACATAAGGTAGCCTCACCGCAATGAAGGCTTCCTTACTGAGGTAAGGAAGATTTCATTGTTTGGCCCTATATCGGCACAGCATATACCCCAATGGACCTGAGATGCTGCTTGTCATTCCCCAGCATCTTCGTACCACTTATTAGGTCCCAGCTGCACGATGTCCCCACTTCTGGTCACCTCGAGGCATCTCGTACGTACGACCGCGTCCGGCAATGATTCTTTCGGCTTCGTCTGTACCATCTATCCACCGCTATGTCGCTTCTTGTGAGTTTTGTCAGCGCCGGAAGAAGCCGTCTGTGATCCCTGCTAGTCGACTCCAACCTCTTGAAGTTCCTGCCGAACTCTTCTGTCATGTTGGTGTAGAACTCCTGGGACCTTTCCCCACACCTGACTCAGGCAACAAGTGCATTGCTGTCGCGACTGATTATACAACTCGGTTCGCGGTCACCTGAGCCCTTCCAAACTCATGTGCTACAGACGTAGCCGACTTCTTGTTCCACAGCATCATTATTCACCACGGCACTCCTTGTCAACTTCTTACCGACCGGGGTCGCTACTTCCTTTCTACAGTTTATTTATTTATTTACAGTACCCTCAGGGCTCAGAAGGGCGTTACAGAGGGGGTGGGTACAATAATAACAATAAAAAATACATGCTCAAATAATTATTAGTATTAAGGTGATAAATTCCAAAATATAATCCGTTATTGCAGTCGTGAAAGATGATGCCTCCTCTATGCAGGCAATGGAGGGGGAGGGGGGAAGGCGGTTCCACTCGGCACTGGTTTTCGGCAGAAATGAGTCAGAGAAAACATTTGTGCGACAGAAAGGAATGAACACTTTAAACCGATGATCAAGACGCGACGACATGTACGAAGGCTCTGAAATTAAGTCTTGTTTAAGCGAGCTGTTTTGGTAAAAGATTTTTTGAAAAAGGCAGAGACGGGAAATTTTTCTTCGAATGTGCAAGTTAATAAGGCCAAGGTTTGACTTCATTAAAGAAACGCTAGATGTGCGGGAATAATTAGAAAGGATGAAACGTGCTGACCTGTTCTGAACTGACTCAATGGTATCTGCTAGTGTTTTTTGACCAGGGTCCCCGACAGATGACGCGTACTCTAGCTTCGGTCTAATTAGTGTTTCGTAGAGCAGTAACTTCATATGGGGTGGGGCTTTTGAGAAATTCTTGCGAATGTAGCCAAGAGATCTGTTTGCATTGTTCGTGATATATTCGATGTGCGCATATGCCACGAAAGATTACTGTTTAGCTGGATTCCAAGATATTTATAATAAGTCACGGGCTCAAGGTTGGTTTCATTGATAATATAGCCGAAAGGAGTTGGTGAGTTCGAGCGACGTGAGACAGACATAATTTTGCATTTAGTCGGATTTAAGAACATTAGCCATTGTGAGCACCACCTTGAAATGTTATCTAGATCTTTCTGAAGCATAAAGTTATCATGCTGATTAGTTATTTCACGGTATAGAACGCAATCGTCGGCAAAAAGTTTAATAGAACTATTAACTACGGCAGGTAAGTCGTTTATATAAATTAGGAATAATAACGGTCCCAAGACGGAGCCTTGAGGAACACCTGACTTCACGGCGCAGTGCGGGGATGCGGAATTGTTAGCTGTTACAAACTGGGTACGGTTGTTGAGAAAACATTCAATCCATTTCAGAATATTAGGGTCAATATTAAGAGTATCGGAAGTTTCTGGTTTCTTCCGGAATTTCTGGTTCTTCCGGCATGTATCGGAAGTTTCTGGAATGTTATCGATGCTTCCATCCGCTTCTGTGACCGAGCCTTGTGTAATCTGATTGCATGTGTGCGCGACGCGAATAATGGAGAACTTTGTGGAAGGCACGCGGGTCCCAGCGATTACTCTGGAACATTCGATGACTGATGTATAAAAGCCGACGCGCTTGACCCGCTGATCAGATTTTCGACAATCGCCGACTGTGTTCGCCGCTGTCGTGCTACCGCGGCGGAAACAGCCGCGGTTGCTTAGTGGCTATGGTGTTGGGCTGGGCTGCTGAGCACGAGGTCGCGGGATCGAATCCCGGCCACGGCGGCCGCATTTCGTTTGGGGCGAAATGCGAAAACGCCCGTGTACTTAGATTTAGGTGCACGTTAAAGATCCCCGGGTGGTCGAAATTTCCGGAGTCTTCCACTACGCCGTGCCTCATAATCAAAAAGTGGTTTTGGCACTTAAAACCCCATAATTTAATTTAATCTTACCGCGGCGGGTACATAAATGCTGATTTGACGTGCGACCACTTCAGTAGTTTCACCTATACCCTACGGTGAATAATTGCGGGTTTGCGTCTGCACACCCTGCTTCAGTTGTCCACTTGACAAATTTACATGGTGTTTATATTTTTAGAAATAGCAGAAACGTACAGTAGCGTGCCTTCAGTTTGTTCGCAACCGCTGTCGTGTCCATAGTACTAGGGCTTCGTTATCTTCTCCCGTCGTCTTTTCCCTGTCCCGTCCTTCCCCCCTGTATAAGAACTGCGAGCGAAGAATGGCAAGAGTGTTATTCACTCGCTTCGTGAATACCCCGGTTCTGCCCATTGTCCGCCTCTTCTCCCTGCCCTCTCTCTAAGATTATATGTACCTCTCTTCGGGACTTCCACGTTAGGATAACGGTAAGGGCTGCAGTTTCTGCAATGCTTATGTGGGGGGTCACGGATAATTACAGCTATCAAGAGCCTAATGTGACGTTGCGCAGGGAGCTCCAGAGGGCACTGTGCACATGTAACGAGATGGGAAGGTCCAAACGAGGTTTATGCGCCGCCTTTCCTCTTTTTCACGCTCCTTCCATGTATATGTACGCTCTGAACCTTCTCCGACACAGCGTGCAAGACAGTAACAGCACAAGTGAAAAAGTCGAAGGAAGAAGCAAAGAAAGCTTCACAATAAAAAAGTTGTCTTTATTTGCTGGCGTACAGTGGCGTGTCGTCGTGGTGTTTTCGCGTCCTTCGCGGGATTTGTAAGTGGTGAGAACCAAATGGCCGATTAATTGCCCACTAGACTTTCTGGATTCAGGGGCAACTTTATCCTGTTGTCATGGCGCGAATGGTCTATCCAGTGTGCTACAGATATACAAGACTGTTTATTTAGCCTGTTCATTATGTGCACCCTCCACAGTTAAACTGTGGAGGTACTTACATTTTACTACACTTCAATAATAAGTCCACTTGGTTTTGAATTATATTCTGTAATAATGCTGTATTCTTGTTGTACGTGATCCACAAAGAGTACTCGACACCCTCTAATAAAATTCTTTCAATTTTTGCCTGTTTACACCCGACATTGTGATGCAAAGAAACGTAACTTGAATTAATTTTCTCTGAAACAAACGCTTAATGACACGCTGACGCCTTCCTGAACAAGATCAAGAAACGTCATAGTGCTCGATGTTATGGTTCCCCTATTCATACTCTGCGCTAACCCTGGCATCATGCATGATGTGGACGTGCTCGGTAAGGTGCGCTGCATTGGCCATAGGATGGTAAGAACTCGAAGTAGCCTAGACTTGAGGAGGGAAAGGAAGAAACTGGTACATAAGAAGCCGATCAATGAGTTAGCGGTAAGAGGGAGAATAGAGGAATTCCAGATCGACCTACAGAACAGGTATTCGGCTTTATTTGAGGATGAGGACCTAAGTGTTGAAGCAATGAACGACAATCTTATGGGCATCAGTAAGGAGTGTGCAGTAGAAGTCGGTGGTAACTTCGTTCGACAGAATACCAGTAAGCTATCGCAGGAGACGAAAGATCTGATTAAGAAAGGCCAATGTATGAAAGCCTCTAACACTACAGCTAGAATAGAACTGGCTGAATTTTCCAAGTTAATCAACAAGCGTAAGACAGCTGACATAAGGAAGTTTCATATGGATAGAATTGAACATGCTCTCAGGAACGCATGAAGCCTAAAAGCAGTGAAGATACTAGGAATAGGCAAGAATCAGATGTTTACGTTAAGAGACAAAGCTGGCAATATCATTACTAATATGGATGAGATCGTTCAAGTGGCTGAGGAGTTCTATAGAGATTTGTACAATACCAGTGGCACCCATGACGATAATGGAAGAGAGAATAGTATAGAAGAATTGGAAATACCACAAGTAACGCCGGAAGAAGTAAAGAAAGCCTTGAGAGCTATGGAAAGGGGGACGGCACTTGGGGAGGATCAGGTAACAGCAGATTTGTTGAAGGACGGTGGGCAGATTGTTCTAGAAAAACTGGCCACCCTGTATACGCAATGCATCATGACCTCGAGCGTACCGGAATCTTGGAAGAACGCAAACATAATCCTAATCCACAAGAAAGGGGATGCCAAAGACATGAAAAAAATTATAAGCCGATCAGTTTACAGTTCGTTGCCTACAAAGTATTTACTAAGGTAATCGCAAATAGAATCAGGAACACCTTAGACTTTTGTCAACCAAAGAACAAGGCAGGATTTCGTAAAGGCTCCTCATCAGTAGACCACATTGACACTATCAATCGGGTAATAGAGAAATGTGCTGAATATACCCAACCCTTATATATAGCTTTCATTGAATACGAGAAAGCGTTTAATTCAATCGAACCCTCAGCAGTCAAGCAGGCATTACGGAATCAGGATGTAGACGAGCCGTATGTAAAAATACTGAAAAATGTCTATAGCGGCTCCACAGCCACCGTAGTCCTCCATAAATAAAGCAACAAAATTCCATCAAAGAAGGGCTTCAGGCAGGGAGGTACAATCTCTCCAATGCTATTCACAGCATGTTTACAGGAGGTGTTCAGGGAGCTGTATTGGGAAGAATTGGGGATAAGAGTTGTAATGAGGAGTAATGAGGAGGAAAGATAACCGATGGTCAGTAAGGGTTACGGTCTGGATTCCGAGAAGGGAAGCGTAGCAGGAGGTGGCAGAAAGTTAGGTGGGCAGAATAGATTAACAAGTTTGCATGGACAAAGTAAAGTTTCGTTCGTTCTCCGTCCTCGCTTCACCGTTGGAACTTGAAGCTTCTCGGACGATGATCGGCAGTTGTTGATCAAACGCAGACAGGAAGCGATGCAGATCAGATGTACAAGAAATTTTTATACGCAAACTTTTCTATATACATGGCAGGTAAAACAAATACATTACAAAGTTGAACAATTGAGAAACAAAGTCTCACTCTTCGACTGTCTCAATGACTGTTAGAGCCCAGACTCGTTTTAACGTACACAGCACGGAGCCTCACTGATCTATCAGTAATCCTGATTTCAGCCAAGTCTAACGTACATGGTACGGAGCCTCACTGATCTATCAATCCTGATTTGAGCCAAGTCTAACGTACATATTACGGAGCCTCACTGATCTATCAGTAATCCTGATTTCAGCCAAGTCTCAGACTCGGTCTCTCCGACGCGTTGCAGCTCCTGCCGTCTCTGACCCTCTGTTTGTTCAGATGCAGTATCAATGTTTACGTTAGCCTCAATCGGATTTGCTGTTCTGCGCGTGAACACCATTAACCTCACTGAACAACAGCCATGCCAACCTCGACAAAACGCAAGGAATCCCGCTCACCCGTTGCTGCTGGGGGCGCCGCCTGACGTCCTCGTCCAGATGAAGTGCAACCCTTGCGGAATTGGCTGGTGGCCCTCTGATGCCTTGCGCCTGGCTCGCTGCTCGTTGCTCGTTGTGGGGCTTGCCGATCCTGTCGGCTGCGCCAGTAAAGTTTCGTTCGTTCTCCGTCCTCGCTTCACCGTTGGAACTTGAAGCTTCTCGGACGATGATCGGCAGTTGTTGATCAAACGCAGGCAGGAAACGATGAGATCAGATGTACAAGAAATATTTATAGGTAAACTTTTCTATATACATGGCAGGTAAAACAAATACATTACAAACTTGAACAACTGAGAAACAAAGTCTCACTCTTCGACTGTCTCAATGACTGTTAGAGCCCAGACTCGTTTTAACGTACATAGTACGGAGACTTGGCTGAAATCAGGATTGCTGATAGATCAGTGAGCCTCCGTACTATGTACGTTAAAACGAGTCTGGGCTCTAACAGTCATTGAGACAGTCGAAGAGTGAGACTTTGTTTCTCAGTTGTTCAAGTTTGTAATGTATTTGTTTTACCTGCCATGTATATAGAAAAGTTTACCTATAAATATTTCTTGTACATCTGATCTCATCGTTTCCTGCCTGCGTTTGATCAACAACTGCCGATCATCGTCCGAGAAGCTTCAAGTTCCAACGGTGAAGCGAGGACGGAGAACGAACGAAACTTTACTGACAACATGGCGACAATTAGCACATGAGCGGGGTAGTTGCATGCATCCGTTGCCTCACTGCTTACAGTGAACGTGGATGACGATGGTGCGGCTCAGAAAATCTCTTTTTCGGAGGATATCGTAGGCAGTGAATGGGTGGATGACAGGAAGCTTTAGCCACAGCTGCAGAAGACATATTAGCGTTTTCATCCGTCATTACGATTTGTCCAAACGGCGCAAGGTGCGTATATACTGTGCTCAAAGCGGGGCTCGAAATGTATTTTACATTGTCCAAACTTTTTGCTTACTAATTGAAATAGGATAAGTGTATTTTGCTTGGCACTCTTTATTTCTCAAACACTTTGAAGCAGCGGCTTGTCATTTTTCTGACTCAGTACACTTCCTCGGTACGGCGCCTATCGGATTCCTTATTTTCTGCCTAATCACTCGCGCGTGTACTCAGTTCCGGTAGATGGGTCCTTGCTGCGCACAAGGCTTGGAACGTATTTGACCTATACTTTGTAATCATCATCATCATGATCAGCCTATTTTAATGTCCACTGCAGTACGAATGCTTCTCCCAGTATTTATAGCCAATTTACCCTGTCGTGCGCAAGCTGATTCCATCTTTCCCCGTAAATTTCCTAATATTATCAGCTCATCTAATTTTCTGCTGTCCTATACTGCGCTACCCTTATGTTGGCACGCATTCTGTAACTCTAATGGTCCATTGGTGATGGCTTGCAACAAAGACTTATATTATGGTTAGTCACTCGTTTATTCTGTTAACCGTCACGAAACGTTCAGCTTCAAAGATTCGTGCTTTCGGTATAGTCGCCATCACCCATGCTTCGGCGCATTGACTCAAGCTTGCGCCCATTCACTTATTCTTGATAATTTGGTGATATAGTTGGTATAAGCTTGTGTGTGAGTAAACGTGGATGTGTGCAGATAACGTGCGAGAAACTTTCTATGACAGTAATCGGCACTACTCTCTTTGCCACTGTGTAACGAGTGGTACTCACCTACGTTGCGCGGTTGACGTTTTTTTTTTCTTTTAGTTTAATGATACAACACTGGCGGATGAGGGCATTTTAATCATCAGCCAAAAAAATACGTGTATCGCGAAGGCCCAGCAACACAGGCAGTCCTCAGTGAATTTGATTGCACAGATTGATTCCAAGGTAAATATACTTGGTAGCGAAGCTTCCATACGAGCCTATAGGTTCAAAAGCGGTTCATCAGCGGTTCATGGGGCTTAACGCCATCTGTACGTGGAGGCAACACTTCCGGCAGAAGGAAAAATAATGTGATGCCATATCAGTTCAAAACAGAAGTGGCGTCATGTTGTTTTCGAAGGCGCGAAATGTGTTTTCTTGGCCTGCCTTTTGAGCTATATATTCAAATGCCCCGCCATTCCACTTGATTGGCATTTCGTGCTTTCAGCGCGGAAAGCGATGGAGGAAAGGGCAGTCGAAATCGCACCCCTGCACAGAACATACTTTCTTTGGAGGCAGGCGAAAGCTTTAGGTGTAGAATGCTGATCCTATCGCCGGATGCCAAGTCCGTCGGCCAGCGCAGTCGCGCGAAAACAACTACACAATTATCTGGCGGTCATAACTCACTACTTTTGCCTGAACAGGTTAAGAAGCGATTAAGCTACCCACGCCACCAAATTCAGACAGATTTCGACAAGCAAGAAAGCACAAACTGTGAGGGGGGCGTATTTCAACAGGTGAACTTTACGAGCGCGCCTTCCTGCCCATTTCAAGACGTGCATTGCCTTACAAGTGATAGTGGCGTCAACGCCCCCTCTAACGGTGGGCGCTGAAAATAAATGCATTTATTAATAATAATAAAATGGAATAAACTTGCATTTTCTTAACTCATAACGAATATATAAAATTGAGGAGGAATTTTATTTTCGTTGAATGAATCTAACTGTGTCTCGCTCGAAATAAAAAAAAAAACGCTAAAAAACGCTTTTTTCTTTCCCAATCTTCGTTCCCTCCAAACGTAGTCGCGCTTCAATCGCTGCTCCTATAGACGACCGCACGCCAAGTTTCATCCTAGACGCCAGCGCTCGTTTCTCCCCTGGCGGCACGATTTCGTCTCCAACGGGTGTAGGTTTCCGCCGCCGGTCGCGCCCGCGTTCAGTTCGCGCTGCGCGTGAAACGTCTCTTGTTTGCGACGGCGCCTTTTCGGATGACCGGAAATTATTATTATGTTGTTAACTGTCACGACAGCAATGTAAACACGGAAGGGTTGATGCCGCCAGTGAACTTCTGCCGATTCACAAGAAAATGGTACGAAAAAAGCAGACGACAGGCATGGATTACTGCGGTGCGCCGAGCGAAGCAAACAACTGGCAAACGCAGCGAGCTCGTTCATTGATCACTCCTGAGTGTATGACGGTTTTTATATGTAACCCACATCAATTTAATGATTACTCGGTACATAATCCTTTTATTCATATAAAAACTAAGTTGTTCGACGAGCGCTTGTCCTGTCTTCTTTCTCGTGCTTCGTTTGTGTGTGCGCTGCTCAAGAATGGAAACCACTTCTGTTGTACGCGCTAGCAGTGGCCGAAGTTCACGCGTGCCGAGAAATTGAATATGTGCACGATGCATTGAACATGACCGGAGTTCATTCCCGCTTCACCACCGCACCGATCGATCGAGTTACTGCACGATACACGCCCGCGTCGTGGTCGCGCCGGTATTGCTGAAGCAGGAATGATTACTAATACTTTCAACTTCCGTCTCTTGAGCACTGTTAAAAAATGGCCAAGCTATTTACATTGCTGCCTCTATTCTATATTGTAGGGGACGTACTAGTTAAAGTTGTGTGCGCATGTCGTACTTGTGCTATGCAGCGATATATTTTGTTTATTTCCGCACAGTGTCGATGGAAGTCCGTTGTCGCCATCAGAGACAACACGGATTTGTAGCAAACTGCAAAAAATGGCTTTAGCTCGTATGTGCCGTATGTATGTGCCGCATCGTATGTGCTGACGATTTTTCCAGCGGTACATGCGGACATTTTTCCAGCGCGCAACGTGCTCAGTCTTTGTTTGACTCTAAAGGAAAACAAAGCACTCAACAATGATAACTATGGGAGTCGAACACGATGAAACAAACGGATACGGTTATATGAATGTTTTAGGTTCAGACCATAGAGTTTCTCACTATAATACCTAGAGGGTAATCTGGCGCCACCGTCTATGGGAGTTTCTTAAGGGGGCACCGTGCCGTCATGGGAATGACGGTATATGTGTCTGCGAGGCTCGTGTTGGCTGGTGTTGTACGAGGCTTTGTCTAAAACGTGGATATGGCTACGTAAATAACGCGTCCTCAAAGTAAAATCTTCATAAAATGTTTCCGTTCACGCATATTACATCTTTACTCACCCACAATGCATGACCAAGCGAAGAAAAGCAATAACAGACGACCAACTGTTTCAAAGCGAGCGTGAACCTTGTCGTCTGTCTTCCAACTTTAGCGGCCCGCTGATACTTTTTGCGTAACATGTAGTCGTACACACAATAACAAGTTCTCATAGTTAAACAAAACATGTTTTCGCGTAATAATAAAGCTAAAACAACTTTTTAAGTGCTGTTTTAGTAGAAAATGAATCATTGTGGCAGACGGAACGGTACTTGCCAAGCGCGTCTTCAAGGTGTCCTGTCTCTACGAGAACGATGCCAATCCGAATCCACAACATACCGGCATTCCCATGCATACCACAGCGCAGCAGCACCAGATTTCCCTCTAGGTAATGTAGTGAGAAACTCTATGGTTCAGACAATGAGCTGGAAGTGATTTTTCTCGACAATCATTCGCTACACCAGACAGACCCTGTCCGCCGCCGGGGAATTGGACACGTCACGCTCGGAACTTCAGTTAGTATCTCGTCATGTCCCAGCGGCAGCGATGACGACGCTCATCCTGGAAGGCAGTGAAGTGTGGAATGACTTGATCAGGGATGTATTCACTCGCAGCACGTCTCAGTCGCTGACGATGGTGGATCGAAGCCTTTCCTCGGGCGAGTGATAGATGGGATGGTGCGCCAGCGATACTTCCAACGAACCCCAGACGCCCGGGGATTGAGGCGGCCGTTCCAAGAGAGTGACTGCGCGCTCTTCTAGCAGTTCTTGCACAACGCGAGCAGTGTGGATCGGCGACCTATGGCGTTAGAATATATAGGCGCCTTCCAGAAAGGGGCCGTCGCGAATGTATGGAATCAGTACGTCGTCTATGACTGCCCTGCAGCGATGAACTTACCTTCGAGGCGTATCAGTGGGCGTCGCACAACGCTTTGTAAAGAATACTGGCTCATTTCATGCAGTAACGATGAGATCAGCGCACTGCAACTGACAGTAGAACGTTTCCCGACAATGCGGCCAGCGCGCGCCGCCGTAGCAGACGACGCCGTTCAAGATCCCGCCCCTCGAGCACCTGCGCGAGCTGCTGCCGCCGCCTCACTCAAGCGCTCGCCGCAACGCGATGCAATGCGCTCCGAGTTTTCCCCTAAATGTGAAACAGAATGTACATCGCCCTTCGAAGGAAATGTCCACGCTCACACACGTAGGCACACACCGCGCGCGGCACGAAACGTGCCCAAACACGCGCAGTGCAGGAGGCAATCAAGGCGGCGCGAACGAGAGATGGGAGAGGGGTACCACCCGCTAATAGAATTTTGCTTCGCATGCGGCGCTCTCAACGCCGGCGCAGCAGCGCCGCTCTCGGTGCCGTTCTTGTCCATGAGCCACCTTTGCTGATGTCGTTGACAAATTGTACTAAACCGCGTTTCTCCTGAAGTTTCGCGACCTATTTGGATCGATCTTGTTCATTCTATTCTTTTATACACCAGTCAATATTTTTGCACTCCTGTTCCATCTACCATTTTACATTTTGATGCGTGAATGAAGCGCAGTGCGCTAGCGAACACCCAGTTGCATTTCCGACAGCTGATCGCATAGCAGCAGGGCAGAAGCTGTAATGATTTCGCATTCGTGTGCTTTCGTTAAGGCAGCGCGGGCAACGTGTGGCGAGGCCCATAAAGCGTCATCTGTGTGTCTGGGGTGCGATCGGAGACCATTCGGTTGGGCACGATTGGGCTACTCCGTGTCGACGTCGCCAGCCTCGGGGCGCGGCCACGTTTTTGGCGACGTCAAAATTACGACACACTCCTGTCCATCATCTTGCAACCTAGCACGTCGTCTGCTAGGCGCCGAACGTGACAGGAGTTGGACAATTTAGAGCGATCGTACGCTCCTTACGAGACCGGCATCGCCTGGCGCGTCTGGTAGATTCGATTGGATCCAAACAGCGGCTTCTGCGCGGAATGGCATGCTCGAATCCAATCCACAGTTTAATTCTAGAAAATGACGCTTGCGATGGAAACTTCAGTTGTTTCATTGGCGTTGCTTGAGGAGGAACGGGAGCAGTGAAGCTGCGAAACGCGTTTGAAAAAATGGCAGAACGCGATTTCCGGAGTCGCTTTCGTTTCTCAAAACAAATAGTGCGTTGGTTGTGCGGCAAACTTGACTCCATCATCAGGCACCAGCCAGCCACTGGAATGTTGTTGTTGCCTCTTGAAAAGTGCACCACTGTTCCCGTCGTTCCTTTTTTCTTCTTTCTTCTCGCTGTGCGCGACACCACTTACGGACGACGCGGACAAACTAATAGTTAGAAATTGTAGTACCCACACGTATTACTATTTCAAAACGTGTTTAAGCTTAAGAAAAAAAAAACACATTTTTTCGATAAAGATATTATTCATTGGAAGAGGAGAAAAATTTCGTTTTGTAGTTTACAGTCTGCAAAGACACGAGAAACGAGGAAGTAAACTATCGGGGAGTTCACCATTTGCCCACTGGCTGCTCTCTCCGCCCCATTCTCACAAACTTTACATACTGCCACTTTGTAACGTCGCAGCAACCGAACGAAACGCTTATCGAAGAAAGATCTCCGATCGCGCCCCAGATAACGCTTTATGCGCCTCGCCTTTCCTTTAGAGCAATCTCCTCTACGAAATAAGTCAATAGAAGAAGACAATGACCGTAAAAAAAAGGCTGTCGATCTCTACAAAGTCGTGCCTTCTGACAGGACACATGATCTTTTTGCGTATGTGCCTCCTCTTGTTGTGTTACATGAATCATTGCACTTTCACTAGCAAGTGGAGGCCGCAGTATGGCCTTCTTTGTCCTCGGTAATAAAGCTCGCTTCGTTATACCAATGAGCGCAGTTCCTGTAGGACAATGCAACGTCACTAAATGAAATTTGATGTTTATCAGCACCATTCATCATTACTCCATTTTATTCCATATCATATCTGAATTAACATGTTAGCATAGTGAAGAAACAGTGTCAACATCACACAGCTACTAAATAAGACTGCACAAAATAAGACACTACTTGAGTTAAAATTTTTATGTAGAAGAAAGGTACTTTTGATGTTCCAACTTCTTTTTTTTTGCGCTATGGTGAACCTACTCCTCTTTTCGGAAGGTTCAGCACGATGACTCTCTCCTCTTCAGGAGTCTTCACAGGAGACGTTTTGCTGAAGTACTTCGCAAATACATCTAACGCGCTGACACCTAAGAGAGACACAGAGGGAAGCATCGGTTATTTTATCGTTGAATAAGTCGATAAGAATACTTGTTTTAGAGTGGGAATGCCACACTAACAGCATTACAGCATTATGTAGAACCAATTAAATTATGTGCGCCTACGTTTTTACTGTAGGTATTAGTAAGCTGTCGGCTAGCAAATAAGATTACATACGTCTATATGACAGGGAACAAAGTGGCGTGACAAAACTAGGGAATTCGCATTCTTAAAATTTGCAAGAATTTTATGCAAGACAAGAGTAATCTAATATCTGTGTGAAAGGTCCTTGCCCTCGATTGGACATCAGCAAAGCATCATCACCATCGCCAAAAGATGATGATGATAGTGCTCGTAATTATAATAATAATAATAACAGTAATATTATTAAACGTTTTGGTTTATGTGTGGTAAAATGTTTGAATGGACCCTACAATGCATAGCTGGTGCAATCAGCGCAAAACGCTTGTTTCAAGTAAATGAGGTTAAAGGAAACATCAAACCGCCTGATTGGATTTCACTCCTCGTACTGCACATCGCAGCAAACAGTACACAGGTTATTTCTGGTACAGGATGTATGTATGTATGTATGTATATATGTATGTATGTGTGTGTGTGTGTGTGTGTGTATGTATGTATGTATGTATGTATGTATGTATGTATGTATGTATGTATGTATGTATGTATGTATGTATGTATGTATGTATGTATGTATGTATGTATGTATGTATGTATGTATGTCTGTATGTATGTATGTATGTATGTATGTATGTATGTATGTATGTATGTATGTATGTATGTATGTATGTACTGTATGTATGTATGTATGTAACAGGTGCAGACAAAGCCGGCAATATCATTACTAATATGGATGGATAGTTCAAGTGGCTGAGGAGTTTTATAGAGATTTATAAGTACCAGTGGCACCCACGACGATAATGGAAGAGAGAATAGCCTAGAGGAATTTGAAATCCCACAAGTAACGCCGGAAGAAGTAAAGGAAGCTTCAGGAGCTATGCAAAGGCAGAAGGCAGCTGTGGAGGATCAGGTTGTTGAAGAATGGCGGGCACAGTGTTCTAGAAAGACTGGTCACTCTGTATACGCAATGCCTCATGACTTCGAGCGTACCGGAATCTTGAAAGAATGCCAACATACTCCTAATCCATAAGAAAGGGGACGCCAAAGACTTGAAAAATTATAGACCGATCAGCTTGCTGTCCGTTACCTACAAAGTATTTACTAAGGTAATCGCAAATAGAATCAGGGACACCTTAGACTTCTGTAACTAAAGGACCAGGCAGGATTCTGTAAAGGCTACTCAACAATAGACCATATTCACACTATCAATCAGGTGATGGAGAAATGTGCAGAATATAACCAACCCTTATATATAGCTTTCATTGATTACGAGAAAGCGTTTGATTCTGTCGAAACCTCAGCAGTCATGGAGGCATTACGGAATCAGGGTGTAGACGAGCCGTATGTAAAAATACTGAAAGATATCTATAGCGGCTCCACAGCCACCGTTGTCTTCCATAAAGAAAGCAACAAAATGCCAATAAAGAAAGGCGTCAGGCAGGGAGATACGATCTTTCCAATGCTATTGACAGCGTGTTTACAGGAGGTATTCAGAGATCTGGATTGGGAAGAATTGCGGATAAGAGTTAATGGGGAATAACTTAGTAACTTGCGATTCGCTGATGATATTGCCTTGCTTAGTAACTCAGGGGACGAACTGCAATGCATGCTCACTGACCTGGAGAGGCAAAGCAGAAGGGTGGGTCTAAAAATTAGTCTGCAGAAAACTAATGTTTAACAGTCTCGGAAGAGAACAGCAGTTTGCGATAGGTAGCGAGGCACTGGAAGTTGTAAGGGAATACATCTACTTAGGACAGGTAGTGACCGCGGATCCGGATCATGAGACTGCAATAATCAGAAGAATAAGAATGGGCTGGAGCGCGTTTGGCAGGCATTCTCAGATCATGAACAGCAGGTTGCCATTATCCCTCATAAGAAAAGTGTATAACAGCTGTCTCTTACCAGTACTCACGTACGGGGCAGAAACCTGGAGGCTTACGAAAAGGGTTCTACTTAAATTGAGGACGACGCAACGAGCTATGGAAAGAAGAATGATGAGTGTAACGTTAAGGGATAAGAAAAGAGCAGATTGGGTGAGGGAACAAACAGGAGTTAATGAGATCTTAGTTGAAATCAAGCAAAAGAAATGACCATGGGCTGGAGATTTAACCAGGAGGGAAGATAACCGATGGTCATTAAGGGTTACGGAGTGGATTCCAAGGGAAGGGAAGCGTAGCTAAGGGCGGCAGAAAGTTAGGTGGGCGGATGAGGTTAAGAAGTTTGCAGGGACAACATGGCCACAATCAGTACATGACCGGGGTAGTTGGAGAAGTATGGAAGAGGCGTTTGCCCTGCAATGGGCGTAACCAGGCTGATGCTGTATGTATGTATGTATGTATGTATGTATGTATGTATGTATGTATGTATGTATGTATGTATGTATGTATGTATGTATGTATGTATGTATGTATGTATGTATGTATGTATGTATGTATGTATGTATGTATGTATTTATGTATGTATGTATGTATGTATGTATGTATGTATGCACGCATGCATGTATGCACGCATGCATGTATGTATGTATGTATGTATGTATGTATGTATGTATGTATGTATGTATGTATGTATGTATGTATGTATGTATGTATGTATGTATGTATGTATGTATGTATGTATGTATTATCACATATTTAACATAATGCCAAAAGCAATTTTTCCAGTTCCAAGTTCAGTGTGACGTGTAAACGTGAGACATTTTGGCATATAAGCATTCGTCTTATCTGGTGGAGGTTATATTTATAGGCTGCTTCTTATTTTTTTGTATTTGAAAATAAAATTTATGTTGTTGCAGAGGAAAACGCGCAATAGGTAGAGGGTCACAAGGACTTACTGTGCCTTTGCAGAGTCGTGCGCATTGGACACACTGACCGAATGGTTTTTAAAGGTCTACGAAAATTCCAATATCCATGCATGTCCCGAAATTATGGTCAATAAAAAAATAATCTTGTCAAAGACATTTCTGAAAGAAGCCTAATTTAAAGTATAGGTCATGTTTATTATTCTGCGAACAATTTGATATTCGGACCGTGGCTGCACCTGTCACTGGCACAAAAAGCGATTCGTGCACAAGTAAACTACATGAAGTACACCGGCTTAAGATAGCGCTTATAGTGTCCCTTTGCATCATCCTAAGTGCACTCAGTGCTCACTCTCTCCCTCCTTTCCTCTTTCTATTCCCTCTCTCCCTTAACCCCAGTGTAGGGTAGCAAATCGCGCGCTCGCCTTGTTGACCTCCCGACCTTTCCTGTCCCTGCTCCTTCTCACTCTTGAGACAAGGAATAAGGTTTTAATGGATTCTTAGGAGTACTTTCGTTTCTGGCAAAATGCAAAAAGGTCACTTTTAATGATTGAAAATCGTGGCAATATTTACGCATGATTTGCACAAGTACACACCATAGAAAGCAGATGCGCCTTTCCAGAAAGGTAAATGGAAACACAGAATGATTGTTACGGCTAGAAGCGTTCGTTGCCCTAAGAGATTTTTATTACCCGTACGGTAGCAGTTAGTCAGCCTATGAATGTTTAATTTTTTTATTGGCTTATGTTCGCTTTTATATTATAGGTTAACGTATACGTCAAACAATGAAAACAAAGGCAGACTACTGCGGTGGAGTGGTCAGAGCATCTGGCTCTCTAAGAATGTGGCCTAATTTGGAACACTATCAGGAGACAGACATATCCAGTTCTCTTTCTGAAAGCATATTCCTTCAGGGCTACGGGGTGTACATTTCTTGTTGACGAACCTTCTAGTGAAGCCCCACAATGCCTATGGCCATGCAACCAACAAAAATGTCGGCTTACCTTCAGTGCGCTTAGCAACACCTGAACCGAACTTGAATCCATCACCTCCGTTCGCGATGAATGAAGTCGTCACAATGCTGTACATCCGGTGCATCCTAACCGGTCTGTACACCGGCACGCTACAATTGGCGCACAATACCTTCAGTGATGCAACTCGTCGACCATTTGGCTGGCGGAAGTCGTACACAACGTGTGCACCTAAAAAATAAAAAAAAAAAACGTAAACTCAGTGTCGCGCTTACTCCTGATTTTTTTTCTTTCATTAACTACATTTCTCGAGTGCAACTGCGCAATCTCGGCAGTAGAAAAATTATAATCCTGCGCCACCAGGTGTTTGCTTGGAGTTGCAAATCATGTCTATAGCTGGAGCTATTAAACGTTTCTTATATTTTTTTCGGATAATTTAGAAAGCTTGCTACTTTAATGAGCTTTGCAATACGCACAAGTAAAATGAAGTTGACGAGAAGAAATATATTCGGCATAAAAGAAATGTTCGGTAGGAAATACAAGGTGCTGGAATATAGAACATTGTAGATGTAAGTACCTGCAAGAGAATAATGTACCCTCCACTCTCAGGTGTGGTAATTACAGTACGTTTTTTAATGCATCATGCGAAGAAATGTGCGATAAGACGCGGGATGTGGAAGAAAGCGACGAAAACAGCACTATTTTACAACTAAAGGGTTATTTCGGAACGAAACAGATGAGTTAAGTGAAGCAGGAAAACCACCATAAACATTTTAGATGCCAGTCACCTCACGTGTACTTTTTAAACATACTGATTCAGGTTTGAAGTTCACTAGTCAAAATTGGAAGCAATATACATCAGAATATATTTCACTTTCCTTGGCGATAAGGTGGTCGATCCTTGACTGACACAATTTGAGGATTCAACTGGCATGAAAAAAAAATGTTTCCCTGATCTGTCTTGTGAGTTGTGAGATACAGTATGCCAGTCTACATTGAACAAGAAAATACAACGACAAACGACAGATGCGACGTTGTTCCATTCCTGACATCGCGCGCACGCTCCTGATGCCTAATATTAATACTCTGACCAGTCTGGCTTTTCTGGGCATTTCTGAAAAACGGGTAATTTGCTATCCCACAGCAGTAGTGCAACTAACGCACTTCTTCTCTTGCCTAACCTTGCATACTGTACGAACCACGGACGTCAGACTGCTAATATTATTGTGAATGGCCGAGAAAATCCAGATAACTCTTATCGCAGAATGTGCAACACAACTTGCACGCCATGTTTACTCAAAACATTCTTTATTCCGTGTCATACCGGTATTCTCACACTTGTGCCCTTAAATTAAACGGCGAGAGCGGCAAGCGCATTCGTCGGAAACTAGCCTATAACAGTCGTTTGTTCGTTCCTTATACCGGCGCCACACGGTTTCCCAGACGCAGCGTTGGCGAACAAGTTTGACCTAGACTATACCACATGCGTCTAGGAGCGTGCGCGTCACGCGGTGATAGAAGGGCCTATTTGTCAATAAAGAGTGTGACTGTTCAACCCGCATGCGTTATACGATAACTGCGCGTGACAACCGAAAGGCAGTAAAATGGCGGCGTTGCGGAAGCGACCGCGGACAACTGTAGGCATCTGCGTACTCTAATAGTGTCAGCGCATGACAAATGAAAGGCGGTAACGAAACGATGCTGCAGTATCTTTAAAACGAAATAAAAATTGCCAAACTACGCGTCCGCCAAAACTAAAACGTTGGCTTCAGGCGCACGACGTGAACGCCTTTAGGCTCCAGATAGCATCTCTGGGGCTGTGTAATTCCGTCGGGAATAACTGCGTGGACGAGTGGCCAAAGGCGTCTTGTGATCTTGTAGGTTCCGAAGTAGCGGCGAAGAAGCTTTTCACCGAGACCACAGTGGCGAATGGGCACCCATATAATCACACGGTTACCAGGCGCATTATCCGGTTCCCTTCGTCGAAGGTTGTAGTTATGGGCGTCGCTACAGTCCTAACACGGGACGTATGTGCGGCCTAGCTGGCGGGATGCCTCAGAACGTTAAAGAAAACCGGCCCAGTCTCCGTTCAAGTGGTTGTGATGGACGTTCGGCAGCACAGGGCTCAGCATGGATGTGGCTTGCCGGCCACAGATGAGCTCACAGGGCTCAGCATGTCGTCTCCAGGCTCGCCGTGTTGTACGCGAAAGTCACGTACGGAAAAACGTTGTCCTGAGTTCGGGGTTCGATGTCGACGTACGTGGCCGGAACATCGGCGAGGGTTTTTTGAAACGCTGTGCGAGACCATAGGGCTAGGGGTGGTAGGCGGTAATTCGACGATGGCACGTGTGGTTCAAGCGCAGAATCTGTTGTGTCAGCTCAGCAGTTGCCCTATCGTAATGAATACCCCCAGCGTAGCATAGCACAAAACATTATTATCTAAGAAGAATCTAGCTGCCTTCATTCCCTACCTGACGGCAATGTGTTTGACTCGGCGAACAGCGCAAGGTACTCTGTCACAACTGCTATATTTTTGTTGGTAGAAGATGTCGTCAGAAACGGACAGAGTAGATCCATCCCTATTTGCTGGAAAGCCTTCGGTGGTGTGTTGTGTGATTCAGTACTCCAGCCGGTCCTGAAGAAGGTGTTTTCTGGCGTTGACTTCAGCATGTTTTCAGGTAATTTAAGGCGTCAGCGTTAGACAGGGCCGGTTGTATTTTTCAGATTTTTTTTTCGCAGCGTTCGAGCGAATCTCATGTATCCTGCTGTAAGCTCGTCGTAAGACGCTACTAAAATACCGTTTTGTAGATTCGCTGGCCCGGCGAGGAGGTACAGTGATATTGGTCGCGAGGTTTTTCTTCATGAGAACGTCGTTACAGAGAGAGAAAGCGATGAAAAGGCACGCCTGAACGTCCGGGACATCGAAGCCGTGTGTCCCTCCAGATGTTTCACGACCCGGCATAGGTGCACATCGGCGCGCTGGTCCTGTGTGAAGTTGCTCGCACTTATCGGTCCCATAAAAGCGTCATCATCAATCGAATTGGGCCAATGGATTCACTAGAAAGGCATTCCACTTCGTAGTGCTTTCTACCTGTTTTGTAAACCACAGTGATATCAAACACCTGCAGTCGTAAGCTCCGAGCAGCGAGGTAACCTGGAAGTTCGTTCAGGTTGGCTAGCCACCACAGAACGTGGTGGGGACGGACAGCGTTGAAAGGTTAACCGCAAAAAGATAGCCAAAATTTTGTTCCCGGCTGACCGACGGCGTTTGATTGACGAATAATTGAATTCAGTTTTCTAAAGGGATCTGCCAGCATAGGCGGTCACTCACGCGAGGCCATTTTCAGCTTGACTCTATACGGTACCAGGTCCTACGGCGCCAGCATAAGTGGGTATCCAGGTGTTCCCGTTGTCGCCAAAGTGTCAAGGTGAACGAGCATAGGTAGTGACTGCAAGCGCTGCTGAAATGCTTGGAACGCATCTTTCAGAGGCTTCTCCCACGTGAACTGCCACGTGGAGTAAGGGCATGAGCTGCTCGGTGATTTCCGAGCAATCATGTACGACACACCGGTACTACGCAACAAATTAAACTCTCGGCTCTTCAACGAGTAGTCAGCCCCGGTATCGACGAGTGCTGTCACTTCCTTTCCGTCTATGGTCACCTCCAAGTCCGTACTTGACATCCTGCTTCGGCTGTGCTCGGTCTCGAGCTGCGGCGCGCGTCCGTTCCTTCGGTCGTGGTTGCGTCGAGTGGAGGCCTCGTAGTCGGGAGATCTTGCAGCCTCTATTCGCGTGATCATCGTTGTCGGGCATGGAGGTGTGTCATCTTCGAGCTGTCCTGTCCCGTCATTCTCGTCACATCGGATTATATCGCGGAGTTGTTCCATGTCATGATGCGCAGTCGCATAACCATGTTTTCAAGTGGCGCCATCGTTGGGCTTGCGGGTAGTATCGCCGTCTTGATTTCTAGTCGCGTCATCGTTGATGGACTCTCGTCACTCTTCGCTCAAGAATGGCACCATCAGCCAACGTCGCTGGGCTTAGCTTCCCCTAGGGAGACTTGGAGACCTTTCTCTCGTGATATTGGCACGCACAAGTTACACTAGAAGTCGAGGAAGAAGAAGTGTGCGTAGTAGCTGCTGCAAAAACGAACTGGAAACGGCCGTTCGCTTAGAACTGACTGACTGGTTTTTCCTCTCGTGACAAACTGGTGGAGGTGCTGGGTACGCATCCATCGTATGCCTACGGGTCCTGAACCAGAAGCTACCGACGCTAGTACCTCGGGGACGGCAGAAATCTATCGAAGCAGCCGTCGCCTCCAAGGTCTTCCACCGCAATACAGCCCCCTGGCAAGCTCCGTGAAGAAGATGTCGACAACTACCGCAAGCCGAACCGAGGGGATCCCAAATGCTGCCGTACCACGCATTCTCAACGCGCCTCGCACGCCTAACCCTTTCGACGCCTTTGAGGACGTTGAAGACTGGTTGGACTATTTCGACCGGGTCGCCGCCTTTAACGACTGGGACGATCGCCGTAAGTTGAAGAACGTCTACTTTTCCCTTTTAGACGCGGCGAGAGTATGGTACGAGAACCACGAAGCCTCATTTACCAGCTGGCAGGAGTTTTACCGACTGCTTTGCGAAGCCTTCAGCACTCCCGAAAGGAAAGAAAGAGCCGAACAGGCACTGTCTTCGAGGTTCCAAGTGCCAAACGAAACCGTCGCCATGTTCGTCGAAGACATGACGCGATTGTTCCGTCGGGCCGATCCACTAATGCCAGAAGACAAGAAGGTGCGTCTGTTGATGCCAGGCGTAAAGGAACAGCTTTTCGCGGGCCTCGTGCGCAATCCTCCTACAACAGTCAGTTCGTTCGTGAGGCAACAGTCATGGAACGTATGCTTCGGCAGCGGCTCTCGCAGTATGAACGCCAGACCACCATGACTGCTGCATGCTCTCTCGTACCTGCAAATGATGACAGGGAGTCCCTTACCGAGCTAATACGACAAATTGTTCGAGAAGAACTGCAGAAGTTCTATGCATCGGCTCCGGCACCTCCCAGTGCCGCGGTTCTTACGGATGTCATTCGGGAAGAAATCGGCAAAGTGGTTCATCCCTCGCCACCAACATGACCCGAACCTCCCACGTTCTCGTACGCGGATGCTCTTCGGGCTTGCGCACCATCGACGGGCCGTTTTTCGCAGCCGCCTGCTGGGATTTCTCGACGCTCCCCAAGTCCGATCCACCGCACGAATCCGCAAGCACCCTTTCATCCCGGTCCGCGCAAATCTACAGTATGGCGCACCCCCGACAACAGTCCGTTGTGCTATCACTGCGGGGAGGCTCGTCACATGCTCGTCGCGGGGAGGCTCGCCAGTACCGACGGATTGGTCTGCGGGGATACCATCCGGACGCCCGTTGCCCGCGCTATGGCGAACGCCCGCGCGAAATCGAGCAATACTTAGAAAGTAACCGGCTTCCTCCTGCCCCACAGCGAAGACAGTCACGGTCGCCTTCACCTCATTGGTACGTGTCACCAAACCGTGCTCGACCCGCCTTTGATTCCGCTGGAGTCAACGGTGGAAGCCCGCGCCGGGGAAACTGAAAACGGCGACTTCCGGGGGTGAGGCCGCTGTCATGCGAACCGTCAAATATCCTCCGCCGACGCCATCCCCTCGCGACGTACCGCTGACGCCTTCATTCGAAACTACCCGCCACGGTTGCTCAGTGGCTATGGTGTTAGGCTGCTGAGCATGAGGTCGCGGGATCGAATCCCGGCCACGGCGGCCGCATTTCGATGGGCGCGAAATGCGAAAACACCCGTGTACTTAGATTTAGGTGCACATTAAAGAACCTCAGGTGGTCGAAATTTCCGGAGTCCTCCACTACGGCGTGCCTCATAATCAGAAAGTGGTTTTGGCGTGTAAAACCCCGTAATTAAAAAAAAATTTCATTCGAAACTGCAAAAAGAACTTCTGCTGCTATTACTGCTTCCATCGACGGTTATCCGGTAACTGCACTTGTCGATACGGGAGCTGACTACTCGGTTAAATGTGCCTCACTGGCCACTCGGCTACGCAAGGTGCTGACAGCGTGGGACGGCCCACATCTGATTACGGCCTGAGGACACCTCGCGTCACCCATTGGGCGATGCACCGCCAGACTGCCAATTTCTACTTCTTTCGTAGCGTCTTTCCTTGTGCTGCCCAAGTGTTCTCGGCTAGTTATACTGGGCATGGATTTTCTCCAGGAATACGGGGCGATCATTAATCTTCGTGACTTGTTCGTGACCTTTTCCAACTATCTTTCTTCGGATTCGAGTGTGGAGGATGAACGTCCCCGCGCGGCTTTACGCGTGGTCGATGACTGCGTGACGTTACCGCCTTGAAGTAGCATCTTCGTCCTCGTTGAATGCCCCCAAGACCAACTAGGAATAGGCATCGCCGAAAGTAACCTTACCATATGGCTGGATCGCGAAGTCGGCGTCGCACGAGGTCTCGTAGAGCTCCAACATAGGCAAACTACGATTCTAGTTACCAACTTCAGTGGCGAATACAAGCACTTTGCGAGGCATACCACCATGGCCTACTTTGAAACGGTGGCAGAGTCCAACGCCTGCGCTTCGGTAACGATAATCTTCCGGAACCCATCGTCTATAAGTCTGGCCAGAAACACACTGACGCCGACTGTCTCTCCCGCCCCCCCCCCCCGTCGAACCCGCACCACTAAATACTGACGACGATTCTGGTTTTCTTTGTGCTCTTCCGTCTTTAAACCTTGCTCAACAGCAACGCCAAGATTCCGAGCTCCAGCCCTTGATTGAATACCTTGAAGGAAGCCGCCCACAACCCCCACGGCAGTTCGCGCGTCACTTGTCCTCTTTCTGCCTACGTGGCGACATCCTATACAAGCGGAACTTTCACCCTACGGCAACCGTTTTCCTGCTCATTGTTCCCGCTACTCTCCGCGACGACGTTCTACGTGCATGCCACGACGAACCAACGTCCGGGCGTCTTGGTTTCACGCGTACTCTCGCGAGGATCAGGCAGAAGTACTATTGGCGAAAACTCACAAAAACCGTGAAGCAGTACGTCAGAAGTTGTCGAGATTGCGAGCGTCGCAAAGTTCCACCGCTGAAACCAGCCGGTCTGCTTCAGCCTGTCCGACCTCCTTGTTCACCTTTTGAACAAGTCGGGATGGATTTACTCGGCCCATTTCCCAAGTCTTCGGCTGATAACCGCTGGATCGTTGTCGCCACCGATTACCTCACTAGATACTGCGAAACACAAGCCGTTCAGCGAGTTACTGCTTCAGATGTTGCTACCTTCTTTATCAAAAATATCGTCCTTCGACATGGTGCTCCCGCTATAGTCATCATAGACCATGGTACCACCTTCACTGCCCAGTTGGCCCGAGATATTCTGCAGCTGAGCGGAACAACGAACCGTACGGCAACTGCGTATCACCCGCAGACTAACGGTTTAACTGAGCGTCTCAACAAAACGATTGCGGATATGCTTTCCATATATGCTGCCACGGATCATAAAAATTGGGACGAACTGCTCCCGTATGTGACATTCGCGTACAACACTGCCGTACAGCAAACCACCGGGTTTCCTCCTTTGCGTCTGGTCTACGGACGCGACGTCACCACTATGCTCGACGTGATGCTCCTACCAACTTCGTCTCAACCTATCACACCAGATACAGACGCGTTTGTTCAGCGTGCCGAAGCAGCGCGGCACCTTGCGCTGCAACGAACTCTATCCCGACAAAGTCAAGATGCTCGACGATACAACATATGCCATCGAGACGTCACATACAATCCGGGAGATCTTGTATAGGTTTGGACCCCTATACGTCAACGAGGCCGGTCACAAAATTATTGCGCCGATACTTTGGACCCTACATAGTTCTGCGTCGTCTAAGTCCTGTCAACTACGAAGTTATTTCAGCCGACACTTCGCACCACTCCCGTAGACCACGTTCCTCTGACATTGTTCACGTTACCAGGATGAAGCCCTACCATTCGCGCTGACTCTCATCCACAAACTTTGTGATGCAGCCCCTGTCGTCACATCCGTTGTCTTTCTAATTTCTTTTATTTTTTCCTTGTGGCATTTAACATCTCCCCAACTTTATTTATTTATTTTTTTTTGGAGGGAGGGGTAATGGCACGCACTAGTTACGCTAGAAGTCGAGGAAGAAGAAGTGTGCGTGGTAGCTGCTGCAAAAATGAACTGTAAACGGCCGTTCGCTTAGAACTGACTGACTGGCTTTTTCTCTCGTGACAATATTGTTGTGGCTCTGGTACGGCGAGGAAGACCGGTAAAAGTCCGGCAAGCGCGACCTGAAGCGGTGTGAGGCTTCACCTGCCGTCTCCGGAAGGTACGCGTCGATATGGCGTTGGAGCTGACACTGAGGTGCGATTGCGCGGTAAGGGCACTGCAGAAGCAGGTGGCTGGCGTCCGTACATTAAACCAAAACGACTGGTGATTTGTCGTGTAGCGAGCATCGCTTTTCCTTGGAGCGGCGTGCTGAAAATGGGTGGGTGGGTGGGTGGAAGTGATTATGGCACAGGCATCTCGTAGGGCTGTGGATGTCGTGGTGGGTGCGCGGTTGCCCACCTCGACATACTTCTCAATGGCCATGCACTAACAGCCTAGTTGACATAGGAGCTGACTAATCCATCATTACTGAACCCATCGCCGCCTAGTTGAAGAAAGTTAAGACTGCATCGGAAAACCCTCAAATTGATACAGCTGGAGGAAACCTGATAACGGCTACTGGAATCTGCACGGCATGAATGACCATTCATTACCGTACCTACCCTGCCACCTTTGTTATCCGCCAACTGTGCTCAAGAGACATTACTATCGGCATGGACATCGTGAACCACAATGGCGCAATCATAGACCTGAAGTCAAAGTCGATAACGCTACCCGAAGAACAAGCTATACCGCCGGAGAGCGTTCGTAGTCGCCATGCCTTGAGTGTGCTCGAAGGTCAAATCAACACTCCGCCTCGATCGAGCATTGAAAGTTCCTTTGACACCGAAACACCAGCACACGTAGAAGGTGTCAATGCGGGTGATCATCGTCTACTGCCCGACTGTGAAACTTGAATCGCAAGAGAGATCGCTCGACTGCATGAAGGGAAAACGTAAGTGATGCCGACCAACTTCAGCCAGGAGTTCAAGCACATCAGCACGGGCACCATGACCGCATACGTCGAAGAAATTGTGGAAAATACCAGTGCGTTTCCGCTCTCGGTATCTCCAGCATCTAGCGCGACAACTATAGTTCCAGAAGCAGACTTCGACATAAATCCAAATCTCATGAGTAAACAGCAATCGTTCAGAGCTGTTCTCCGACGATACAAAGACTGCTATTCGTCGTCATTGAGGATTCCCCAAACATTAGTTGCAAGACATCGCATAATAACCGAACAGTGTGCTCGACCCCTCCGTCAGAGCCCATACCGAATTTCGATGCTATAACGGGAAGCTATAGCCAACAAGTCGACCAAATTGTGCGCGCTGACATCATCCAGCCTGCGATAAGCCTTGGGCATCTCCTGTAGCCTTGGTGAAGAAAGAGGACGGAGCCCGATGTGTTTGCGTCGATTATCGTTGACTGAACAAGATCATGAAGGGCCCCACAGTAGAACGACGCATGCATCTCAAGATTGCCTACAAGAAAATCGATGTTGACGACAGGGATCGTGAAATGACTACCTTCAACAAGCCGGACGGCCTCCACGAGTTGAAGGTCATGCCCTTCGGAGTGTGCTTGGCGCCTGGAACGTTCCAGCGGGTGATGGACACGGTGTTAGCAAGATTGAAGTGTCAGACCTGTTTTGTTTACTTTGATAAATTCATCGTCTTCGCGGCAAATTTCGACAAGCATCTTAGGCGGGCTTGCGCCAGTACTTGAGGCCATCAAGTTATCAGAGCTCACTCTGAAGCCGGAAAAGTTCCACTTCGCTTACGTCGAGGTTCTGTTCCCGGGCAACGTCATCGGCAAATCTGGAGTCGGGTTCTACCCTAGAAGACAGCCGCCATCGCAAAGTCCCAGCAGCTCATCGATAAGAAGGCAGCGCGTAGATTCCTTGGCATGTGGGGCTGTTACAGGCACTTTATCAATGGCTTTTCACGCATCGCTGAGCCGCTGACAGATCTAACCAAATGTGGTGTGGAGTTTAAGTTGGAAACGTCACAGGTCAACGCATTTCATGAGCTCAAACTACGCATGGAGTCGCCATTGGTACTTGCCTGCTTCAACTAGGATGGCGATACAGAAATACACACTGACGCCAGTAGCCTAGGCCTCGGCGCCATGCTAGTCTAGAAGAAAGACGGACATGAACGGGTGATAGCTTACGCTAGCCGGTCGCTGTCGAAAGCGGAAGGGATATATTCTACGACCGAAATAGAATGCCTCCTCATCATTTGAGCTACAGCAAAATTCTGCCCTTACCTATATTGCAAGCCATTCAAGGTCATCAGTGCGCTTCAGGCGTTGTGTTGGCTAGCGAATTTAAAGGAACTTTCAGGACGCCTGGCGCAGTGGATCTTCATACAGGAAAAATATTACATCACTGTAATGTACAAGTCCTGACGAAAGCACTGATGCCGACTGCCTGTCTCACGCTCCCGTGGACCCGCCGCCCCAAGATGGTCAAGACGAAGAAACTCTTCTTACGTACACGTAGTGCAGATGACTTTGCAGATCAGCAGCGAGAACACCTGGAGCTCAGACGCCTTGCTGAGTAGTTGCAAAGCAAGACCGATTTTGTCGCGAGGGTATTTAGGTGCAAATCCTGTTCGTTTTTCGTACGAAACTACTCCCTGGTGCAGAACTTTCTGCCAATGCTCACAAACTACCTTCTTGGTGTGACCACAGCACCCCGTTGAGAAGTCCCTCACGCCCTGCACGATGATAGGACAGACGAGCACTTCGGTTTTTCCCGTACGCTCGCAAGAATACAACAGAAGCATGCGCTTATATACAAGAGAAGGTCGCATAAAAGAGAATGCCCGGTGCCTTACATGCGACGGAACACGGTGTGCTTCCAACACGCTCTCCTCCCTTATGCGCAGGAGAAAGTGCCGCTATCGTCCGCTCACAGTCACGCGCATTCACTCGCACATGCAGCATACGGCGCGCGGGGACGATGTTATCGCCCTTGGATTTTACACGGAACACGAAGACGGCGGCGACGACTACGGCAGCAATGTGCCTGGCATATTCATGTAATTGCTATCGCAATAATCAAAACAAAATCCGATGACAACTAAGCACTTGTTATCAGTTGTGAAAGCGAAATCACTAATGGCCTATTGAACGCCACTGAGCGGTCCTTTGTGCTAGGAACTCCTCGCAGGCATGCGAACGCCTTGAGACACTTAGCATGTTGCGATTTAGCCTTACCGAGTCGCAGTTAAATGCGGGTGAGAGCTCACGCAGTAAAGGAACGCGCGGATAGCACAGGCTTCCGAGAGTAAAGGTGAGGTGGCGTCGCGGCGATGCCCTCTGTTCTCACGCATCACGTGGACTGCTACTGCGACAGCAGGTGTGCCTTTTCGACTGCCCTGCTCCGTCGAGGGGCGCCCGTGCCGTGGCGTCGCTACCAATGTGAATTTAGGCGCAGTTTCCCCGTTAAAGGCGCCGGCTTTTTCGCTCAATGAACCGCGTAACGCTTTCGCATCAAAAATATATCTGTGTGTGTGTGTGTGTGTTGTCGCCACTGTTGGTAGTGTTTATGATGGTCATACATATCTCTGCTGCGCATAAGCCTTCCTATAAGTGTATTTAGCTTCTAGTATTGCTATGTTTTTTTTATTGTAGCGTTAGTGTCAGAAACTGTTCTACAATGCTGTGCTGTTGATTGTAAATGGGGCAGGGCCATTGTCTAGCAGTAGCTCAGCATTTTTATCAGTCTTTTCCTTTCATGCTAAAACTTAAAACGAAGTCATTGATTGGCTCATTGATTGATGGATTCATTCATTCATTGACTGAACTGCCACGATAAAGTGCTGCATGGCCAAAATTGGGAAATGCGCGTGATGGTGATGCCCAGAACTCGTGTAAAATGTGAGAACTCAAGAGCCACCTGAAGAGCTCTTGAGATTTCGTAGACAACTCCCTATGTCATGGTGTAGTAATATTAGCAAGCGCACTGCAGTAAGCGGTTATTGAAATCAGGCACGCTTTGCTAGACGTACAAGCACCCCGGGGGGTGCTCGGTGCTAAGGAACTTTGCTAATTCAGCTCCGTGGTCTATGAACATAGCATTTTCTATTCTCTTTTCGGCGTATCGACACGTGTACTTATCTTTATCGGGCGACCACGTTTCGCCGCCTAACAACTGTTATCGCACAGAGCGGGGCGCGTCTGCATGTATCCGAAGTTTCTGGAAAGTTATCGATGCTTCTATTCGCTGTCTGTTGTCGCCGAACCTTGTGTTATCTGATTTCATCGCCTGACGCGAATGGTGTAGAACTTTGTGGAAGGCACGCGAGTCCCAACGATTAGTCTGGAACGTTCGACGACTGCTGTATAAAAGCCGACGTGCTTGACCCGCTGATCAGGTTTTCGACGATCACCGAGTGTGTTCGCCGCTATACCGTTGTTCTTTGAGTGTAGCCTGTTTTTGAGGGCACAAGTGCGCCGAATAAAACGCTCGTTTCGCTAATAAATGTTTTGCTGCCTTCTTAACCGTCACTACCACGTGATAGTATAAATTCAAAGATATAGGTACATAGGCTTTGGAATATTAAGCTGTTGGGCTAGTTGGTTTGACATGATTTTTGCAAAGGGGAGCGCAGTAACAGTGCGGAAAAGGGCGACGTGGACATAAAAGACGCTGATTTGCCACTAAGTATAGTGGAATAGAGCCCGTCGTAGAAAAAATAAGCTTTAGAATATTAAGCTGTTGGTCTAGTTGGTTTGACATAATTTTTCCCAACGGGAGCGCAGAAGCGGTGAGTAATACGGGAGACGTGGACAGGAAGGACGCTCACTTGCATCTAAGCATAGTAGAAAAAAAGACCGTTGTAGAAGAAATAACCTTTAGAATAGTAAGCTATCGGGTTAGTTCGTTTGATATTATTTTTACGAAGGGGAGCGCAGAAGCGGTGCGGAACAGGGAGACGTGGACAGGAAGGACGCTCACTTGCATCTAAGCATATTAGAAAAGAGCCCGTTGTAGAAGAAATAAGCTTTAGAGTAGTAAGCTGTTGGGCTAGTTGGTTTGACATGATTTCTGCAAAGGGGAGCGCAGAAGCGGTGCGGCAAAGGGAGATGGGGACAGGAAGGACGCTCAGTAAGTACATACATATTTGCAAGTGAGCGTCCTTCCAGTCCACGCCTCCCTTTCCCGCACCGCGTCTGCGCTCCCATTTGCAGAAATAATAGTTACATCAGTAGAGCACACAGCGGTTTTCCGAGAAAGAGTTTGATAGAAACTAGAAATAAAAAATAAAGAAATTGAGGAACTACACTAAGTCCTCGCGCTTAGCTTTTTGTTTCCTTATATGCACATGTACAGCGAAGATAGTTGAAGTATTTTTTTTTATTCCTGATAGCAGACATACCTGATACTTGCAGAAATTTCCCATTCAAGTCTGGATACCATGTAAAATCACTAACTCCGTATTC
The DNA here is from genome assembly GCF_050947875.1 of Dermacentor variabilis. Classification (NCBI taxonomy): domain Eukaryota; kingdom Metazoa; phylum Arthropoda; class Arachnida; order Ixodida; family Ixodidae; genus Dermacentor; species Dermacentor variabilis. The sequence continues at coordinate 114,427,004 of NC_134568.1, read as the reverse complement.
GAACATATTATATAGATCTCTTCCACTCATATCCATCACGACTAAGTCACTGTCGTACGGCATGGCCCCCAGCAGGTCTCCTAGGGTCACGTTCGCTAGGGAGAAAAGTGCATGTCTTATCAAGGTTGGTGTACAGGTTATTAGTGACAACGCAGATAGTTAAGGTCACTGAAAGAGTCATGAGATATGGGTACATGAACGAACGAAAAGAACAACAACGTAGACTATCAGCCGAAAGGTTCAACAGGTGCGGAAATTTAGAGGAAGGCACAAATTGTACCTGACACGCGCCTGAGGCACTTTCAGGCACTGCCAACCCGCGAGCACCCTCCGTGGTAGCTCAGTGGCTATGGCGCGGCACTGCTGGGCACGAGATTGGGCGGGCCGCGGCTGCCACATTTTGACAGAGGAGAAATTCTAGAAATGCTCGGATGCAGTTCATTGCGTTCAAGCTATAGAAACTCTGGCGCTCAAATGTAGTTTAGTGTTTTCCTCGTAACACAATACGCAGTTTTGATAGTTTACTGCCCAAACTTTATTGCAAATTAATTTAAAACTAATCTGTCCAGCGCAGACAGGTTTAGGCATTTGTAAAATCTGACTATGTAGGTGTGACAGATGATTGAGGGCTGCGTTAGGCACACTCTAGCATTATTTGTCTCATGCCTTACATCATACATAAGGCTTTCATCTCCGTTTATGTGCCTGAGCGGAAGTACACTGCCAGTGAGTTTTTAAGTGCACTCACAATCTTGAATTGGTAACTAAAGATTACAGGGTATAGCAGCAGTCACAAATCTTTGTGTTCAATAATTATCTGATTGATGCTTAGGCATGTGTGCTATCCATAAAAGCGCCCACAGCTTGAGGTACTTTAAACAAATGACGATATTGTTTGCCTGCACTCACTGTTTGAAAAGAGCAAGAACGGTTTCCAGCAGAAAGCACTGACATGGACAGAAGGAAAGACAACACACTGCTCTCATGCTGTTCAGGTGGATTGTCTTTACATCTTCCACTGTCAATGTTTTCTGCGGGAAGAAATTTTCTTTGTTGCGATCTTTTTTAGACTACGCCCTCGCCGCATCTGCGAACTAGTTGGTATACAGTACAGATCACCTGTCAATCGTTATAATTTTTTTACAGTTCGACTGGTGTTTATTTCTTAACCCTCCAGCTCGCACCTTTCGTAACGTATTGTCAGCCTTAAACACAATGTTGACGAAGGTTTGGAAGCTGTGTTTTTCGGTACATTACGAGAGTTTTTAAAAGCAGCTTGCAAAGTCTAGACAATAATAAAGAACACAAGGCATGGTCAAAAAGTGCTTCCGAATGAACACATATACTGTGCGAACATCTGCGAACAGCTAAATACAGTGCTGTGCAACACAATATAGAAATGCGCAAGCCTGAGCACATATTTAGCGCACCTTGTCTGAACCAAAAAATACAGAAACTTTACCTTTTTATCAGCCCGGCTAAGTAATGGCAGGCTCTCGGGCCGTTGCTTACGGGCTGTTTGTACCTGAATGCAAACTTAGAATGTACGATGACACCACGTTGAATAGGCGAAAATTTTGCATTAGCGTTATTCCAGTGGATGAGCGCAAATCATATCTGTAGCTTTGTATGGAAGCCATTGTAGCACAAAGGAACACGGACAATGAAGAGGACAGGAAACCACGGCTTATATGGTCCTGTCCTCTTCATTGTACGTGTTCCTTTGCACTACAGTGGCTTCAGTACATATTAACCAACTCGCCAAGAAGTTTTATTGCATTTATAAATGTCGGAGGCCGTAAATTTTACCTTCCAGGATCGTTGCTTGGTGGCGTGTCTAAACACGCCAGCCTCCAATACGAAATAAAATAGCTGCACGCCGCGACAAATAGTGGACACAGGTGACGAAAACAGAAGGTGAGTGCTGAACTTGAAACGATGACTACCTAGCTTTAGTTAACTGCGACAATTTGGACTGCAAAGTTGTAGATGTCCTGAAGATGTTCGGGGAGCAAGGGCTAGGTCTTAATGTCTCTTCCTAGACCTCAAACACAACATAATTCAATACTTCCATCTGCAACTCATTGTTAGTGACACTCATATCTGGTATAGGTATTTTCCCCGTCCGTCAAAGCACACTTAAATTTTCTGTCCGCTTGAAATTCGTAAAAGATGGCTTTTGTTCTTGTGCGTTCGCTCGGCTGTGAAAAAAATCATTTGAACACCGAACACAGCAAATTTGTCATGCCCAAGCTGAAAAACTGCGTAAGAAGGCTACCGTGATTCAGTAATTACTTCTCTTGCCGTGAAGGCTCCTGAGGTAGTCAAGACCGAAGGCGAAACCGTACCGAGGGAGAACACAGTCGAAGAAAAGGCCGTTCGTGGTAATTCCCTATGTTTACGGGTGGCGTATCCATTGAATAATGTAGCTGCCAGTCAAAATGTGGATGTGATTTTTGGCAGTCGAGAATAAGAGCAGTGCTATGCGTCCAAGCTTGAAAATGCCTAAGCAGTAAGCAGCAACTGACGCGCAATCACAGCCTACTAAACAGAAATGTAATTTCTTCCCGGCTTATGTCGGTTGGCCTGTGACATTCTTTTCGCCTTTGGAAGGCAATACAAGGGGTACACGGGGCCGTACATAAACATTCGGGTCTGAGAATCCCACAACTCGTCGAAGGGGAATCCTGTTCGTAGCTTGCGTTGCACTGCCGCGAACGCGGGTGTGAACCAGTTTTTATCAGACATCCCAGATTTCCTTAGGCCCACTGATCTACTATCATTGTATATGGCCAAAGCTTTCTTCAATCAAAGAAATGGTGACACATGCGTCGGCCAGCTGTGGTTGACCATGTTCTGCAGTAATGCTGCAGAAAAATCTGGTGTTTTACCCACCTGGACCATATCATTCGCGCATGTACGTGCGCATGCGAGTACATTAACTAATTTTAGCTCTTACTTTCCTTGACCATGTTCTGCAGTAATGCTGCAGAAAAATCTGGTGTTTTACCCACCTGGACCATATCATTCGCGCATGTACGTGCGCATGCGAGTACATTAACTGATTTTAGCTCTTACTTTCCGTTGTTGTTCTTGTGCGCAATAAAGTTCAGTCAGACGTCAGCGCTGTTCCTGTCTTTTCTTCACTGGGGTGCACCATTTTCATACTCTGCAGTTACATCGTGAAGTCTTATCAACTCGCCCAAGCTTCCCCACCCCCCTTTCCTTGACAGTCCCTTGACTGTGGAATTATAATTACAACAGGGGTCGAGCAGTGCCGTACAATTGGAAAACCAACGTTTGCCCTCGCAGCATTGCCTCTATTCTACCCAGTGAAGATGTCATATTTGCAGAACTTGCAAATGTAGGCTGCACTGTCACCATACTCAGCAGACTTCAGTACTTCCTCGCGTTAAAGCTTTTTTGCGATGAATAGTGTCGCCTGTTGTGACCTCCAGGATAGATTTAGTGTTGCCGACACTTTCACATTCTGCGTGTGTAGAAACGAGGAAATTACGAGGAATGCTGTACGACAGCTGATTGATTCGTTCGTGCAGCTTCCAAGTGTAGATAGTTCGAGGCAAATATTTTTGCAGGCAGGGGGGGGGGGGAGTGCTTTCTTCCTCTCACATAGAAAGGAGATAGCTGAGGTTCAGGAGCACGTAGCCTGGCAAGGATTCAATTCCAATTCTAGCTCACAGGTCTAGTTCCCAAACAGATGACTTAGTGAAGGTGCTTGCACCTGACCTCACCTCTGCGCAGGCCACGGACATGCGTCTCCTCATCGAATCGTACCTTAACATCTTTGATTTCGGCGACAAGCTTTTAGGACAAAGATCTGTTCTTTAACACGGCATCAATACTGGAGACACGAATACTATTCGTAGGTGTCAGTATTGTGTATCGCATGCTGAACGTCGAGTCATCCAATCAGAAGTGGACAAAATGCTCCGCAAAGGGGCCATCAAGCCATCAGCCAGTCCTTAGGCTTCGCCTGTCGTCCTCGTGAAAAATGAAGATGGTACCTGGCGTTCTTGCGTCGCCTATCGCCCCTTAATCAAGATCACACGAAAAGACGTCTATTCAGTACGACGCATCGATGACGCCTTAGACTGCTTGCACGGAGCTAAATACTTCTCGTCCATCGATCTTCGACCCGGCTACTGGCAGATTTCCGTTGATGAAATGGACCGCGAGAAGACGCGAGTTCATCATGCCGGATGGCTTATATCAATTCAAGGTCATGCCCTTTGGCTTATGCAATGCTCCTGCGACATTTGAACCTATGATGGACGCTCTACTGCGAGACTACAAATGGACCACCTGTCACTGTTACACAGACCACGTTATTGTTTTTTCGCCCAAACTCGGCAGCCACCATATCCGACTCGCTGCAATTCTTGCGGTCTTCCGAAAGCCGGCCTCCAACTGAACTCCACAATATGTCAATTCGGGTGCCGTCATATTAGCGCGTTGGTACACCTCGTTGACACATCCGGTGTAGAACCAGATCTGGAAACAGTTCGCGCCGTTCGCAGTTTCCCTGTGCCACGTTGTGCTTCTGACGTGCGCTGCTTCGTCGGCCAATGTTATTACTTTCGCCGTTTTGTCAAAAATTTTGCCGACATTGCTCGGCCTTTGACAGGTCTCCAGATGAACACGGCGTTCTCATGGGGCCCTGAGCAAGCTCACGCGTTCACCGCTCCCATCGGGTTTCTGACCACCCCTCCCACACTCTCCCACTTTGACCATCCGTACCGACCTGAATCAACACTGACGCAAGTGGCCATGGTATCAGCGCCGTTCTCGCCCAACAGCAGCATGGTACCGAGTGCGTGATAGCTTACGCCAGCCGCCTCCTGTCACCTGCTGAGAGAAATTGCTCCATCACCGAGCGGGAGTGCTTGCCTTTAGTTTGGGCTGTCGCCAAGTTCCGGTCATATTTGTACGGCCGCACGTTTTTAAGCGTTACAGACCACCACGCCCTCTGCTGGCTGTCTTGCCTCCGGGTCGCCACAGGAAGGATTGGTCGCTGGGCTTTGCCGCTCCAGGAATTTTCATTTGTTTTCAACTATAAGTCTGGACGTCCGCACAAGGACGCTGACTGCCTCTAGCGTCACCCCTTGGATTCTCCCGATCCTGATGCGCATGATCCGGTGACCTGCGTGATGGCTTTGACTGACATGGCGGACATACGTGCTGAACAATAACGCGACGCATCGTTACAGTCCATCATCGCCGGAGGGCAATCTGGCAGCGCCGATGGCACGTGCCGCATGTTCATGCTGCATGACGGCATCCTCGACCGCCGCAATCTCAACCGTGATGGCCCGGAGTTGCTCCGTGTCTTTCCTCGTCATCTGCTGTCCTTCGTTCTCGAACAATTTCACGATACCCCGACGGCTCGACACCTTCGAAGTTTTGCGTACATAGGACCACGTACGAACCTTTGTTCTTTTCTTGAAGACAATGACTCAGATGTTGTCATTTTGACAGAAACCTGGCTACACCCCGGCACGCATGATAGGGAAATTTTTACAGACTACAACTTCAACGTCTATCGGCAAGATCGTGTGGCACGATGGGGTGGCGGTGTGCTGATAGGCATTAAGAAATCTCTTACTTCGTTTTCTGTCTCTACAAACTCATCGCCTGACATAGTCTGAGCAGCATGCTTGACCCCAACAAAGAAAACTTTGATGCTTGCTACCGCACACCGGTGACCGATCAAAATTTTTCAGACAACCTTCGCCACAGTATTCAAAAAGCTACGCACAGCTTAGTTTCAGATTACGTATACCTTCTGGATGATTCTAACTTTCCGCAAATAGACTGCGCCTTTGCTTGTCTTCATCATGCCGCCACTCGACAGATTTTCCCAACCTTACTTCAGATTTCAATTTGCTCCAGGTTGTAAGCGAGCCCACTCTAGAATCAAATATACTTGTTATTGCATTAACCAGTACCCCTAAAACCGTAGAAACAATATCTTACCTAGATGGCTTCCGTGATCACAAATTGCTTCAGATAACACTTCACGTCCCACTAGCCCATACAGGATCAGTCAGCAGAACAATTCGTGACTTCAGCAGGGCTAACTACGCTGATATGAATTCTGATCTGGAGCAGTTTTTTTAATGACACACTCTTACCTAACTTTACTGATCGCACTACCGAAGAAAACTGGGCACTGTACAGGAACCAAATGTCAGCTATGATTCATCTCTACTTTCTATTAAGAACAATTACTAACGACGCTAATTACCAACTACTAACGACATCAGGGGATTTTCATCATACACTCGTCGTCATCCCATTGTCCCCATGCCGTTAACAGGCCATCGTCGTCATACAGTCGTCTTAAAGCATTCGTTATCATACCTTCGTTCGAATTCCGTGGCAGACGCTCCATCGTAACCATAGTAACTTCGACATCCAACTCCCGCCATGCTGTTATCGTCATACCATTGTCTTCCCGCCATCGTCGTCATGCAGTCGTTTCACCATCATCATCACTTCAGTAACTTCCTCCAAGCGTCGTCATGCCGCCATTATCATACGGCATTCGCCATTCCATCGAAGTCAATACCCTTTCATCATTCTATCGTAATCAGGTTGTCATCTTTCAGCCATGATTACGTCACTATTGTCTTGCCATCATTGTCACCGCATCGCCACCACAAAGAGGCTAGCTACCATGCATCATTTGTCATGTCGTCGTTGTGTGCCATCTTGGTGGTGCAACTGTCGTTCCTACTTCTTGAGCCAGTTGTCGTCACACCATCGTCATCACGCTGTCCTTGTATCATTGTCATCAGTGCAGTAACCCCATCCTATTATCGTCAATCTGTCATCGTAAACCACCTTAATCATTCCGTCAATGTCAGGGTTTATCGTTTATTGTATTGTAATCATACTATCGTAATTCAGTTGTTATTATGCCTCCCTTTTCACGCATTCAACGTCAGGCGGTCGCTGCCTATCATGCATATGTTCTCAGACTTTTGTCGTAATGTTATCGTCGTTGTGCTATCACCGTAACTCCAGCTTCGTAATCCGACTCTGGTCATGTCGTCGCTGCCTCGGTATCGTCGGCTTACAGATTTGGCAATACACTCATCGTCATGCCGTTGTCCTCATACACTTATCATACCATTCTGCTCATGTCATCGCCATGCCATTGTGGGTGAAGAAAAACCAGAGCGACTCTCATGTCTGGTGTCCACAAATAGCATTTTTAGCAGAGCCCGCTCAATCTGGCAAAGTCTGATTCCGCCAATTGCACTACTCGCACACTGGTCGCGCTGAGCACGTCCTCGTCGTCTTTTGTGTCTGGACCATTGTGGCACATAGAAGTGTGCTACAGAGCCCACTTCTAGCGAAGAAGCCGTGAGCTGGACGAATCGCGAAGCGCGGATGGCGATGGTGCAAAACGCAGGCGGCGAGTAGCATTGGTCTGGTCGGAAAGGATTGTGACAGAAGAAGAGGCTAAATTGTCAGAATCGAAGTACGCAAGCTTGAAACGGTCGAGGGAGACAGTATCTTCCTGGCCCTTGATGAGCAATAAAAATGTTTAGGTGCACGCTTGAGTGCTTCGAACGGGCCATCAAACAGGAGCCGTAAGGGACGCCGCACAAAGATGGACGTGCAGTTCTCAAGACCAGGGTTGACGTATACAAGCCGGGAAGAACGTCGCTGTTAGGGAGGAACGCCAGCACGCATAGCGCTGCGTATACGGTAGGCATAGCCGGAAACGTCAGCAGGTCCGGTAGGCGAATCGTCGAAGATATAGCGAGGGACTCCTAGAGTGGCACCAAGCGTAAGCTCGGCGACACTGGTGAAAGAGTCACTGTGAAGAGAGGCGCGGAAGCGGAGCATAACGACAAGGAGGCGCTCGATCCATGATGAAGGAGAAGTCCAAACCATCAGTGAAGTCTTCGGGTGGTGGTGAAAACATTGCATGATCCCATTGGATAACGGGTGGTAAGAGGTAGTCTTGATATGATTGACGCCATGTAGCCGACGTAGATTGGTGAACAATGTTGAGTCGAATTGGCGACCATGGTCAGTCGTAATGGTGGAAGGGACACCGTAGGGGCTAATCCAGAGTGTTTTGACTGTTCTAACTATCGACTCCGCCAATATGTCCAGGAGGGGCACCGCTTCAGGCCATCTGGTAAACCTGTTATTGCATGTTAACAGGTAGCGATGGTTCCCGCAGAGAGGAATGGGGCGAACAATATCGACTTGCAGACGGCTGAAGAGGGCGTTCGGAGATGTGAATGTTCCAAGAGGAGTCACAATGTGGCGATGCACTTTAGACTGTTGGCTGTTCAGGCACGTTCGTGACCAGCGACGAAAGGCTACGTTAATACTGCGCCGCATATAAGAAGTGACGAGTTGCGCAAATATTTATTTATTTATTTATTTATTTCCCAACAACCCTAAAGGCCCTCTAGGGAGGGTATTACATAGGGTAAATGTTACATGGGAGAGGTGAACAGTGCGTAATGTAAATACAATGGAAAAACAAAACTGGGAAAAGATTAATTGCAGTGCATCAACGTACAAACACAAAAAAATAATGATAGTTATCAGTACAGGAACTCTAAATGGTTTGTAGAAAATGTGACACTGTCGTGGAAGCTTGATTAACGGCGCATTAACAAACAAAAAAATAAAAAATAAATATGTTTACAAATCAGAGAGTCAGACGTGATATATTAGGTATTCATGGTACTGCGTAGAGCGTCTGTAAATTTTAAGGCATTTGTTTCGGTGACAATGTGCGATGGCAGATTATTCCATTCTTTCGAGGTGCGAGGTATGAATGACTGACCAAATGCGAGGGAATGACACATTATGCATTTAACTTTGCAAGAATGATCCCGACGCGGAAAAATGACTGAGGGTTTACGCATGAACTCGTTATGAAGGGATACGTGATAGTAGAGCTTATGGAATAGTGTTAAACGAGATATATTACGGCGAAGTGACAAGGCTTCAAGTTCGGCGCGATTTTTTAATGCTGTTATACTTGTTTGTCGTGAATAATCTGAAAAGATGAAGCGTACAGCACGGTTCTGCAGGGCTTCTAAGTCAGTTATTAGGTATGCTTGATGGGGATCCCATATGGCTGACGCGTACTCTATTTTAGGGCGTATTAGTGTTGTGTATGCCAATTTGCGTAAGTGTACGGGAGCTTGTTTGAGGTTATGTTTAAGGAAACCAAGCGAACGGTTTGCAGAAGCGAGGATATGGTTAATGTGGTTATTCCACGTCAAGTTAGGGGTTAAGTGTACGCCAAGATATTTGTAGCTGGAAACTTGTTCAACAAGGCTGTTGTTTAAGATGTAAGATGTTGATGTTCGGGGCGCCTGATTAGTAAAAGACATGAATTTAGTTTTAGTAAGATTTAGAGGCATTAGCCAAGTTGAACACCATACGTTTATTGCGTTTAGGTCAGATTGAAGAATGTCGTGATCATAGTTAGAGGGAATATTACGATATATGACGCAATCATCAGCAAATAGTCTGATATTGGATATCAGACTATTTAATACAATATAAATAAACAATATAAATATATGAGTTGCGCAAATGCCAGTACGAGTCAAAGAATGCAGGGCATGAAAGACGGCTCAGTGGTGTGGTCAGGCACGTAAGGACGAAAAGTCCGGATGACATGTCCCAAGCAAGGGGCACGTCGCAGTGAGGAAGCAAGATATCTTCAAACACCAGAAAAGTACCGTTCCTGTGAAGCAGCTGGAGCTCAGCGTCGACACTGTGGATGGAAGCCATGTCCGTGAAGTCGATGGCCGGTCGGCCGTAGTCCGTCGCATTGATAGCGGCGCGAGAAAGTGCGTCGGCAACGGCGTTGAATTTTCCGCTGACGTGATGAATCTTGCTAGTGTATTCAAAAATGTAGGGGAGCTATCTGATTACGTGGGATGCATAGGAGGTGCAGCTGAACGCTAGAGCTGAAGTCAGTGGTTTATGGTTGGTAAAGACGTGAAAGGAGGGTCCCTCGAGAAATTTTTGAAAGGGTTTCACAGCCAAATAGATGGCGAGCAGCTCTCGTCCGAACGTACTGTAGTAGCGCTGAGGGTGTGCAATCTTCTTGGAAAAGAAGACGATGGGCTGCCAAGCACCAACAACGAACTGCTGCAAGACTGCTCCTAGAGAGGTGTCTGATGCATCAACCTTGAGAGATGATGGGGCATCACATGTGGTGCGGACCAGGAGCATCGCGCTGGCAATGCCTGTAAGCGCGCGGTCAGCGGTGTCGTTCCAAGCCACGGGACTTTTCGGTGTATTGAGGCCCGAAGAAGATCGTACAGAGGCTGCACTATATCGGCGCAGATAGGCATGAAGCGGCGGTAATAGTTGATGAGGCCAAGAAAATTGCTCAGTTGCCTGGTGCTGGATTGCTGAGGAAACTGACGGATGGCTGTGACTTGGCTCAGGAGTGGACGAATGCCATGTGCGTTGACGCGAGGGCCGAGGAGGTCCAACTCCGTAACGCGAAACTCGCTCTTCGGACCGTTGACGACAACACCAAACTTGCTGAGCCTTACGAGAACTTGACGTAAATGGAGCTAATGGTCTTCGGCGGTGGTGCTGCAGACGAAGATGTCATCAAGATTGACAAAGCAGCACGTCAAGCGACGTAATACGTGGTCCACGAAACGCTGAAAGGTATGGGCTGCATTACGAAAATCGAAAGGCACGTGCAGATATTCAAACAGATCGAAGGGCGTTATATCGGTGGTCTTCTGAATATATGAGTACTCTACAGGAATCTGGTGGTAGGATTTCACTAGGTCAACCTTGCTGTGCCAAATAAAGCCGCCTCCGATGATGGGCTGGCGCACGGCCGCGATGAAAAAATCCATCGGAAGGTACATCTGAGTCGATGTCAAGAGTCGCCGACCTCTAGCCGTAGGTCTGGATAATCGTTTCGTTGACTGCGGTGAAAGTAGGTGAGCCGGAAGGATCGCCGCGCTCAGGCAACATAGGAGGAAGGACGCAAATAGGACGAGATAGCGAACATTAATAGCGAAGGGCGAGACAGCGAACATTGATGACACTCTCGCTGACGTGGAAATGGTGACTGGATCTGAGGTCGGGAACACCAGTCGCCGTGAGTATTCGGCCCAGCCGTCTCCCGCGTAGGAGCAGGGCTGGCGGCATTGATATGCGCGAGAGCCATAGCGACAATGGCACCAGCAAAGCGTGAGGAGAACGGTGTCCAGAGTGGTCGGGGCTGGGGCGGCGAGGTCGCGACGAAGATCGCGGCCGGCGTGCTCGAATGGCAGTGACCCCGGCTGCCAGTCGCGCTACTTGCCGCGTAAGCTGCTCGTTAGCTTCAAGGAGACGCGCATAGCTGTCACCAGCGGCTGCACGGTGGGGCGGGGGGTCAGGGGGCGATGAACTGTAGCCACAGAGGCCGACTGCTGCCAACCGACATCCATAAGTTTGTCGGTCAACTTAGCCAGAGATTCCTGCATAGAGGATGAAGACGCGGTCAGGAACTTGCACACCTATGGTGGAAGGCGCTGCAGGAAAAGTACCCTGAGAAGTGCGCTGTCAGTTGAAGGAGCGAGGCCTCCATCGAAGGCTTGTATGCGATGCAATAAGTTGGTAGGTTTTCGGTCGCCGGGCTTCTCCAGTGAAATCAGTTGCTATAACTGCAGCCACTACGTTTCAGTGGTGCGCTGGATTAGCGTCGCCTTGAGGTGGTCATAGGGTCGGTCGAGCTGCGGGGAGCGTAGAACATCGCGAATAATCGCAGCAGAAGGTGGAAGCGCTCCAACGACGTGGTCGAACATGGTCAACTGTGAACAAAGATCGTGGTGACGGAACGAGGATTCAATAATAAGGGACCAAAGTTCCGAGTCCAATAACCAGAACTACAGGAGCTCGAGAGCGGAGACCGTGGGATCTTCGGGTAGTGGCGCTGATGGCAGTATTGATCAGGAGAATCGGAAGTCTTGACTGACTGCATAGATGGTGGACTGCGAAGACAGCACGGCTAGAGCTCCTTGCGGTGGTAGGCCCATCGAAGCGGCTGAGACACCCGGAGCTCAGCGCGATGACCCGAAGTCCGGAATCACCAATTTGGGAGTGAAGGAAAACCAGACAGACGCTGGTGCCTGGCGTCCACAAATTATGTTTTTGGCCAAGCCCTCTCAATCAGGCAAAACCTGATTCCGTCGATTCCACTGATCGCGCACCGTCGGCGTGCTAGGCGTGTCCTCATCGTCTTTTGTGTCCCGACCATTTTGGCAGGTAGTAGTGCGCTACACCGTTGTCGTGTCAGCAGCGTCGCGTACAGTCATCGTAAACCATTCGCTATTTTACCTTAACTTGGTGGCCGTAGCGGTCATACCATAAATGTCGTTGAAACTTTGACATCCGTCTGTCCTCATGCCGCCATCGTCAAGCCATCCTCTTTTCATTCTCGTCATGCCCTCGTCGCAATCACTTTCTTCGATCCATCGACTTCATTACTTGTTCTTCATTCTATCGTAATCATGCTGTCACCACTGAATCATGATTATAGCGGCGTTGCCATGCCATTGTCACAATTGCGCTGCCGTTGGAAGGACACTCTCATGCATCCGTTGTCATACTGTCGTCATGCCGTCTCTGTTGCGATGTCGTGGTCTCAGCTTCTTTATCCGGTTGTCATCATACCTTCATTCTCCCCCCATCGTCTTCATACAGTCGTCGTCATCTCATTGACCTCATATCATGATCATGACTTCATTGTCCTTATGTCATTGTAGTAATTTGTAGTAAATGTGGTTTCTTGCTGCCTTGCTGGAATGCTATTCGTTCTACCGTCGATATTGTGAAATGAGTTTGGCCATAATTAATGCGAATAGCCTTCTTTGCTTACTCCAGCCCTGTCGATCCTATTTTCTTGTGTTGTGAGTGTCAACGACACACTAGCAAAACTATGAATGACGAAACCATTTTTTTGATGGGTGAAGTTTTGCCTTGAAAAGCAAGCGAGATTCAAGCACAATGATTGCGGCAAACACAGATGGTGATGGCCGAAATGGTGATCTGTGGATAAAGAGCATCCGATTTTGAAGATGACTTGTCGAAAGTTCCAGCTTGATTGCTGGTGGCCGCGTGCCTCAAGAAAGCGTCACACAATTCATATCGCGCCTAAAATCTGATTACACACGGTTCGGAGAGAACATATGCAACAGATTGAATGAACGAGAACATTCGACTATGTTCCGAATAATGCCGGCCCGCTTCGCCTTGAACGATAACATTGGGTTATTAGCGGGACAAATGCAGCCCCCGGAAAAAGCAAAAATAAGTACACATGGCAAGGCCCCCCTACAAACATGAGAGCAAAAACTGAAGCGCACTTAGTAATGAAGAAAATTACAAGCAAGGCCCCCGTGTTCGTTAGCACTGGTACAAAGGTGCAAAAAATGGACTACTTCAAGTCGCGAGCGATGACGCTGTGATTACGTAATGGCGTCTGGTGGGACCTCATGGTCCAGTGCGAAGATAGGTCGGATGATCTTTTAGGGTTCAGAATAGCCCCCCCCCCCCCCCCCGTCGCAAAACTTCGGTGTCAAGGTGTGGCCAGTAACAGTTATGAATACCCGCGAGCCTACGGGAGACACCATGGCATCCTGCCATTGCGTCATCACGAAGGGCGTGTCCGACCGAAGGTCGTGTGCGACGAGAAGAGAGTTGGCACGGACTGGCGAGAAGCAACTCTTTACGACGATGTTGTTTTCGAAAGAAAAGGAGAAGAATCAGCGCTTCAGTACCCTAGGGACAAAGTCGGTCTTCCCTTCTAAGAACTCAACAAGGTCTCTCGTCTCATCTCCAGGTCAGTTCACTTCTGTTCGGTGAAGTAGTAGGGATTTATTGTCCCTAGGATAGAGTGGTCATCCTGGTCGTTTTCCGATGGCGAGTCACTAGGATAGCGGCAGAGGGAGATGGCATCAGAGTGCTTTTGTCCGGACTTCTATATCACCGTGATGCCGAATGCTCGCCACCTGAGGCTCCACTTACCTAGGTGTCCTGAAGGGTTCTTTAAATTTGCTAGTCAACATAGTACAGGATGGCCGCTTACAGCATTGAACGGCTTGCCATATAGGGAAGGGCGAAATTTCGTCGCTGCCGAAATGATGGCCAGGCATTCGTTTTCCGCCATTGAATAATTTGCTTCCGTATTGAACAGTGACCGTGTAGCACAGAACCCTTTCAAGTTCGTGTTTTCTGTGTGCTAGGAGAGCACCAAGGCCTACGCTGCTTGCGTTGGTGTCTATTTTGCTACGGGCGTCTTCGTCGAAGTGAGTGAGTGCTGGTGGTTACTGAAGCCGTCGTTTTAGTTTTTCAAATGCCTTGACTTGGAGTGTTTTCTAATCAAACTCGTCATCGGATCCCATGAGAAAAGTCACAGGGGTGGGGACGCGAGAGAAGTTCTTGACAAAGCACCGATTGCAGGCGCACAGACCCAGAAACTTGCACACCGCCTTTTTGTCGACGGGCTATGGAAAGTTTGCGCTTAGAGCTGCTTTCTACGAATCAAGAAGGACTCCGCACTTGCTGATGACGCGGGCCATTAACAGATGGTTTTCGTAAGCAAAGCTTCATTTCGTTTGATTCAGGTCAACCCAGAGAACTTGATAACCTGTACTACTGTCGCAAGGCGCTTACAGTGATTGTAAAAGTTTGAGGCAAAAACGAAGACGTCATCAAGGTAGACTAAAGAGATCTACCATTTTAATCGATACAATAACCAGCCCATTCACGCTGGAAAGAAGTGGGTGTCGAGCAAAGGCCTAAATCATGATCTGAAATTCATAATGTACGTCTGGCGTGATAAAAGCGGTCTTCTCTCTGTCGCTCTCGTCAAATTCGATTTGTCAGCACCCCGTCTTGAGATTAATAGATTAAAAATACTTTCCGTAGCAGAGTTGGCCCATTGCGCCCTCTTTCTCTTGCAATGGCTATACGTAATTGTGAATTGTTTTATTTACGCCATGACAATCGTCCAAGCATTGGAGAGTCCCATCCTTCTTCTTCTTCACTAAGACCACAGGAGATGTTCATAGGCTATCCGACGACTCTCTGATTTAGTCGCGCAACATTTCGCCGACTCGTTGTTTATGGTTTCTCGCTATCTTGTAGAAACTCGGTACGAACTTTCACGATGTGGTCGAGTGAATTCTTCGGTTATTTTGCGATGCTTAGCAAATGGTGTCTGTTGTGTCCCTGATGAAGACAAAAACAGTCCTTGTATTGCTGGAGGAAACCCTTGAGCTGGCCTTGCTTATGGTTGCAAATACACGGACTAACACCAAAAGTTGTTGAAGAACACGCACTGCTGTTTTAGCTTCGGCGGAATCTGAGAGGACAAGTGCATGGCTGACGGCTATAACTTCTTCCATATATACGATATTCATACCCTTGTTCAAGAGTTTGTATTTCTCGCTGAAGTTTGAAACGATGGCGCTATAACCTTAAGTTATTTTAAACTTTTCTATTCCAGTTCTGCAATCAGGCCTCCACGGTTGACAAAAGATTTTCGAGACACCTACAACCACAGCGCCTGCCCGTCACGTGACGTCAGGGAAACCGTGAGGACCCCATCTAATATATGTGCGAAATGATTATGTATGATTAGAGTAAACGAAAGAAAAATAATAATCTCTGATTCAACGCCTTTTTTCTCTACTAGAGAAAAAAGGAATCGTCTGACCAATCAGTATTGGTGAAACGTTTGTGGGCTGCGCTCAATAAAAATGCACATTATTATGCTGAACAAATTGATTGTTATTCTGAATAGCCATAGATTGTCTCGTTCCGAAAGGAATAGAAGACAATCGCTCTGACGCTGGCTGCTCGAGCTGCCGAGGAACATGGATTTATTTGCGTAAAATGAAAAAAAAATTCGTGTGGCAGTAAAACGTTATCATGACCTTTCGGCATGTATGCGACAAGTCCATTTATGTTGAAAATCTGTTTTAGCGGCCTTTTTAACTTTCCGCTGAACTCCGCCGCGATGCTCCGGCAGGCACCGCAAGCTAAGTAAATGGGAGTGGGCTAGTCGTAGACGCCGGCACCGTGCTCCTCGTCCGGTTTTCTACTTTCACTGTGCTGGCTCGGCCTCGTCGAAACTCTCTCCCCTTGAGCGTGCTCCTCGCCTCTTGTCAGCCGATTGGATTACAGAAAGTGCTCAATGTAGGCAATGCAATTCGCTTTGAAAGCAAAATAAAAGTGACATGCTATAAACGAAAATAGCATTTGATTCGGCTGTACAAGCAATGCTGCGGGTTACCGCCCGGTGCTTGCATTGGTGGTTAAGGAAATTTAACGTCAGGAGATCGGAATAAATAAAAAATGGAATAGCTCTAAGTTATAGGGCCCCTAACTTTTGCTGTTACTCGATGTAACTGGGCGATACCCCTCGCAACCCAAATTTCACGATCGAGAAGAAGCTATTGTATTTTCTTGACAATGGCTTCCGTCTCTCCGGCTGCTTCTTCCGTGACGCAAATGCTGATGCTGCCGCGAGGCCGGGTACTGATTTGATCTTCATGTGCGTTTAGGGCACAATGACTGAGAGTACTCTCCGGTGGTATTGCTTGGTCTGTGGGCAGAGTTACCGACTTGCACTGTAACTCAATGACGGCGCCATGTTAGCTCAGGAAGTCTATGCCAAGAATTGCGTCTCACGAGCACTGTTGGAAGACAACGAACGTCGCATGGCAGCTGCGATCGTGAGCTATAATTCTTGCCATGCATATTCCAGTCCGTGCTATCAAGTATCCTCCAGCTGTCCGAACTCGAAGGCCGTCCGAAGCACTCTTGACCTACGTCTACTTGGCGGCCAAGGGTCCACTGACAACAGAGTAGATGGCTCCTTTGTCGACTAGAGCAGTGACGTTTCCGCCATCAATCGCAGCATCAAGGCCAGTAGTTCCTGGCCTTGCGTTACAGTTAGCTCTTGGCATCGGATCGCGGCTGCGTCGCATTGACCTCTTGCTGGAACACGCCGTCGTAAGGTATTCTTTTATGGTTTTATTCTTGGCTTCCAGGCTTCGTCGGAATGGCGGCATTTCGTTGATACGTCGTCGAGAGTGATCTGAAAGCGTCGTCCACGGCGGAGGACTTTCGGCATTTTGACGTACAGCAACCGCAACTCCATCGGTGGCTGGTTTCAGTTTTGGGGGTAGGGGCTAAGAGACCGTCCACGGCTGCGGCGACACAATGGTGACAGCAACGTTGAAGGCTCCAAGAATGGCGGTGAGGTATTCGGCAATGTCACGAGGCAGTTCACCTTCCTATAGGCGGCGCACGTTGATGGTAAAACCTCGTAGTCCCAAGTCATGGTATGGGTATCGCCGGTATACATGACTGGCGTCTCTGCAGTGACTGCAGAGCGAGCAGTTCTCTGGAGCGTGCCGTACGTATGTTTTCCTTGGATAGCTACGTTGGATAGCTAGTTATAGGGTGCGTTGGGTGCCTCCAGGCAAGCAGTAGGCTGAAGCGGCGGACGTCGGAACTGCGGCATTACTGGAACCTGCCAGGGCGCGGAGGGGGGAATTGACGGCGATCTACCTCGACGTAGGTCATCGCTTCTGGCTGTAGCCGCAGTAATTCAGGGACATCAAGTTGCTGCTGGATCCTCTTTTGGACGCTGCCAGCAGTGGAGGGTACTTTAGGCTGTGCCGAGACGTACATGCTTCGCAGTTCTTCGTGTTCAACGGCTCTTATGGTCTCTCAGAGCTCGTAAGAGCCTGGTGCTTGGATTTCGCTCTTCGTCGAAAGTATTGGCAGTTGTATTGCCGAGTGCGCATTTCAATAATATTTCTGACAACTCCGGCTTCCGTAAAAATTCTTCGATCGTCTTTGGGGGACTGCAAACCAATCCGCCGAAAATCTATTGCTCCACACCCCGCATGAGGAAGCCAACTTTCTAGTCTTCAGATATGTCCGGGTCGGCGTGGCAGAGCAGGCGGGTCATCTCTTTCGTGTAGATCGCAGTGTTCTTGGTTGGGAGTCACGGCATTCCAGTATGGCTTCAGCGCTCTCTTTGCGTACGACACCAACGAAGGTATTCAAGAAGGTGCTGTGGGGGGGGGGGGAGAAAGTCCCCCATTTTGATGATTGTCTCAAGATTCTCGAACTACGTCCTGGAGGCATCTTTGACGGATAAGTATACATGCCAAAGGTTGTCGTTGGAGTTGTAGTTGTTCAATACAGTGACCCTTCCGTATATTTTCAGCCCGTTTTCCGGGTCTTCAAACGACAATCCATCGACGGTCGGCGGTCCCCTGCCTGCCGCAGCACGATGGGGGACGCTGGGGCTACCATTAGGGCTGTTGATTTGGGCACAATCTTCCTCTTCGTCTCTGGTAAAATCCGTACTCCGGGGCAGGTTCTGTGGCTTGCAGCTTTCTCGATGGTTCGGGACGACGCTGTTATTGTTACCGGTGTGTGGGCCTGACCGCAGTGTGCGGAATATGAACGAAAAAGTCATAAACCAGATGTCACGTTGTAGAGGCGGTAAAGCACACAGTAGCAAAATTGGAAATGAGAAAACCCTTTGCTGGGCAAACTTCCACCCCTAAATCAAGTGACGTTCAAAGCATGTTGATAGCGGCCAAATAAAGTCGCCGATTGTCAATAATCTATTTGGCGGGTAAGCGCGTTGGATTTTATACATGACCCGTCGAAAATTGCCAATAGCTGATGCCCGCATGCCGTCAAGAAGCAATACACAATTCATGCTCAAGGAACAATGGTGCAAACCTCTAAATCAACATTTGTCGTCCATACAACCTGTTTGCACAAAGTTCAGTGACAACAAAAAAAGCAGAATCCACAATAAAATACGGGTCAGTTCCAAATAATGTGGGCGCGCCTTGCGCTGAGCGATAACATTGGGCTGTTAGCGGGTGAAGTGATGTCACCGGAAAAATCACAAATAAGCACACGTGTCAACATCTGTCTATCTATCTATCTATCTATCTATCTATCTATCTATCTATCTATCTATCTATCTATCTATCTATCTATCTATCTATCTATCTATCTATCTATCTATCTATCTATCTATCTATCTATCTATCTATCTATCTATCTATCTATCTATCTATCTATCTATCTATCTATCTATCTATCTATCTATCTATCTATCCATCCATCCTCTTACGCCGACCCAGTGGCCCTAGTAACCTGCCTGCTTGAGTCACTATGTGCTCCTGGTCGCCATGCCGTCGTAGTCAGCGCATTGTCTTCATTCTATCTTCGTGATATCTGATCCTCATCATGCCGTCATGATTACACCGTCTAGCCCGACCCGGTCTTGCAAGTTGTTTAATAGCAAGGGCCACAAGGTATGGGCTCATGGTCGCTGCATCGCCATCGTTGCAGCTTTGTCATCTGACACTCGTCCTTCCGTCGTCACGCCCTCATCGTTGTCGTTCTTCGATGCCCTCACGCCCTCATCGTTGTCATGTGAACGGCGCTATCGTTGTCATTCCTTCAAATCCCACGTGTCCTAGCTGCATAATAACCTGAACCATTTGGTATGTGTTCTGGGTCGTGGTGCCGTCGTGACCATTACATCGTCGTCATCCCAGATTTGTCATCTGACTCTCTTGATGCCATCGTCATCACATCATGTTCGCCACAGAGTGGTCGTCGGGCCCTGGTCATCACGCTGTGATATTATCGTTGTCAACACATCAGTACCGTCATCGAATTGCCACTACGTCGTCTTCATACCGCCTTAGGCGTTCCACCTACGTCAATCTTACTTTGTCATTTTATAGTAAACATACTCTCGTCATACAAACCTGATTAGGCCACCCTTGTCATGTCGTCATCGTCAGACAGTGGCTGTCGTGCCTCTATTGTCAGGCCATCTTTGTAATGCCGTCACGGTCCTGCCCTTATTGTCACTGCAGCTTCGGCATCCAAATCTCGTCATGCGGTCGTCACGCCATTGTTGTTATATAGGTTTCATGATATAGTCACGGCTACGCTATTGTCCCCATATGCTTGTCGTCATCCCTTCGTCCTAATTCCGTTGTCATGCTATCGTTATAACTCTATCATCATTATGTTGCGTTGTCATACTGTCATCGGGATCTTGTCCTTGTCATTCCTTCGTCATCACTGTAACTTCGACATCCGACTTTCATAATACGTCGTCATATCGTGGTCGTCACGATCATTGTAGGCATGCCATCGCCGCCACACTGTCCTTTGACTATCTTCATCATTTCAGTAACCTCATCGCATCGTCGTCATGCTGTCGTCAAGTCGTGAAGCCGCCCTCTTCGATCCATCGAGTTCATTACTTGTTCATCATTCTATCCTAATCATGTTGTCGTAGTTCAATCCTAAAGTTGCCGCCGTTTTCATGCCATCATCATCATTGCGTCGTCACATAGACGATATCATGTAAGATGTGTCATGCCGTCATGTTCATACCTTCTTTGCTGGGCCGTCGTTGTCATCCCCCCCCCGTTTCACTCATCCGGTTTTGTCATACTGTCATAGTCATCTCATCATCGTCACTCCAGCTTCGCTATCCAATTCTCCGTATGCCATCGTTGGCACACCAGTTTCGTGATAGTCATCGTCACGCCATTTTAGTCATTCTTTTCTCGTCATCTCATTGCCCTCATGCCGTTGTCATGCCATTGTCGCCTTCGATTCGTGATACCGTTGTCTTAATGCCTTCGCGGGCCGTAGTTTTCACTGTAACTTCGACATTAAAATTTCTTAATGCCGTCGTCATCATCATATCATGTATGATGTGTCATGCGGTCAGGTTCATACCTTCTTTGTTGTGCCGTCGTTGTCATCCCCCCCCCGTTTCACTCATCCGGTTTTGTCATACCGTCATAGTCATCTCATCATCGTCACTCCAGCTTCGCTATCCAATTCTTCTTATGCCATCGTCGGCACACCGGTTTCATGATAATCATCGTCACGCCATTGTGGTCATTTATTTGTCGTCATCTCATTGTCCTCATGCCATTGTCATGCCATTGTCGTCTTCGATTCTTGATACCGTTGTCGTAATGCCTTCGCGGGCCATGATTTTCACTGTAACTTCGAATTAGAATTTCTTAATGCCGTCGTCATCGTACCGTCGTCGTCATGAGCATTGTCTTATGCCATCGTCGTACTGCTGTCGTTTCATTATCGTCATCACTTCAACATCGCCACTCCATTGTCGTCATGCCGTCGTTGTCTTAGAACTTTGTCAATCTATCGATGTTATTCCCAGTTGGTCATTCTATGGTAACCATGCGGTCATCATTTAATTGTTATTATACCACTGATGTCAAGCCATTGTCGTCATTGCGTCGTCATCACCTATACGCAGTGATGAACACTTTTACACAACATCTTCGTCATGCCGTCTTGGTTATGTCAGCACTGTCATTCCCGCTCCTTCGCACGGTTGTCAAACCGCTGTCTTCACTCCATCGCCATACAGCCGTCGTCATCTCATTGCGCTCATGTCGTCATGACTCTCTCGCTTTAATTTAGGAATCTACATCTTTTTGTCATCATGCATTCGTCGTTATACGCCTTGGTCGGTTAATGAATATCATTCTGTTATTTCATCCTCACTACGTAGGCGTTATAGAGTCGTGGTCATGCCTCCATGCTGATGGGCGACTTTAGCAAGCGGATGTCATAGCGATGAGGGACGATATCGGAATATGTAGAATATGGCCGAAGGAACGATGTTCTAGAAATTACCATTACGCGTGTTAAATCAATGTGACCTCCAGAATATGGTCTCTCCCTAAATCGTTCACTTGCTATTCCCATTTTCCATTGATGGTCATTTTGAGGTGAGTTCTATAGTGTGAATATTTTAGGAAAGGTAGATACGCTTCCTTTGACGAAATAAGATGCCTTCAACATTTTAAAGATTTTTTCATTCATATTGACACGTGTACTTGTCTTTATCGGGCGACACCTTTTGCCGCCTAACAAATGTTATCGCACAGCGCGGGACGCGCCTGCATGTATCCGAAGTTTCTGGAATGATATCGATGCTTCTATCCGCTTTCTGTTGTCGTCGAACCTTGTGTTATCTGATTTCATCGTTTGACACGAATGGTGTAGAACTTTGTAGAAGGCATGCGGGTCCCAACGTTTAGTCTGGAACATTCGATGACTGCTGTATAAAAGCCGACGCGCTTGACCCGCTGATCATATTTTCGACGATCGCCGAGCGTGTTCGCCGCTATCGTTGTGCTATAAGTGTAGCCTGTTTTGTGGGCACAGGTTCGCCCAATAAAAGCTAGTTTTGTCGTTCACAGTATTGCTACTGTATTATTCAACGTCACTACCACGTGACATCCGGTGGAGGTGCTTTACGTTCATGTACCGGACGCCCCCGACAAGCCGTAATTCAAGCCCGGACCGCAAAGACAACACCAGCGCCGTCCCGGAACATCGAGCAAGCCGCCGTCTTCAACAGCTGCCCCCGGAGCACGGACTTTTGCCTGAGACCAAAAAGATTATGTCCAAGGCAACTCCAATGGCAGCCCCAGCGTCCCTCATCGTGCTGCAGCAGCCCAGGGAACCACCGACGTTCCGCGGTTCCACATTTGAGGACCCGGAAAGCTGGCTGGAAACGTATGAGAGGGTCGCTACGTTTAACAGCTGGGCAAACGAGGACAAGCTGCGACATGTTTATTTCGCATTGGAGGACGCCGCCAGGACGTGGTTTGAGAATCGAGAAGCCACCTTGACGACGTGGGACCTGTTCCGAAGCTGCTTTCTGCAAACCTTTACAAGCGTCGTGCGAAAAGAGCGAGCCCAAGCTCTGCTGGAGACCAGAGCGCAGCTGCCGAATGAGACGATCGCGATCTTCACTGAGGAAATGAACCTCTGTTCCGCCACGCTGACCCGGAAATGTCCGAGGAGAAGAAAGTCCGCCTGCTGATGCGTGGTGTAAAGGAGGAACTTTTCAGCGCAATGATACGAAGCCCACCGACGACCGTAGAAGAGTTCCTTCGCGAGGCCACCAGCATTGAGAAGACACTCGAAATGCGGAACCGGCAATTCAACCGCCGCACAACCTCGACAAACTACGCCGGAGTTCATTCACTGGCCACCGATGACCTGCGCGAGACCATCAGGGCAGTCGTACGAGAGGAGCTTCAAAGGATCTTCCGTTCATCGCAACCTCAAGTGGCCACAGTCGCCGAAATTGTCAAAGAAGAAGTTCAGCGATCGCTCGGAGTTCCCGAGTTACAACCACAATCATCGCAGCCCCAGCCAGAAGCGATGACCTACGCCGCCGTCGCCCGCCATCAAGGTACCCCTCCACGAACGCGCCAGGGCCCTGCAACGCCGCAATTCCGTCGACCACCGCCGCCGCCGCCGCCAGCACGTCCACCCGTCGCCCAGCGCAGCTACCCGAGAAAGAAAGACATTTGGCGAGCTCCCGACCACCGCCCGCTCTGCTATCACTGCGGAGAAGCCGGCCATGTGTATCGCCGATGCCCATACCGCGACTTGGGACTGAGAGGGTTCGCCGTCAACGCACCGCGTCCACAGTTCGGAGAGCGCCCACGTAACATCGCCGACTACCTCGCCGCTACTCAATGGAGCCCTCGACGACCGTCCCGTTCGCCGTCACCAGGCCGCTACCTGTCGCCGCAGCGCCGACCATACCCCGGCCCAGCCCGGGGCCGCTCTGCGAGCCCATATCCGGACAACTAAAAGCAGCAACCGATGGAGGTGCGGTTGCTGTTCGTCGAACTGACGAAGATCCTCCGCCGCCGACGAAGACGATGAAGAAACCATCTCGACGACCTAATGACGACACACCGCCGTCCCGAAGAAGTCGGAAAGCCAAGACTACACCGACGAAAGACGACTTGACGACGCGATGCTCCAGCTTCAGTTCAACACGACGCAGCCGTGATCCGACGCCAAGACCCAAATGCAACGCCAGACAAAGAACCACCGACCTCGACGTGCTTCTTGACGGCCACGCAGTCACTGCCTTAGTCGACACAGGGGCTGATTACTCTGTAATGAGTGGACACATCGCCGCCCAGTTGAAGAAGGTTAAGGCTGCATGGGAGGGTCCCCGAATTCGGACCGCTGGAGGACACCTCATTACGCCAACTGGAATCTGCATGGCAAGAATTACCGTTCATGACCGGACTTACCCTGCCACCTTCGTTATCCTCCAACAGTGTTCACGAGACGTCATTCTCGTCATGGACTTCCTGAACCAACACGGCGCAATCATTGACCTGAAGTCGAAGTCCATAACGCTGTCAGAAGATCGAGCGATACCGCCGGATAGCTTTAGTAGTCACCATGCCTTAAGTGTGCTCGAAAGTCAAGTCAGCATCCCGCCTCGCTCCAGCATTGTCATATCCGTAGGCACCAAAACGCCTGCCGACGTAGAAGGCGTCATCGAGGGTGACCAACGTCTACTGCTAGACCGTGAAATTTGTGTCGCAAGAGGGATCGCTCGACTGCATGGAGGGAAAACTGAAGTGTTGCTGACAAACTTCAGCCAGGAGTTCAAGCACATCAACAAGGGCTCGACGATCGCGTACATCGAGGAAATTCTGGAAACCAGCAATGCGTTTGTCCTCTCGGATTCCGCCGCATCTACCCCGCCGACCATGGTTCCCGAACCAGACTACGACATTAATCCAAGTCTCTCCGTGATTAAGCAACAGCAGCTCAAAAGTCTGCTCCAACGATACAAAGGCTGCTTTTCGACGTCATCGAGGATTCGACAAACACTAGTCGCCAAGCATCGCATAATAACCGAGGAGAGCGCTCGACCACTCCGCCAGAGCCCTTACCGAGTTTCGCCGCGAGAACGTGAAGCTATAAGACAAGTCGACGAAATGCTGCGCGACGACATCATCCAGCCGTCGAAAAGCCCGTGGGCATCCCCTGTTATCTTGGTGAAGAAAAAGGACGGCACCTTACGTTTCTGCGTCGATTATCGTCGACTGAACAAAATCGCAAAGAAGGATGTATACCGCCTACCACGGATAGACGACGCATTACATCGGCTCTGCAACGCAAAATACTTCTCGTCGATGGATCTCAAGTCTGGCTACTGGCAAATAGAAGTCGACGAGAGAGATCGCGAAAAGACCGCCTTCATCACGCCAGACGGCCTCTACGAGTTCAAGGTCATGCCATTCGGACTCTGCTCGGCGCCTGCAACGTTCCAGCGTGTCATAGGCACGGTTTTAGCAGGATTGAAGTGGCAGACCTGTCTTGTTTACTTAGATGACGTCGTTGTCTTCGCTGAAAATTTCGACGATCACCTTAGGCGGCTTGCGGCAGTACTAGAGGCCATCAAGTCATCATGGCTCACTCTGAAGCCAGAAAAGTGCCGCTTCGCTTACGATGAGCTGCTGTTCCTAGGCCACGTCATCAGCAAGTCTGGAGTTCACCCCGACCCGCAGAAGACAGCTGCCATTGCAGAGTTCCCGCAGCCCATCGACAAGAAGGCAGTGCGTATATTTCGTGGCATGTGTGCCTACTACAGGCGATTTGTCAAGTACTTTTCACGTATCGCTGAGCCGCTGACACAGCTAACTAAATGTGACGTCGAGTTCAAGTGGGAAACTCCGCAGGCCGACGCATTTCAAGAACTCAAACGACGCATGCAGTCGCCGCCCGTACTTGCGCAATTTGACGAGCACGCCGATACCGAAATCCACACTGACGCCAGTAGCCTAGGCCTCGGTGCCGTGCTAGTCCAGAGAAAAGATGGTCATGAACACATGATAGCTTACGCTAGCCGGTCGTTGTCAAAAGCGGAAGGCAATTATTCTACAACCGAAAAGGAATGCCTCGCCATCGTTTGGGCTACAGCGAAATTTCGCCCGTACCTATATGGCAGGCCATTCAAAGTCGTCAGCGACCATCACGCTTTGTGTTGGCTAGCGAATTTAAAGGATCCTTCAGGACGGATGGCGCGGTGGAGCCTAAGACTGCAAGAATATGATATCACTATAACCTATAAGTCCGGACGAAAACACTCTGATGCCGATTGCCTATCACGCGCCCTCATTGACTCGCCGCCGCAAGATGACGAAGATGACGACGCCTTCCTCGGCATTTTAAGCGCAGAAGACTTCGCTGAACAGCAGCGAGCAGACCTCGAGTTGAAAAACCTCATCGAGTATTTGGAAGGGCACACCGACGTTATCCCTAGGGCATTTAAGCCAGGATTATCTTCGTTCTCGCTTCAAAACAGCCTACTCGTAAAGAAGAACTTCTCACCAGTGCGCGCCAACTACCTTCTTGTTGTCCCGTCAGGACCGCGTGCAGAAGTATTGCACGCCCTACACGACGATCCAACCTCTGGGCACCTTGGATTCTCCCGGACGCTGTCGAGGATACAGGAAAGGTATTATTGGCCGCGCCTGACCGCCGACGTCGCCCGTTATGTCAGAACATGCTGAGACTGTCAGCGACGCAAGACACCACCGACAAGACCAGCCGGATTACTACAGCCAATTGAGCCTCCTTGCCGACCATTCCAGCAGATCGGGATGGACTTGTTGGGACCCTTTCCGACGTCAACAACCGGAAATAAGTGGATCGTCGTGGCGACGGTCTACCTCACCCGCTTCGCTGAAACTAAAGCACTGCCGAAAGGTGGTGCCGCCGAAGTAGCGAAATTCTTTGTCGAAAACATCCTGCTGCGACATAGCGCCCCAGAAGTCCTCATCACCGACAGAGGAACGGCCTTTACAGCGGAGCTCACCCAGGCCATTCTGCAATACAGTCAGACAAGGCACAGGAGGACAACTGCCTACCACCCGAAGACGAATGGTCTTATGGAGCGGCTGAATAAGACCCTCGCTGACATGCTAGCAATGTACGTCGACGTCGAACACAAGACCTGGGATGCCGTCCTGCCGTACGTAACATTCGCTTACAACACGGCGGTGCAAGAAACAACACAGATCACGCCGTTCAAGTTGGTTTACGGCAGGAACCCGACGACGACGCTCGACTCCATGCTGCCGCACGTAACTGACGAAGAGAATCTTGACGTCGCTACCTATCTCCAGCGCGCCGAAGAAGCCCGACAGCTCGCCCGCCTGCGAATGAAGAACCAGCAGAGGACCGACAGCCGACACTACAACCTCCGACGACGCTTCGTCGAGTACCAGCCCGGCGACCGTGTTTGGGTATGGACCCCGATACGCCGACGAGGACTGAGTGAGAAACTATTTTTGCGACGCTATTTCGGACCCTACAAGGTCATCCGACGTATTGGCGCACTGGACTATGAGGTCGTCCCAGACGGCATTTCGCATTCACAGCGACGTCGCGCACGACCTGAA
This sequence comes from Dermacentor variabilis, assembly GCF_050947875.1. NCBI lineage: Eukaryota > Metazoa > Arthropoda > Arachnida > Ixodida > Ixodidae > Dermacentor > Dermacentor variabilis. The sequence goes on along the minus strand of NC_134568.1, from coordinate 114,399,624 downwards.
GTGGTCCGCGTGGTGCGTCTTAAACCGTTTTACGGACGCTAACAAACTTTCCTTTTGTTTTTTTCTTTGCTACGAGTGCTTATTTATTACTTTCGTTTGTTTGCAGCATCGGGTCGATGCTTTTTAAGAGAGTAGTATTGACACCTGTACTTGTCTTTATCGGGCGACACCTTTTGCCGCCTAACAAATGTTATCGCACAGCGCGGGACGCGCTTGCATGTATCCGAAGTTTCTGGAATGATATCGATGCTTCTATCCGCTGTCTGTTGTCGCCGAACCTTGTGTTATCTGATTTCATCGCTTGACACGAATGGTGTAGAACTTTGTAGAAGGCATGCGGGTCCCAACGTTTAGTCTGGAACATTCGATGACTGCTGTATAAAAGCCGACACGCTTGACCCGCTGATCAGATTTTCGACGATCGCCGAGCGTGTTCGTCGCTATCGTTGTGCTATAAGTGTAGCCGGTTTTGTGGGCACAGGTTCGCCCAATAAAAGCTAGTTTTGTCGTTCACAGTATTGCTACTGTGTTATTCAACGTCACCACCACGTGACAATATCCACATTTTTTTTTAAATTTCAGACAATACGTTTCTTTCTTTTCAGAATCGAGTAGATATCTTTATAGCAGTTTTAGGGAGGTTTCAGGGTCTCCAGAACTAACGTTTGAACTACCTGTTTATGACACGATGAAGCTTTCAGATTTTAAGCTTTATGTTTGCAGTGACCACGCATACAGCAGATACGAGCAAAGAGCCGATTAAGTGCTTCTACTTAACACAGTAGAACATTCAAAATTGGTCAAACAAAGAATCGGAAATGTATGCCATAAAAATGCTCTGAGTAAGTCATGCCGCCGTATGCTTGATGTTTCCTTTTCAAAACGAACAGAGCGTGTCCAGCAAGCAGGCTTTCCGTAACCCGGGCTCGTGTCCGTAGCAGTACGGATGCTCAAACGAATCACGAACTACTGTGCTGCTCTTCTCTAAGATAGACAACCATTTATCTGAGAAAGGTGGAATGTGATTGATTTGCGCTATGTTTCCCGACTGTCGCAAGATCTTAAAGAGACGGGCGATGAGCTAGAGTAAAAGTGCTATTTTCTGCGCCCATGAAACTTCACGCCTGTACAACATGACAGATTCCTGCAAATTCAAGCCCGCAAAATGCGCTACAAAACATAAGCAGAAAAACGTTCAATGCGAGCAGGCTGTGATCTATCAGATAGCACTATCCAGTAGGAAAACTGACTTTGGTCAAACAGGGTGCCGCCTTACTGAGCAATTACAAAAGCACAACTATAAAGTTCAGTGAAAAAGCGGCGATCATCTTGTCATTCACTGCAGGGATTGCCTATGCAAGCAGAAATTAATCACAGGTTCAATAGTAGGCGGCCACGAGGGCAAATTCAAGAGGAAAGCCATCGAAGCCATCGCGATAAAATAATTTTGTGACGATTGTGTAACCATGCCTTCCTTCTCTCTTTCTAAATAAGAAATTGCCTACCTGGAGAATAGCGCACATTTAAACTGCGCATACCATACAATTTCTACTATATGTTCTGTTTCGAAATATTTGAGTTATAAGTAGTGCTTAGTGTGTCCTGTTTCCCCCATTATTTGTGCGCGCCTCCTAGTGTAAAAATCATTCTTCCTTTGGTGCTCACATTTCTGCCGGATAGAGTCCCTCGCGATGCCTCCATTGATGACGGCGGCATTTACTACAGACCATGCCGATGACACAGGGCTATTCCTGTTTGCGTAGAAGTCAAGGAAGGAGTCAGCCATCAGGTTCACAGAATTGCACTCCCTGTATCGGCACAACTTTTCATCAGCCTCCAGCAAGACTTTTGTGGAGCCCACAGTTTTTGTGATCGCATCGTCCACAGTTCGTTTGTATGGCATCATGCTGTTTAGAACTTGTAAATCTGCAAACAGTGAGAAAGGTAAACAATCATGCTGGTTGAGTACAAAAAAGAATGATCGTCTGTTAGAGTCACATAGGCTACGTAATGTAATGGCTACGGTAGGGCTGTCACTTGGCACTGAACAAGGTGGGGTTATTATACGAGAAGTTTCTTACATATACAGTTTGCTACAGGAGGTTGCTTTATATTGAGTTCATTGCTGTGTCTTTCTGCTGTAGATTAGAAATGTGGTCGCAAATATTTAATAGTAATCACTACTTAATACGTTTGTCTGCTGGCTTCGTGTGCAAAGGATAAATTTAAGGAATTGCAGTACACGTGCCTGATTTTTTGTCTGTCTCAAAACTCCACAATCTTGAGGTAATTTCTTACGCATCTCTGAGATGAATGAAACGTGCATAATGCATGAAAAAACGATATTTTGGGGGGCAGAAACTTATCAAATGGCATGTTGTTTGAGGAAGAACCGAAATACCATGTTGAACGTTGAAGTATAGGATTTCGTTGCATCAGATAATACAAACACGTTTATCCGCGAATTATTACCCGCATTCTCTCAACACTAAATGGAACACACGCTAGCGCGTCGACAGCAAATGGTCGAAATACTTATAGAAATACACAGGCAGAGCGCTTTTAACATCGAAATGTATTTTCTGACCTCTCTCTTTCGTAATAAAATGATAAATCCTGGACACCAGTGTGTCACCTTTGAAAGAAATGAGAGCAGAGATTTACATATGAGAAAATTTTTGAAAGGCATAACCAGGTAACTTGAGATATAGAATTTTTTATTCTTAACCGAACGAAGGAGGTTTCGTTCCATTCTATATTGAAATAAATTTTGTTAATAAAAGCCAGAAGTTCGCAAAATAAATTAACTATGTTGAGAAACAGTGAGCTCATATATTCTGCTATATAACTGGTCACTTTTCTCAAAATAAAACACTGTTGTAAGTTTGTGCTCCTGCGTATCAGCCTCTTTCTTTGTCCTCGTACTGTGCGCAGAAAGCTGCATTCATGTCCTACCAACATGCCCACACAATCACCTAAGTGAGCTCTATTAAAAGAGTCGGTGCAACCAAGTCAAAATGAAAAACAGCATAGCGCTCATATTACTTTCGGAATTTAATCGCTCATGATCGACTGCCATAGTTTTTGCATTGCCCTGTGCAAACAGCGCACAAAATTACTCGTTCATAAAATGCGCTTTCCAAATACGGGCCAATAATACTTTGAAGTCACCTGGTAGCACTGGCGCAAGTACTGCAGCCTATGTGCGAAAAGAAATATTTTCATCATTTCGCTCAGAGCTTCCGGAAATGTGAGTCCTCATCTTCCCCGCCATGACGTGCGTGCCAAATGTTACAAGCTTCACGCCCACGTTCCTCATAAATTAAAGAAAAAAAGCTGTTGGTGGCATTTTAAGCTTTGGGTAAAGGAAGAGATAACTGTAAGTACTTAAACTATTTTGCGTTTCATATATAACCTCAACGTAGTCAATAACTTACCTTGGGGTACGTCCTGGCTCAGCAATATTGGAGAACCAGCCCAGTGCGTGATCACTCCGTCTCGATTAATTTCCATCCGGAGATAGCCTAGATATTTTCCAAATCGGAAATCTTGCACAATAAGGCACTGTGTTCCATCTCGTCGTTTATAGACGACCGGGTATGGCCCTTCAGGTTTGTCGTCGACTGGGGGCTTGCCTGCAAAAAAAAAAAAAAAATGCGCTGCCTTCAAGGAATGCCAGCTGCTGCAATGACACTGACTACTAAGTCATGGGTTAAAAAATCATGCGCTTTCATATATCGGGCACTTCCCTGAAAGATCCTGCAACCATGTAGGCGCTTTGTTTACTTCACATTGCATTCAAATAATAATAATAATAATAATAATAATAATAATAATAATAATAATAATAATAATAATAATAATAATAATAATAATAATAAGAATAATAATAATAATTTATTATTATTATTATTATTATTATTATTATTATTATTATTATTATTATTATTATTATTATTATTTATGCACCACAAGAAACAATACATAGTAAGTGGGCCTGCCAAAGCCAAATGGTCCAAAGTAGCAGAAATTACATTACCTAAAAAGATTACAAATCTATATTACTGACAAATCATCTTTGCAAGACCATAGGTCACGTCAGCAACATGAGAATAATGAGAGCAATAAAAGCGGCGTTGAAGTTTGAAGAGTTCGCCAAAGCCAAGGAGGTTTGAGAGTTTCAAGGATTTTTCCCTTTGTTTTTACATATTAAACCATTAGCTAACTTCACGAACATGAACAGCTCTCGTGTTAATTGTTCGCAATAATTGAAATAAGCCTATTATCTTTTACTCACTGAGCTTGCATTTCGCGCAGAAATAATATGTTCAAGCCTGCGATGTAATAAGTGATGGGTTCAAACCTTATTAATTTATTTACTGTTGCGACAGCATTCACATGGACACTCCACGTGTGTTTCTATGTGAAATGCACTGGTGATAAAATCGTCGTCGCGCACCATATGCTGCATGTGCGAGTGAACGCGTGCAAGGATGAGCCGACGACAACCGCTCAACCTGGGGCAAGCAATGGTGGAATGCGGACACGAAACGTGACGCTTTCTGCCACGCGCAAGGATTCAGCGCAGTGTAATGTTTGAGGGGAGGGGAAGGGCGCAATCTATCCGGGCGGCCGGCCGCGTATTTTTAGACTGGGGCGTCGCACTCGCGGAGACACTGGACGTTATTGCGCATGCACGAGTAAGGGCGGGTGCAAGAGAGAAAATTTGATGACTTTTGCTCCTTGAATATATGACTCTGCCTAGGCACTTCGGAGGAGTTTCTTAGCCAGTATTGTATGCGTTTGTGCCTAGGCGTGCCGGCAGAAATCGCGGGGCGCGGAAGTGCTGAACTTAGCGTCGCAAGTTGGTGGTTGGAAGTAATTATATTTATTCATTCGTGTTTTTTACTAATCGAAAAAATAGTGTGATTATTTCGAATTATTGGCGGCGCCTCCAGGACACCAAAGCGGCAACGGGGACATCAAAGCAAGAACCCGGACTGGTCCGTGGGTTGGGGCTCACCGAGACCTGCACGTGCCAGGGGTGCGTAAGGCAGACTGTCAACTATAGCGGACAGCCACTTTTTAACGCGATAGCATTAAGTAGCTCGTGTCGCAGAAAAACGGGGTCGTCGGCGTCGGCGGCGTTGTCCGTGAACGAAAAATGGTGGAACCCAATTTATAAATAAGAACAACTTGCTAAATGGGCTATGTGGGAATCGAACCAGGGTCACGGAGTGTGAGACGGAGACGCTACACTCAGCCACTAGTTCGATGCTTCAAAGCGGAACAAAAGCACCTCTAGTGAATGCGGTGTTGCCTTAGAAACGTGCCGTATAAAGTTACACTAGGGTGTATATCGGTAATTATGAGCATGTAAATTACAGAAGTCGCAGTTAAAGGCGTAGTGAAGTACGTTTCCGCTACATTTCTACTGCGCTTGTCGCGTACGCAGAGCCATTTTGCGGCAAACACAGAAGACCCCCTCCTCGCAATGTACGGCGCTTCCCCGAGAGCTGGCACGCCACTCGCCCGCTTCTAGAGGACGATCCCATCGAGGCGTCAGCCCCATCATCGCGCCCGGCTTCATGGCGCGTCGCGGCCCGGCTGTCTGTGACGATCATGACGTTTGGCTCACGTAGATCGTTTCTCCCTCCGAGACACCGAGTTATTTGGTTCGTTCCGCTTGCTCAGGCGCACGTTTCGTCTTTGCGTGACTCAAGAGCATGCCGAGCGAATGAGTGGGCGGTGCTAACGGGGTGCGATAACGATGTGCTAACGATGATAACGATAACGAGGTGATAAAGATGTGCTAACGGGGTGCGATAACGCCATCGCGTTCCACTCTTAAAGGCAAAGCTCAAGCGTCCTCAAATTTTTTTCATGCGAACACCCACTGGCACGCTTCGCCCTCCGCGAGCCTAACCTACGGGCCGCCCGGCTTCCAGCTTCGATCGCCCCGCTACCTCTTGGGTGCCCCAGAGATCCTGCGCACCCTTATTTTAACCTCAGGTGCTCTCCTGAGGCCTCTGTTTGCAGGTTACTTGTGCCCTCCTAGTGCAGTGCTTGGAAAAAAATGCAATCTACTCGCGACTTATACAACACCAGTCAGAACCTTGCCCCTTCAGTCACAGCGATCACCGTATGGGGCGTCCATGCCCACTGGCTCACCGCGCAGGCAGCCAGCGGCGGAGCGTAAGCAAACTCGACCCTACTCCGCAATGCCGGCATGTCTAGGGGACAAACGCAGACAACACGCGCAAAGAAACCTCCTCCGTAGTGCCTAGGCAGAGTCATATATTCAAGGACCAAAGGCCCCCCAGATTTTTTCTCTCACGCCCGCTCTTACTCGCGCCTGTGCAGAAACGTCGAGCGAAGCGAGAAACGCCCCACCCCGCTGTACCTACTAGCAATTATAAAGATGCCGCCTGGCAGCTGCGCGCGCCCGGCTGGGCCACTATACCTTGAAAGCCATCTCCGACGGGTACACAGTCCACACTGCGCTGTGTTTTCAAGGCGTAGTTCATCTTGATTCGACCGGCTATGCAAAGCCCAATTCGCTGGCTGCTTCTGCCGTGTTTCATCACTGTAGCGTTCTGCCGTGTTTACTATAATACTATAACATATTCAACCATTCATAAAAAAAAGCTTAGTGCCCTTCCAATCTGTGAACAAGGATGAACAGCGAAGCTGTGTATGTGGACCGCTTATTGGCGAACTGCACATTCGCAGTGGGTCGGCCCGCCATCACACGATCTTCGGGATCGGCCCACGTATGGGGGGGGGGGGGGGGGGGGGCTTAACGCCTGCTTCACCTAAGCCGCGGGTCGGCCCGGCATTACACTATCTTCGTGATCAGCCCGCGTATAGGGAGCATTGTGTCTAGACACCGACACGATCCTGGGGGAACTAGCCCTTAACAGCTGCGCTGTAAAAAAAGGGACAAAATAAAGGAAACAGAACAATCTTGAAAAGCACTCGTAGTATCGACAAGCTGCCATCATCGAGAAAAACGCCATATATTAGAGAAATTGTCACCCTCTAGATAAAGCTTTACTCGGCACAGTTCAATAAGGATAACAGAAAAAAGGAATACTAGAACTCTGTGCAATCGATTTGCCGTATGTAATAGAGATTTAAAGCACGATGCACAGTGAGATAATGTAATTTAATAGGATAAAAAACTAGAACATCTTGCTTACTACAGATGCGTACTAGACGCTGAGCAATTCTTAGTGATCTGTCCATTTTTTTGCGTAGTACGAAAATTGCCGTAAATATAAACAGGACCCCTTGAGGACCCTAATCACCTCCTTTTAACTTGACCTGCGAGCAATGCCTTGTACTGTCCAAAAAGTTAACAAGTTAATGCATGAACAATGGACAAAGGACCTTTCCTAGTGGTCAGGCGCCATGCACCAGAAGTAAACATATATTATTGAAAAAATTTCACCGACCATTACGATACTCTGTAATACGAAATTTGAGCACAGATCTATACGTATTTTCATTTTGCCATATATTGGCTGGCGCGGACGATCTGTCTAGTGCGGCACATATTGCAAACGGAGTGAGGTGTGGTGCGACTATCACGCTAATCCGGGAATCGTGAGAGACAGCGCGTGGGTGACGTGTGGGGGGGATTCACAGCTGCTGCCGCAGACATACCTCCGCTCATGCAGCGTTTTGTTTCCATACAGACGACGTGTGCTCTCGTAGTCATCTCGTAGTCATCGTGACCGCACAGCCCACTTTGCGGGGCGCTACGCCCTTATTCTCACGCTTTCGTCACACTCTCCTCTTTCGCTGTCCGCCTCATGGTTCCGCCACACCCTCCTTCTCCGCTTTCCTCCTCGTGCTCTCTTCGCTATCGCCGTCTTTCATCTTCTGCTGGGCTCCGCGTTCACTTTCACCCTTCGGTGCGCTCGTTTGCTCGGTTATGAGGTACGATGCCGACGCTCGCCGCAGGAACTGGTGCTTAAGAGCTGCGCTCTAAGATTCAAGAAACGCTCAATGAAGAATAACCTGCGCAGATTCAATGGACAGTTTTAAAGCGGCGGAAGTTGTACAACGGTTTTCTTGCTGCAGTGATAGCCTATGGTGGCGTAGCCTGGGGTGGTCTGTGTAAAATGTCATTCAAAGAACCGAGAGCAACGAAGTTTGACTGCATCAAAGCTAGAAATTTGCTTCGAAACGTAAATAATTATACCTAAAGATACATTTTATATGCGTTTAACCCACTCAAATGGGTAACACCTTCGGTGCAAAGTTAATTGTAGCCAGTAATTGGTAATTTTTGATTCTCACGCAGCGTTTCGCCGGCTCTACACTGGCGGTCTGCAAGCAGGGGCCCAATTAAACAAACATTATGTTTCTGGCGCGGGTGTATGTTTTGGCTGAGGTCATCTTTAATGGAAACAGAAGATATAACAGATTTTGTCAGTAGCAATGTTGTAATTGCGAAGTAATTCGGCAACTGGAAGCTGCAGCAGGTTGTAAGTAAGAGTAAACATTGCGTTGTCAATCTATTCTTTTCACTACGTTCGCGCCAGGCCATTTGCTTTTTGATGATTTAAGGAAAACTACAGTACATCATAGAAAGTTCGCTTTTCGTGAGTCCTATAAAAAGGCTCAAGTATAGCGAAGGAATTGCACCAGATATATTGAAGCACTTACAATCCCCTTTGTGGATGTCGGAAGTGGCAAAACAGATTGCTAAACTTTTCAAGGGTGTAAGAGCCCCAGTCTTCGCTTCCTTTGATGTACAAGTTGCTCAGATTACATACATTTGTGAAGGGCTTTTTTGTTGTTGTTTTTCAAGGCATTCCTTTTGCTGCGCGTCGCTTACGAAAAGTTCCGCCCAAATTTCCCACGCTCACTTACTGGAATCACCTACGTTCATTTCACAGCTTTTTTTTTCATGAGCGCGTCTCGCCTACATGCAAGAGGACTGACATGCAGCCAGCTTGGATCCAAGCACGGACTGTGGCTCCAATAGTACAAAGTTACGAAGTAGACGCACCGTGACACTGTGCTCAGTAGCCTGCACAGCGGAGTGAAGGGTTCTGCATCTCGTGGCCGGCGTGAGCGTTGTGCGAGCGCGCAGTAGTGTTGCCGCTGAGCAACTATGTGCGCTTCTCTTTTTCCATCGCGAGACGGATCGCATTCACGTGGCGAGACGGATTACTTATGAATGCGTAAACGAGTGCGATATGGCTGCGCTTCCACCAATTGTGCCGCAAGAGGCTGGTCCATAGCTACCTCTGGACATGCTGGACAGCTGGACAGAGCCACGACACGCTCGTCCGCAGAATGCTAAACCGGCGATCCGTAGTGCGATATGATGCCACCGTAACCGCTTAACTAAATATTCCTGGTAGCTAACTTTCTGGCTTCGTTTATGCTTGCGCAAAGTGCTAGCAGATGACCCTACATGGCCGTGTAGGGCGAGCGCATTTCCATGGGGCGCGAATGTGAGTGCGACGACATTAAGACAGCGCTTATGTGATGGTGATGAGACATCTTTACGATGATCGCATATGACAGCGGCGAGAAGGCCTACCATGAGAAGGCGTAATGTGACAGCGACAAGGATGGCGTGACAACGGCAACATGATTATTCCCCATTGCCCCAGCGGTAACCAATACCACGACGCCCTCCTCCCGCCTTGACGCATCGTCGGACGGGCGGACAGGTTTGCACTCATTCATAAGTAGTTACCTGCCTACCGCGAACTGCGTGGTAAGCGATAACGCAATAAACATTTAAAAATTCTTACCTGTGTACAAAAACGTGTTCGTGTGTCCACCGATAATAAGATCGAGGTCAGGGCATGCGGCTGCAATCTTTTGGTCAACATCGAAGCCAACATGACTTATTAAGAAAAATATATTTATACGTTGCTGCTTGAGACGGCGAATTTCATTGTTTATACTCTCAATTTCTGGTAGTATCCTGATGCGACCTGCGAAACATGAAGCGAGACAATCGTTATATTGCGACATGCTGAAGGACCCGATTACACTTTTCAAGTGGCGTTCAGGAAAGATATAAATTGTTTTCATCCGCAGTAAATAACAATAATATATACTTACAGTAGCCGTGTGCAGCATTAAGGACGCTCAGGACCGCACCGCGTGCAGGGCGATCACATAATCGCATAAACCTTGGTTATTGTTGCAGGCCATTCCCGCTTTCTGAAGAAGGCGTTCAGCAAGACGACTCAGACGACGATCGGAAAAAGAGGTTCGTGGTCGTTGCTGACCTGCCATCTTGACTGTGGCTTCCCTGTTTATATATTGTCATCCAGCTATTACAACTAAAACAGTTTACCACCGACAGAGAGGCAAAGAAATGTATGCATTTTTGCTATGGCTGGTCCTCGGAGAGCGCGCGCGAAACCACGAACTTCGTCGTTCTCGCCTTAAGGGTCCCGTGTCATCACGTGCAAACTTATTTTGCGTCATTGCTCCCCTCTCAAAAGCGACCAGCCCGGTCGCTTCAAGGGCAGCGGGCGCGCACTATGGGCAAGAGTGCCAACATGAAAAGAAAAAAAAAAACATACAGGAAAGTGCACAATGCTGAAGCGGTTTGTGAGGGTTGCTTATCTCTCGCGTGCGTAGTACGGCTTCATCCGTGCTACGTGGACGACTTCAGCACGGGGATGGTGTCGGTTCGAACCAGGATCAGAGCTTTGAGGCACCACCTCGTAGTTCACATCACTGAGGCGGCGTACAACTTCATAGGGGCCGAAATAGCGGCGCAACAATTTCTCTGAGTGTACGGTGTCGGATAGGTGTCCACACCCACACGCGGTCACCTGGTAAGTACTGGACATTCCGTAGGGTCCGTTTGTAACGGTAGGCGTCGGTATTCTGCTGGGTGCGGATGCAATTCCGAGCAAGCTGGCGAGCTTCCTCGGCTTTCTCGACGAAATCTACAGTGGTGTAATTTCTTGTGGCTCCGTGGTCTACCGGGAGCATGACGTCTAAGGGGGTTGTAACGCGACGTCCGTGAACAAGCTCGAATGGTGTAAACTCGGTGGTCTCCTGCACAGCGGTATATTGTAAGCAAACGTGACGTATGGCAAAACTTTCATCCCATGTTTTGTGTTGCGCATCAATGTACATGGAGAGCATGTCGGCTAATGTTCTGTTTAAGCGCTCTGTTAAGCCGTTAGTTTGGGGATGATAGGCTGTGGTCTTTCGGTGGTCGGTGTGCGTCAGCGTGACTACTTGTTGCAATAACACTGCTGTACACACTGCACCGCGGTCAGTAATGAGTACAGCGGGTGCACCGTGACGAAGCACGATGTTGTGGACGGAGTAGCTGGCGACTTCAGCAGCAGTTCCCCGCGGCACAGCTTTCGTCTCCGCGTAGCGAGTTAAATAGTCAGTTGCCACGATTATGCACTTATTTTGCAAGGATGACGTGGGGAACGGCCCAAGAAGGTCCATTCCCACTTGCTGGGACGGCGCCGGAGGCGGATCCAAAGGCTCAAGGAGGCCGGCAGGCTTGACGGGTGGAACTTTACGCCTCTGACAGTGACGTCACGTTCGCACATAGCGCTGAACCATCGAAAATAGGTGTGGCCAATAGTATTTTTGCCGTATGCACGCTAATGCATTCGCGAAGCCTAAGTGGCCGGCACAGAGATCGTCGTGACACACCTGTAAAACTTCCTCGCGCAGTGCCGTCGGGACGACGAGAAGGAACGTTTCCTGGCTGTTCTCGAAATTTTTCTTGTACAGGACATCGTTTCGCAGGCAGTACGACGTCAATCCTCGTGAAAGTGGGCGTGGGACAACAACGTCAGCTCCCTCGAGATATCGGATGACTGGAAGCAGCTCAGAGTCTGCACGTTGATAGTCAGCCATGCGCACCACGTCGACGACACCAAGAAACGGCAAATCTAGCTCCAAGTCGGAGGATGTCAAGGGAATAGGAGAACGTGACAAGCAGTCAGCGTCGCTATGCTTATGGCCGGATCTGTAGACAACAGTTATGTCGTATTCCTGGAGGCGGAGGCTCCAACGAGTGAGGCGACCTGACGGGTCTCGTAGATTGGCAAGCCAGCAGAGCGAGTGGTAATCACTGATCGCTCGAAATGGCCGGCCGTATAAGCAGGGTCCGAACTTGCTGATGGCCCACGTGACTGCTAAGCATTATTTTTCGGTCGTTGAATAATTAGCTTCTGCTTTTGTCACACTACGACTCGCATACGCAATTACACGTTCTGCGCCATCTTACCATTGAACCAGAATGGCCCCGAGTCCTACGTTGCTGGCGTCGGTGTGTATTTCAGTTGCCGCGGTGTCATCAAAATGCGCCAGCACTGGAGCGGATTGAAGGCGTTTACGCAATTCGGTGAAGGCCTGCTCTTGGTCTTCCTTCCACGCAAAGGGCACATCTTGTCGCGTCAGTCTCGTGACCGGTTCAGAAATCCTTGAGAAGCCTTCAAAGAAACGACGGTAGTAAGCGCAGAGGCCCAGGAACTGCTGAACAGCCTTTTTGTCTTTAGGATGAGGAAACTCGGCAACGGCAGCGAGTTTTTCTGGGTCTGGTCGTACTCCTTGGGGGCTGACCACGTGGCCTAGAAACTTGAGTTCCTGGAAGCCAAAGTAACATTTTTCAGGCTAGATGATGAGGTTGGCCTTCCGTATTGCGGTAAGGACACTTCGTAGCCGGGCGAAATGTTCATCGAACGGGCTGGAAAACACAACCACGTCTAGGCACGTCTGCCACTTTAGTCCAATGAGTACAGTGTCCATCATTCGTTGAAACGTAGCAGGAGCAGAACAGAGACCGAAAGGCAGCACTTTAAATTCGTACAGCCCATCGGGAGTCACGAAGGAGGTTTTTTTCACGGTCACGCTCGTCCACTTCGATTAGCCAGTATTCTGACTTTAGGTCTAACGAAGTAAAGAACTGAGCATGACGCAGACGGTCCAAAGCGTCATCGATCCGTGGCAGGGGTAAACGTCGCGTTTGGTGACTCGGTTAAGCCGCCTGTAGCCAGCGCAGAAGCGTAGTGTGTTTTCTTTCTTTTTTACTAGTACGACAGGCGATGCCCACGGACTTGTCGACGGCTGGATGACGTCATCATTTAGCATTTCTTGAACTTCACGCTTAATCGCCTTCCGCTCCATAGGTGACACGCGATACGCATGCTGACGAACAGGCCGCGCCGACTCCTGTGTAACGATCCGGTGTTGCGTAACGGAAGTGCGCTGGACTTTGGATTCCGTGGAAAAACAGCCGGAGAATTCAGTCAATAGGCCCAGCAGCTGATCCTTCTGTACATCTGCTAAGTAAGCATTAATGTGGACGCGGGTATTCAGGCTGGCGTAAGTTGTTGCATCCGGTGAAGTCGCTTGTATTGTACCAATGTCGGAGAAGTCAGCAATGTCGTTCAGAAATGCCACAGCTGTACCTTGAGGGACGTGCTGATACTCATGGCTGAAGTTTGTCAACGAAACTTGCGAGCACTTATGCTGTATTCGAACAAGGCCCCGGGCGATGCAGATGTGTCTTTCGAGCAGCAGCGGGATATTTGCCTCGGCAATACCCTCATAGCCGTCGAATGCGTCGCAGGTGACGAGGGTCAATACGCTGCTCCTTGGCGGCACCGTGATGTTCTCGTCAACAGTCCTCAAGGCGTTGACATACGTGTCGTCAGTGCTGCTCCCTGCTAAGGCCTGCGCCGTCGAAAACGTTACCCGCGACTTTTGTAAGTTAATCAGAGCTCCATTAGCCTGCAGAAAGTCCATTCCCAGAATTAGGTCCCTTGAACAGCTTGGGAGGATAACGAAATCCCCGAGGTACGTAAACCCACGAATACTCACTCGCGCTGTGCATCTTCGAACCGGGGTTAGCAGATGGCGTCCTGCAGTGCGAATCTGCGACCCAGTCCACTCGGTAGAAAGTTTCTTCAGCTTGCAGGCAAGGTCCATGCTCATAACTGAGGTGTCCGCTCCAGTGTCGATTAACGCCGTTATTTCTTCGTCGACTATGGTGACGGGAATGTTCGACGTTACTACCTCTCGTAAGGTGTTTGACTCCGTCTGTACGTCTGCGTCGTTCTGTTTTCGACGTTGTCGTCGTAGTGGAGGATCTTGCGTACGCTCGTCGTCAGCGGCCTCACCTCCGGAGGTCGCTGAACTCAGTTTTCCCGACCCGTCGGGCTAGGCGAGCGGCGTCTCAGAGCACCGCGAGTAAAAGCTTGGCTTCGTGATACTGACCTGTAACGAGCAGGAGACGCCGAACGGGGCTCCTGCCATCGCTGATCAACATTGCGACGATTCGCGACGAAACTCTCTATTTCCAGCGGCCGCTCATCAGGTCGTGGACGAGGTGCATTCTGCGAGAATCCACGGAGCCCCACATGACGATAAGGACACATTCTGTAGATGTGTCCGGCTTCGCCACAATGAAAACAAAGGGGCTTGTAGTCTGTGGTGCGCCAGACGTCGCTTTTCCTAGTCCTTGCTTCGGCGATGTGCGGTGGGCTGCGAGGCGGCCTGAAGCTTACGTCCATTTGTTGAGTGGGGTGTACCATGCTGCACGCACTTGAGGGTGGCGGACGGCGTACTGCTTCAGCGTAACTCATTTCGGCGTGCGGTCCCTGCTGTGGTGCCTCGTACTGTCCAGGAATATGGACGGCCTGCCGGACCTCGGCGCGCATCATTTCCGCAATGGAATTTTGTCCTACAGGGGCAGTGGTCATCTGCATCGTCTGCAGTTCCTCCTTGACGACAGCCCTGATGAGTTATCGCAAGGCGCCAACGTCGTTACCGAGGGTAACGGCAGAGAGCTCTCTTGAAATCATGGCGTCGCGGTTGTTTTGCCTGGTCCGCTGTTGAAGGGCCTTTTCCATAGTAGTGGCTTCGTCACGGAACTCGATCTGCAGGTGTCGTCAGCGGATTTCGAATGAGGCCAGCAAAGATTTCCTCTTTGACGCCGCGCATGAGATGGCGCACCTTCTTTGTTTCAGTCATAGAAAGTTCCGCACGTCTGAAAAGCCAATTCATGTCTTCTACGTACGCCGTGAATCGCTTATTCGGGCCTTGAATTCTTGCCTTCAACGCTAACTCCGCCCTCTCCTTCCTGTCCGCCCTGGCGAAGGCATTGAGGAACTGTCTACGAAATTCTTCCAATGACGTCAGTGTCGCCTCGTGGTTCTCAAAGCATGTTTTCGCGGAATCCTCAAGAGCGAAGCACATGTAGCGTAGCTTACGCTTGTGGTTCCAGTCGTTGAGGTTGGCAACCCGGTCAAAATGGTCAAGCCAGACGTCGGCGTCCTCTGAAGCACTTCCGTGGAATAGATTCGGCGTCCGAATGTGACTGACGACAACGTGCGATGCTGCAGGAGTGGCAGGAGGTGGTTGGTTCGTCATTCTAGTTCGTTCGTGTAGCAGATCATGCTGTGGCTGGAGTCCCTGGAGACGTCGGCTGGCCCGTACGTGCACAGGGGTAAGCTCGGCTGAACTACTCGCCGGGTTTAGGTCGAGGGTATGCCCTGGAGATCTTAACACCGACCTACGTACCCCGCGCCTCCACCAGAAATGTCACCCAACTATTACAACTAAAACAGTTTACCACCGACAGATTGGCAAAGAAACGTCTGCCTTTTTGCGATGGCTGGTCCTCGGAGAGCGCGCTCGCAACCACAAACTTCGTCGTTCTCGCCTTAAGGGTCCCGTGTCATGACGTGCAAACTTATTTTGCGTCAATATTTTGTAAATACAATTTGGTCTATTCTTTATCTTCCTCGGATTTTTGGTGGAGGTACTGGGTATGAACTTCTTACGACGGAGTTCCGCAGCGTGCGTCGCTGGGATTTTTTTTTTCAAAACGGAAGAGGCGGCCTCTGCTTTAGCGGCGCCAACGTCAGCAGTTGTCCTTGCACTGCAGAGAGATGCAGGCACGCCTTCCGGTACCGAGCAAGTCAATATTGGACACTGGTTGGCCGTCTACGAGCTTGTAAGTAAATATAACTGATTGGACGATACGGTCATGCTTGCGAATGTCATTTTTTCCTCACACGGAGCAGCAAAAGTTTGGTTCCGTAACCATGGCACTGAACTCGGAAGCCGGGATGCACGCAAGCAAAATGTGCGTCATCTGTTTAGAAAGGGCATGGGTCGTACGACCGCATGCAGCGAAGAAGGCGCTGTGCCACGTGCCCAAACGTCTACGCAGTCGCGCCTTTCATACATGCAAGACGTGCTGGCCCTTTGAAGCAATGTGGAAGGCGAAATGTTAGAATCTCACAATATGGGAAATGGTTTAAAAGGAAAAGCAGATGATGCATTTAGTCTGCTCATTTGCAAGGACTGCGATACGGTCGACGCCAGCATGCGGCAGTGCAGGCCTTCTGAGGATTCCAAAAGCCACTGCGTGGCCCATCATTTTGTGCGACACCTCCCAACACGATCGCAACACAGTAGGGCGATGACGAACTTACTTGGCCACACCTTTTCGGTCATTACGGACCACAGTGCGCTGTGCTGGCTTTCGTCCCTCAAAAACACGGCTGGGCGACTTGGTCGCTAGGCAATAAATATTGAGGTCTACAGTCTTGATGTCCTCTACAAGTCGGGCGCCATTCACCAGGGCGCCGATTACCTATCTTGTCCTCTCGTCGATCCTCATGATTCTACTGCCCATACTTTCGACACGTGGGTCTTCGCCATCTCCGACAAGTGACATACGCAATCAACAGCTCAGCGATGGAAACTTGTGCTCCATCATGGATCCTCTATGCTCTAATTTCTCCGACCTGTCCCTCCACCTGTTCGTGCTCCCCGAAAACATTGGCTACCATCGCAATTTCAACTCAGACGATCACGAGCTTCTGTTCGTAGTACCTATTACCCTTCATTCCAGTCTTGCCGCCAGTCTTCCCCACGACGCCTTAACAGCATCGTACTATTTCGAACATACCATGGCGTGTGGCATCGGTTCTCCTGGCCAGGCCTTTACCGTTGTGTGCGCAAGTATGTAGATGGTTGTGAGCTCTGCCAATGCCGCAAGCGTTCGTCCTTGCTGCCGGGTCGCACACTTCATCCTATAGACATTCAAACTATTCTGTTCTACCGCATCGCTCTTGATTTAATTGGGTGATTTTCGACGTCTCTTACCAGGAAAAAGTGGATGGCCGTAGCTACTGACTACGTGATAGGACACGCCATCACAGGGGTACTGCAACACTGACGTTACAGACTTCCGGCTTCATGACGTCACCGTTCACCATGGCGCACCACGGCACTGCTGGCCGATAGCGGTGGAGTCTTTGTTTCACAAGTCAACGATATATTTCACTCGTGTTCCACACACCACAAGCTTACCACCGTATGCCACTCGCAGAGAAAGGGACTTACAGAACTCCTTAGCGGCGCGCTCATTGCGATGCTATCCGTGCACGTTTCAGCCAATCACCGTGATGTGGACGAAAGCTTGCTACGTGTGAAATTCGCGTAAAATTCTTCCAGCCAAGCTGTCACCCCATTTGCTCCGTCTGCCTCTTGTTTGGTCACCTCCCGACATTCGACATTGCCTTTTGAAACACTGCTTCCATCAGCTACGCATGCTTCTAATTAATCTACCCGTGAAGCTACATTTCGTGCTCAAACGGCTCGTCTCATTGCACGGGACCGTCTCGCAGCCTCGCCGCTGACTCAAAAGACCCGTTACTATAGCCACCACAGAACTGTTTACTTCAAATCAGGCTCTTTCGTCCTTTTTTGGACCCCTTGCCGCAACTTCGGCCTGTCTTGGAAACGTGTTTCGCAATACTCCGGGTGATAAGACTTTACGCCAACTAACCGAGATCACATACGACGTCGTCCCATTGGATGGTCGCTGGTCAACTTCATTGCCCTTCACCGTCATTGCGCATGTGTCCTGTATCAAGCCATACGTTCCCACCTACAGCCTTTTCCCTTCTCTAAGCACCGAGACGGCGCTCAGACCTACGGGGGAATTCTGAAGAAAGCGCTCGGCAAGTAACGACTGGCAAGTGACGACTGGAAAACAACGTTCATGCTTGTTGCTGATCTGCTAAATTGGCTGTGGCGTCTCCGTGTATGTATATCACAAATAAAATTTTGACCAGTTCCTCAGTGCCTTCCGTCTGTTCTACTTTTGTTTATTAATGTGACAGCACCTAATTATTAGGTTTAAACTTATTTCCTGCATTAAGTAAGAAAATGTAAGAAAACGTAACGTGACCTCTAAGTAGACTGCACAGTAACACTACCAAATCTAAATTTGTTCTTTTCTGCTCTAGGCAAAACCTATTTCAGGGACGATATCGTTAAGCTTTGATTCCAGCACACATTATCCTACTGATCGCATTGAATGTCATAGCATCACTTCAAATAAACATCTAAAATTTCATAAGCATGTTTTCTATTTCACGAAAGGTACCGTCTGCGGTATTGTAATAGTGCTAAATCTTCGCAATTTTTTAGATGTGAGAACCCTGATCATCTTTTACTATGCTTTCATTCTTATGGATGCCGGCGACCAAAAATATGCGGACCGCGGGAGTGCGTCTGAAACTGCGTCGAGAGTAGCGCTCGAGAGCCGGCGCACATGCACGTCCCATCATACGTGATGGTTTGTGCTGTTGCCTTCCTCGAGGGCGTACGCTGCTTCAGGACTAAACATTGAACGGGCAATTTCTTGCATTGCAATTTCTTCCGTTATTACGTTGCCTACTGCCTACTCAAGCACTTTTTGACGACTAGACCAAAATGCCTTGCTTTTCACTGCAACGTAAGCTTATCTGGAAGGTTTCTAATATTTGCTGCCGATGTGCTGCGCAGCAGTAGAAGGGCTTCTACTTTCATTGAATAAAGTGTTGATGCGCTGTTTGAATCCTTTTGCCAGACAAAGCACACCAATTGCTTCAATAAGCAGCAGCTAATATTGGAAATGCTCCTGATAACACAAGGCCGCAGTAAGCAGCAATTGGTATTCTGCTCGAATCGTCAAAAGACGGTTGAGTAGGCAATGTAGAGTATCGATGCTCAATACGGCGATGAGCATTCCTTTGACGTTTTCCACGAGGCAATCCTTTGATCATCTCGCGCCCACCCGACGCAAGGGCCTGACATAGACTGTGACCCACAAACAAAGGAGCTTACTACGAGGCGACTACCGTGAAGATCACCCTACCTGAACGTGACCATCATGAGCTGAGCTAACTGATGAAACGGGCCAGTGTCGAAGACTACCGTGGGACAGAACTGCTTGTTGGCCTAGCTGGTGCTTGCTAAAATACATGTTTTATTGCCGACTTACTATGTAAAATGCTTACCGTATAAAAAAAAAGGTTAAAATTGCATTAAGGATACATCTATCGTGCTCTACAAATCGGAAACAAGATTGTTTGACCGCTGGGTAACGTAGATTTGTGGGCAGCCTGCGCATGTATATATATATATATATATATATATATATATATATATATATATATATATATATTCATGAGTCACAGCCCAAATTAAACCAGTTGGAAGTGCCGCCCGTGTTGTCTTTATGTGTCTTCCTTTTGTGTGCGTTTTAACTTGCGGCAAAAATCATGTCTTCTACCGTGGGAACAGCATTGACTTCGTATTCCCAGATTGCCACGCGCTTGCGCCTTATGCGGAGGCAAACGAACAACATAGTAGGCGGAACGATGCATAATAATCGGCGGGATATTTCGACCGAATCAACGATTGTGAGTGGCCGAGAAACAGTTATCAGATTCTTTAGTGTAGTCTCCTAGGGTGGCGAGATAAAAAGCGGATGCCTTTGGTGCAGTGATAGGTATCAGCTGACGTGTCCTAGGGTCCTTTAATGTAAAACTACTCCAACATGTTTTTATTCCAATCTCCTGACGTCAAATTTGCGTAACGTTCGACGCAAGCATGGGGCGGTCACCTGCAGGGTTGTCTGAACAGGCCACTCAAACACTCTCCTCGTTTATAGGAGGTAACATTTGTATCGTTTAAAAACGAATGACATTGCATACACTGAGCGGCTTGTCTTATCTAATTGGCTGAAAAGGGGCGAGTAACACGCTCAAGTGGAAAGGCGTTCGATGGGGACGAGCCAGTGCACTGAAAATCGATAACCGGATGAGCAGGGTGGTGCGGGTGTCTGTGATTGGTCCGCTTTCCCTTACTTAGCTTGCGGTGGGTGTTCCAAAATTGCGACGGCATGCAACGGAAGGCTAAAAATTCCGCTAAAAAAAAACCTCAGCAAAGAAGAGTTGGCAGAACGAGGTCGGAAAGGTGCCGAAAGTTCTCTAAAACGTTACACGGCTACGCTACAAGCTTTATTGTACGCAAGTAAAGCCGTGCTCTCCGGCAGGTGCGAGTAGCGACTGTTTGGGCGATCGGCGGCAGCCATCCTTTATTCCTATCGGAACGGGACAGCTTGCGTCTATTCAGAGGAAATTCAGTTTTCTTCAGCATATTAATATAGCTTTAACGCGTACGCGTCACTTTGACGTTTGAGTTCGCGCGGTTTTGTGAGGCCGCGTGACAGGCAGATCACGCGGCCTGCCTTTTGACCAATAGCCGAGGGCTAATGGCGAAAAGGCGTCGAATCATAAATAGCAATTTTTGTTTTGTTCTTTATAATTATGCATAATCAGTGTGTTCAAGGCATATAAGAGGGGGAGCTATCGTGGTTTTAGCGACGCCGCCTGACAGACAGGCGAAGTGGGGGTGGTCCCAAAGGGTTTTGACCAATCGCGGACGGCTGATTGCAGAATTAGAATAGAAAAGTTAGGAATAGCTTTACGTTATAGCGCCCCTGATGTGAACTGAGTCGTTTAATATGATCCTACATGCAGTGGGCTTCCGTACAGGGAGCCAGTGTAAATAATGTAAAATAAACCCTGTTTCCTTCATTACTACGACCGGACGTACTCATCATTGTCTCGGGTGTATTTCTTGCCCAAGCACCACCTCGAGCTGCAAGAAAGTGCTTCGCAGCAGTGAGATCAAGAAGGCAGTCCTCATGATCTGGAATTGGCGTACTTGGGTCTGTGGTTCCTGTAGACACGACCTTAGCAAGCTTGTAGTAAGCTGAGGACGGCAGAGCGACTACAGTAGATTCAGGGTTAGCAGACCACCTCTTCGTGGATCTGGGAAGTACAACCGTCAGAGTGACGGTGCGAAGCCTTGGACGATTCCAGCAAACTAGAAGGAATAGCAACAGAAAGCAGTCCTCACGATCTAGAATCGGCTGACCTGGGAACGTGGCTCCGGGAGACACGACCTTCGCAAGCTCGAAGTAACCTGCGGACGGCAGGACGACTTCAGTATATAGAGGCGGGTTTAGCAGGCCGCCTCTTCGTTGATCACGGAAATACAACAGTCGGAGTGACGGTGGGAAGGCTTGGACGACTCCAGCCAACTTGAAGGAAGCGCAACAGAAAGCAGTCCTCACGATCTGGAATCGGAAGACCTGGGCACGTGGCTCCTGGAGACACGATATTCGCAAGCTCGAAGTAAGCTGCGGACGGCAAGGTGACTTCAGTAGAGGCGGGGTCAGCAGACCGCCTCTTTCTGGATCACGGAAGTACAACTGGCGGAGTGACAACGTAAAGGCTTGGGCGACTCCAGGAAACTTGAAGGAAGAGCAACAAAAAGCAGCGCTCACGATCTGGGATCGGCGTAACGTGACTCCGGGAGAGACAGACTTCGCATACTCAAGGTTGGATGAGTGCTGGAGCGACTACGTTTCTATCGGGCAATTGGTTCTGATTGATTGCCACGGGGTGTGCGATCAATGTAGGGGCAGTTGTCGGTTCTCGGAAAAGTATGGATATCACAGTGTTAAGAAAAGAGGAGCTGCTGTTGTCAGCAGAGCTGGGTACAGTTATGAAACATAAGTTCAGGAAACCGAAAATTCGCACAATGACTGACGAAGTGGATTTCGATGAGGACGAACTCACGGATGTCTCGGAAATGATATGTCGCGAGAGGAAAGAAAGGGCGGAAGGGAACGCAGACAGCAATTCAGGTCGACCAAATAAATCAGGGGCAAGCGAGATTAGCGCGCATTGCAGATGTAGCGCCGACACAAAGGGAAAGCTTGAAAATGACAAGTTTGCTTCAGCCGTAATAAACAGGTGATGGCATCAATATCTGCCTGATTAATTTTGAACAGATTGGTGAGAAACAATCACTTCACATGCTTTACTTGGGTTGCTGTCGGGAGAAGCCTCGCAAGCCGTGGCGTTGCTGAGCGCAGACGAGGCAGGCGTTCAGCGAAGTCGAGTTTACTCGCAAAATACAGGCTTTCCACAAGAAAATTTCGGAGGCCATTCCATTGGGAAAGAAGTACGCCTATAGAAAGCTTGGTTGAGTTTGCATGTAGCCTGAACGATAATTTTTCAGACTGGGTGAAAGGAGCAGGAGCGGATAACGTCAGTAAACTGTAATATTTAATCTACATAGAGCAGTTTTATGAGACTCCGATGAATAACGTGCCAGTGAGTTTGAGTTTTGGGCTTTGGTCTCGCTGTTGTAGTGTGGTCCAGTTTATACGACTACAGCAAAGCAGAGGATGATTTCATCCGCTGCTGTACTGGCAAAAAACCGGACACGAAGGACGTGGGTGGGTTCCGCGAAGAGGGGACGCGGACGACACCCACGCGAGGAAAGAAATCGGATTAGTGCTTGCGCCGTAGACGAGGCGCCAGATCGGCACCCTCGCTCGGAACAAAAGAGAAGACGGTCCGAGCGTTCGGGGAGATGGGCGTCAAGATAAAAGCTTGAGGTCGCCGCCATTGCTCATGCCCGTGCGCTTCCCAGATGTCCCGTCGACCATCCCGGCCACGGAAATTGGGCGACACGACACAGCCCATTTGGTTTGAGCGTCATTGTTTGTCATCCGTGCGCACCTTCTGAGAACGACCAGTTAGCCGGCTACGACCGATGGATGCATTTGTGCGCGACCGCCATCGGGTCCCAATTATTGTGTTTGGATTTCAAGCGAACTGGCCCACAGCTGCACGGGAGATCGAGTTTTCATAGTACTGGCAGGGCAGCCCACTGCCCGGCAGACATGCCGTCAATAAGCCGTGGTTTCGTGGAACCATTCTCGCAGCTTGCGTGGCGGTCACTTGCAGGAGAAAAGGGGAGGACATTAAGGCGGATACTCAGAGCCTAACGTAGGGGAGAGGCAGCAAGAGGGAGTCTTTCAGCAAACCTATCCCCTGGCGTGTTGTAAAGTGTGCCACTGTTTTCACCAATGCCATGCGCATCAGGAAGGTTGTTGTGCTGTTGGTTGCAATGGGGACAACTCACATGTGTGAGTGGCTGGTTTGTGACTCTTTTGTGCAGCTAAAGGTTTAAAAAGTCACGTTTTGGTTGTGTGGGAGAGAGCGGAGTCTCGGACATGGACCCGGACAGACGCCTCGTCGCTTGAATAAAGCGTCTGTTTACAGCACAACGGCTCTGCCTTCGTCCTGCCACCGTGCGCTCGAATCCCCGAGGGGCGCGACTTCGGACCTTAAACACTTTCCCTCTTTAACTAGTGTCGAAGCTCCAGAGGATAAAGGGAAAAGAAATTAACTGTTCCCCTTTGGGTTTAGGACAGGCAGGAAAATGTGTCTTTAACCATCGCAGCACCGCTGGCCAATGAGTATGTAGCAAGCCGTGGCTTCAGGCTACAGAGCAGTACATCCTGAAGGGGCACGCAGGACGACAAAGGCAGGAAACACACAGGACAGCGCTGTACAGTGCGTTTTCTGCCTTCTGTCTTTCTCGTCTTGTGCTGCCACTTCAAGGTGTTCAACCAGCACCAACATGGCCGAATGTCAATTCTTCCACAGATCAGTAGCATACAGTACTATCAAAAGCCGTCCCTAGGACCAAAATCTCACCCTCGAAAGCAGCAAACCACACACACACACAAAAAAAAAAAAAAGAACGAGACGACATAGTCACAGTTTGGCGCGCATCGCAGGCATAGCGAAAGCACCTGAAAACCTTATAATAGAAGCCACAAATTATCAGGAAGGGCTAAAATCAAGAGTTCAGTTGCCATGCTATCACTCTAAGGAAACGGGTCACTTCGCCTGAAATTGCCAAAAGGAAAAGCAAGTATTCGCTTCCATAAGCAATAATGCGAGTAAGCTCGATGGCCTTAAAGGCACACTAAAGGCAAATACTAAGTCGACGTGGACTGTTTAAATAACATTCCAAAAACTTCGCAACGCTTGCGTCGTGCCAAGGAACGGATTAATTTACAAAAAATTTGCATCTAAAGGGTCGCAATACCTTTTTCGAAATTTAATTCACACATCACCCAACTGGGGGATTGTCACGTGGCATACGCCATCCGGGTTTTAATCCACCGGATTAAAAAAAAATCGGCGTGTTGATAAAATTTCACAAACAGGCCTGGAGTGTGGCCTGATCCCGGTGACCAGAACCGGTAACGCACTCCCTCACCAGAGCAGGATTGGCCACCCTGGTGCAGTACTTGGCCACAACCTCCTATATGAACACAACAATCAAACCCCGGCTCTCAGTCCCCAGCAGCTGCGAAGCAACTGACCACGGCGGCGGTCAGACCTGCGAAGCAGCAGAGGGTGCTAAGAATCACTGGCTCCAGACAGGCCGCCATTGGAATATGAACCTGGCAACGTTTAACGCTAGAACGTTATCTAGTGAGGCAAGTCTAGCAGTGCTATTGGAAGAATTAGAGGGCAGCAAATGGGATATAATAGGGCTCAGTGAAGTTAGGAGGCCAAAAGAAGCATATACAGTGCTAAAAACCGGGCACGTCCTGTGCTACCGGGGCTTAGCGGAGAGAACTAGGAGTCGGATTCCTGATTAATAAGAATATAGCTGGTAACATACAGGAATTCTACAGGATTAACGAGAGGGTGGCAGGTCTTGTTGTTAAACTTAATAAGAGGTACAAAATGAAGATTGTACAGGTCTACGCCCCTACATCCAGTCATGATGACCAGGAAGTCGAAAGCTTCTATGAAGACGTGGAATCGGCGATGGGTAGAGTGAATACTAAATACACTTTACTAATGGGCGACTTTAATGCCAAGGTAGGCAAGAAGCAGGCTGGAGACAAGGCAGTGGGGCAATATGGCATAGGCACTAGGAATAGCAGGGGAGAGTTATTAGTAGACTTTGCGGAACAGAATAATATGAGGATAATGAATACCTTCTTCCGCAAGCGGCATAGCCGAAAGTGGACGTGGAGGAGCCCGAACGGCGAGACTAGAAATGAAATAGACTTCATACTCTGCGCTAACCCTGGCATCATACAAGATGTGGACGGGCTCGGCAAGGTGCGATGCAGTGACCACAGGATGGTAAGAACTCGAATTAGCCTAGACCTGAGGAGGGAACGGAAGAAACTGGTACATAAGAAGCCGATCAATCAGTTAGCGGTAAGAGGGAAAATAGAGGAATTCCAGATCAAGCTACAGAACAGGTATTCGGCTTTAACTCTGGAAGAGGACCTTAGTGTTGAAGCAATGAACCACAATCTTGTGGGCATCATTAAGGAGTGTGCAATGGAAGTCGGTGGTAACTCCGTTAAGCAGGATACCAGTAAGCTATCGCAGGAGACGAAAGATCTGATCAAGAATCGCCAATGTATGAAAGCCTCCAACCCTACAGCTAGAATAGAACTGGCAGAACTTTCGAAGTTAATCAACAAGCGTAAGACAGCTGACACAAGGAAGTATAATATGGATAGAATGGAACATGCTCTCAGGAACGGAGGAAGCCTAAGAACAGTGAAGAAGAAACTAGGAATTGGCTAGAATCAGATGTATGCGTTAAGAGACAAAGCCGGCAATATCATTACTAATATGGATGAGATAGTTCAAGTGGCTGAGGAGTTCTATAGAGATTTATACAGTACCAGTGGCACCCACGACGATAATGGAAGGGAAAGTAGTCTAGAGGAATTCGAAATCCCAAAGGTAACGCCGGAAGAAGTAAAAAAAGCCTTGGGAGATATGCAAAGGGGGAAGGCAGCAGGGGAGGATCAGGTAACAGCAGATTTGTTGAAGGATGGTGGGCAGATTGTTCTAGAGAAACTGGCCACCCTGTATACGCAATGCCTCATGACTTCGAGCGTACCGGAATCTTGGAAGAACGCTAACATAATCCTAATCCATAAGAAAGGGGACGCCAAAGACTTGAAAAATTAGACCGATCAGCTTACTGTCCGTTGCCTACAAAGTATTTACTAAGGTAATCGCAAATAGAATCAGGAACACCTTAGACTTCTGTCAACCAAAGGACCAGGCAGGATTCCGTAAAGGCTACTCAACAATAGACCATATTCACACTGTCAATCAAGTGATAGAGAAATGTGCAGAATATAACCAACCCTTATATATAGCTTTCATTGATTACGAGAAAGCGTTTGTTTCAGTCGAAACCTCAGCAGTCATGGAGGCATTACGGAATCAGGGTGTAGATGAGCCATATTTAAAAATACTGGAAGATATCTATAGCGGCTCCACAGCCACCGTAGCCCTCCACAAAGAAAGCAACAAAATCCCTATAAAGAAAGGCGTCAGACAGGGAGATACGATATCTCCAATGCTATTCACAGCATGTTTACAGGAGGTA
Organism: Dermacentor variabilis; assembly: GCF_050947875.1. Lineage (NCBI taxonomy): Eukaryota > Metazoa > Arthropoda > Arachnida > Ixodida > Ixodidae > Dermacentor > Dermacentor variabilis. The sequence continues at coordinate 114,372,999 of NC_134568.1, read as the reverse complement.
TTCAGAGGCCTGGAGTGGGAAGAATTGGGGATAAAAGTTGATGGAGAATACATTAGCAACTTGCGATTCGCTGATGATATTGCCTTGCTTAGTAACTCAGGAGACCAATTGCAATGCATGCTCACTGACCTGGAGAGGCAAAGCAGAAGGGTGGGTCTGAAAATTAATCTGCAGAAAACTAAAGTATTGTTTAACAGTCTCGGAAGAGAACAGCAGTTTACGATAGGTAGCGAAGCACTGGAAGTGGTAAGGGAATACATCTACTTAGGGGAGGTAGTGACCACGGATCCGGATCATGAGACTGAGATAACCAGAAGAATAAGAATGGGCTGGGGTGCGTTTGGCAGGCATTCTCAAATCATGAACAGCAGGTTGCCATTATCCCTCAAGAGAAAAGTGTATAATTGCGGTGTCTTACCAGTACTCACCTACGGGGCAGAAACCTGGAGGCTTACGAAAAGGGTTCTACCCAAATTGAGGACGACGCAACGAGCTATGGAAAGAAGAATGATAGGTGTAAAGTGAAGGGATAAGAAAATAGCAGATTGGGTGAGGGAACAAACGCGAGTTAATGATATCTTAGTTGAAATCAAGAAAAAGAAATGGGCATGGGCAGGACATGTAATGAGGAGGGAAGATAACCGATGGTCATTAAGGGTTCCCTTCCCTTCCCTTGGGACTGGATCCCAAGGGAAGGGAAGCGTTGCAGGGGGCGGCAGAAAGTTAGGTGGGCGGATGAGATTAAGAAGTTTGCAGGTACGACATGGCCACAATTAGTACATGACCGGGGTAGTTGGAGAAGTATGGGAGAGGCCTTTGCCCTGAAGTGCGTGTAACCAGGCTGATGATGATGGTATTTGCTGAAGCCGAGGTCATGGCTTTGTAAAGGTTCAATGCAAGCGAACTAGCTCAGCAGCGGCGTTACGACGAGGAACAAAGTGCGATAAACAGGATGAAATCTGTTTATCGCGGTTAGGTTTGGTTGTTAGGTTGTTTAGCGCGGTGTCTCGCGTATCTGTTATAACTACGCGAGACGTAGTTAAGCCGGAGGAGGAAATTCTTCCGATTTTCCAGACAGAAAATACAGAGCGGTTCATGGTAAGGAGCCGCCAACGAAACAAAAGTGGGAGAGGGGCACTCGAAAAGAAAAAGTTTCCAGCATTTCATTTTGGCACAGACCACGCATAGCTATGAGCGCATCCTAGGTGTCGACAGGTAAGCGCTACTGTTGGCGTAACGGAATGACTCGACGGTAGCGGTTCTGAGCAGGGGATCAATCTAAGCTATGTCGTTGAAAAACACTTCTTTCGAAGTGAGAGAAGTGTCCTATGTAGTAAGCACCAAGATGGGTGAGGGCAATTTTACGATGCCGGTACCGTATTGTAGGGACTTGATGAGCCTTTGACATGACCGCTCATGGGCAGGACACACACGGAGAAGTAAGACGACTAAAATACTTCTACAGGAATCTTATTGGCCCGGTTGTTTCATACAGGCGCACGATTTTTTCTGCACTTGTGAGACTTGTCAGAGAGCAGGCAAATCTAACCAGAAATTGGAAGCACGAATGGTAAAGGTGCCCGTTATTTCCGAACGCTTTTGCAGAGTTGTTGTGGATCTGGTGGGACCGTTGCTAAAAACAAACACGACAACTAGATGCATTTTCACCTTATTGTGCCCCGTAACACTGTTTCCTGAGGCTGGTCCCTTAAAGGGCCGCTCACCAGGCCGCGTAGGAAATTTCGGTTATAGGCTGGAAGTTGTTACGTGTCCTCTTGGGAGTGTTTAGCCGTAAAAGTTTTTGAAATCTCCTTATAAATAGCCGATAGAGACATGTTTCAGTGCCGCGAACTCATGATTTCAGGAGGCGAGCGCCACTACCAAAGAGACATTCTCTCGGCTTGCCCCGTGTAGCCTCTGCAAACGAAATTCCTTCCCTGTGTTCTACCATACCGTAACTCGAGGACCGCGTGACGCATACGTCGAGAGCTCCCCTTCCATTTTTTTTCTTCTCGCTCCTTTGCGGTGGGGCGAATTTCCGCTGACGGCGTCATGCGCGAGCTGTAGCGATAGCCTCGTTCCGCGCAACGTGCAATTTGGCGCGGTCTGTACAAGGACCCCTAACTATAGCGGTATACGTCAGTGCTACACGAGTACTAAGGCGGACACAAGCGGGCCTCAGAGCATGATCGCGCGTGGGAACATTCTAAAAAATTACATAGTTTCGGTGTCTGCGCGCGCGACTCCACGACGTGGGAAGAAGCAGATAAAAGTAAAGTACATCTCTCTTGCTGCTATGCCAAGTAAAACAACTACACGCAAACATGCTGTTTGTGGGCTTCATTATTTCTCTAAACATAATTCGTCTATTGAACCAACAGATTAAACACATAACAGAAGTTGCCTTGCGTAATTCTCCAAGTCACATGTCACTGTGAGTGGCGTCACAGCACAAACACATGCATGTAGGCGCACTAGCACGTATACTTCATCAGCCGGCTTGGAGCAAGGCGCTCGCGAGGACAAGGACAAATGACGTTCGGTTTGAAATTTCAGCTCTTTCCGCCACGCATAGCGATGTAATACTTAGCAGGCATGATCGCTAGAGCGTATTGTACGCACTGCATTTGTCACCTCGAAATGGCCAGAACTCGTCAGTGGCCTTTTAAAAGGTTCCTTCGGTGTAGTGGATGCTCTGCTTTCGATATTTTTGCACGTCTGTTTCCCGGCAGAAATACACAAACCAGGGAGCAGTTTTCACGATTGCACTCACAACGTTTCCTTAGAAACGTGGCGTTATAATTTTGTATGGATCGGTCTATCATCCTCAGAGCAACAGTGTCCTCAAAGAAACCGAGGTAGCATTGTCATCAATATGTACCTTTTCTGAAATGACTGAAACGAAATGCGAGGAAACGTTCTTAGGACACTGCACGAAAAGTAATCATCTTGCTGCCAAATCGCCAAAATGGACTGGAAGTCCATGGTGATGAACCCGCCGAGGTTATTGATGTTATTTCAGAGATGAATTACACCGTGAGGTTACCTGCACGTTGACATGAGGAGCAGGTTTATAAGTTAACCTAATGAAACCCTTCTTTGAGCAAGGATCAATCGTCAGCTTAACTATGGATGTTTCAGAGGACAATTAGGGCCCATGTTTGTGGGAAAACGGGCCTTGGTTTCAAAGAGTTAATGACGCATGCTGTTAATAAGGAGGAACTAGGAACTACGAAAGGGGAAGATTTGAGGAGCCTGATTCGGGAATATATGGATCGTATTGGGGAGAAGCAGGCAAGGACACATTTGATACAACATGACATCGACCTAACAACGGAGGTTCCTTTGAAGCCAAAAGCGTAACGCATGTCCCCGCGGCAGCTAGACATATTGAAGGCAGAAGTAAACAAGTTGCTTCATCTTGGGGTGATCAAGGAAGCACATAGTGAATATTGCTCCCCTCTAATGCTAGTTAAGGTACCCAGGAAATATATACGGCCATGCGTGGACTATCCAAAGTGTCATCCCAAAAGACCAAATATACCCCTTGTAGAATATAGAGGAGATGGTAGAACTCATAAGCAAGGCTACAATCATTTCAACCCTAGATTTAGCGAGGGAATATTGGCATGGTGGCCGTAATAGAACTATCCAGTCGTTATGGTCCTTCGTAACACCTTTTGGGCTTTGCCAGCCAATTACCATGAGCCTTGGCTGAAGAACGCGCCGTTCTGTTTTTCGAAGCTGTCAGATCAGGTGTTGAAAGGCTTAGAAGAGTTCGCGCTGCGCTTTATTGATGATGTGGCTTTCTTTTCTAGTGATTGGGAGTCCCAAGAACCAGAGGGGCGGGCTTCACTGTCAGACCCGAGAAATGTCAATTGGGCCACACGCGTCACGTATTGTGGGCAAACATAGGACCCAGAAAACGCGCACCTATGTAAAGTATAGTGGCGGCAATAGTTAATATTTCGAGGCCAGTGACAAAAAGTATGTGTATTCGTCACTGAGAATGGCCGGGTATTACAAGCGCTATATACCTAATTATTCTCACCTTGGCACTACACTAACTGGCAGCTTCCGGAAGTGCCAAGCAGAAGTGGTCACTAGGAGCGCCGATAAGGAAGAGGCTTTCCAGATTCTGATGAAAGCTTTGTCTTGACGCCCTGTGCTGGTCTTGCCAAACTTTAGCAGAGAATTCATTCATCAGTACGACGCCAGCAACTTTTGTCTAGGTATTGATCTTGCCTAAATTAAAGAAAGCGGTGAAGAACACCACGTGCATTATCTGAGTCGAAAACTGGCACCACGAGAAGAAGTGTTCAGCATCTATGAGAAAGAGTGTTTATGCCTAATATTGTCACGCTAAAGCTACAGGAATAACGGAGAAAGGGGAGAACAAAGTGTGCTTATCTTTGCAGCGGCTCGGTGTCGGCGCGGTCCCTTTTCATCAATTGATCTTTAAATAAACGCACCCCATCGTAAGTTTTGGTGGAGGTGCGGGGTAAAACCACCGCTCTACTGAAAAACGACGACGAACCGCCCGTAGAAGCACAATCTGTAGAGCTTCGCCGAAGTCGCCAAATTGCCTCTCTGCCACCACCGATGGCTTCCGACGGCGACAACCCGCCACTTTCTTCAAGTTACCCATGGCAGCCTTACATCGAATCGCGATCGGCGGCAGCCATCTTTAATTCTGTTCGGAACGGGGCAGCCTACGGCTATTCCGAAGAAAATTCAGTTTTGTTCGGCATAATAATGCATCTTTATCGCGTACACGTCACTTTGACGCGGTGAGTTCTTGCGGTTTTGTATCGTCGCGTGACAGGCAGGTGAAGTGGGTGCAGCCAGAAAACTTTTTGCCAATAGTCGAGGGCTAATGGCGAAAAGGGGTCGAATCAGAAATAACTGTTTCTTTTTTCTGTCAAATCATGCATAATCGGTGTGTACACATCATATCAGATGGGAAGGTATCGCGGTTTTCGTGACGTCGCGTGACAGACAGGTGAAGTGGGGGTGGTCGAAAAAAGTTTTTGACCAATCGTGGAGGGCTGATAGCAGAATTGGAATAGAAAAGTTTGGAATAGTTTTACGTTATAGCGCCCTAGCTTTTTTAACGCGCAAGTTGGTTCAATGGCTGGAATGTCACCGCCCAGCTTAACAATGCTGCCTTCTTCCTCAAGGCAACCGTGTCTGTGTGGCTTGAATACTACGAAGAAAGCATGACGACGCTAGAAAAGTTCGCAGACGAAATCAGGAAATGCTTCGGAGATCCGGCAGCTAAAAATAAGCGCGCAGAGCAAACGCTAATGCAGCGGGCCCAAGTTCCCGGCGAAATCCGCACGACGTACACCGAGGAAGTGCTGAAGTTGTGCAAGGCCGTCGACCCTCAGATGACAGAGGAGCACAAAGTTGGTCATCTTTTAAAAGGGATCGCTGAGGACGTGTACCAGTTCCTCATCGGAACGGACAGTCGAGACTCCGGAAGTCACATCATTCGGAACTGCCCTACATTTGAACCCTTGAATGTTTGGGGTATCTCACCGAAGTTCCGCCGCCTGGCCAAAGTAACTAACGTCGCCAGTGTTGACGTGGTACCAGCTCCATCCGACTTTGCATCAGTTATTCGGCAAGTGGCGCACGAAGAGCTGGACCGACATGAGGCGGCTTCCTTCTCGAATCCGTGGGTTCGAGAGCCCTTTTCTCACTGCGACTTTCGTGAGAAGTTCACCAACGCCGCCTCCGTAGACGCCTACAACTTCGCTCTTCGTTCAAGAGCACCAAACCCTACTATGAACGCGCATCCCAGTTACCAGTTCCACGATGGGTACTCACCCAGACCACTTGCAGTTTCTCAAGAGTGGAACGGCCATGCCAGTTATGCTGCTACTGACAATTTCAGTGCTTCCCGTGAGCGCCTCATCTGCTTCTAATGCGGTAATCGTGGTTGTGTTGGCAAATTTTGTCCTCATTGCCGTCGCACGTCACCACCGTCCCATAAGCGACCGCCCACTTTTTATCGGCGTAGCAATCGACACGCTGGCCTTCCCACTCCGAAAGCAGCAGAAACCACCAGGTGAATTACCGTAGCGACTCACTAGCTTCTGTGCGGAGCTTGAAACCGCTGCCTTCACGCCAGCTCAGTTCTCCATCTCCACGACGACGTCTCACGTCACCGCCGCCAGGAAACTATGCAGCGCGGCCAATGGAGATGAAGTCGCCAGTCATAAATAACTACACGCCCCTAAGCCTCCGCCAGTCCCCATGTGTCATAACAACATTCGTGTTTTAGTGGACAATGTTGCTACGTTGGCCTTAGAGGACACAGCAGCGAGTGTCTCCTTTATCAGCCTGGATTTCAAAACCTGACCAGGCCCTAAAGTGATCTTTCACTGGAATAACGCTAATGCATGAAGTGCTGTGAGTGGACAGTTGCTCCGACCTATTGGAGTGTCCACCGCGAACGTTTAATAACGTGTATCAAGCCGAATTTGCAGTGCTTGCTCAATCCACTCAGAACGTAATTCTTGGCCACGTTTTCCTACAACAATGCGGTACCACGTTGACTACGGTACTGGCAAGCTTTTCCTGCATCCTCTTGCCGACCAACCTGCTACCTGTTCACGCGCTCTCGCCGTCATTGAAGATGCTGTCTTAACGGCACATTCCTTATCCAAAGTTCGAGTTGTTGCTTGCGGTGTCGACACTGCTACATTTGATGCAATTGTTGAGCTTGCACTTTCGGTGGTTGTGAAGAAAAGTGTGCTCGTACCTCGATGTGTCCTATCTGTGGCCTGAAGAAAACCAACACAGTGAGTGTAAAATTTAGCCTCCAAGTCTCTTGTGCTACCCAGCGGTATGCGACTTGTCTACCAGTGGATACCAGTCTCAGCATAGGTGCTTTAACTGATGACACGTCACACGAATCCCGAGAGCACGGGGCTGACAACGTTGTCCGGGAGGACTCATCACCTTTCTTTAAAAATGATCAACATGTCACTGTGTTCAGAGAAGCATCAAGCCCTGGTCAGCAGCCTTAGCAAGCATGCGTCATTATTTGATTTCGCGCAAAACGCTAACAAAGTTCACAATCTCATTACGCGGGCTCGCCACAGGATCGACACGGGGTACGCGCATCCCATCAGGCAGAAGCTTTACTACGTCTCCGCATCAGAGCGCAAGATCATAGCTAAACAGGTCAACGACATGCTAGCCAAGGACGTCATCTAAGATTCCTCAAGCCCGGGCTGTGCCGGTCATCCCCGTGAAAAAGAAAGATGTGTCCTGGAGGTATTGTGTCGACTACCGGCATCTCAATTCTGTGACGAGAAAGTATGTGTATCCACTTCCCAGGATTGATGAGGTTATTGACTTCCTTTATTGCGCATCCTACTTTTCATCTATAGACCTCCGATCGGGCTACTGGCAGATACCCATGCATGCAGCTGACAAAAAGAAAAACGCTTTTGTTACCCCAGACGGATTGTTTGAATTCAACGTCATGCCTTTTGGCTTGTGCAACGCGCCTGCAACATTTGAAATGTTTATGTGCACGGTACATTGCGGCTTGAAATGGGAGGTTTATTTGTGGTATTTGGACGACGTCGTCATTTTTGGCCGAGCTTTTGCAGAGCACAACCATCGACTGGACGTTGTTCCGACGTGCCTTAAACAAACCGCCCTTGCCCTCAACTCCAAGAAACGTCACTTTAGCCAACGAGAGGCACTACTACTTGGATATCTAGAGGGAAAACAGGGGGAGCGAGCAGACCCACAGAAGGTGGCTGCACTAAGCGGCTTTAAACAACCGCAGTCATAACGCGAGCTGAGGAGCTTCTTGGGTCTTTGCTCGTACTTCGGACTTCTTAAACAACACATGACTAACTTCGCAGCTCCATTAGACATAATCGACCTGCAGGAAGTCGGCTGCTCACCCACCCTTGCGGGCTACTCAGTCTATGAAGGGCTCGGCCAGAGTAAGGTCGCGACGCTGGTTGCCAAAGCTGTCACTGCAATCAGACACGACAACCACGCAACGGACATTGACCACGTCTTTATTGAAATTATTACCCGAAAAAAGAAGCCAAGAAAGCATCTTTCTGCTCAACATATACAGCCCGCCGATCCAGAGGAAAGCCAACTTCGGCTACCTGCTACGCAAGGCAGAACAAGCAGCAGGCAAAAAGGGTCTCATTATCCTGGGGGATTTTAATGCCTGGCACGAAAGCTGGGGTTATACTAAGGAAACTCAAAAAGGCAGAGACCTAGCCGGAGAAACGGACTGCAGAAGGCTCAGTCTCATCACACACCACACCCAACCTACGCGAATGGGGAACAGTATCAACCGAGATTCGTGCCCAGACTCGGCATTCGTCGAGGGGTAAGGGTTGTTCGATGGGAAAACGACGGGGAAACGCTTAGCAGCCACCATCTCATTTTGCGCGTCAAGATAGAAACCCTACCGATCAGGAAAAGACTTGGCCAGGCTAGGCTCACCGACTGGGTACACTGAGACACAGACATTAGATCACAAGACACTGAGATCACAGACATTACGAGCTGGGTCGCGGGAATCAAGGCAGACTGCCAAAGAGTGACCCAAGAGATCGCACTCACCACCAACACACGAGGTTGATAAGCATCTTTTGCACCTACGGGATGACCGACGAGGCCTACTGACAACATGGAGGCGGCAGAAGCACAACAGAAAACTCAGACTAAAGATCGTTGAGCTTACCAGAGAAGCAGAAGAGTATGCGACCGAACACTCAGGGCGCAACTTTGACCAAAAATGCAAGGAGCTACAGGGGAGCCTAGGCTGGAAAACGATACGGGCCTTGCTCAGGGCTCTTATAGACCCAACCATGAACAAGTCCGAAAATCGTAAGACGACCCAACAGAGCGCGCACCGATTCCAAGGCACAGACGGGGAAATGCTAGAGAACATAAATCAGCGCTACATTGGGAACACAATGGACGTCAACTGCAGCTTGGCATAAACGGTCGAAGCAAATCCCGCTCTAGATGAACTCATTACCACAGAAGAAGGGAGACACGCTGTGATGTCTGCCACAAAGAATATCACGACAGGTAAGGATGGCATCACCAACGGCATCATAAGGAACCCTATTGCGAAACCCGTATCCCGTGAAGCGCCGGATTATGGGCCCAGTGCCGCGCGCTGACTGCTGGGGCGCTGGGCAGGCACGGCGTTTTGGGAGGCGCTGGCTACTGGTGCGAAAAACAGCTCTAGCGCGTTAAATACGCGGTGCCTGGACACCGCATATATATATATATATATATATATATATATATATATCTCACGATATCATCGAGCAATGCTCAAGCGACGAGCCGCCGCGAGAACAACGAAGAAGTTGGTCGGTGCCCTTGGCACGAGCGAGTGTCAGCCTTGCTGCCTGGCTCCAGTGTAAATAGCGTGTATTGTTCGCCGCGAACTCGAGGCCGCCTGTTCGCCAGCCTTCTCCACGACGCCGCCCGATCCGCCAGCAACCACCATTGCGATGATTGAGGCTGACGTCAGAGAGGAATTTGAAAACATGGGTCTGAACAACGTGTGTTCCACGTCTCGACCCAGCGATCCCCAGTTATCTAGCGGCCCTCCTCGTCCCCGGCAGTCCTTTTCTGCCACATCTCGCCGTAACCCGTCCGAATGGCTTACCCGTGATGACAGGCCGATCTGCTTCCACTGCTGTCGCATCGCCCACGTCACCCGTCACTGCCGAAACCGATGGCCACCACCTCGTCGGACTTACGCCGCCCACTTATTCCCGCACCTTTGGACCTTCTGTACCCTATACTACCCGCCATGAACCCACTACCGATGATGCCCCTGCTCCGAACCTTCGCTACAGCCGCTCGCACTCACCTCGAAGCCACTAGTCTCGTTCGCCCCAACAACTCCGCTCTACTGTTCTAGAAGAGCTTCACGACGCACCAACGGCAGGACACCTCGACGTTTCTCGAACCTATGACCGTGTACGTCACCGTTTTTTCTGGCCGGGCCTTGCCCATTCCGTACGACGTTACGTCGCCGCTTGTGAACTTTCCCAACGACGCAAGAAGCCTTCCCAGCTCCCCGCTGGTTACCTGCAGCCGCTCAACATCCCTGCCGAGCCCTTCCATCGTGTCGGCTTGGACCTTCTCGACCAATTTCCGGAATCCACATCAGGAAACAAGTGGGTTGCAGTCGCGGCGGACTACGCGACCCGCTACGCCGTAACCCGTGCTCTTCCGACCAGTTGCGCAACTGATGCTGCGGACTTCCTCCTACATATCATTTTGATGCATGGTGCTCCGCGTCAATTGCTTACAGACCACGGCCACACCTTTTTGGCCAACGTCATTGACGACATCATGCGTGCCTGCTCAATACAGCATAAATTTACCACCTCCGACCCCCCTCAAACGAACGACCTCACTGAGCGCTTGAACCGCACCCTTACAGACATGCTATCTAAATACGTTTCAGACGACCACCGTGACTGGGACCTGGCTCTATCTTACATTACGTTTGCATACAACTCTTCCCATGTCGAAACAGCTGGCTTTTCCCCGTTTTTCCTCTTGTATGGCCGCGAACCGACGCTACCACTGGACACTGTGCTTCCGTCCGCCACAGCTTCCACCAGCGATTATACCCGTGATGCAATCGCCCATGCTGACCATGCTCGCCAACTTGCGCGTGCTCGTCTACAATTGTCTCAAGACAAGCAGAAACAACGCTACGACCTCCGTCACCGTGATGTCCATTTTGTGCCCGGCGCCCTCGTGTTCCTTTGGTCACCATCGCGTAAAGTCGGCCTTTGTGAAAAACTGCTTTCCTGTTACCCAGGCCCATATCGCGTGATACCCACAGTGACGATGTCACCTATGAAATCGTTCTAGCCACGCCCACTAGGTCCTCCGCTGTGACAACCAGTGACAGTGTCCACGTTGCCCGACTCAAGCCTTACAACTCTCCATGCACCTTGGATATTTAATAGCACCGTGACGGTGCTTTTGCCGACGGGGGGGGGGGAGGGGGGTGTAATATCATGATATCATCGAGCGATGCTCAAGAGACGAGCCGCCGCGAGAACGACGAATGGTCGGAGCCCTTGGCACGAGCGAGTGTCAGCCTGGCTGCCTGGCTCCAGTGTAAATAGCGTGTAAATATCATCTTTCGAATGTGTCTTCCCACACGTAACAATATATATATTGATACAGAAAGCAACACAGGGCATTTAAGTGCAATAACAAAAGAGAAAAACTGCACAAATAAAAATGGGTTGACCAGGATTCAGTCGTCGGACCTACACATCCCATGCCCGGTACTTTACCGCTATGCCACGCCAGCACACGAACATAAACGGATAATTTGCCATGTCAAGATCGAGAAGCAGCTTTAGCTTCACAGATACGTTTCGCACAGACATGCTAGATGCGCTATCACCCAGTACCTAATACTCAGGCCTGTACCAGAAAAAAAATTTGCTGTCCTTATTCAGTAGCATGCTTGGTAGTGTCACAACACCGATTGTCACTTGCGATTGGTATTTTAACTTCGAAAAAAGTCCTAAATGAACAACCGACCCGGGACGCTGTATGGGCTGTTACTGCCGATTTTGATAGCCGTTTCTTCTTCACGCAAGGGATATGCAACGTTTTCTTAGTTCAGTGATGCCCTTCAGTCGACACGTCTGTCTAGTCATATATCTTTGTCACACAAGCGCAGGCTAGTTATGGGAGCCTTCGGCGACGGCACATATACCTGTGTTTATGACGCGTCACATCGGCGCTGATCGCTTCTTGCGCTGGCACTGTAGACATAAAAAATGGTTTATTTAAGAACACCGATGCGAAAGCTGAAATACTGAGTGATTTATTCTTGTTAGACTTGATTCCTGAGCCTAGACGCGCCGATAGCGTGCAGACGGACTCGGCGGATACGCTAGGCCTAAGCTTCGGTGGGGACCGATCTCGGCGCGTGTAGCTGGCGAAAGCTAAAATATGTGTATTTGAGCCTCAGAACTTTTTTTAGTACAATAAGGAATGTGTAACCGCACGAATCGTCAGAGCTTTTTTTATCGGTGCCGCAATATCAATCAACGGTAGGCTTCGAACTCGGGGTCCGTTCGAGCGCATCTGAACGACTTCAGAATTTCATGACCACTCCACAACACTGCCACAACGGCGACAACTCTCAGTGATGTGTTACGTGCGAACTCCTAAAGAACGCGGCGTCCTCTGCGTTTGCGTGGTTGCATTAAGGAATTTGGCTATCCGACCAGTCAAAAGGGAAAATGCAAAACGAAAGTGATCTTCAGTGTCAATATGTGCATACATAAGCAGGGCAACTCACGCACCTTTATTTCAAGCTGCGACAAGAAATAGAGTTTTACGCCCCCAAGATATAGCGTTATTTACGACAAGAGACTAGTATCAAGGGATGAAATTGTATAAAGCCCTTAATATTCAGCAGCGGTCGTCCTTGCGTACTGGAACCAGCGCGGCACAAACACAACCAGCGCAGTTTCAGTGCGAACCAGCGTCATGGCAGTGGAACCAGCGTCTCTTCCAGTGTGACATAGCTCTTATCCAGCGTTCTCACTGGTGTCCCGGCGAGCGCCAGCGAGTGCCAGGGTACCCAGTGGGACCCAGTGCCAAAAAACGCGCTTTTTTTACACTGGAGGGGACTGGAAGACGCTGGTTTTTGCAATATGGAACCTGAACGAAAACTCCATCAAACGGTTTACAGAATTCTAAAATTAACATTGGGAAAGGGGGACCATCCCGGACGACTGCAGACATGCGGAAATCGCAATGATTCCGAAGTCCGGAAAGACTCCCTCCCTGGAAAACCTGTGACCCATTTCGCTATAGTCCTGCTTCCGAAAAGTATACCAGAGAATTGTGCTTCAGAGGTTGGAGACCGACCTGGAGGATAACGACCTCATGCCACAGACTATGTTTTGATTCAGAAAATGCCTTTCAACGGGAGACATCCTCCTGCAGATTAAGGAGGAGGTACTTACTGCTATCCCGAAATACGGAGAAAATATCTTGCTTGCACTCAATCTTAAGGCGGCCTTCGACAATGTAAGTAATAGGGTTGTGCTGGAGGGTCTCAGCAGCACTGGTTCCGGGCAGAGAATACACAACTACGTCAAAGTTTTCCTCAGTGACAGAACCGCCACCATTGGTATAGCCAGCATCAGGACTGACACCTTCAACACGCCCAAAAAGAGAACACCACATGGCTCTGTGATATCCCCTATGCTTTTTAGCATTGTTGTGATCAGCTTAGCACGGAAGCTCGAAAAAACTGAAGGACTCAAGCATGCCATATACGCCGACGACGTAACAGTCTGGGTGGCCAAGGGATCCTTAGGAGAAATCAAGACCTTCTGCAGCGTGCAGGAGATAGAGTCCACGCATACACTGAATACTGCGGACCTGCATGGTCCCCGAAGAAATCGGAGGTGCTCAGAGTCTACAGAAGAGGATATAGTGGGCAAAACTCCATAGACATCTTCGTAGGGGGGACGAAGATTCCGGAGGTATCCCAAGTTAAGATCCTTGGAATGTGGATACAGAGCAACTGTCGTGTGAATCATACAATCAGACAGCTCGCAAACACTACAGCGGAGATCATGGGCATGATCGCAAAATTTTCAAACAGACGAAGAGGTATGAAGCAAGAGGACACATGTAGGCTAATACAGGCCTTCGTGGTCCGTATGATTGTATACAGTGTCCCCTAACAAACACCGCTCGAGCAGGAAAAAAAACAATTAGAGGCAATCCTTAGGAACGCTTACAAATGCGCTCTCGGACAGCCGGTCAACACCGGTCGATGACGGAGAAATTCATTAAATTGGGCATAAGCGACACAGTGTAAAACTGCATCGAAGCTCACCTTCTCGCGCAGAAAATGAGACTCATGCTTACCCCAACGGGCAGGAACACGCTGAAAATACTGGGTATGAGGGATGCTTACAGAGAAATTAACAGCACGGAAAGCATACTTAAAGAGATTCGACAGATCACTGAGATCAGTCCGATACCAAGAAACATGCACCCTGAAATACACAAGGCCAGAAGAAAGGCAAGATCAGAAGCACACAAAAGATATTTCGAGGGGAGAAAAGAAGTGTTATACGTCCACGCGACCACATACAAAGAACACTCCGGGGGGATAGTAAGCATTGTTGATCACCAGCTTAGAGAATTCAATTGTGCTTCGATCAAAAGCAACAACATCCTCGAGGCTGAGGAAGTGGCAATCGTACTCGCCATCACCCACCATGGCGAAGAGGCCACTACAGCCAGCAATACTTACGGAATCGCCAGAATCGTGCAGAAGGTATAGCAGTGGACGCCTATCCATGCACTGTGGCCATCCGCATACTCAAGACGAGATAAATTACCTTTACGAGATGCTTTATTATGTCGACACCAGGCCATGTAACTGTGACAGGGATGCAGCGTGCCGACGCCGACACCCGAACATAGGCCAACCGGAGGTCCATCACGACGGGGAACCAGACACGGTCAGGAGGCACTATGGAGCTATTTTAGAAAACTAAAGAGCCATAAGGAGAATCTACCCCCCTCTACATAAAGACCTTAGTAAAGAGCAGTCAGTTGCCTGGAGACAACTGCAGACTAATACATACCCAGGTCTGAGTCTGCTCAGCAAATTCTATCCGGCAACATATGACAATAAATGCCCGCTATGCGGGGAACACGCAACCCTTTACCGCGTTACATGGGCCCGCCAAAAACCAAAGGTAGCGCCAGTACACAAAACACCAATACCGGAGGAGTGGGAGGCTGCGCTCTCCTGCTCGAAGCCTGAAAAACAGCTCAAGCGCGCGGGATCGAATCCCGGCCACGGTGGCCGCATTTCGATGGGGGCGAAATGCGAAAACACCCGTGTACTTAGATTTAGGTGCACGTTAAAGAACCCCAGGTGGTCAAAATTTCCGGAGTCCCCCACTACGGCGTGCCTCATAATCAGAAAGTGGTTTTGGCACGTAAAACCCCTTATATTATTACAGCTCAAGCTGATCGATACAGCTAGCAAGGTGGCAGATACCACAGGGGGCCCTGGACTGAGGGCTCCACCTTCGCTGGGATACCTCCTTCGTGAAAATAAAGTTTTTCATTCAATCATTCGGGCGTTTTGTGCCCAACTTTGCCGATACTGCTTATCCTCTGACTTCATTACTGCGCAAGGATAACCCTTTCACCTGGACAGCAGATTGTGATTCCTCGTTTCCTCAGCTGAAGTTTCTACTCTCTTCCGGACCATACTTCACCACTTTGACCCCTCTGCCACAACAGAATTGCACACCGACGCGAGTAGAAGGGGCCTCGGCACCGTCCTCGTCCAGCGTTTTGTTGCTGCCGAGCATGCTATTGCCTATGCCAGCCGTTCGCTCAGCAAGGCCGAACAGAATTACACCATCACTGAGCAAGAGTGTCTCGTGGTCGTCTTTGCAGTCCTGAACTTCCGCCCATATCTCTACGGGCGCGCTTCATGATCGTTACTATTCACCATTCACTATGTTGGTTGGTTGGCCACCGCGACCCGTCTGGCCGCCTTGCTCGTTGGGCTCTACGTTTGCAGAAATTTGACTTTGCAGTCCGTTACAAGAGTGGCCGACATCATGCGGACACAGAATGTCTTTCAAGGCTCCCTCTACCAACAAGTGCATGTGACGCCGACAATCTGGCCGCCATCGACGACATTCTTTTTCCCGACCTGGCCACTTTCCGGGAAGAGCAGCGTGGCGACCGCAGCCTGGATGCCCTCTTCGTCTCAGCTGCCTAACCAACAGGTAAAGATGGCTTTGTCATCCAAGATGGCCCGCTCTGCAAGAAGAATAATGTGGCTGATAGCGCCCGCCTCCTCTTTGTGGTCTCTAAGCATTTTAGAACCCACGCGCTCTGTGCAATGCACGACGACTCGACCGCTGGTCACCTAGAATACACCAGAACATACCACCACATTCAGGGCCGATTCTACTGGACTGGCATGTGACGCGATTTAGAAAAGCATGTGGCCAGTTGTGACAAGTGCCAGTAATTCAAGCGTCCTAATACTGCTCCGGTCGGACTCCTTCACCCTGCGGCGCCACCATCATCCCCTTTCGAAATGGTTGGAGTGGACCTTCTCGGTCCATTCGCGCGCTCAACAAACGACGACCGTAGGATTATAGTCTGCGTCGACCATCCGACGCGTTATGCTGAAACCGCAGCGACGCCAACGGCCATGGCTCTTGATGTTTCTAGCTTCCTCCTGTCCTCCGATATACTGTGTCATGGAACCCCTCCTGTTATTTTGAGTGATCGTGGTCGCCTGTTCGTGGCTGACGTAGTCGAAGAGCTGTTGTGTCTCTATGCTTGCCAGTGTCGCCACGCGGCCCCGTATCAACCGCAGACAAATGGGCTCGTCGAGCGCACAAACAGAACTTTGAATAACATGCTTTCGATGTACGTCGATTCCAGGTACAAAAATTGGGATGATATCTTGCCTTTTATCACATACGCCTACAAAACTGCAAAGCATGAAACTACCGGCTACAGTCCTTTCTGTCTTCTTTATGTCAGACCACCCCGCACCTTCCTTGACACCCTTTTACCTTTTACTCCTCATGAGGACACTCCTGTTGCCCAGACTCTCTGCCGCGCTGAAGAAGCACGCCGCATAGCTCAGCTCCGTACGTTGGCATCGCAGGACCGCTCCAAGATCAGCTACGATTCACGCCATAAGAATGTGTCGTTTGACCAAGGGGACATAGTATTGCTTTGGACACCACTTCGCAAGCGCGGTCTCTGCAACAAGTTTCTGGCTCGTTACACCTGGCCTTTCGCCATCACCGATCGCCAAAGTGATGTGACCAATTTGATTGATCGACTCGTTTCTAATGGCTACCGGTCAAAAAAGATGCAGCTTGTTCGCGTCACCCGCCTCAAATGCTGTCATCCCCGTGACTCCGAGTGGACGCAATAGTTACTCGCCCAGCGTGCTTCGTCTGTGAAGGGAGGAGTGTTACGATAAAGCTAAACGAAGAACATAGGAAGAGGAGAACGAAGTGGGCTTGTCTTTGCCCCTTTTCATCATCGGTAAATAAACGCACCCCATCGTAACGATATGGGTCATTCAAAGGCTAGGATGCGCGAAAGTCACGGTCGAGAGCCACCACGGCCCTGTCGCTTGGCTGAAGAAAATGTTAGTCAAAAGCGGGAGACTGCTTGCAGGAATGTGACTTCGAGGTCCCGTATAAGAAGGAAAGCCAAAATGAAAATACAGGTGGTCTGAGCAAGGGATTTTAAGCAACTGCGGATGTTTTTTTTTTTAAGTGTGTTCTGTACGTTTCAATATCGATGTTATTGAAATAGGCAACGAATTTCAGTCTTGCCGAGATGCCAATGACAAGAGAGAGAGAGAGTAGAACATTTCAAAGCGATGCAGGGATCATAGCGTTTGGTGGTCGTGTCGCTCGGGCACGCTGACCAGAGTGTCTGTGTGCTTGTATATTCCCAAGGAAAACGCCACAACGAAGCGAAGGCTGGTACTTCGAGCTGCACTGTTTGGTCAGTCATCAATTTAGAACAATCCGCTAGGTCGTGACTGAACACCGACGTTTCGGCCTAGCTGGTCACCCTTGGATCGTATCTCCCGGTGGCGGTGGAGTCGGTTACATAAATGTGGCGATGAATCTTCTTTAGACATGTTCAACGAGGCTGTCGTTTCATCAGCTTACACCCAAACGACGCCGAGTCCCAACATAGACTGTGACGTGCAAACAAAGGAGCTCACTTCGAGACGATTACCGCGAGCTCTACCGGAACTTGACTCTGATAAGCTGAACTAATTGGTTAAAGGGACCAACGTCGAAGGCTACCATGGAGACAGCATCGACCTCATATTCCCAGACTGCTACGCGCTTGCGCCATATGCGGGGACGAAGGTGGAGGCGGTACGGTGCGACAATATAGGAGGGATATTGTGACCGATTCCAAGATTGTTTCTGGCCAAGATACACTAGTCATATTGCCTAGTCTAGTAGCATAGTGAATACGACGGGATTAAAAGCGGAGGCTTTGGTGCAGTGAGAGGAGTGGGCTGACGTGTCCGCATGTGAACTCACAGGGTGTCTACGAACCGGAAAAACGGGGAAAGTGGTTATTCTCGAAGATTTTGAATAGTCTCCATATAATCAGCGATAATTCAGGGAATTTCGGCTTCTATCAGGAAAATTAGCAGGAATCTTATTGAAAGGCAACAAAAGTCGCGCTACTGCTCGCCCGAATAACAGAGAGGAATCGTAAGGAATCGGCTTTGACGCCTTGTCGTCGGTTAGAGGAGTTTGCAGTGTCCAGTTAACGCCCTATTTTTGCGATTTGCCCGATAATTCGGATGACATCGTGGCACCGTCACGTACCGCATGGAGTCATTGTATAAGAATGTCTGAAATTTTGGACGCAGGAACGCTTCCCCGTCCAATTTCCCTGACTTTTTTCCGTGATCGCAGATCCGAAACGGTAAATCTCCAACGCACCCGGTCAAAAGATTTGCGTCATTTTGTTTCACTTATAAGTGGAAGGGCAGCACTTTCTGTTTGAATGCACATCGCTTTGTTTTTTTTTTGGAATTGTACATTTTTGTAAAAATTGTCATTTGTGATATTGTGATATTTTGTCTGTACTCACGTGCTTGTACTGTTTGCCTTTTTTTCTAAACATCATGTATTGTATCGGGGAGGCGAGAGCCCGTCAAGCTGGATATCTAGCTTTTTCTCTCCCCCTCCCTCATCCTTGGGATGGAAAATAAAGGCATTATTATTATTATTATTATTATTATTATTCAAAGCCACCACCGCCGCCATTTTGATTATCTCGCCTCTCGAACTGGCAGTCTCCCACGCAAATGCTCTAGCAGCCATAGCCACCCCCAGGCAACGCTTGACCTTCCTCATTCGACGTTCGCTATTAAGCTTCCTGCCTTTCGGTGCCGTGTTTTTCAATAAATCAATTCGCCGCTGTCAGCAATGGCACCGGCTCCGCCTTTGTAATACCCGTGGTTCGCTTGGAAGCTCGCAAAGCATGGCGCGTTGCATAATGCCGGTTCCCGAAAGTCAACTTCGCCTCAATAGCGCTGTGTTAAAAGTTGAAGCATGCGCTAAGTATTGCGGGGAAGCTGAAAAAGCGTGTGAGGGGGCAATTGTCACGGGATACAGGATGTATTCCTTAATTATACACGCGTACACATGCCGTCTCCTATCACAGTACGAGCATCGATATGCCTAATAAGTGTATTGGCAGGCCCTCGGAGCATTTTGACGTTACTGTGGGGATTTGTGCCCTGAAGGGCAGTGAAAGGCATGCATTTGTTTTTTCGGACTGCCCGCTTTCTCGAACATTTTCGCGGCCCCTAGGGAGTCCGAAAAATTGGACGTTGACTGTACAACAGACCAAGAGGATACTTCAAATTGTATGCGGGGCAAACGTGTTGCCGAAGAAGGACGAGAACACAACAGACCGACGTATTGACGAATGAACGGAAAAGGAGGTCAGCCACAGCTTCTGCGAAGGAGCTTAATCTCAAAAAACAAGGTGTTGTCTGACGTCGAGATGCAGGTGTCCTTTATCCAAACCAAAATAAACTCCTTAGAGCAGTGAAATGGAAAATTTAGGTGTTGTGCGCGAGCTGAGAGTATGTTAGTACAGTTGAGGTTACCTTTCCAGCTGCAAAGAGGGAATTTCACCTGTTACAGAGTTTGGCCTCATTCCAATAAGCTTGCTATCTGTTGATAGAAATAGCTCATATTCGGAAAGATTTCCTTCTGTATGCATTTCTTTTTTATTCGTATTTGAAAATGTTCGACTCGATTTGCAATGGGCATTACAATTTTTTCGAAGATATAATATTTGCTGTGCATTTTGCTAACCCCTCCCTTCTCCTTGCTTTTTGAATAAATTAAACGCCAACCTTGGTATTAAAACTGGAATAAGTCGTTTTTTATTTTTTAACATGCGTTTTAGCCCGTCTTGACTTAAAACAAAGTTCTCTGTCATTCGTGAATATTGCAATGGCACTCAGGGAAAACCTGAGTGCCTTTGCAAATAGAAAACAATAGTGTTTTATTGTTTTTTACACCACCTAACTTGAAATGATACCTAACATTCGCCAGTCAGCTATTCGTATTTTATTGACTTTTTAGTTTGCTATTTCCAGTTTTCGCACACCCGAGACTGTCGCACGTTTTGCACATTCATCCAACGCAAAATGCCGCCCGTGTCTTCTGGTGAGTTTTTGTCGCTTGATGTCGCGCTAGTCAACTCCTCTGAGAGGCTGGCGGCGAACTTTATCAACAAAAGACTCTTGAAGCACACAAAAAAAGTTTCTCCAGCGTCTGTGCCGAGACCAAGTGAACCCACATGGGAATCGCAACAATCGGCATGAGCAGGTGCGGCCACTGTTAGAGGTAACATGGAGCGGGTGGCCGCGCTTCGCGGAAAGCCACGACGGCCGCCGCGCGAAGTATTGCGGCGCAGCGCAATCAGTGCCAGAGGCGAAGGGAGCTGCGCGTCGTCTCCTACGGTTGCTCACACTTCGCCGCAAGCAGTGAAACCTAGATTACGCGCGCGCTTTGGCGTACACAAACCCTGTAGCAATGGTGGGTCAACAGATAGTATTCTAAATCAGTTATCAAAGCACGCAGGCATTCTGTACACCTAAAATTTTAACTGCGCCTTTTACTTCTAAAACGGTTCTTTTGTCACAGAGGCTCGATTTCAGAATTGGCTTGCTAAGGAAGTAGAAAATGACACGAAAAACAAGGCATATTTATAAATCTATGCTTCAGATTTATTATATCGTAAATACGAAGAAGCCCAGTACCCGGGCCGCAGATGATGCTCAGATGAAGATCTCCTTCCTTTCGATCACCATGGCTACAGTTTTTGTACCAGAGCGCGTGCGGCGTAGTGGGAGGAACCGTAGCAGACAACGCGCAGCTGTCTCCGCCTCTGGCGCCACAAAACTTCTCCCGGCGCCCGCTTGGTGGTCTGAGGAGCACGGCCACGCGCGGGGTGTTACCTCTAACCGCCTGAACAAACGAGTCAGTGAGCTGACTGCTGCGCCGGCTCTACCGACGCCAGCGTCGGTTGCGCGTTCAATTTCTAATCATCGCCATACGGCTGCTTCGGAGCTCCGACGCAGGCTGCGATACTCACTGTTCAGAACATAGTATGCGAATAAACATTGATTCACTTACAGTTAATTGTATCTGTCTTGACTAAAGTAAAGAGGTTGTGCGAGTTTGACGAAACCGAAACCGGTACCGAGCGCGCCCGGACTACTTTGCGTACGAATATAGTCATATGCAGAAACTCTGCACCCCTAGCTTTCGCTTCATAGCCAAGAAAAGTTGGCCGCGAGTATAGGAAAGGCAACATGACACACGGGTAGGTATGATGAGATGCACATGGCCACTGTCACCCCTGCTCGAGTCTCGACAGCGCGCACAGCGCCAGAAGGTGGCGTAACAATGCCATTTTGCACGCGCTCCCGTGCTGCGTGTACTTTTTATCACGGATGTACATTAACGATTGCACATCGTCATAGGAAAAGACGTATTCCACACATTTATTCAGACTGCAACATACCCAAAACCAGGCAATTCACATTATCACACAGCAGCTACACGTCAGATGAATCTTTATTGCTGAGTTCTCACCGTACTTTATCTGTCCAAAACCGATATTAACATTCCCTTGGATTGCCTAATATAAGCCTCTTTGCCCAATGCTTCGATTTTTTTATGTACTAACAGCTGGTTTCTTCATTCCCTGTTCAGCCGATTTGCTTCTAACAAATGCTGCTTTTTACAAAAACCCTGCAGCAATTTTGGCAAACTTGCTACCAATTTTTCAACAACATTACTGCGGCTATAAAATCTCATATAAGGGACATCTGATTCTTACATATTCTGATCTAACCTCTATAAAGTATTGTACTCTAAATATCGCACCGAGTGCTGTTTTTCATAATTTGTCTTTCATCAATAAAATCTGTTCATTGTGTACCAGCGCTCACTTGTGACATAAACAATACGCTATTTATAGTTATATTCTTATGTAGTTGTGCATGTATTTTTGTTTTCTAGCTATTAGTAACTGGAGGTCCCCTCTATCGTCTGTTGGCTCTTTGACGCCTGCTTGTAAGATGCATAATATACTTTTGTAACCTTATTTTTGTGCAACAACAAACCCAGAACTGAACTGAAAAATAAACGCCACGTGAACAATTTTTTATCAAATGCTTTAAAATATAGGCTTTTTATGCAAGTAGGGTTCATTCGTCATGCAGCAACAGAAGAGGAAATTGCGCTTGCAATTTGAATACATGCACAAGCACGTCTTTGTAGAACTGTTGCCTCACACTGACCATTTAACGCACGGCGTAATATTGCCACGTGGTGTGGCGCAGCAAGGGACTGAAGAAGAGGAGAACGAGGTTCGTCTAGGCATCGCACGTCGCCGCTTACGTTTTCGTAAAGTGCAACCGCCTGTATCTTCATTAAGCTTGTATACTCCAGCAAGGTATACGCGACAATTTGGTGGAGGTGCTGGGCACGCTCGACTTATGCAGGAGACCCCACTGGGCAGCAAGAACCTCGCCCAACAGTTGGAGTTGACTGCAGTTTAGCGCACAAGCCGGCGAATCCGAGGCCTCGCCCCAGAATTTGGAAACCTCCAAGAAAAAGTGATGACTCCGACCACTGCGACTTCTACGGAACGGGTGACACCGACTTACCTAACACTGCTAAACCCCCAAGTGCCGACGGCTTTTCATGGCGACACATTTGAAGACGTGGAAGACTGGCTGGCGGAGTTCGAGTGCGTGGCTGCGTTTAACGAGTGGGACAACAACGCCAAACTCAGGGACGTCTACTTCAGCCTCCAGGATGGTGCTCGCATGTGGTTTATGAACCGCGAAAGTGCCCTGTCATCCTTGCCTGAGTTCCAGCGCAAGCTACTGGAGACTTACTCCAGCCTAGATAGTCGGGAAAAAGCGGTGCGAGCCCTTCAGCCACGCGTTCAAAAGCCCAACGAGAGCCTCACGATGTACGTGGAGGACATGACGCGTCTCTTTCAGCGTGCCCATCCGAGCATGTCGGAAGAGAAAAAGTGGCGTCATCTGATGAGAGGCGTAAAGGAGCAGCTCTTTGGCGGGCTTGTTCGGAATACGCCCAAGACTGTTGCGGAGTTCCTCACCGAAGCCACCGCGATGGAGAAGACCCTTCAGCAATGGTCGAACTTGTACAACCGACAAGTGAATTCCGGCTGCACTCCGGATACGCCGGTACGCTTCGGGTGCGACATCGCCTTGCTTTGCGAGCTGATTCGCTCAGTGGTTCGCGACGAGCTGCAGAAGCACCACGGTACGTCGCCACCTCCAGTCAGCTCCCTCGCCAGCGTCGTACGCAACGAAGTACAGCAGGCACTGCAGGCATCTCTTTCCAGCAGTGAAGCATCACCTCTGCCAATCGAATCCCGGCGCAAGACTTACGCACAAACATTACTGAGCCCCGTCCAAGCTTTCGCACCTACTTATGAGGCGCCGCCAGTCGCGTTGCAATCGGCGCAAGCTTCTCCGACAGCTCCGCTGCTGTACTTCGACGATCGCCGAACACCCGAAAGGAAATCAGAGGTTTGACGAGCACCCGATTGACGACCGCTGTGCTACCACTGCGGCGAAGCTAGTCATGTGTATCGGGAGTGCCCCTACCGACGACTCGGACTGCGGTGTTTTTCTATCGATTCACCTCGACCTAGGTTCGGCCAAAGGCCACCCGACATCGCAGAATTCCTCGAACCGTAGCGCAGGCCGAGCCCATCGCAGCGGCAGTCACGCTCACCCTCACCGCGCCGTTATTCCCCTGCTCGCGATACCACCTCGAGGACGACGCAAGGGCGATCACCAAGTCCACGCCGGGAAAACTGACGTCAGCAACCGGGGCTGCTGATCTCGACGCGCTCAAGACCTCGTATCGCGCCGACCGCAGAACAACGAAAGCATGATGACGTCAGAACCAGTTTCCGCGAACAAGATTTCACTGGACATACCTGTGTTGATCGACGGCAGAAAAATGAGTGCACTTGTAGATACCGGTGCAGATTACTCTATTCTTAAACTGGGGAGCGTTCTGAAAAAAAGTTACGTTGCCCTGGAACGGGGCACCATTTCGTACGGCAGGTGGCCTCGTCGTCACACCGCTTGGCCTATGCACGGCCAGAGTAGAAATTCGCGGTGCTGCTTTTCTCGCCACTTGTCTGGGTGTACGCGAGTGTTCCCGCGATTTAATTCTTGGGATGAACTTTCTCCGGGAATATGGCGCCATTATTGACCTCCTCGAGCGCTGCATCACTTTCTCGACACAAAGGGCAACACAGACCGACGCCATTTGACACAGATCCGCACTTCGCGTTTCGGACGAGAGCATCGCGATACCGCCGCATGCGAGTGTTATGGCTCCGGTCAAGTCCGACGAGCTACAAGACTTTGGAGCCATTGTAGAAGGCAACGGTTATATGTTGCTGGCACAAGGTATTGTGTAGCGCGAAGCCTTGTGGAACTTCGTGATAGCCAGACAACGGTCCTCGTTACCAACTTCACCTTTGAGCATCTGCACATTTTTCGTGGCACTGTCATCGCCTACGCCGAACCATCAACGGACATCGTCGAAAGCTTTGCTTCTGAAGTGGACACAAACGACGGTTCGTTCAGAGACATCGATGTGAACTCCGAGCTTGCGGACGACCAAAAGAGCGCACTGCAGCAACTCTTCAACGATTTCTGCGCGTGCTTCGCTCGGGCTACTAAGATGGGCCAAACGCCAATCACGAAGCACCGAATAACGACATCCGTCGACGCACGTCCCATCAAACAACAGCCTTATCGTGTCTCGCCGAAAGAACTTGAGGCAATCCAAGCCCAAGTCAAGGAGCTGCTAGATGATGGTGTCATTCAGCCTTCGCACAGTCCGTGGTCCTCCCCGGTCGTTATAGTCAAGAGAAAAGACGGAACGCTTCGTTTCTGTGTTGATTGTCGACGCCTAAACGATGTTACCAAGAAGCACGTTTACCCACTACCGCGTATCGATGACTTTTTAGACAGGTTGCAGCTAGCTAAGTATTTTTCGTCTCTCGATCTAAAGAGCGGTTACTGGCAAATTGAGGTCGATGAACGATACCTCGAAAAACTGCTTTCGTCACTCCAGATGGCCTTTACGAATTCAGAGTACTTCCTTTCGGGCTCTGTTCGGCACTAGCCACTTTCCAGCGAATGATGGACACCGTTCTCGCTGGTCTGAAGTGGCAAAGCTGCCTCGTCTACCTCGACGACGTGGATGTTTTTTCGACGACATTTGACGACCACCTTAAACGACTGCGTAGAGTTCTCGAAGCCATCCGATCGGCTAACCTCACCCTTAAGCCTCAGAAGCGTCGTTTCGGCTACAAGGAGCTGTTGCTTCTTGGACACGTGGTCGGCGCGGAAAGCGTTAGCCCCTATCCCGCGAAAACTGCCGCTGTAGCCTCGTTTCCAACATCGACCGACAAGAAAGGTGTCCGACGCTTCCTGGCCCGTTGCGCATACTACCGGCGTCTCATCGAAAATTTTTTGAAGATGGCGGAGCCGCTGACTCGCCTAGCGAGGGACGATGTATCGTTCGTCTGGTCCTCAGAGCAAGAGACTGCATTCACCGAGCTTCGACAGCGTCTGGTGTCAGCACCAGTTTTGGCCCACTTTGACGAGGAGGAGGACACGGAAGTTCATACAGATGCCAGTAACGTTGGTCTTGGTGCGGTGCTTGTACAACGGCAGGAAGGTATTGAAAGAGTGATCGCCTACGCAAGTCGCACACTATCGCGTGCAGAGACCAACTACACCACCACGGAGAAAGAGTGTCTTGCCATCGTATGGGCACTGGCCAAATTTCGACCTTACCTTTAACTCCGCCTATTCAAAGTTGTAACTGATCATCACTCGTTATGCTGGCTTGCAAATCTCCGGGACCCTTCTGGACGACTGGCACGCTGGAATCTGCATTTGCAGGAGTACGACGTGACCATCGTGTTAAAGTCGGGCGCATACACGAAGACGCTGACGCACTCTCGCGCGCCCCTATCGACACTACCGACCACGACATTGAGGACGACGGCGCTTTCCTTCGGGCCGTAAGAGTTACTGATTTGTCCACACGGCAGCGCGCAGACGATGCACTACGGCCTATATTCGAACATCTGGAAGGACGAAACCGATCGATTCCCCGGCATATCGCTTGAGGATTGCCATCTTTTTGTTTACGACATGGCGTCTTGTACAAGAAGAACTGCGCTGCCACCGACAAGACCTACCTTTTGGTCGTTCCAGCAGAACTCCGTGCCGAAGTTTTGTTCGGATGTCATGAACTTCCGTCTGGCTATTTGGGTTTTACGCGAACGCTTGATAGAGGGCGCAAATCCTACTACTGGCCGAAACTTGCCGAGTGTGTTAAGCGGTACGTCCAAGCCTGCTGTGAATGCCAGCGCCGAAAGTAGCCAGCTGTGAAGCCTGCGAGATTGCTGAATCCGATTGACCCACCTGGCAAACCTTTCGACCAGGTCGGCATAGATGTTCTGGGCCCATTTCCACTGTCATCTTCTGGCAACAGGTGTATAATCGTCGCCATGGAGTATTTAACGTGGTATGCTGAGACAAAGGCGCTGCCTCGAGGCACAGCTTCTGAGGTTGCCCAGTTTTTCATACAGAGCATCGTCCTACGGCATGGTGCCCCATCGCACGTCATAACAGACCGAGGCAAAGCCTTTACAGCACAGCTCATTGTCGACGTTTTTAAACTCAGCTGCACGACAATCGAAGGACAACTGCCTATCATCCGCAGACAAACGGCTTGACCGAACGACTGAACAAAACGATGACTGACATGCTGTCTATATACGTAGACGTACAGCACAAGACGTGGGACGAGATACTCCCTTATGTAACGTTTGCCTATAATACGCAAGAAACAACACGCTTCACGCCGTTTTACCTCGTTTACGGCTGTGAAGTGCAGACTATGTTAGAAGCAATGCTGCCGTGCGACAGCATCGATCATCTCGACCTCGCCCAAGATGCCGAACTTTTCGTGCAACGCGCGGAAGAAGCCCGTCAGCTTGCCCGAGTGCACGTAAAGCAACAACAGAGCGTCGATGCACACCGTTAGAATCTTCGCCATCGACATGTCGAGTTCCAACCTGGTGATCAAGTTTAGGTCTGGATTCCCGTGCCCTGAAAAGGACTATCCGAAAAGCTTCTGAGTCGCTACTTCGGACCTTACAGAGTGTTGCAGCGAATTAGTGACGTGAATTACGAAGTCCTTCCTGAAGGAAGCCAGCCTCCCCGACGTCGAAAACCGCAATCTGAGATTATGCACGTTGTGCGGTTGAAACCGTACTAAAGCCCCTAATATTCGATGTTTTCAGCCGCTTCGGTTAGTTTTTGTTGTTGCTCGTCCATCAGTGCCTTGTGACTATATCGCACACCACAGTGATTGTGACTATAGCCTAGGTGTTCGTCCTAGACTATCTCGGCACACTAAGGTCAAGTCTATGTATGTTTTCCTTCTTCCTATTTTTTTAAAGAGGGGGTAACGCCACATGATGTGGCGCAGCAAGGGACTGAAGAAGAGAACGAGGTTCATCTCGGCAACGCACGTCGCCGCTTACGTTTTCGTAAAGTGCAACCGCCTGTATCTTCATTCAGCTTGTATACTCCAGCAGGGTATACGCGATAATATACATGAATAAGGGCTGCAAGAGAGACAGGACTGAGCGCACACTACCAACAATTAATTCCATAAAGGGACAGGAAGCCCATACATAGGCAATCTATTCACATGCGCCACCGGGAAATCTATACAATCGTTCTGCGCCACTGTTACACGAGATGCGCCCGCTTGCTTCCTCCACAAGCGAAAACAAAGATAAGACAGGGGAAAGCTCATAGCATAGCCATTACAACAATCAACAATAAACAACGAAAATAAAAGAAAACGAGCAAGAACACCCAACATCAATAAATAACAGCAATGCAAGAAAGTGACTGCAAACAAAACAAGAGGCCGAGGTTCTTGGAACCAACATTCAGAAAGTGGATATATAGACAGCGTGAAGAACTCACGCACGATCAACGTGAAAAGCAACTTGCAGCTGTGAAAGTAAAACTGAAGGTGGTCTTACGCATGTGTCGTTCACACGTGTAATTGAAACTGACACGTGTACATATTTATCTTTTCCGGGTTACGGATTTTCATTGCCTAACAAATGTTATTGGCCAGCGGGGAGGCGCCCGCATGTATCGGAAGTTTCTCGAATATTAGCGATGGTTCTTTCTGCTGTCTGTTGCCACCGAAGCTTGTGTAATCTGATTGCGTGTGTGACGTGAATTGTGTACAGCTTCTTGGAAGACACGCGGGCACCAGCAATCACTCGAACCTTCGATGGCTCATGTAAAAAGGCCGACATGCTTGACCGGCTGGTGAGGCCTTCAACAATCGCCGACTATGTTCGCCGCTATCGATGTCCTTTGAGTGTAACTAGCTTTCGAGGGCGAGCACAAAACATGCGACGCCTTCCTGGCGTACGTAATATTCGCTTACAATACAGCGGTGCAAGAAACAACAAAGATCACGCCGTTCAAGCTATTTTCCGCAGGAACACAATGACGACACCCGACGCCATGCTGCCGCACGTAACCGACGAAGAGAATCTTGACGTCGCCACCTATCTCCAGCGCGCCGAAGAAGCCCGACAGCTCGCCCGCCTGCAGATCAAGAAACCGAAGAGGACCGACAGTTGAAACTACAACTTTCGACGATGTTACGTCGAGTACCAACCCGGTGACACTGTTTGCGTTTGGACCCCACTGCGTCTACGAAAACTCAGGAAGAAGCTTTGACGCCTTTATTTCGGACCCTACAAAAACATCCGACGCGTTGGCGCTCCCGACTATCGTGCCAGACGGCATTTCGCTGTCACAGCGCCGCCGCTCACGACCGGAAGTAGCGCATGTCGTGCGACCTAAGCCGTTCCACCAGCGCCAACGAACTTTAAGTCTTTGCATAGGTGAACTTTGGACTTCATTTTTTCTTACTGTATTTTTTTTGCCGTTTAATAAGTGTCGTTTTGTTGTTTTTTTGCTCCCCTGTTAGGTATGTAGCATCGGGATGCTACTTATTTAGAGGGGGACATTGACACGTGCACATGTTTATTTTTTCGGGTGACCGCTTTTCATCGTCTAACAAATGTCGGTCAGCGGGGTGGCGCCCGCATATACCGGACGTTTCTAGAATATTATTGATGTTCTTTCTGCTGTGTGGTTGTCACCGAAACTTGTGTAATCTGATTTACGTGTGTGCGCGACACCGTTTGTGTAGTACTTTCAGGAAGACACGCGGATACCAGCGATTACTGTGGGACCTTCGATGGCTCATTTATAAAAGCCGACACACTTGACCGGCACATCAGACCTTCGATGATCGCCGACTCTATTTGCCTCTATTATCGTTCTTTGAGCGTAACTTGCTTTTGAGGGCACAGGTTCGCCGAATAAAACGCTAGTTCCATCATTCACAGTGTTGCTGACTTCTTTACCACCACTACGAAGTGACAATATTTCGCCTGATAAAGAAAGCTCCAATATTCCTTTGTTTTTGTTTTTTTGTCTTCGTCGGCGCTTGCGTAGCCAACGTGATTTGTTAGCAGCAGACATTGCGCTGCAGGCCCCGCTCCTTGCGCAACAGTCATGCGAGGGGCGGGAGGGGGGGGGGGGGAGGCGTTCCAGCTAATTCTAGCAGGTGCTTGCCTATCGGCCATGCCTGGTTATTCTAGCCGCCAACAGGTGACGCCACAAGCGGACGCGCTTCTCCTTGCTGCCACTTGCTGGCGCTCCAAGCAGCCTCCGCAGAGCACGGGCCATGCGCTCATGTTCCCTTTCATAATGGGCCACCCTGTACCTTATAAAAAGCTGTGGGAATAAAGGGCACCCCTACCTCAGTGCCTTGTTGATATCAACTTTCTCCTCGGTCCTCGTCTCTTTCCATTCAACGCAAACGCTATTTTCTAGGTAAATCTGCCTTTAAATCTGTATACAATCGTCACGCGAGCCTTCCCCTTCTAGGATATTCCACAAAATATTGCTGTCTACGTTGTCATACGCTTCTGCAATGTCTAAAAAGGCCACATATAACGGTCTCCATTCTACTCTGGATATTTCAATGCACTGAGTAACGACAAATACATTATCATGCAGACACCTACCTATTATGAAGCCATTTTGAAGTTCTTCCATAATGCTATTATTCTCTGCCCATGCCTGCGACTTTAATTTAATTCCCTGCATTGCTAACCTGTATATTGCGGAAGTAATGGTCAACGATCTATATGAGTGAATTCTATCTTTCTACCCCTTACCTTTATAAAATAAATTAATTCTACATTCCTGCCAACTGTCTGGTATTCGTCTAGCTTTTTTAGCTTTTTGCTTGTGCTTTCACCATAGCTTCCTTACATTTTAGACCTAGTTCATTAATCAGCCTAACGGGAACCTCCTCTAGCCCTGTGGCTGTGCGCTTCGGAATTTTCTCTTCGGCTTTCCTCCAAATGAAATTTGCCAGCATCAGCTCCTTTTCCATCTGGTTCTCTTTCGTGCTCTTTTTTCCCTCAAATACAGCGTCGTCATTGCTTTCGACATAATCGGCTGTTATTTTTTGGATGTAATTTAATGCAGTGTACTCTTCACATTTGTTTCCATCTTTTTCTAGCATGTGTTGTTCTGTTGTTCCAGAGTTCCGGCCTCATATGTTGATGTGGTTCTCAAATATTCTAGGTGCGGCATTGTTTTCCTCCCTTATTTCGGACAACCAATGTTGACTTTCACCGTTTATCTATGCTTGAACGAGTGTTTGAACCATAGATTTTTTTCTCCCGGTATCTTTCTCGTTTTGTGGTTGCTTCATCCTGCGATAACTGCGCCCTATTTGCCTGCCTGTTTTCTGGGGATGCTTTCGGTCATTCGGCGATCGCTTCTCGTATGTTCATGTTCCCACCAGCTTTTCGGTTTCTTTTTTCCTTTCCAACGCTCTCCTTGTCACTGTGCTACCATGCTGAACTGAACGGTACTACCTTGGATGCCAGTGGTGGCATCCTACTGTCGCACTGCGTGGTTGCGCGATATTTGTCTTGAAAGCGATCTGCTTTGGGGGAACGGTATAGGTGGCCCGACGGCTCGTGCCTTTTAGTGCACTGTGTTCTCACCGATCAGTTTGCCTTGATAGACAGCACAGAGGTCACTTCGCTCACTGCTGTTGCGTGATTCCTCCAGGCAGCATTTCTGACAGCGCGTGTCTGCAGTCATTCAGTGTGAAGTGTTCATGTTTGCCCGTGCTCGAAGGCACCATGCTAGGTAAATTATATAGTACGGGAATGCTTAGAACGGGGTCTTCTACTGCGAGGACTGTTGAGTATGGCGCGGCCGCGTGAGCCCCGTCTTGAATACAATCTGCGATGCGGACAGTGTAGGCGCACCAAGGGCCGAGAGCGTCGTCTGCGCTATAGCACCCATAAGCTTGTGTGTCGCCCACGTTCACGAAGTGAAACGTCACTGTAACTTTATATTAAGGTGAGGCAAATGAGATAAACCGTACACCATCGCAAGATTACTGCCTCGCTCAAGGCAGGCGGACAATTTTAATCAAAGGGGGCGCCAGCATATGGCCGTGCTACGCCTCATCGACTCCCTGTCTCGCAGCAATGCAATGCTGCTCAGTTTTAGTGGCATCGGTGTAGCCGGGACGGGCCCGGAACAAGATGTTGCCGGCCTCGCAATTCGAGCGCTTAAATGGGCCGTTTTAAATGGGGAGAATATTCTTGAAAATTATTGTAACCATTCGGATTGAATACAAGTGCAGTCGCTGAATAAATTTCCGACGACGGGGAGCACGAAGTGGCCACGACGGCCGTATTACGGTGGGGGTGAGATCCAAACACGTAAACCAACTTTAATGCGCACCAACGGTACATTCGACTAGTCGAAATCAAGTGATCAGAACGCATTCGACTAGTCCATTCAGAGCGCCGTGCTTTAGTGCAGCAACATAGAAGAATGCAAATCGCAGCAACACAGCTTCATGGCGGCCATATATTTGCCCTTTCAGGGCGCAAACTCAGAAGCCCATCAGCCTTTGAAACGGTTCTATTAGACATGCGCTTATGGTAACACGCTCCATTGGCAGAAAGAAGCTGGCGCGCATTTTCTTACTTTACTGCAAATTCCGACTAATACCCGTAGTGTAGCGTTGCTGTGTCAGCAAAGACGTGTTTCCACGTAGCAATAGTATATTGGCGGAATTTCAGGTTGGCACTGTACACGGGCTACATTCGCTGACAGAGTCTGACTGCCGATGTTCTTGACGATAAGTTTGAATAATTGTTTTATACGTACTTGCCGCATTCGTCCAGTGGCTATATGCCATTCCGCTGCCGAGCTCGAGGTCACGTGTTCAATGCCGACAGCGCGGCTGCATTCCGATGCAAAAAACGATCGTGGCCCACGCACGGGGTACATGTTAAGGAAGCCGCAGAGACAGAAAGTACTTTCGAGCCCACCACTATGGCGTGCTTCATAATGAGATCGTTCTTTTGTCAAGTGAAGCCATACAGTTTAATTTCATTCGAATATTGAATTTATAACGTGTGCACTACATAGGTGCTTCAAACGGTTGCCCCCTATGCGCAAAAAATACAATTTTCTCAAAGGCACAGACTGATAGCTTATTCTATGTTACGCTATGGGTAGTGTTTGGACGTCGAGCGGGGCTCATGTGAATTGCCATTCTTTTTAGGAGCCACAAGAACAACGCACCTTAGCTGCCGTCCGTTCTTTTCACAAGCGCTCTCCCATTGTGCTTCTTGTAGTTTTCACAAGTCGCACAACACTAGGCTTAGGAATGACGTAGAGTGAACGTTGAACATTTTCTGGGACTAGAGTTCCCATTTATATGTCAGTGTGGGACTCAGCCGAAGGCGCGTACGAGCGCCCAAACATGTCGGACGTGGCGTACAATCACATTATCTACGAAACTACCTTTATAGCGCAGTCTTGACCCAGAAATTAGCACAGGACGTCACACGCTTACGTTATAGTAATTATTTGGCCAGAACCCCACAATAGAAAAAGTGCTCGTTGAGAACTGAACCCTTTATTAAACGAACGTTTGCCGAGAAAGGAAAATCAAACACAACTCAATAACATTTTGGCAAACGGCTGCTGTCGATCGTCTAAATCAAATCTGCGGGTCCAGTGCGTCTGCTCTCCATGACTCACCGCATACTCTATTGTAATCGCTGGTGATCGTATGTGTTCCAGAATGCCGACCACTATTCGCGTCGCACACGCAATTTGACTAGAGAAGATTATTTCGCTATAAAATAGGCGACACCACTTTGAAAAGTTCAGATACATGTAGGTGGATCCTGCGAGTAGCGATAACATTGTAACAGTTGTTAGCCAGTAAAAGTAAACAACGCACTCGCGTCACTGCTTTCCTTTGCAAAGTAGTCCTTGCTCGGGCGTCTATAGCAGATACAGGCCTGTAAGAACACGTACGTTATTCAGTGGTTTAATTATAAAGGTGCATTATCCAAGTTGAAAAGTCAAGTGTGTTGGATATGAACTCAACAAGACGAACGTACGTTTATTGAAATGCAAACCTAAATTTCATACGCAGCTTAAAGAAATCAGGAGCGACAAAAGAAAGATGCGAGGTATTTCAAAAAGAGGACGCAGTTGGTTTGCATATCTTCCTCGATGTTGCGAATTTCCACAGAAGTCACTTTCTTAGTGCGGGCTAATAATGCTGAACAGGCGATGCTTACCTGGTTTGGCGATTGTTATGGTTTCCGTTGTAACCACACCCAGAAAAGCAACCTGGCGTCCTTCGATATTGTACACTGTGGACCTCGGCAGCGAGATATCCCGGAAGCTCGGCTCAGCAGATGTGTCAAGGTTCGTCCCCAGAACCCTAATGTTAGCTTCTTTCATTTTCCGAAGAAATGGAGCCAGTCCCTCCGGTCCGTCGTCGAACTCATGATTTCCTAGGCACTGGAAAACAAATAATGCTGTAAAAGGCACACACGCTGGGTCGCAATGAAATGTAAGTGTGAGCGATAGAGAGATGGAAGCTTTGGCCACCATACTTCTTGCTGGAAAATTATATCTCTGTGGCTCACAGTTGACGACAGGCCCAATTGTGTTCGTTGCTCTTCTGTTGATCACAGCCATTGCGACTGCCGCTGCCCATAGACCTCTCCGCCGCTGAGCTCATTTTATAAGAAAGCTTTTTCCCTCTTCCTTCGACTTCCCCACTGGTACTGCTGCTGTTGCTGCTTGCCACAACACATCGGGGGTGGGGGTGAGAGGGGGTCACAGCGTGTGCATACATGACCGGAGCGTGGCAGAGAGGAAAGGCGACGCGAGAAACTCGTTAGGACCTTTTCGTTGCGCTGAATGGGCACAATGCCCTCTGGAGCTCCCTGGGCTTCGCCACATTAGCCTCTTGTAAGCTGCTGTATATATCCGTGACAACCGCGAAAGCATTGCAGAAATTTTAGCGCTTACCTTTCTACGAACTTGCAAGTCGAGAGTGAAGCTAGGTAGGGTGGTAGACACGAGAAGGGGAGGAGGCAGAGGATGGGCAGAACCGACTCAATCGTAAAAGAGTGATTACCAGACTTGTGACTCTTCGCTCGCAGTTCTCATGCAAGGGGGGAGGATGCGAAAATGACGTAAGGAGGCAAGGAAACAGCCGTTGCGGCAAACGAGATGAATGAAAGTTCAAGTGAGGCGCTGTACGGTGCGTTCCGTTATTTCTGAAGGCTCAACACCATGAAAATTTGTCAAGCGGACAGCTTACGCAGGACATGCGTAAGCAAAGCCGCATTGAAGCGCACCTTGTGGTCTACGCGGACATACGGAAGCATTAAAATGTCAAATTAACACTTCTGTGCCCGCCGCGGTAGCTTTGCGGCTATGCCATTGCTCGAGGTCGCGGGTTCGATCTCGTACCG
Source organism: Dermacentor variabilis (assembly GCF_050947875.1). NCBI lineage: Eukaryota > Metazoa > Arthropoda > Arachnida > Ixodida > Ixodidae > Dermacentor > Dermacentor variabilis. The sequence continues at coordinate 114,337,812 of NC_134568.1, read as the reverse complement.
CGGAAGCCGCATTTGAACGAGAGCGAAATAAAAAGCGCCCTTGCACTTTTATTTAGGGACACGTTAACGAACGTGTCAAAATTATTCCGGAGTCCGCCACTGTGGCGTGCCTCATAATCTGATTGTGGCTTTGGTCACGTACAGCCTCATAATTCAAATAAAGTTTATTGCTTCAGCCTCGACGCGATGTGCTATGTCAGGCAATGAAAATGCTGAACCCTGTCAAATTTTATGAAGCATGGCGCGTAACAACGCCCCAAGCAAACAGCTCCCCCTGTGTCTTTAGTTTACTACGCAAATAGGAGTGGTACACGCAAGGTAACGTTTGAAGTCCACTCAGCAGTCGCATGTGAGACTAAAGGTTGAAGAAATAAAAAGCACAGAAGGCTTCGCTTACATCAGCTCCCACAGTGCGTGGGATCTGGACAATCTCCCCCCTCCCCTTCCCCGCGGTTCCATAAGCACTTTTCATTGTGATCCCCACCATGCCCTTAATACTCTATAACCACGGCGCAACCTTTCTACGCTTCAATGTCTTTCCTAACCGCCAGCAATCTTGATCACATACGCATCGTTGCTCTTTCTGAAAATATTGTTGCTCCTCAACTTAAAATGCGGCTTCCAACTTGCGGAGGCTGGGCTATCTCGTCGACTCTTCCCTTGAATGGTTTGCTCAAGCAGGCAAACACCCTTGACGTTCACGTCGATGGCGTTCCTGTCAGCACATTGTGTCATTAGGGCGCATGCGTATTTGCCGTCAGTCTCGGTTTTGCGGTCAAGTGCGACATCCTTGCAACTGTTGCGACACGAGCCATGCTTGTCGCTGAAGGTGTCACGTGCGCTGTGACAGACATCTGTATACAGCCGCGTTTATTGTTAGCGGTTCCCACACGGTTCTTATTTTTGCCGTTTTCTACAATGACCAGTCTCTTCGCCATCCTGCATTTTTCCTACACTGACTTTGCTCTGGTTACGCTCATAAAGGGGCACTAAAGTTTACGATGAAGTTAAGTTAAAGTGATAAAACAATTCTCTAGAACGTCCAAGGCGTCAATATAATCGCGAACAGAGCTTTAGTAACCGAGAAATTGAGGTAAATGCATGACACGATTTGAGACCCCCCAGCGACATTCCGGTACTAGCCCGATGACGAAGGCACTCCTCATCATAATTTATGTCACTAGTACTCAACTACTCGTATTAAAAAAACATTTCATTAGGTTATAAGACGGAAGAAAATGCTACTTGTCTACTTCTGCTCGATTCTAAGAAAAAAATAACATTTTGACGTTACCCTTCAGTAGCATGGGTGGTCGAAAGGTTTCGTTTTCGCTCGACTATGCGCCGCGCGCGCTTTGGTGTTTCAGTTGTGTCGTTATCGCGTCGTGCTGCGCTGGTTCTGCTCGCTCGCGAAACTTACATTTGGAACAAGCAGCGAGAATGCCACGTCCATGTAGTGTGGTGGGGTGCGTGAACGGTCCGCGGAACTTGGCCAAGGGCAGTTGCAGCGGCGAATCCAACGTTGCTTATCACTGTATGCCAACGGGTGAACCTCTCCGTTCGAAGTGGTTAAGTGCCGTACCTCTGCCACAGCGCGTTGGCAAAGAGCCGAAAAATCACATAGTGCGCTCGCTGCACTTTCGTCGAGAGGATTACGAGTTCAACGCCGACTTACTGAAGTCGTGTGAGGTGCCTTTCAAAGCAATGCTTTCCCGTAGCGCTGTTCCATCGGTCTTGTCTGCATTCTCCGAAGCGCAAGAACTGCAGGTCGATTCCGGGGCGGTGAGTGCGGCATTTGGTTTTCACGAAGGAAAAGCTACAAATGTGCGAATATGTACAGCCATGACATACAGTTGCCGTCCTAGTAGGACGCAACGACGCCGGCAGCGCGAGCCCTCAGCAGCAGGTTACGTTCATCAGTGCTTAAATCGCTGAAATCGAGCCCAGTATCGCGAGCCAATGTGTCGTTGTCAGGGTCGTCCATTGCAACGAGCGTCAAAGTTGGCGTCATAAAATAAAGAACCAGCTTATTGTCGCGCGCCTTCCCTTCCACAAGCCACCATGGTTCCGCTTTAACACTGCTGTCGGCTCTGCCTTGGCTCTGTTTCTGGCCGCATGTTTGCGTTTTACTCATCGACCGCGCAACGTCACTATGAGACCATGACGCCGCCACTCCTCGATCGGAGGGCGAGTGATTTGAACTGCGCTAGAGGTACGCGGACGCTTCAGAACACATTTTCTCTTAAAATAAGTCTCTTCTTCGCATGAAACAAGCGTTTCGTGGTTTCTGGGAGAGTATTTCAAGAGTCCACGTTGACTTAATATTAACCTTTAGTGTCCCTTTAGTATCACTTCTTCTGCCGTCCTTAACCTTGAACTTTTCTCCATTTTTTAGAGTGCAATGGCCGGCTCCTTAGGCGCTCAATTGGCGCCGCCCGATGCATTCTGCTTAAACGAGTTACTGGCACCACCTACATGCTTATGGTCCCTTTTCGTACCAAGTATTCTGCACCAGTAACCCAGGAATTTGGTAGGGCGGATATACGTGCTCAATGTCTCCAGTGCTTTTCAAGTTTCGAACTCTTAAACGGCTTATTGCTGAAGGTTATAAAACTCTGGCGTCTTCGACTGCCGGGATTTATGATACGTAACCCCAGATGACGGCAATCATCATAATCATTTTCTTCATCATCATAATCAGCCTGTTTTATGTCCACTGCAGGACGAAGGCCTATCCCTGCGATCTCCAATTGCCACTGTCTTGCGCCAACCGATTCCAACTAGCGCGCGCGAACTTCCCGATTTCATCTCTCCACCTAGTCTTCTATCGTCCTCGTTTGCGGTTCCCTTCGTACCCATTCTGTAACCCTAATGGCCCAACGGTTACCTAAGCGGCACATTACATGACCTGCCTGGCGCCATTTCTTTCTCTTGATGTCAATTAGAATATCGTCTATACGCGTTAACTCTCTGATCCCAAACCACTCTTTCTGTCTCTTAACGTTCTGCCTAGCAGTCTTCGTTCGATCGCCATTTGCGCCGTCTTTAACTTGTTCTCAAGCTTCTTTGTCATTCTCCAAGTCTCTGCCCCAAACGTCAGCACTGGTAAAATGCACTGATTGTGCACGTTCCTTGTAGCGTTCCTAGTTAAAGGTCACAGTAGACGTGAAGCATTGCTGTGGAACTGGCGTCCATCTCGTCTACATTTTATTCTCACTTCCTCCTTCTCTTTTCTTATCCCCTGTTCCCGCACTTCTTCATCTTCTATTCGAAGGCTCATACCGCTTCACCCTTCCAGGTTTCTTTTGCTAACCCCTCCTGGGGTAATACTTGAAAACGCTTCCAATCTAAGCACATTCAACTGAGCCCCGTTCACCAATGTACAACATAGTCTTCAATATTCCTTTCTGAGTAGCTGTCTTTGTCACAGAGTAAGGACCATACAATTAGGCACTGGATTCACTTACTCCTTTCTTAACTAGAATGAGGTCGGTGACTTGAATGTCTGGGATATCTGGGCAATGTCTCTTCTCTGAATTTCTTTCATTCGTTTACGGTACTTCTCCTCCTGCGATTTTTGTTTTCTCTCTTCGACGATCTTGAGATTTTCTAACAGCCCCGGTTCACGGTCCGCCTGAAGAATAGGCGTCTCTCCTAAACAAGCGAACTGCGGGCTGCATCCCAAGCCACTGGTGTAGGAGCGATTGTGATGTCTTACAGCTGCTTCTAAAGAGCATTTCCATCCTCCAGGGAAACTATCGTACATCCTGATGTATTGTTTCACATCTCGTATAGCACGCTCTGCAAGCCCATTCGCCGCGAGATGGTATGGCGCACAGAATTTGATTGATATATGTATTGTGGTCTCGAGCCCATCTTGCTAGTTTTTCACTCTTGAACGCTAGACCGTTGTCACATACGATCGTCCATGGTTGTCCTAAACATATCCCGTTGGAGGAGGGCGATGACACTATTCGCATCTTCTTTCCTGCCCGTGCCGCGACCATCCTAGTGCACTCATCTATGGCCAGAAGAAAAGCTTGCGTTTTTCGGACTCCTTCTCGTTTCTTATTTAGCCCGGCAAAATCCAGGTGTATAACTTTAAAAGGCACGTTCGAGTGGAAAGGTATTATCATGGCGTCCGTAGGCTGCCTATATTTCACTTTGTTTACTTGCCAAATGTGGCATAAACGAACGTATTGAATGACGTCTTCTTTCATGTGAGGCCACGTAAATCTCTTGACTAGCTTGTTGTAGGTGCGCCGAAATCCGTCGTGTCCTCCAGATTCTGGGCTATCGTGAAACAAATAAAGCACCCTGGAAACCAGTGTTAGCGGGACTTGATAGCGACCTTCCATAAAAATTAATTGTTCAGTGCCTTCCCACAATTTTACTTCATTGATTTCTTCCGATTGTTCTTTGTTGGCCTGTATCATCAGTCTAGACAATGCATCTGCATCATTCAAAAGGGGTCCAGGTCTGTGGGAGATGGTGAAATCAAACTGCTGCATGTAGTTCACCCATCTGGCGATACGTCCCTTAGGTTGGGTCATATTCAAGAGATGAGTGAGTGCCTGGTGATCCGTGAACAAAGTAAACTTCGCACCTTCTAGGTACGTACGGAAGTACTGAATTGCTTTAAGGACAGCAAGAGCTTCCTTTTCAGTAGTGTAGTTGACTTCAGGTGGCTTGAGGGTGTAGCTGTAGTAGCCTACTACATGTTGCTTTTCTCGGCCGGATGCTTCTGGACATTTCTGGTACAAGACTGCACCTGTTCCATAATGTGAGGTGTTGGTATTCAGTCCAAAGGGTAAAGTGAAATCTGGTATGCGTAGAATAGGGTCAGCAGAAATTCTGTGCACCAGATCACAGTAGACTCTCTCACATTCCTCATCCCACTCAAATGGAACTTCTTTCTGCGATAGGCACGTGAGGCATCTTGTTTTTATGGCAAAGCCTTTTATGAAAGGTCTGAAATGTCCTGCTAATCCCAAAAACACACGCAATGAGTGGACGTCATATGCTTTCACCATTTGGGATATTCTCTTGACGGACTCTTGTTTCGTGCTTTTGGTAGTCCGATCAAAGACTCTTCCAAGAAACACAACTTTTCTTTGAAAGAATGCACTTTTCTTAAAACTAACCATGAGTTGTGCCAAGCTCAAGGCATTTAATATCTGAGACAGGTGTTCCTGATGCTCAGCTTCTGTTTTCGAGAAGACGATAATATATTCTATGTACACGTTACAAAAGACACCTAGGAAAGGCTTCAGGACTTCATTCATAATCTTCTGGAACCCTGCTGGCGAGTTTTTACAGCCGAAAGGAAGCCGGTTATACTCGTACAGATTAAAAGGCGTGATAAAAGCAGTGTGCATTTTTGTTTCTTCGGTTAGCGGGATCTGCCAGAAACCTTTGCACAAGTCAATGCGTGAAAAACTCCGCCAACCACCTGTCTCATCTATAATCGTGTCTATCTTCGGCATGGGAAATGGTATAAGTTCTGTCTGGCGATTGAGAACCCTCTAATCTGAGCACAGTCTGAAAGTTCTATCTTCTTTCAGCGCAAGAGTTATGGCACAGGCGAAGGGTGACACCGAAGGCCGGATTATATCGGCGTCTAGCATCTCCTGCAATTCTTTCTTCAACCATATCTTGCATTCTCTTGACATGTTATAAGGTGATTTTCGTATGACGGTCTTGTCAGTTAGTTCGAAAGGCACCTTCTGCGACTTCATCGCTTGTGGATAGCTTCCTATGCATACCAGTTCAGGGTAGGTCGTCGCAATATCCTCCGCGCACTTGAAAATTCGCAGGTTATCTTCTCTATCCTTCTGTGTCTCTTCCCCTGATAGTCCTTCCACTAAAACCGCATCGTCCCAGTATACGTTGATTTTTAGTTTGTTTATATCTGGTCTGGATAGCAGAAAGGCGTACGTCATCCCCTCTATCACCGGTACTTCACTCTCTATTTCATGACCTTGGAACTCGATGTTTACTAAGGCCCACTGATTATTCATTGTCACTTTTCCATCGTAACCTTGCACCCGTAGTACTCTTCCGCTATGCAGGTGACTTGCATCTGCCAGCTTGGCATTTATTATAGACACAGAAGCACCGCTGTCAACCAAAGCCATCATATGTCTGTTTCCCACTTTGACAGGAATGTGAAGTAGGCTAGAGCAAATTAAATAAACAGTCTCAGTTGTCATCGGGTCGGACTGATCGCCCTTGTTTATTAGTTTTTGTCGTCTGAGACTCTTGAGCGTCTGAAAGTAGGGGGACAGGGTCGTTGTCGACGTTATTCACTCGACCTCTGGGAGCACGCCAACCCAAGTTCTCTGTGCTGCCTGCAAGGCGGCTCAGTTCTCGCGGATAACGGCTTGACCAATCCGCGCCGGTCCGTCTGAAGAGACTGCTTTAGCTAGCGGTTATATTTTCTTCTGAAGTAGATGGTATGTCGTGAAGGCACTCCAGGAGCCCCTCCATAGGTTTAGGTGATCGTACTTGCACTAGCTTCAGGACTTCCGCGTGCAGTCCATGCATTATTAGTGCTACTACGGCAGAAGAAGGAAGCATAGGCTCAGCCAGTATTAAAAGGCGGCGTTTTTCAAAGAAATACTCGACGGGGGAGCCCTGCTTGAATTTGAAATTAAGCGCGGCGTCCCATCTTTACACTGGGTCACTTCGGAATGTCGTCAAGAATTTTTCCTTCCACTGGTTCCAAGAGTTGCCAGCATCTTCAATAATGTGCAGATCGTACCACTTCCGTGCAACACTTTTTAAATAACTACGCATGTTAGTAATCATGTCCTTATTAGAGTGCAATTTGTTCTTCCCAGCGGCATATTCATAGAATTCAAGCCAACTTTCTGGGCTTGAAGACATGCCGTCGAAAGCATCAGGTTATACAAAATTAGTCCCCGGCTTCTCAGCGTTTAGAAAGCTTATAAACGATGTCACCAGTTGGTTTTGTTGTGCAATCTGTTTTTGCTGTAGCTGAAGAGCTTTCAAAACGAGGCTCACCTCTTCTGTCGAAGACCGTGATCGAGAGTCCTTTCGACGCATCGGTTGAAGAACTAATTCGTCGAAGATCGCCAGACGCAAGTTCACTTTCACCGCACCGTTCCGACGTAGTTCAGCAGTGTCCATCGAAACCTTCTCTAAAACCAGGTTCACGAGTTCTGCCGAGTTGAGTTCGCGAGGTAGTTCCACCACTGGTTCGTCTTGAGCTTGGTATCTCAAAAAGATGATCATCTCTGCGGAGGTCTCCTCAAGAAAAAAAGTCACCCACATGTTGGAGTCAGTTGTCGGCTGCGCCAAAATATTGTAGCGTTCCTAGTTAAAGGACACAGCAGACGTAAAGCATTGCTGTGGAACTGGCATCCATCTCGTCTACATTTTATTCTTACTTCCTTCTTCTCTTCTCCTGTCCCCCGGTTCACGCGCTTCTTCATCTTCTATTCGAAGGCTCATATCGCTTCATTCCTTTTCAATGATAATGGTAAAGTCCCAGTCAGGAGCCGGCAATGTATGACGCATGCAATCCAGCCCATTTTTATTCTTCTGTAAATTTCCTTCTCGTGATCAAGGTTCGCTGTGATTTATTGACCTCGGTAAACGTACTCGTTCACAAACCCTAGAGGCCGACTGGCTATACTGAACTCTTGTTCATTTGCCCCACTATTTATCATTACCTTTGTCTTCTGCACATTAATCTTAACCCCACTCATTACACTCTCTCTGTTAAGGTCCTCAATCATTTGTTATAACTCGTCTGCATTGTGGCTGAATAGAACAATGTCATCGGCAAACCGAAGGTTGCTGAGATATTTGCCGTCAATCTTTACTTCTAAGTCTTCCCAGTTTAATAGTTTGAATACTTCTTCCAAGCACGCAGTGAATAGCATTGGCGAGATTGTGTCTACCTGTCTCACCCCTTTCTTTATAGGTATCTTCCTGCTTTTCTTGTGTAGAATTAAGGTAGCTGTAGAACCTCTGTAGATATTTTCCAATGTATTTAGGTAAGCGTTCGGTACTCCTTGATTACGTAATGCCGCTATGACTTGGTTTCTCTACAGAATCAAATGCCTTTTCGTAATCTATGAAAGCCATATAGAGAGGCTCATTGTACTCTGCGGATTTCTCGATAAGCTGATTAATGACGTGGATGTGATACACTGTACAGTACCCTTCCTGAAGCCAGCCTGTCCCTTGGCTGACTATAAAGTCCAGTGTTACATTTATTCTACTGGATAATATTTTGGTAACTGTTTTATGTAATACTGGGAGTAAACTAATGGCCCGATAATATTTCTGTTCTTTAACGTCTCCCTTTTTGTGGATTAGTATATTGTTTGCATTCTTCCAGTTTTCCGAGGCCCTTGCAGTCGATAGACGCTTCATATAAAGAGCTGGCAGTTTTCCAAGCAGTATGTCCCCTCCATCTTTCGTTAAATCGAGTCTTATTCCAGGTTCTCCTGGCGCTCTTCCTTGTTTCATGTCGTGCAAGGCTCTACTGACCTCATCGCTAGATGTAGGAGGAGTTTCTGTATACTGTGCATTGCTATTTCTAATTGAGGTATCCTGACTCTTCTGGTTGCTGTGTAGGTCAGTGTAGAATTCTGCGGCTGCTTTTACTATACCTTCGAGATTGCTGATGGTATTACCCTTTCAGTACATACATCTTGATTTGACCTATGCCAAGTTTCCTTCTCACTGATTTTACGCTGCGCCCATTGTTTTGCGGTTTCTTCATTCGTTCTGACGTTATAATTTCGAATATCACTTATTTTCATCTTGTTGATCAGTTCCGCGAATTCTATCCTCTCTCTTGAGTTGTACACTTTCATTTTTCTTGTTTCTTTATTAGGTCCTTTGTTACTTGGGAGAGCTTGCTTACTGGTTGTCTTGGTGCCTTGACTCCCACTTCAATTGCTGCCTCTGAGGCCAACCTAGTAAAGGTTTCATTCATTAGATCTATATCTTCATCATGTCTTTGTTCTAAGGTTGCTTATTTACTTGCAAGTACCACCCTGAATGTGTCTGCTTTTACCCTTACTGCCTCTAGGTTAACCTGCTTCTTCTTAATCAATTTTCCTTTTTCTCTCTTCAAATTGAGGTGAATTCTAGCCTTCACTAACATATAATCACTGCACTTTACCCTACTAATCACATCTACGTCCTGTACTATGCTGGAATTGGCAGAAAATATAAAATCAATTTAATTTCTTTTTTCGCCATTAGGGCTTTTCCAGGTGCACTTTCTGTTGCTACGCTTCCTGAAAAAGGTGTTCAATATTCGAAGGTTATTCCTTTCTGCGAATTCTACCAGCATCTCTCCTCTAGCATTCCTAGAATGGTCGCCGTAGTTGCCAATTGCTTGTTCATCAACCTGCGTTTTCCCTACTTTTGAATTGAAGTCGCCCATTACTACAGTATACTGAGTTTACAATTTTCTCATCGCTAATTCAACATCTTCCCAAAAATGCTCTACTTCCTCATCATCGTGACTGGATGTTGGAGCTTAGGCTTGTACTACCTTTATTCTATACCTCTTCTATATTAAGTTCGACTACGACTACAGCTGCCTTCTAAATGCTGTAGAATTTGTCAATGTTGCCCGCTATGTACTGATAGATTAGGAATCCTAACCCGTATTGTTTCTTATCTAGCAGCCCTCTATAGCTGAGGACATGCCCGTTATTCAGCGATGTACAATCTTCACCGGTTCTTCTAATCTCACTAAGGCCGATGATATGCCAAGCAATGTCTGATAGTTCTTCAAAGAGTTCTGCTAAGCTAGCCTCACTCGAGAGGGTTCGGGTGTTAAACGTTGCAAGGGTCAGTTTCCATTGGCGGCCTGTCCGGACCCAGAGATTCTTAGCACCCTCTGCTGCGTTACAGGTCTGGCCGCTGCCTTTGTCAGGTGCTGCGCAGCTGTTGGGATCTGAGGGCCATGGTGTAACTGAGTGAGGCATTTGGGGGGGGGGGCGAATACTGCACCAGGGAGGCCAACTCCTGTTCTGGTGAGGGAGTGTCTTGTTGATGCTTAGTGGGCCTTCCTAATTTGCTTGTACCTAGATTAGTATAGCCCCACTCGCTCTCGGTAACTTTTGCCGCTCACAGGCTCCAAGCCTGCTGATGTGCAGACGACGGAAATAACGACCGCCAAAGAGAAGTCAACGAGCTGCCTGTTGCGCTGCATGCTGGCCCTCATCTTGTCCAGTGCTGAACACGTATTTCTAAGAACACCTTGTGTATGGTTCCGAGCCTACTTTGAATCCACCTGACAATGCGCGTGAGCTGTTCTCAAACAAAAAGTTGCGACTTTAACATTTGCATTTTTTTTCGCAATGCCAGTTTATGACCATGCCATCAGTCGGTTTATATTGTTTTTATTAGAAATAATATAACGTAGGAATATTTTATTGTGGTGGCGTGTTTCGTGAGCACACTGCAGGTGGTATAGACCATTGTGTAGGGGTGCATGAAGTAAAATATTTATAAGGCGCTGAGTCCACATTCCTATATGCGACAGAACTGATAGCAATATCATAAAATATCATAACATTATCATAGCAGTATGAACTTGTGAAGCTCTGTGCTTTTCTTTAAGCGGCCGAAGATTGAAGCAAAAATGAAGTGAAGCTTTTAGTCAACATAACATACAGGCGCTCCATGGAGATAAGAAGCAACTGTTGCTGCTACAAAATAGTTGTCTTGTGCTTTGTGTAGTGCATACGTAAAGCGCTGAATTATTTCGTGGCTAAAATGTTCCTGCACAATACCGTAGTGACCTTTCCCGGCGATAGCGCAGATCAAGTACAGTATATTTGTCGCCACTGTGTACTCAACCAGCTCACGTAAGTTGGAAAGTGATAATTGGGATAGCAGTGCCGGGGTACTATACACCATCACGCAATCTTCGTAGGAATATTTTAACGAAGGCATCGCTATTTGTACTGTAGTCGCAACATTATGCATGCGGGATTTGAGGAATGCGTACTCACCACCACGTCGTAAGACATTTGAGACATTGCTGCGGACACAATCTTGTGCTTAAGTATCGAGTACCACAGAGTTCCTTGATAGAAGTCTCCAGCATTGACGAACAGAACATTTCTCGCAGCATTCTTCAGCTTCCGCACCTGTTTCGTATAGATATTTAATATAAATACTAATATTATATAGGGTCTACAACAATGCAACCAATATTCAATGTATATGAAACTGAGAAAGCATTGCTGTGTACGTGCTTTTTAGTAAAAAATTGTGGGGTTTTACGTGCCAAACCCACGATCTGATATGATGCACGTCGTACTGAGGACTCCGGAGATTTCGACCACCATTCTTTCACGTGCACCTAAATCTAAGTACACAGCTGTTTTCGCATTCCCCCCCTCACCCCCCCTCATCGAAATGCGGCCGCCGTGGCTGGGATTCAATCCCGTGACCTCGTGCTTAGCAGCCCAACAATATCCACTAAGCAACCACGGTGGGTTGCTTTTTGGTTAAATTTCACCGCATTTGTGCCAGTTTCATAAACTTCCTGAGCTTCTAGGCTATGGAGAGCAGTTAGAGAGTTGAGCCCAAATGATACGTCGCGTCACGTATCGAAAAGTGGGAATGCGAGAAGACGATACCCTAAGGCTCGTACAGGCCTTAGTGGTTAGTCGAATCACGTATGGCTTACCGTACCAAATCTTGAACAGGGAGCAGGAAAAGCAGGCTAACACAATAATCCGAACCGCTTTCAAGGCTGCTCTGGGCCTGCCTAAGTGTACTTCAACGGAGCGCATGTTAGCTTTGGGAGTGCACAATACTTTCGACGAACTGAGGCAGGCCACCCTGATGCGACAGAGGGAGCGCCTCAGCTTCACAAAAACTGGTAGGGCAATATTGGATAGACTCAATATCCCAGCATACCCCATTTATCTCACAGAGCAGGCCGTACCTCTCCCTCCTTCGATGAGATCCAAAATTACAATAGCCCCAATTCCAAAAAATATGCATCCCGAGTACAACAAAGAAAGACGCAAAGCACGCGCACAACACAATCAATCAGCGTACTCTAATAACCATAGGTACAACACGTACTACACGGACGCAGCTGTGTATGCAGAAGCGACCGGGCAGCGCTACCAAAGGAGGCAGTCGTGAACGCGATCAGCCAACAGCGAATTACCGCGTCGGCCACGGCGGGATCCCCACCTCGGCTGAAATATTAGCAGTGGCGATCGCACTCGCTCACGCGGAGCGTTCGCAGAGGGACTCGGTCGTGGTCACGGACTCCCAGAAGACATGTCGCATGTTTCTCAAGGGGCATGTGACTGCATAATCCCCATGTGTGCATAATCCCCAAATCCTTCAACCACCATCATCGCCTACTCTGCTGCCCGGGCCACGCGGGGGTACAGGGGAACGAAAAGGCTAACGCGTTAGCTCGAGGGTTCACAAACCGAGCGACGGCGTCTTCTTCTAACCCCAATAACCCGCACTATCCCTCAAAAAATTCCACAAATTTAAATGCCAAAGACATACTTGCTCATCAGCGCGGAGTCCACAGAAAATACCCGCCGCCTCACCCACAATTTAGCGGGGAAGAGGCCGCCGATTGGCGTAAAATACAGACCGGGGTATTCCCCCATTTAAAATTGCTAAACGCCATGTATCCCACTCGTTATAGGGCCAACGGTCCTTGGAGCGGTGGCATACCTAGCCTAATACATATAACCTGGGAGTGTACTAAGCACCCTCATAGGCGAAATACCAGCAACACCATGGAGCGGAAGAAGAAGAAGTGATCATAGCGAGCAGCTTCAGCTTCGAGCTCTCTGCATTTTCTATTTTATTTTCTGTGATCTCTGCAATCAGTGACAAGAAAACTGGGGGACGTCGTCCTCTGCAATGGGGGACCCAAACCCCGCCCAGCAGTTTTGTCCTGAACGGCCAGTTCATTATGCCGGTGACGTGAGTGACCGCTTCGACCCCAGCATGGTCCCGATTGAGTCATCTGATGGCTCCTCTACTGATGAGATGGGCTCGGACAGCGATTTTACCGTGGTGTCAAGCCGACGCCTGAAGAGAAAGATACGAAGAACATCACCGACCAGTCGCCAGGCGACGAAAAAGGCAAGTGGCAAGCAATCATACACTATTGCATATGTACCAACAACGACAACAGACAACCTCAACTCACTGAACAGGCAGAGCCTGTCGGAATATTTTGAACGAACTGCCCATGGTCACGTAGAAGAAATACGTATAAACGCTCGAAAGAACATCCTCTCGGTGGAAGTCAATACACCGACCATACTGGAGACACTGAAAAACATCACTCAGTTGGGAAGCATCCCTGTTCGCGCATTCCCCACATACGGCAAGGAAGCGACGACAGGCGTCATCTACGATGTGGACATTGACATTACAGACACTGACCTGGCCAAACTACTATCATCGTCAGCTCCTGTGCTCAGCTTTCACCGTTTTGGACGTTCCCGATGTGTGAAATTAGTGTTCCAATCGGAAACTTTGCCAACACACGTCAAGGTTGGATATGTGAGGCATCCGGTACGTCCTTACGTGCCGAGGCTTTTACAGTGTCACAGGTGCATGAAACTTGGGCACGTCAGCGCAGTTTGCAAGGGTGCAATAACATGCAAACGATGTGGTGGACCTCACGGAGACAGCAATTGCAACGTTGCTGCGAAATGTCCAAATTGTTCTGGTGCTCATGACGCAACGTCAAAAGAGTGCCCAAAGATCAGGAAGGAAATGGGTATTCTGAAGAAGATGGATAGAGATCGTTCCACGCACAGGGAAGCGGCAAGGGCTATCCGCCACCGCAGACGTCGTTCACGAAACCGACATCAACGGGATCGCAGCCCTCCTCGCGTTGGAGGGACGACAGCTCAAGTGCAACATCCACCCCCTCTTCGTCTCAGGAATGAAGAAGCACGTGCCTCAAAGCCTTTGTATGCCGCGAAAGTGCAAGGCGACCCATCATCGGCACTAGCCACATCGGAGACTCAGTGGCCCTCGTTACCGTCAAGGTCTGTGGGAACGCCCTTATGCACCGCTCCTACACGTACTGAAGAAAACGAAAAGATGGATGACATTGACGTCACGAGTATGGTGAAAAATTTGATGGGCTCCATGCGCAGGCTTCTTTCCGGCCTAAATACCCCGGCTGCCAAGGCTGCCGTGCAGCTACTTGAAGTCTTGGATTCTTCACTAAGCAAGTATGGCGATAATGTTTGAAGAACGGATGCGTCAATCGTTTGTTATGCAATGGAATGCTCGCGGTCTGCGTGGTCGTTTGTCGGATTTCCGACAGTGGATATTTAAATACCAATTTCCAGTTATTGTTATCTGTGAACCTAATATGGATTCTTCTTTCCGTATTTCTGGTTATGTCCAGATGTGGTCTCGTAACGACCAAACCTCGAGCAAAGTATTAGTTTGTATACGTCACGACCTGGTGTATTTCAGACATGACGTCCCATCGCATACTACTAATGATTACGTATGCCTCACCATAAAATACAGATGTCGCACGGTTACAGTGATTGGAGGATATATCCACCCAAGAGCGAGGATCGATTGCTCGCACCTGATGTCTCTGCTGCAAGCATCGCAAGGCCCTCATATTGTGATTGGTGACTTTAACGCGCACCATCCCCTGTGGGGTAGCACTTCGATGAATTCTCGTGGCAAATATTTGGCTGACTTTATGTGTAGTCGGGGACTAAATGTGCTCAATGACGGGTCTCCTACATTTATTCGTGGCACGTCCTACAGCAGTTGTCTTGACCTAACGTTTGTATCAAGGAGCCTTCTGTCTTCAGCATCCTGGTCGACGGATCTAGAGACTCATGGTAGCGACCACCTCCCCACTTACGTTCACTTTAGCTGGTTTCGCCGTTCAGCCTCACGTTGCATTCGTCAAACAGACTGGATTGCATTTAAGACCTCTGTCGACACCGCCTGTCAGAGTATGTCATCTCCATCCGAAATAGAGGACATCATTGCCTCTACCCTGCGGGACAAAACTAGAGAAGTCAGCATACCGAGGCACAGGTCATCGGTCGACATACAATATGAGGCCCTTCGTGCGATCCGTCGCCGCGCAGAACGGCGATACAGAAGAACAAAGTCACCGTCCGATCTTTCGAGCAGTCGCCGAGCTCAACGACATGTTCTTCGACATCTGGAGAAGCTTGACAGACAGCGTTGGAGGGCTTTCTGTGGATCCCTAGATCCAAGACAGCCTCTATCTAAGATATGGCGGGTCATACGAAGTCTCCAGGCAACTCCACAACAAAGACACCCATTCCATGCGGTGGCTCTACATCAACGCCGGACCGAATTGGAGGTAGCAGAGGACTACTGTAAACTGATTGTGGACGCATCTAATGCAGTGACTTCATCCCTTGTCACCATCGCACCCCCGTCACCTGATGAGCGGCTCGAAGTACCGTTTACGATGCAAGAGCTTGACGCTGCGCTTTCAGTTTCTCGACGCTCCTCGGCACCAGGACCAGACGGAATCACGTACGCTGCGCTCTGCCATCTTGGCACCGAATCACGACGTCTTCTCCTATCTTTTTATAATACGACGTGGGAGAAAGGAAATGTTCCAGGTGGTTGGA
Source organism: Dermacentor variabilis (assembly GCF_050947875.1). Lineage (NCBI taxonomy): Eukaryota > Metazoa > Arthropoda > Arachnida > Ixodida > Ixodidae > Dermacentor > Dermacentor variabilis. The sequence goes on along the minus strand of NC_134568.1, from coordinate 114,322,159 downwards.
AATGCAGTCGCGTTGTAGCGCTGCTTAAACCGGGAAAGTGCCCCAACGAGCTTTCCTCCTACAGACCGATCGCCTTAGCCAGTTGCGTCGGCAAAGTAATGGAAAGAATGGTTTTGTCAAGACTGGAATGGTTTCTAGAGAGAAATAATTGCTTTCCTGATTTTATGCACGGATTTAGAAGAGGCCGTTCTTCGATTGACGGAGTTATCGACTTGGTCTCCACTGTTGAACAGGAAAGAAGTCGACGTCGGTTAGTTGGAGCTGTCTTTCTGGATATTAAGGGTGCATACGACAATGTACTACATTATGCAATCCTTGATGCACTGGAAGATTTAGACATCGGTGGCCGACTATATACATGGATTGTTAGCTACCTCAGTGGCCGCACGGTGTATATGTCGACAAGTGATGGCGACACCGGACAGTACCATATACATCGAGGTGTTCCACAAGGAGGAGTTCTCAGTCCAACTCTTTTCAATGTTGCATTGATTGGCCTTGCATCCGAACTTCCTAGCACGGTAAAGATTAGCACATATGCCGACGACATATGCATATGGGCATCTGGAGCCACCCGTCCCCAAATGCGTGCTAGGCTTCAACGTGCAGTGACAATCACAGCTAAGTATCTTCGGCGTCAAGGCCTCCGACTCTCAACTGAAAAATGTTCTGTGATTACGTTCACGCGAAAACGAATGACCAGGTATCCGATCATTGTTGACGGCGTAGCGATACCTACGGTTACACACCACAGATTCCTTGGCTTAGTCATAGACCGGGGATTATCTTGGTCAAGACACGTCGCCGCACTGAAGTCAAAGCTGAAGACTTTTGTTCACGTCCTTCGCGTCGTGGCAGCAACAAGATGGGGCCCCTCGGAGTCGTCATTACTCCAATTGTACCGAGCCCTATTCGTAGGGTATATACGGTACAGCATGCCGGCGCTCTCAAGCATGGGACTTAGTTGTGTGCGCGCGCTCGAGAGCATTCAAGCTCAGGCATTGCGCACATGTTTGGGCCTCCCACGATGCACGTCAACCAATGGAACAATAGCGGAAGCTCGTGCTTGTCCTATTCGGGTGTACTTGCTCTGCGAGCCTCTTCGAATGTACCTCCGCGTGTTGACCCGACACAGGCACCATCCTCTGTCATCGCTCCCTACCACACACCCAGGTTCCAGCTTTTCAATGACTATATCGCGGCATCAGAGTGTTTTGCCGTCGAGATTCTCTCCCGCCTGTATTCCGAGAACACCCCCGTGGGTTCTGCCTAAACCTGTCGTTACATTGCAGATCCCTGGAATTACTAAAAAGTCTTTCGTTGCATCTATTGGCCTCAGGCAACTCACCTTGTTGCACATTTCTACAGAGTACGGAGATACTGTACATGTGTATACCGATGGCTCTGTCACACCATATGCCTCCACTGCAGCCTTCGTCATTCCACATATGATCATCGCTCGCCGGTTTAAACTAGACCATAGCTCAACATCAACTGCCGCAGAACTTGTTGCTATCCGGGAAGCACTTCGATTTCTCTCCGAGGAGCGTCCTCACGCATGGACGATATTCTGCGATTGCAAGCCAGCTCTGCAAACGATTGACTGTGTCCTCAGACGGGGCCCGTATCATTCTATGGCTATAGAAATTACAGAGTATCTCGACCACGCAACTAGAAATGGCCACAATGTCACCTTTCAGTGGATACCGTCACACTGTGGCGTGATAGGGAACGAACAGGCAGACGCTGAAGCAAAAACTGCTTTAGATAATGCTTGTGAAGTACGCATTCCGTTCTCACGAACAGACACAAACGCCCTACTTCGTCGCGTAAACCACAACTCTACGTTGGAACACTGGGCGCAACCTGATCGACGACACAAGCGATTACACAAATGGGACCAAGAAATGCGATTTCGTATGCCTCAAAAGTTCAATAGAAACCACACGAGCATGGTGCACCGGATTCGCCTTGGTGTCGCATTCACCAACCGTTATAGAAATATGATAGGTGCCAGTGATACTAGCCCAAACTGTGAATGCTGTGAGGTGCCAGAAACACTTGAACATATATTTTGCGTGTGTCCCGCGTACGCGCAAGAACGACAGCAACTTGTCTCTTCCATAGCAAACATCCATGAGAGACCGCTATCGGACGAGTTTCTTTTAGGTCCTTGGCCTAATGCAACCAGCGCAGCCCTGGTCACAAGAGCCGCTGTAGCTTTTCTCCAAGCCACTGGGCTGGACGCACGCCTTTAGAGATACCACAACTCTGTGAATTTGTATATACGCATCTCTTCCTTATACCATCATCATTCATCAGCCCTTTCCCTCCCCGTCCCTTTTCCCCAGAGTAGTGTAGCAGGCCAGAGCAAGTTATAGCTCAGGCCGACCTCTCTGCCTTTCTGTAAATAAATTTCTCTCTCTATACACCATGGAGCAGTGGGGGGCACAGCTCGCCCGCTCCGACCTGGCAGGACAAAAGTCCTTAATTAGCCAGGTCAGGCAGGCGGCAGAGGCCAGTGGGGCCCTGGACTGAGAGGCTCCGACCACCCCTCCTTCAAATATTTTCCATTGCAACAAAGTTTCTATTCTTTACAAGGCCACAAGCATCGAGAGAACTCTGGAAATGCACAACCGGCAATTCAACCACTGCGCAAGTGGAGCAAATTACGCCGAGATGCGATGTTAGACGAACGCCATCATATATATATATATATATATATATATATATATATATATATATATATATATATATATATATATATATATATATATATATATATATATATATATATATATATATAGCAAATTAAAATCAATCTATCAATTCCTTCTTTGACCACTCGTCGTGCTATAGCACTTATATTGCTGTTGCACAAGTACGTTCACGGACCGAGGCCATCACCAATAGCTCTGCAAGTTTCTCCATTCACCTCACGAAGATTGCATAATCATCTTTCCTTCACGCGCATCTACGGCAAAACAGACGCTTTTAACTCATCTGCGCTTCCACGTGTCATCCGCTTGTGGAACGACCTTCCCGATATCCTGGTAGCTGAAGCTAACAAAGAAAAATTCCGTCACGACATAAACATTCATTTCTTAATTTAAAAAAAAAATTTCTTGTCTGTGTTGCTTCTTGTATGCTTTTTTTAATTTTTATCTTAGAATTTTTTACTTTGTGTAAACTTGACTCTTCGTTGTGTTATTAACAAAGCATTGTATAATTGTATAATTTTGTATAATTGTTTGCTCTTTATACTGTGTCAATTTTTCCCCCTTACCCAATGCCCGTTCTTCAGGCCTGTAAGGTATTTTGAATAAATAAATAAATAAATAAATAAATAAATATATATATATATATATACACACACACACACAGCAGGTTCAGCACCAGTTGGAAGTTAGTTGAAGGACATTCGGATTAAAACGGTGAGTATCAAAACTGGTAATAATAAAGTAAGTAATCCGGTCTTCAACCGACAGCCTAACAGACGAAGATAAAGCGCAGGGTAAGTCACTGAGCCATATTTGAAGAAATAAGGGTCCAAGAACGATTCCCTGTGGCACATCGGATGTTTGTCGCTAAGCTTTGAAGAAAAGTTATTTACTACTACAATCTAATCGAAGTGCGGATAATTTAGAAAACAAGCGACAATGCGCAACCTTAGCGAAAGCGTTGGAAAAACCTATAAAATGGCAATCAGTTTGCGTGTTACTGTGCATGTTAAGATGAAGATCCGTTGTGAGTTCGAATAACTCTGACTCGCATGAGTAACCATTCCTAAAATCGTGTTGCTTAGAGAAAGAGATCGTCAGCTTCGAGGTATTCATAAATATCTGATCTATAATATGCTCAAGTAATTTGCAGCAAGTACAAGCCTGCAGCAAATACATATTGGTGTATAATTTTTCGTGTGTACTTGTAGGTAGTTTTGAATATTGATACAGCCTTAGCAACTTTCCAGTCTTTAGGTGACTGTCCAGATGCCAATTATTGCCTGCAAATATGACGTAGAAATTGACTAAACACAGCAGAGGTGCTCATAATATCTTTTAATTATTATAGTCTATTCTTGATGAAGGAGAAATTTTAGGACGATCAATTAAATTGGGTCTGCACTTCTTAGTGACCCCAATTGGTGTCATGAATGCGGAAATTTGGTCAGGTACAAGAGATACATTAGTAAAATCCTCGTTGGCAAACACATAGGAGAACAACTCGTTTAATGTGGTCGGACATTGTTCGTCGGCAACGGCAGTGTCTTCCTCGTGTAAAGTGATGTTACTAACAAAGTTACCTGGAGGAATCGTTGCCTAAAACGTTTTCGCGTTATCAGAGAAAACAAATCCTGAGAGAAATCTTTATTATTTGCAGTTCATAAAGCTGCTGACTAAAAGAAAGTTACGAAACCACGACATAGTTAACAATCTAATCGAAGTTCAGATAATTTAGAAGACAGGCGACAATGCGCAACCTTGTCGAAAGCTTTGGAAAAACCTATAAAACCACAATCAGTTTGCTTGTAGCTGTGCATGTTAAAATGAAGATCCGTTGTGAGTTCGAATAACTGTGACTCGCATGATTAACCAATCCTAGAACCGTGTTGCTTAGAGAGAAAAAAAATCGTTCGCAAGCAATGCCGATACGAATCCCAGGAAAGGGCATTATTAACGCACTTAGCCTTCTCGATCAAACGCTTCTTTTTCTTTATCAGTGTTCTGAGCTACCTGCTGAAGCATGGATTTTTGCTTTAATTTTTATGAAAACTAATGGAAGAAAATTTAAGACTCCTAAAATTTTACATTTCAATAGAACCATGTTATCGTCTACAGCCCGTGAATAAAATAATGCTTTAAGCATTATAATATAAAAACTTTCAAGTTCCTTCTTTATATTGCTGTAGTTAGCCTTACTATAATCTCGAATGGTTTTCTCAAGTGCCTCGTTTATACTGCTGTAGTCAGCTTTATTATAATCTCGAATGGTTTTGACAGTGCTACCGCTAAATTAAAGGGGAACAGCAACTTTAAATTGTAGTAGCCAGTGATCACTAAAGACTTTAATGCGCATCACCGTCCCTGTAGTCTCAGGAGTATTCGTCAGTATTAAGTCCAAGACTTGGTTCCGCGATTATGCTGGTCGACAACTTGCGATAAATTATATTCCAGATTTAGCTTTGTATAGTCGGTGGAAACACGCCAGGAAGGCAATTGAGCAGAGAATTCAATTCATGCATATTTGAAATCACAAAGAAGGTAAACAATACCTGCCCTAGAATGTTCAATAGCACAAACTATGTTATTATGCAGGCCATGGATAATGGCGAAGGGGCATCATGTGGCCATTTGCATGCTCATAGCAACAATCTAACGGTGGAAACAAAACATGTGACCGAAACAATCTCGAGACTAGCCTTAGCTTACTTTCGCTAGCCTCTTGTTTTTTCTTCAAGATACTTTAATTCATCAAGCTTACCATTCATTACCAGATATGGTTCTTAAGGTAGGTAGCTTAATAAATAATGCGAGTCCAAGTTGCAATTTCATTGACTGCTTCTGACTCTTCATTAGCACGAGTTCAAAAGCGCACAGTGAGAAGGAGATTGACGGCGCTATTATTAAGCGTAACATATTATCGAGGTCACGTAACCTGAGTGTCTTTGTGCATAAACGAAAGTTACGTTACAAGTATATCAAACACGAAACGCATAATTTGCGTATATTCTGAAGCACGTGCAATATTCCCAATCTGCCTTCGTTTTGAGATTTTCTTTATAGTTAAACTCAGTTTTGCTCATAACAGTACGCTTGAAGGGCGCTTGATGTTCGTTCAGAAACAGTTGCCGTTGTTATATAGAGAATAAATTGTTTACTCTGTGTGATGGTTGGTATCTTTGATTTTATCTGTCCATATAAGTCATACGAAGTTTCTTGACAGCCTGCAGGATTCCATTATTAGAAAACATTTCAAGCATTGCAAAACTGGAAAGAGAAAATTGCGTTCGTTCAGTCTTTCATTTGCGGTTGCTTCGTTTTGAAAAAACCAATCCCTATTTGCACACACATCTTCTTAATTGCAACAAGACAACTGCATCAAAACCCTCTAGTGTGCATGCCTCGCCACAGCATGGATTGAGTACTGTGCTCAAAACGTGGGCATTTCGCAAGCTCTTGTACATTGCATATGCGTTTGATTGAAGCAGCATGAAGTAACACATTCTATGTTACAGCTAGCGGTAACGCATGTGTGTTTATAGCTGCAACAAATAATTTCGGTGCTTGTAACAACTCGAGACGTGAAGTATTTTCTGCTACGTGCCCATGAGGGGGAACTTTAGCGCTTCACAATAACAGCTGGCGCATGCAGTCTCGTCGTTTGAGAGTCCATGTGCAGTTTCGCGTGACCCCGCGGGAGCCCAATGAATACAGTAGTGAATTGACATAGAAATTAGTTGGACATCGAAGTTTTCATTCGCCATAGCATGAATCGAAGCAGAACGAAATTATGAAAAGTCTAACGGGAGCCTAAACAAAAACAATATTCTCTTCAGCTATAAGCCCTCGAAAGATTGCTTTCCTTTGTAAAGAATGGAAATGAAGTGACATCTGCGTATGGCATATATATTTATTGTTGCAATATAATGTCTATTTTCTTGAACTCTCCAAGATTGGATGTATTGTTCATTGTTGTTGGACACATGGTGATATATATACACAATAGAGGACGTACAGCAGTTCTTTCTTGCTCTGTCAGTCTAAACGAATGAAATATTTTGGTTTGCTTTTCGCGTCGAATATTTTTTTTTCGAAGCGAGAAAATGGCGCACCAAAACTCTTATAAATGTAGCGGCATCTTCGTCTCTACGAATATAAATACTGAGTTCACCAAGACACTATAAGTAAATGGTGAGGTAGCAAGAATAAGGAACGCTGACTATATTTAGGTGCAATTGTCCACTGTTACCTAGAATTTTATACTGATCAATGATGCATCTGTTTGCGGATGATTTCTTCTGTACGGAAACTTCTCTCACAGGGAAGCCAGAATTCAGTGTCTTGACCATGATTATCTTAAATACTTATAGATTCCGATATCTAAATTTGGTAATACATCATAGGGAGATTTACACACTAATCACACCTGCTAACTGTATAGTTTACGAATGAGGTAAGTTTGAATTGTAAATTTGATGTTAGGAATATCAGAATATTTTTATCAGATCGAAACTTCTCCACTATCGCGGTTATATTTGTACATATCTAAAGGCTATCGATGGTTATGTAGGTTTAAAATATTTGAAGCTCATTTTCAAACGTGACAAAATTAGGTTCTGCACAAACCAGAACCTTATTTTTACAAAAATAAGAACCACTGCAAACAAACTAATCCCTCTCCTATCATCTTGAATTTTATAGACACCGATAACAAAGGCAAGCTAGTGATTTGTGTAAATTAAACATAAATAATTTTTGCTTGTAGCCTTTTGCATCTGCTCGATTGCACAGTTAGTCATAGTTAGTATTGTCACGCTGCACTGTCGGTCAATAACACAGTAGCAAAACTATGAATGACGAAACTTTACTCTTTTTTGAGGGAACTTGTGTCCCTAAAAGCAAGTGAAATTATAAGTGCAAATACAGCGACGAACACAGTCGGTGATCGGCAAAAATCTGATTTGCGGATCATGATTATGCTAAATACTGATAGATTCTGATATCTAAGTTATTTTAATACATCAGAGGAAAAATTATACCCTAATCGCTAATACTAAAGCGAATCGAAAGGTATTTGCCTCTTTTTTTAGCCAAATTACTGCTGCAAATGCAAAACCAACATATCCATTCCCAGCGGTGGTGCTTTCTTGGATCGGCCCACTCTTGTCTGCAGGTAGCTCCGCGGCACGGCACTGCTGTCAGTTGTTGAAGATAGCGGTTTTGCTTCACACGTCCACGCAGTATGAGCAGCGAGGTGTTATTCGTTTTCTGTGGAGCAAGGGACGAACGCCCACTGAAATCCACAGGGAAATGCAGCCCACGCATGGGGAAAGCTGTCTCGCTTTTATAAGTTTCAGGCGGTGGCGTTGTGAGTTCAAATGCCGTGAGGACTGTGAAAATAGTGTAAGGAACGTAGAATAGTGCGTATATTTGTAACTACCTGTATGTACCTTAATATGACTGATAAAGAACTGGGGCAAATACTTCTTGATTCATCCTCGTACATGCCTCAAAAAAACCTGCCAGCGTATGCGCTGGTGCGAGTTTGAGCTCTGGAATATACACCAGTATTCCTGTCACGCACAGAATTCAATTACAGGAGGCGAGGCGACAGCCTAGACAACAAAAAGAAAGATGGGTAACAGTCGAGCACTTCAGATACGTGCACGCGCGTCCTGCGCGGTGCAATAACATTTAAGATTTGTTTGCCTGTGAAAAGCGGTCGTCGGAGAAAGATGAATAAGAACACGTGTCAGTATTTTCAATCTGTAGATCACTAACTGACCATACAGTAGCCAAACTATAACGAATTTATTTATTTATTTATTTATTTATTTATTTATTTATTTATTTATTTATTTATTTATTTATTTATTTATTGTCATACTCTCAAGGCCCGGCGGCATTACAGAGTGGAGTGGTGATTAGTAAGAATAAATTCGTTGACAATATTCTTGAAGTTTGTGGCGTCAGAAATGACAGTGATGGAGGCAGGGAGGTGGTTGCAATCATTCGTCGTTCTTCGTAAAAATTAATCAAAATAAACGTTGGTGCGCCGAGTTGGAACTGCAACCTTAAAACGTTGATCCGTGCGGGACAATATGTATGCTGGCGGGGAGATTAGTTCATCCATAAGTGTTTCGTTAGTGTAATAAATCTTATGAAAAAGGCATAGGCGAAAGTATTTACGTCGTGACTTTAGGTTAGGCAAGCCAAGGGTTAGTTTCATTGACGAGCCACTTGCATGACGAGAATAATTCAAAAGAATAAAACGAACAGCTTTGAATGGATTCGATTCTTTAGATTCGAGCTTTAGAGTAGAAGGGTCGAAAGTGGAGCATGCATATTCAAGTTTAGGCCTCCTTAGGGTTTTGCACAGAAGTAACTTGACAGCTGCACTTGCCGACGAAAACTTACGCCGTAAAAACCCAAGCATGCGATTAGCGTATACCGTAAATGTAATGTATACTAACGTTCCATGTATGATAGTGTGTAATGTGGATACCAAGATATTTGTATGATGAAACATTTTCTACAGGTATGTCGTTAATATTGTACGTAGGAATGGTGATATTTCTGACAGCACGGGACACACGCATCTCCTTACATTTATTAGAATTGAGCTTCATTTGGGATCCAGAACACAATGATGTTACTATGTCAATGTCTCATTGAAGATTATCGCAGTAGCCAGGGTTAGGAATCACACGATAGAGAATAAAGTCATTGACGAATAACTTAATTGATGATTTAATTTGGTCTGGGAAGTCATAAATATATAGTAAAAATAATAATGGTCCTAGAACTGACCCTTGCGGTACACTGGAGGTTACTCGACCAGTGGAAGAGAAACATTCGTTAGCATAAACAAATTGTGAACGGTTGGACAAAAAACACTTAATCCAAGCAATTTGATACTTGATTGCGCGAAGTTGTGACCAGGAAGACAGGTGACACTCCAAGAACAACAAAAGCGGCGAGCGATGTCGTCAGTTGTAGAAATCCGATTCAGGCGTCAAGCGCATCGGCTAATACATACACGTGACACGAGCTGGAGGCTGCGGACGGAGACAAGCATGGTCGCCCGAACAATGCCTTTATTCTTCGTATTCCTCCTTCACCGCCATCGCACCGCACCATCGTTGTGCGGTTCTTCACACACATGACTCATCGTACCTTTACACGTAATTGCTGACGCTCGCGTAAGTTGTAGAAAATACGCCAGTATTCTCGTCGCGCACGCAATCTGATTACAGTCAAGGTTTCAACAATTTAGAATTGGCGACAACATTCTATAATATTACGATACATGAAGATGCATTTTGCGAAATGCGATAACGTTGTAACACGCGTGTGTTGTTTAAGAGCTATCACCGGAAAAAAAATGTACACGCGTGAGTACTTTTGGGCTGCTTTGATTTACAAGGTTTTTGTAAACATTTCATTACTACAATTATTCGTTGTTTTTTTTGTATTCTACTTTGAACGAAGTCGCATATGTGATTTTCCAAGCTTGAGGCTTGAATTGAGGCAGTAATTTCATCTCTGTCACATGTTTTGCCTAATCCTTCGCGTGTGAAATATCTAAGTCCAGCGCCAGCAGACAAAGGAATAACAAGCCAGTCATAAGGTGAGGAAGCAGCATGCAGACCGGTCGAAGACACAGAGGCTGTGTGCTAGTACGGTGACACACCTAATAACACAATGAACTATCTTAAATATTAAAGCTCTCAAATAAGGCCTTACTTTTGGAGGACGCTTAAGCTTCGCCTTGAAGAGTGGAACACGCTAGCATTCAAAGACCCCTCACTGCTTTTCATATTTCCCCGCAACTGCAGCTTCTGTAACGGTAGCTTTTACCGGGAAAAGCTGGCAGCGAACGCTATGCACGAAGGGCAAGCTTTCTGGTAGAAACGCGGCCTCTTGTGTGGGCCGATCTCCTGGTATTGTTTCGCACTTCCAATGTATCAGTCTCAGAAGAGATAACATAAAAGAAATGCACTGTCAGTGTTTTTTTATTACATCTCTGTGTGGGCTGCCGCTCTCAAAATTAGAAGGAATAACTTTGCAAACAATGAAAGACAAGGTCTGAGCCACTTTGGTGATAGAAGCGTGCTTGGGTATGCGTGGTTTGGTATTTGGTACAAAACTATTTTTGTCGAAGCGACATCCAACTCTGGACGCCGAACCCCGACACGGTGCCCTTCTGCAAAACGGGGCCCTTAACTCTATGGCGTTAAAAGTGCCGGCTATCTATCAAGCTACGTTAATTGCGAGAACTAGGCGATGAGGAACGCGACGACGTACTGCCATATAAAATGCACTTAGGCAAGTCATGCTGAGCCTCTAACACATTATCTACATTTTACAACTTTATGACCTGATTTTCTTTTTCGACCACATGGCACAAAACTTATGTGAGTGCATTTTTTTTCCGTAGCACAAAATGTCAGTTCTCAAAAGTCAGTTACTTTTCTTGGGGGGGCAAAATGCAAGAACGCCGCTGTCTAGTGAACTGGGGGCACGTTAAAGAAACCCAGGTTGGGAACGTTAATACAGAGTCCCTCATTACGTCATACCTCGTAATCAGATAGTGGTTTTGGCACGTAAACCAGAAAATTTTGTTTATTTTAAAGTTAATTATTCATCTTTACTGCATGCGCTGCTTTCTTCTCATACGGTAATGAACTACTACGTAACTCTTTCAAATAGAAAAGGATGAAATCAGTAGCAGACAATAAATAACTAAAGCAAGCTATTTTTGCCAGTGACCTACGTTATTTACCGGTATTTAGTACAGCCACACTGGTAAGAACAGTGTAGGTAAACAATGTACACACAAGGGTAAACACATAAAATGATGATGCCACCAAGAGTCTAGCGCCGATCATTGTTTTGAAGAAGCTTGCATTGCTGAGCTAATTGCTGTAGTAAGGTAATGAGGTAATACTTCTCTCGTTGCATGTACCGTTCCCACTGTTAGCCGAAAATGAATAATGCGAGCTTTGAACAGTCGTCAGAAAAGACCAACATCGACTACCCTTATGACAGAAAAGCCATTCTTTAGAGGTAGTTACTGCTGCACTGATTAGCGATGGCATCTGATAGAAAACTTTTGATTGGGAGCTTCTACCTAAAGGTATTGGAGTGGAAAAATTATTTTTCCCGGCAAGCTCTGGTCTGATGTTGGTTAAATTTGTTTCATTTCAAAAAAGGTCAAATCTATAAATGTAGTAAATCTAGAAAGCCCATATTTTTTTATTCGGCTTGTAATTTCTTTAGGCGAAAAATTCTGGTAATTACATTTATTCAGAAAACATAACTTTTTATTTCAAAACTCTAACTCAGGAATAGAATCACATGTCAATTCTATCAACTGCATCCAACAATACGTTTAAACCGGAGAAAATTGATGCAATATGCAACGCTTAAAAAAGATAACGAAGCAGTGTCAAAGCTGTGAGTTAAAAATTTAACTCTTGATTGGGTGAACGTGTGCCCAACAAAACAAGTAACACTCGAGCACAATGATAGTGGCGAGCACAGTCAGCGATCTTCGTTAATCTGACCTGCGGATCAAGCGCTTCGGCTTTTATGCAAGAATCGAACATCCCATAATGCTCGCTCGTGCCCGTGCGCCTTCTAGAAAGTACTACACAATTCATGTCGCACATACGCTCAGGTTACAAAAGGCTTGGTCAGAACAGACAACGGATAGAAGCACTGACAACGCTCGAGAAAATTGCCATTCATGCAGGCGCCTCTTGCGCCAAGCGATAACATATAAAATATCTCAGACCGTGAAATGAAATCAGGTTACAGATAACACTTATGCGCGTCAAAATAGAAGTATTTCTTAATTGGGACTTCTGCAAAATCCTTCCAAACATTGTACACTTTACGTGTGTTGTAAATTTATAAGACGATAGGAAGAATAGCTAGCCATACGGTCACCATTACTGTTTCTTCTCCCTTCTTCGACTGCTCAGAGCCGTCCTCTCGCGTCATCTTTCTCTTCCACTTCACCCCCCCCCCCACGTTTTCCTCGTTCACCCCTCCTGGGGTCATAGCTGAGAACACTGCTTAGGGCAGCGAATTGTAGATGTCCATTATTGATATACCTAATAGTTTTAAGCAAATCCTGTTGTGTCGATTTTTTCACGACTTTGAAAGGGCCAAGTGTACTTGTATCGCTGCTGGGTAGCCCCTTCCGTAAAAACACAAGATCGTTCAGTAAAACACCAACCCGGTATCCTTGGTGCCACTTGTTAAATTGCAACTTCATCTCTTTTCGATATCTGGTTTGCTACTCGTTGCTTTTCATCATCATCATCAGAAGCAGCCCATTTTGTCTCCAATCCAGGACAAAAGCCTCTACCTGCCATCTTCAATTGCCCCTGTCCTGCGCCAACTGATTCCAACTAGTACCCGCGAATTTCCTAATTTCATCTCCTAACCTAGTCTTCTCCCGTCCTCCACCGCGCTTCCGTTCTCTTAGTACCTATTCTGTAACTCTAATGGTCCAAGGGCTAACTCACCTGCGCCTTACATGACCTGCCCAGCTCCATTTTTTTCTCTTAATGTCAATTGCAATATCAGCTTGGCCATTTGCCATCTGATCCAAACCGCTCTCTTTCTGTATAACGTTATGCCTAGCATCTTCGTTCCATGGCTCTTTGCGCGGTTCTTAACTTGTTCTCAAGCTTATTAGTCAGTCTCCAAGTCTGTGCCCCATATGTCAGCACCGGTAAAATGAACTGGTTATACACCAGGTTATACGGGTTATACACCTTCTTTTTCAATGATTATGGTAAGCTTCTGGTCAGGAGCTGAGAATGTCTGCCGTAAGCAATCCAACCCATTTTTATTTTTCCATGAATTTTCTTCTCATTAACAGGATTATTTGACCTAGGTAAACGTATTCCTTCACAGACACTTGAGGCTGACTGGCGATCCTGAACTTTTTGTACCCTTTCCTGGTTATTCTTCTTTATCTTTGTCTTTGTATTATTATTATGTTTGTCTTCTGCATAATAATCTTCAACCGGGCTCTTATACTCTCACTGTTAAGGTCCTCATCCATTTGTTGTAACTCGTCTGCATTGTTGCTGAATAGAACAATGCCATCGGCAAACCGAACGTTGCTGAGATATTCGCCGTCGATCTTTACTACTAAGCTTTCCCAGTTTAATAGCTTCAATACTTCTTGCAAGCATGCAGTGAATAGCATTGAAGAGATTGTGCCTCTTTGTTTGGCCCTTTTCTTTATAGGTACCTTCCTACTTCGCTTGTGTAGAATTAAGGTAGCTGTGCAATCTGTAGGCATTTTCCAAGTTTTTTACGTAAGTGGTCTGTACTCCTTGATTACGTAACGCCCCTATGACTGCTGGTATATCTACTGAGTAAGATGCCTTTTCGTAATCTATAAAACGCTTATAAAGGGGCTGATTGTACTCTGCGGATTCCCCGATTACCTTATTAATGACATGGATGTGATCCATTGTAGAGTATTCCTTCCTGAAGGCGGCCTGTTCACTTGGTTGGCCAAAGTCCAGTGTTGCCCTTATTCTATTGCAAATTATCTTGGTGAATATATTATATGATACTAAGAGTAAGCTAAAGGGTCCATATTTTTTTTTCAATTCTTTAACGTCTCCCTTTTTTGTAGATCAGTATAATATTTGCATTCTTCCAGTTTTCTGGGACCCTTGCCGTCCATAGACACTTCGTATAGAGAGCCGCCAGTTTTCCAAGCATTACGTCTCCTCAATCTTTGATTAAACAGACTGTTATTCCATCTTCTCCTGCCGCTCCATCCCGCTTCATGTCTTGAGAGCCCGTCTGACCTCATCGCTAGTTATAGAAGGAGTTTCTGTATCTTGTTCATTATTGCTTCGAATGGACGTATCCTGACTCCTCTGGTTACTGTACAGGTGAGTATAGAACTCTTGCGCCGCTTTTCCTATACCTGCGAGTTTGCTGATGTTATTACCCAGCTTATCTTTCAGTCTATACATCTTGATTTGTCCATGCCCAGTTTCCTTCTCACTAATTTCAGGCTGCCTCATTTTTACGGCTTCTTCAGTTTTTCTGACGGTATAATTTCGAATGTCTCTTATTTTCGCCGGGTTGATCAGTTTTGACAGATCGGCCAATTCTATCTTGTCTCTTGAGTTCGACGCTCTCATTCTTTGTCCTTTATTTATTAGACCATTTGTTACTTGGGAGAGATTGCCTAATGGCTGCCTTGATGCCTTGCCTCACAGTTCATTTGCTGCCTCTGAACCCAGCCTCGCTTGGGTTTCATTCATTACTTCTGTCATCTTCATCTCTCTGTTCTAAGGCTGCATATTAGTTTGCAAGTACCAGCCTGAACTTGTCTACTTTTACCCTTACTGCCTCTAGGTTTACCTTTTTCTTCTTGACCAATCTTACTCTTTCTCTCTTCAAATTCAAGTGAATCCTAGCCCTCACTAACCTAATATCACGGCGCTTTACCGTACCTATCACTTCTACATCCTGCACTGTGCTGGGATTGGCAGAAATTATGAGATTCACTCAGACAAGCGCATGTTGTCTTCAATTCCAAGCTTGTCAGCTGGCACCCTCGTCACCTTGCCATAAACAGCAAAATGAGGGCTACAACCAAGACTACATTAAAGTTTAAAGTTGGACGAGTTGGTATACATTCATAATGGGAATAGCGTGATCAAGACGACGACGGAGTTCTGTGTCCGTTCACTCCGTCATCGTCTTGTTCGCGATGTTTCCGTTATGAACCAAGACTAGTAGTGTGCGTCCTATTGTAGTGAGCCACAGTGGCTTCTAGACTGCATTTCCACCCTCCTTTAAACGTTGGGTAGATGGAGATCAACTGCTTAATGTCAAAAATTACTTTCTCGTCCATTCCATTAGTCTGAGGATGATGTGGAGCACAACGTACTAGCTTAACACCCTAGCTATATGTTTACTGCTGAAGATTCTTCCTTAGGAATGCACGTTCACTGTATGATATCACCACTTTCAGCTGTGAAAACATTGTGCGATCAAGAAGGGCCATAACGCTGTTAGCGTCTACTCCGCCAGCGCACGTTTCTACTAGCCTGGTGCACTGATCTGTTGCAACCAGAAAAAAGTGCGCATTGTGAACTCCAGGACACTTCTTCAGTTCTGCAGTCTACGTGGACAACTTCAAGAGGTTTATGTGAATGAAATCGTAAAACTAGTTCCTCATGTCGCGGCTTGTACTTAACCTTGTTATGTTGGCACAAGTGAGACGAGTAGACGTAGTCTTTGATGTCCTTTATCATAATTTTCCTTGTGTACATCTAAAGAAGCTTGTTATGCTTGCGCCAGAAACCGTCATGGCCACCAGATGCAGTACTGTCGTGATATAAGTGAAGTACTTTTCGTATCAGCGTCTCTGGTAGAGCTAACTTCCCATTCTCGAAGTGGAGGGTCTCATACTTTCCAATATTTTGTCATTCCATGTGGAACCTGTAATGCCAAACGACACATGGAATCTACATCTGTAAAATGACTACCTGCATGGTGAAGCATGTCAAAGTCTCATTGCTTAAGCTCATTCATCCAACGGACCATCTTTTCCTCTGGGCTCTGACATAGTTAAAATGGATTGCTGCTTCGTGATCAGTGTACAATTCGAACTTCCTTCTATTGATGTATGAACCGAAGCAATGCCGAGCCAAATAAAAGACTGGTGCTTCTTTCTCAGGTGTCGAATAATACAGCTGAGTAGGGTTGCATGTATGAAAGTAATATCTCATATAGCCCGCAGCTGCATAGTGGGACACAATTCCAAATCTGTTTGGTACAGACCTGCCTCTTAACCACAATTTGATGCGTCTGTGTTCATATCAAAGGACATATTATAGTCGGGCAGGATAAGAACAGGGTCCGAATATATATGCTGCACTAATTCTTCATAATTCTTTTCGCATTCGCCAGCCCAGACAAAAGGTACATCTTTCTTTGTGAGCTCCTTCAAGCACTTTGGTATCTTGGCGAAATCTTTAGTGAAACTCCCGAAGTGGCTCGCGAGGCCAAGGAAGACTGTGAGGGACTGAATGTCGTGCGGCTTTGCAAACTTCGTGATCCTTTGCACGGACTCCTGTTCATTGCTCTTGGTAGCTCTGTCGAACACTCTTCCAAGGAAAACTACCTTTGACTTAAAGAGCTCGCTTTAGTGCTTATTAATCTCGAGATCCCTGCCACTGAGCGCTTGCTAAAGTGTCGCCAAATGTTCGGAGTGTTCCTTTTCTGACCGTGAGTACAATAGAATATCGTCAATGTAAACGTTGCAGAACAGTCCGAAGTGTGGCTTCAAAACACCTATCATCATCTTTTGAAATCAGCCCGAAGAATTTTTCCAGCCAAATGGCAGTCTATTGTATTCATAAACATCAAACGCTGTGATCAATGGCGAGAACTTCTTCGTCTGTTCTCGCAAAGGATGTTACCGGAAGCTCATGCAAAGGTCGAGACGAGAAAAAACTTCACAGCCTCCCGTCTCATTAGTTATTTCGCCTAGAAACGCGAAGAGCTAGGTCTGTTTGTTTATCTGACTTTACTCTGTGCACAGACGAAATGTTCCATACTCTTTAGGCGAAATCGTGATCAGAGAATTAAAAGTATTTTCCAAAGTATTTCAAGTATTTTCTGCAGCCCTTCTTTCAGCCAGAGCCTCTTGTTTTTGGACATATTGTAGGACTTCCGCTTCACACTGTCTTATCTCGTAGTTCGAATTGGACTTGAAATTTTGACGTCGCTCTTGGGTGGCCCCCGACAAAAAGTAGTTCCGGGTACATTCGAGTGACGACTTCTGATGCAGTGGGCTTGCGAGGGTTTTCATCAAAGACTGTGAAGCAAAGCCACTGTCCGTCGTCGGGCGTTATGACTTGGCCATCCCAGTAGAGGCTCACACGGATTTGGTTCATTGCCGGACGGGGCAAAAGCATTTGGTACTTCACACCGCTAAGAAATAGGGCTTTAACGGAAGTGCTCTTGTCCTCACACGTAATGAGCAAATCCGCCAATTAACCTGCACTTTTTGTTTCCATCGTGCCCTTAGACAATGATAACGTACAATTTGTTTATATGTAGCTCTGAAATCTCATCCTTGTTGACCACACTGAAAATGATGAGCTATTGGACCGCGTACGGCAAAAAAAAAATGGGTTGTCAGATCACAGATGGTATGCCTTCTCGTACATTCTGAATGAAATTCTTTCTCTTAAACTGCAGAAAGTGGCTACAGAAGTACATTGTGTTTGGAAGAACAAATTCAATATTTTGGCACAAATGACGCCACTTAAACACATCTCCTCCAAAACAGCATGAGGTGCCTAAATATTCGCGAAACATTCGCGATATGTTCACCTCCAAAAAAAATCGCCTTCGTAGTACGCAGTCTTCGATCCCTGAAAATAGGCTTGCTGCATAATGTGCATGATTTTTGACAGGGCCGAAATACAGAAACGAATGTGTCCTAGGCATTGTGGCCAAGTTAGATCCCCAGATGGTCAAAATTGATTCGGAGCCCCTCACTACGGCGTGCCCCGTAATCAGAATGTGGTATTGGCACGTCAAACTTCAGAATTTAATTTGATTTCTCTTGTAATTTGCACAATCAAAAGAGCGTCTCAAAATGTTTCCGGCAGCTCATATGAATTATCGTTCGCAATAAATTGTGACTGCGAAGTGCAGCTGCGGAAGAGCCGTCATTCTGGGGAGCATAGAGTGCAAAATAAAATACAGCCTTCAAACGGAAGGCGGCCTTAAGCTTAGGTTTCTAAAACATCGTGCATGTTACTAATTTACCATTGCCTAAACACGTTGGCAATCCCATTCGAGTAAATTAAATTCTGCACTCTTGATTAAGGGTTTGAAATCCCGCCACAATTATTAAATTTCAAACATCCCAAGCAAAAGATTTGTAAAGGTTTTTTTTTCTGTACACAGTAACTAAGTTGACAATGGATGAGTGTTATCGGTTTGGCAATAGTAATTACTGATACTCTATTTTTTCTCGAATGTTTAATGGTTTACTTATTTTTGGTTGCTCCATCACTTCTAAACTATTATTCGTAAGTTTAAATTTTGTGCGTTATCGAGTTCATTCCCACATTAATTCCCTTAACCTGCAATTGCATATGCAACCCCATTACACACGCGAATTGTTTTGCAATAGTAAGTATTTGGGCACTCAAGGCGAATGACTGCCACCGTCGTGAGCGTCGGCATCGCCGTGACGTTCCGCATAAAGTTGAAGTGCAATAACATCGCGTACCCGCCGTGGTTGCTCAGTGGCTATGGTGTTGGGCTACTGAGAACGAGGTCACGCGATCGAATCCCGGCCGCGGCGGCCGTATTTCACTGGGGGCGAAATGCGAAAACACCCGTGTACCTAGATTTAGGTGCACATATAAAGAACCCCAGTAGGTCAAAATTTCCAGAGTCCTCCACTACGGCGTGCCTCGTAATCAGGAAGTGGTTTTAGCACGTTAAACCCCATAATAAATAATAACATCGCGGCCGCACACCGTATAGTGTAGGTGCGAGGGAAAGCATGCGAGGGTGAGTCGAGAAGGATGCTGGCTTCGTGCGGCGGCGTCTCCCAGCGTGACCAAGTGCGGAATGCGGGGAGGGTGCGCACCAACTTATGGCGCTCACGAGGCGGAGGGGGAAGAGCGGGTAGCGCTCTTCCCTCTCCGCCTCGGAAATGAGATCATGTGATCATGAGATCATGTGAAATGAGATCAACAGAAATTGTTTATTTTTTTTTATTCTTTCCTATCTGCGTATAAATTAAATTCACCTTTACGGCTTACTTCCGTTGCCTAGCGACAGGCGAATCGGCGAATGACGGGCCAAGTGCATGTGTCATTCGTCAGACACACCGCCGAAGCGAGAGAGACCGCCCGCGCATCTAAGCTTTGGCCTGTTGGTTCACCCATCTGCCTGTTTTTCTATTTTGGTTTAACTTGGTTTGGTAGGCTCTAGGCAAATTCTTGCGTACCTTCTGAACTTCGACATGGCCCCAAGGCACTATTGGACTACGGAAAGGTGAGAAATTTTGTTCGATAGTTTGCGACGCATTTCAAGCAATTAGGCTTACGGCACGGCACCTAGGCTGGACTTGTTATGCAGTTAACGAAAAACAGTGCGGCCGTCGTGCCGCAGTTAATTTATATTAATGAATCGTATTGGGAGATTTTCGCGACGCTTTCTATGAGCCTGAATACTATTTTAACCTATTTTGGAAGTTTTTGGGCACGCCAGTCACACAGGGTGCTGTGACGAAGTTTCGCGTGTACTGAATCTTACTGCGACAAGTTTTGGCGCTTTCTCTGACCACCAACGTTATTGTAACTAATTTCATTACTTTTTGGGATGCTTTTGAAGTGCACTGGGCGCGCCTGGCGCTGTGACGCGGTTAGAGAAGAGCAGCACGGCCGTGGTGCGCAGTTAAGTTTCGCGCTTTGATGCACCGACCAGACAAGTTCATGGCGCTTTCTCTGACGCCAAACATTGTTAAAAATTATTTACGCTACTTTTTTGTTACTTATGACGCACGCTCGCCGCGCCTGTTGTGAAGCAGCGAGAAGCATCTTGGCCGTGGGGACAAATTTAGTTTGGCGCGTACTTAATCTTACAGCGACAAGTTTCTGACAATTTTTATGGCCCCACAACAATTTAAGCCTTATTTCGGTATTCACGCTTGTCGAAAACGCGACGAGCAATTGTCAAGAGTGATAACACGGAAGTGTGTTACCGGCGCCGGCAGAACGCGCAAAAGATGACTCCAAGGAGCTCAAACGCCAGGAACTATTAACTCGAAAATTCCCTCTTTTGAGCTTCACCCACGCATTTGTCTTGAGTGCGAGTAGAAGGAATTCTGGGAGCGTCCTGCATGGTCTGGTTGAGAGCCTATGTTGTGGCAACTGCAGTGTATTCGTAGCGTACTATCGCGTCGTTTGTAGCCAAGTTCTGGAAACACGCAGTAGCCTGCTTATTCGTGCTATTAAAGTGCAGGAAGTAAGGACTGGGAAGAGGGGAATGCTTGGAAATAGAATGTTTTTGTGGCATGGCCGGTATTTGGGATTAGTCCGGTATTTTCTACGCCGTGTGTGCAAAAGCCAACTGTTTTTGTCTGTAATGCCGCCCATTCACCACTTTCCCACGCTTCGCCTCTACACGCATTATTCTTACAAGTTGATACCGAAATAACACTTGCTTCTTTAATTTTTTCAGCTGACGTGGTCCGGTGGAGCTTCGTACGGGAAGTACTGCTGCTTACCTGGTGAGACAACGTTGGATGAATGCATAAAAAGCCCGCAACGAGCATTTTTATAGAATAAAATAAACATTACCTCACTTCCCAAAAGTCTTGCGTCATTAAGAAATTGCACGTGGCCCATATTCGATGAAGGCTTGTAAAGATCGTTCGCAATTAGTTTTAGTTAATAATAAAACAATTTATCACGAGCACCGCGCGCGGTTGCGCTGTAGAAGCAAAAAGAAAAAAGAAACCTCAGCCGGCATGACGCGTACCAGCTAGTATTCAAAACGCGCGCGCACAAAACCGACACCGGAAGTGTGGTTCAGGTATTACCGCCGACGACTTGGTGTGCTGCAGTCAGTTGGGCCGCTGGGCTCTATGGGAGTGTCTGCTCTTGTTGTATTCCTTTCTCTATGCAGTGCTCCTTAATTTACTAAGTGAATGTTCACACCACCTTTACAAAAGCTAATACAACTTCTAACCTTAGTGAGCATGGCTGTCTAACAATTCGCTATCGCAGTCAATGCTTCACCTGCAGCGGAAACAGGTGCGTTTTTCTTGTCCAGCCCCAATGTGTATATCACTGTCAAATAAACACGTTATTTTCTTGGTTGCAGAAACTACTGTCCAGATAGTAAACTGCCGTTAGCACATCCATTTTGCTGAATTGCTACATTCTCTGAAAAAAGCTGTGCCACAGCTGAAACGTCTAGGAAGTAACATTTCCTTTGAAGATTTGCCACAAGCACTTCACTCTGTCGTCGAGAACATAATAAGGAAATGGCAATGGTTACTCGCCGACGTAATCGCCAAAATGAACAAATGAGTAATACAGAATGACTAATATTCTCACTTCAAAACCTGATTTCAACACACATTCCCTGATGGTGTCATTATATATATATATCATGAGAAGCCTGCCGACAGAGACGCGCAGGACAACACAGGGGAAATTATTGTGCTTACTAATTCAATTACAGAAATAAGTAATGGAGATGAAAGTAGACAGAAAAACCTACTTGCCAAAGGCGCGGAGCGATCCTACTTCTTCGCATAACGCGTGCGATGCTCTATCCAATTGAGTAACCACGGCGCCGCTTCCTCAACATTTTTCACAGCTATTTGTTTTACCACTACAACTAACCTTGGGAGTGTTAGCCAGCGCCACCACTCCCAAGCCATGGTGGGAGATGCAGGACATCCTTTCTGTCGCAGGCGTCATGAGTACGTGATCATTTTCGGTAAACGCAACCGGTCAATTAACCCACACTTGCTACCTGAAGGCATCAATATTGCCGGATTCATAACCCTCGTTGTGTAATGAACGAGAAGAGAGGAGGTTAACCAGGGTCCTGAGCCGACAATATAATTACTAATATGGATGAGATACTTCAAGTGGCTGAGGAGTTCTATAGAGATTTATACGGTACCAGCGGCGCCAACGACGGTAATGGGAGAGAGAATAGTCTAGACGAATTTGAAATCCCACCAGTAACGCCGGAAGAAGTAAAGAAAGCCTTGGGAGCTATGCAAAGAGGGAAGGCAGCTGGGGAGGATCAGGGAACACCAGATTTGTTGAAGGATAGTGGACAGATTGTTCTAGAAAAACTGGCCACCCTGTATACGCAATGCCTCATGACTTCGAGCGTACCGGAATCTTGGAAGCACGCTAACATAATCCTAATCCATAAGAAAGGGGACGCCAATGAATTGGAAAGTTATAAACCGATCAGCTTACTGTCCGTTACCTACAAAGTATTTACTAAGGTAATCGCAAATAAAAAAGAAAGAAACAGCCCCTTAAGAATCCACGGATCACATGCGAATCATCCATGCTGAACGGCGCGCAAATCGGCTTCGTAAGGCAAACAAGAATAACACAAAACCATCTACAACCACGAAGCTAAAATGTGCAGTTAGGCACTTCAAGCAGAAACTAAAAGGTTCGAAAAAATACTACTACATCGTCACTCCTGCTAGCTTCCTAAAAAAATAACCCATGAAGGTTCTGGAAACATCTGCGTAGTACCGAGCAGACAACAACCAAACTAACTGAAAAAGAAAAAAAATGCAACGGCAAATAAATATAACGATTTCTTTAAGGTGGAAGCCTTTAACAGCTTTTATAACACACCGCTCACAATTTGCTATGTTTGACCATATGCCATCTGATGTCGTTCCTGTCACATCTGGAGTACCACAAGGCACGGTACTCGGGCCGCTGTTATTTCTGATCTTTATTAACGACATAACCCATAATATAGCGTGCAAAGTCAAACTCTTCGCGCATGATTGCGTGATATATAAAGAAATTACCAGCCACAAGGACCATCTCGATCTTTCTGATTCCCTTAACACGCTAGCCGAGTGGTGCTCCCAGTGGCAAATGTCTATTAACGTCCATAAATCAGTGGCAATGACAGTAACATGAAAAACCTCTCATTTCACCCATATCGTTAATGGCACGCCTCTTTCGAAGGTTGAGCAACAGAAATATTTAGGAATAACGCTGACATCAAAAGTCAAATGGGAAACACACATGCCTATTATTACAACTACTGCACTGCGAAAGCTATTTTATCTAAAAAGACGCCTAATGACCGCTCCAACGAACATTAAGCTTCTGGCCTACAGAACATTTGTGAGAATTCTTTTAGAATAAGCTAACACAATTTGGTTTCCTTACACAGCAACTACCATAGCTAAACTTGAAGCCGTACAAAGAAAAGACGCAAGGTTCATTCATAGCAAATATTGTTCTACTGACTCACCTTCACGTCTCTTAACTTCCTCAGGCCTCAAAATATTATCCACGAGAGTAAAACAAGGTCGACTAAAATTCCTGTTTCAAATTCTGCACCGTCAGTATAAAATCGATATCACCCAGTACATTTCATATTCACAATCTAGAATGACACGGCATCAACATTAGCATAAGCTATCCGAGTATTCCTTTTCTAATGATGCATTAAGGTACTCATTCTTTCCTCGCGTAATCAGAGAATGGTATGAACTTAACTCGGCATTAACAGCGACAAACAATTTATCCCTGTTTGTTTCACACCTGGAGCTCATCACAAGAGATTATTAACGACTTCTAATGTTTGTTACCTATTCTCTTTATGTTACACTGATAGTACCAAGAAAAAAATTCCATACACTTCTTTATTCCCCAATATTTGACGTTTTTGTTTTGCCTATGATGTGCCGCGGTGGTTGTTCATTTTATTCTGCGTTGTTTAGTCTTCTATTGTATACCTTATTTTTTGCATTTGGTTGAATATCGTTGCTTTTTCATTCTTTGTGTAGCCCGCATGTGTATTTATGTACGGAAAAGAAAGTGTTCATGCCTATCTGCTAGGCTCTCGGCTAAGAGCGGCAGTATTGTAAAATAAATAAATATATAAAATAGAATCAGGAACACCTTAGGCTTCTCTCAACCAAAGGACTAGGCAGGATTCCGTAAAGGCTAGTCAACAATAGACCATAGTCACACTATCAATCAGGCGATAGAGAAATGCGCGGAATATTGCCAATCCTTATATATAGCTTTCATTGATTACGAGAAAGCGTTTGAATCAGCCGAAACCGCAGCAGTCATGGAGGCATTACGGAATCAGGGTGTAGACGAGCCGTAGGTAGAAATACTGAAAGATATATATAGCGGCTCCACAGCCACCGCAGCCCTCCATAAAGAAAGCATCAAAATCCCAATAATGAAAGGCGTTAGGCAGGGAGATACGAACTCTCCAATGTTATTCACAGCGTGTTTACAGGAGGTATTCAGATACTTGGATTGGGAAGAATTGGGAATAAGAGTTAATGGAGAATACCTTAGTAACTTGCAATTCGCTGATGATATTGCCTTGCTTAGTAACTCAGGGGAGCCATTGCAATGCATGCTCACTGACTTGGAGAGGCAAATCAGAAGGGTGGGTCTCAAAATTAATCTGCAGAAAACTAAAGTAATGTTTAACAGTCTCGGAAGAGAACAGTAGTATACGATAGGTAGTGAGGCACTGGAAGTGGTAAGGGAATACATCTACTTAGGGCAGGTAGTGACCGCGGATCCGGATCATGAGACTGAAGTAATCAGGATAATAAGAATAGGCTGGGGTGCGTTTGGCAGGCGTTCTCAGATCATAAACAGCAGGTTGCCACTATCCTTTAAAAGAAAAGGTACAACAGCTGTGTCTTACCAGTACTTACGTACGGGGCAGAAACCTGGAGGCTTTCGAAAAGGGTTCTACTTAAATTGAGGACGACGCAATGAGCTATGGAAAGAAAAATGATGGGTGTGACGTTAAGGAATAAGAAAAAAAAAACAGATTCGGCGAGCGAACAAACGCGTGTTATTGACATCTTAGTTCAAATCAAGAAAAAGAAATGGGCATGGGCAGGGCATGTAATGAGGAGGGAAGATAACCGATGGTCATTAAGGGTTACGGAGTGGATTCCAAGGGAAGGGAAGCGTAGCAGGGGGCGGCAGAAAGTTAGGTGGGCGGTTGAGATTAAGAAGTTTGCAGGGACAGCATGGCCACAATTAGTTCATGACCGGAGTAGTTGGAGAAGTATGGGAGAGGCTTTTGCTCTGCAGTGGGCGGAACCAGGCTGATGCTGCTTATGATGAAATAAATGGAAATGAACGTGCGTAAAAATAACTATATATGTACACATGTGTGTGTATACGTAAAGCATACAAGGCAGAAGGTCTCGCGCCAGAGCCGTAGGTATAACGTTGAAATAAGAAAAAGAGACGGATGTTATGGGATATGGCTTTACTGACGTTTCGGCCAGACGGCCGGCCTTCGTCGGAGCGAATCCCCGACGATGGCAGCTCCTGCGGCCGAAACGTCAGTAAAACCATAAACCATAACGTCCGTCTCGTTTTTTTTCGTCAATGTCATATATATATATATATATATATATATATATATATATATATATATATATATATATATATAGTCACGTAGTAGTGACGGTGAAGAAGGCAGCAACACTGTGAGTTATGAAAGTTCCGATTTAGTGGGTGAACTTGCGCCCTTAAAGACAGGCTACACTCAATGAACACCGATAGCGGCGAACACGGGCCGCGATCGTCGAGAATCTGCGCTGCCTTTCAAGCGTGTTGGCTTTTATACACGAGTCATCGAACGTTCCAAAGTAATCGTTAATGCCCGCTTGTCTTCCAGAATGCTGTACACAATTCGCGTCGAAAATACCATCAGATCATACAAACTTTCTTGATAACAGAACCATCAATAATATTCGAGAAACTTCCAAGACACGCGGGCGCGTCCCGCGCTGAGCGATAACATTTGTTAGAGGGTGAAAAGCGTTATCCCCAAAAAGACAAGTCCACGTCTGAATGCCGCCCTCTCAAAAAGCATTGTCCTTATCTTACAAAACGTGACATGAGAGCAAAACAACAGGACACTTATCAAAGAAACAAAGTTCAAAGCAACACAGTCCAAGAAAATAAAGTTCGAAGGACACACATGCTAAGTACCAAAGTTCGTTAGCGCTGTTAGAACGGCTTAGTCACACAACGTGGACTATTTCAGGTCGTGAGCGGCGCCGCCGTGATAACGAAATGCCGTCTGGTACGACCTCATAGTCGAGTGCACCAATGCGTTGTATGATCTTGTAAGGTCCAAATAGTGGCGTAAAAGTTTCTCGCTAAGTCCTCATCGGCGTGTTGGGGTCAAAACCCAAACGCGTTCGCCGGGATGGTACTCGACGTCACGTCGTCGAAGCTTGCAGTGTTGCCTGTCAGTCCTCAGCTGGTTCTTGATGCGCAGGCCGGCGAGCTGTCGGGTTTCTTCGGCGCGCTGGAGATCGGTGGTGATGTCAACATTTTCTTCGTCGTTGACGTGCGGCGTCAGTGTGTCGACAGTCGTCAGTAGGTTCGTGCCGTAAACCAGCTGGAACAGCGTGATCTGTGTTGTTTCTTGCACCAGTGAGTTGTAAGTGAAGGTTATGTACGGCAGGACGGCATCCGAGGTCTTGCGTTCGATGTCGGCGTACATTGCTAGCATGTCGGTGAGAGTCTTATTCAGGCACTCCGTAAGACCATTTGTCTGCGCATGGTAGGAAATTGTCCTCCTGTGACTTGTGTGGCAGTATTGCAGACTGCTTGGGTGAGCTCCACTATGAAGGCAGTTCCTCTGTCGGTGACGATGTCTTCTGGGCGCCATGTCGCAGCAGGATGTTCTCGACGAAGAATTTCGCCACTTCGGCTTCGGCAGATTTTTCGTTTCAGCCAAGCAGGTGAGGTAGTTTGTTGCCACGATGATAGACTCATTTCCGGATGTTTACTTCGAAAAGGGTCCCAACCAGTACATTCCTATCGATCTGCTGAAATGGTCGACAAGGAGGCTCGATCGGCTGCGGTTATTCCACTGGCCTTGTCGGTGGTGGCTTGCGTCGATCGCAGTGTCGGCATTTCTTAACGTAACGGTTGACTTCGGCGTTCACGCGCGGCCAGTAATGCCTTTCCGGTATCCTGGATTGCTTCCGGGAGAATCCGAGGTGCCCAGTGGTCGTATCGTCATGTAGGGCTTGCAGTACTTCCGGACGCAGCGCTGAGCGAATAACAAGAGGGTAGTTGGCGCGGCAATTGGCGGGTAGTTGATCTTTAAGAGTAGGTTGTTTTGAAGCGAGAACGAAGACAATCCTTGCTTAAAATGGCCTATGCATAACGTCGGTGTGCCCTCCCAAATACTCGATGAGGCTTTTCAGCTCCGGGTCTGCTCGTTGCTGTCCTTCCGCGCTTATTATTCCAATGAAGACGTCGTCATCCTAGTCATCTTCCGGCGACGGATCAATTAGGGCGCGTGATAGGCAATCAGCATCAGAGCGTTTTCGTCCGGACTTGTAGGTTACAGTGATGTCATATTTTTGCACTCTGAGGCTCCACCGCGCCAGCGGTCGCAAAGGGTCCTTTAAATTAGCTAGTCAACACAACGCGTGACGGTCGCTGACGACATTGAATGGCCTGCCATATAGGTAGGTGCGAAATTTTGCTGTAGCCCAAACGATGGTGAGGCATTCCTGTTCGGTCGTAGAATAATTGCCTTGCGCTTTCGAGAGTGACCGGCTAGGGTAAGCTATCACCCGTTCAGGTCCGTCTTTCCTCTCGACTAGGACGGCACCGAGGCCTACGCTACTAGCGTCAGTGTGGATTGCTCTATCGGCGTCCTCGTCAAAATGCGCATGTACCGGTAGCAACTGCATTCGTCGTTTGAGTTCTTGAAATGCGTCGGCCGGCGGCGTGTACAACTTGAACTGTACCTCACATTTAGTTAGATGTTTCAGCAGGTCAGCGATGCGTTAAATGTCCTTGAGAAAGCGCCTGTAGTAAGCACACATGCCAAGGAATATTCGCACTGCCTTTTTATCGGTGGGCTGAGGACAGTTTGCGATGGCAGCTGCATTTTGCGGGTTGGGGTGGACTCCAGATTTCCTTATGACATGGCCTAGGAACAGAAGCTCGTCGTATGCGATGCTGCACTTTTGCGGCTTCAGGATGACCCCTGATGATTTGATTTCCTCTAGTACTGTCGCAAGCCGCCTAAGGTGATCGTCAAAATTTCCGGCGAAAACGACAACGTCATCCAAGTAAACAAGACAGGTATGCCACTTCAATCCTGCGAACACCTTGTCCATGACGCGCTGGAACGTGTCAGACGCCGAACACCGTCAGAATGGCCTGACTTTGAACTGGTAGAGGCCGTATGGTGGGATGAAGGTGGTCTTTTTGCGATCTCTCTCATCGACTTCTATTTGGCAGTAGTCAGACTTGAAATGCATCGACGAGAAGTAATTAGCGTCCCAGAGCCGATCTAATCCGTCGCCTAATCGTTGGAAGGGGTATGCGTCCTCCTTAGTGATCTTGTGCCGTCGATGATATTCGAAGGAGAAACGTAGAATTGGGTCCTTTTTCTTCCCCAGGACTACAGGAGATTCCCACGGGCTTTTCGACGGCTCGATGATCCCATCACGCAGCATTTCGTCGACTTGATGTCTTATAGCTTCACGTTCTGGCGTCGAAATTCGGTAAGGGATCTGGTGGAGTGGTCGAGCTCACTCTTCGGTTATTATGCGATGCTTTGCGACTGCTGTCTCTTGAATCCTCGATGACGTTGCAATGCAGTCTTTGCATCTTCTGAGCACACTTCTGAGCTGTTGCTGCTTAATCATTGGGAGACTGATTTATGTCGGAGTCCGGTTCGAGAACTGTGGTCGTCGTGGTAGATGCGGCAGAATCTGAGAAGACAGGGCATTGCTGGTTCCCACAATTCCCTCGATGTACGCGATTGTCGGGCTATTGTTCATGTGCTTGAACTCCTGACTCAGGTTTGTCAATATAACTTTCGCTTTCCCTCCTTGCAGTCGAGCAATCCCTTATGCCACTCAAATTTCACAGTCGAGAAGTATATGTTGGTCGCCCTCGATGACGCCTTCTGGGTGTGGGGGTGTTTCGCTGGAGACGGAGATGACAATGCTGGACCGAGCCGGGATGCGAACTGGGTCCTCAAGTACACTCAAGGCATGGTGATTAGGAGCACTCTCCGGCGGCATTGCTTCATCTTCAGATGGTGTTATTAACTTTGCCTTCAGGTCGATGATTGCGCCGTGTTGGTTCAGGAAGTCGATGCCTAGAATGACGTCTCGTGAACACTGTTGGAGGATAACGAAAGTGGGAGGGTAAGACTGATCATGAACGGTAATTTTTGCTGTGCAGATTCCAGTAGGCGTTATGGGGGGCCCTTAAAAGGTTCGAATTTGAGGACCTTCCCATTTAGTCCTAAATTTCTTCAACTCGGTGGCCGTAGGTTCACTCATGACGGAGGCCGTCGAGAAGCACGTCGAGATCGGTTGTTCTTTGTATTGCGTTGCAGTTATGTCTTCACTGCACGTCACAGCTGCCTTGTGTTGAGTTGGGGCTGGTACCTCGCGTCGTCAGGTCTTTGGCCACCGCATGCTTTCCTTCCAGGCTTCGTCGGGATGATGGCGTGTCGTTATGTCGTGAAGGTAGTCTTTTCGGCGTCTTTGACGTCGGTGGAGGATGTTCGTGAGCTCGACGAAAAGCAACCATACCTGCATCG
Organism: Dermacentor variabilis; assembly: GCF_050947875.1. Lineage (NCBI taxonomy): Eukaryota > Metazoa > Arthropoda > Arachnida > Ixodida > Ixodidae > Dermacentor > Dermacentor variabilis. Next base: position 114,292,028 of record NC_134568.1, on the reverse strand, counting down.
GTTGCTGCATTTAGTTTTGCAGATATGGGCTGACGGACAGGCCCCGGGCTGGGCCAGTGTATGGATGCCGCTGCGGTGACATGTAGTGGTCTGGTGACGGCAAACTGGACAGTCACCGAGGGCTCCACTGAGTAGCAGCGAGGTAGTCGGCGACGTCACGAGGGCGTTCTCCTTTCCGAGTGCGTGGTGTGTTGACAACGAACCCTCTCAGTGCCAAGTCGCGGCATGGGCATCGGCGGTATACATCGCCGGCTTCCGCGCCGTGATAGCAGAGCGAGCAGTGGTCTGGGCTCGCCAAATGTTCGTCTTCCTCGCGTAGCTGCGTTGGGCGATGGGTGGGCGTGCTGGTGGCGGCGGCGGTGGATAATGGAATTGCAGCGTTACAGGGCCCTAGCGCGCCCGCGTACGGGGACATTCACGGTGGGCGACGGCAGCGTAGGCCATCGCTTCACGCTGGGGCTGCGGTGATTGTGGTCGCACCTCAGCAACTCCAAGCGATCGCTGAAGCTCTTTGATGATGTCGGCGATTGAGGTTGCTTTAAGCTGCGACCTTGGAAAGAGCTTCTGCAGCTCCTCGCGAACGACCGCTCTAATGGTCTCTCGGTGGTAGTCGCTGCCGAGTCCTTGAACGTTGGTGTAGTTTGCAGTCAGCGTTCAGCGGTTATACTGCCTTGTCCGCATATCGAGCAGCTTCTCAATGCTGGTGGCCTCGCGAAGAAACTCTTCGACGGTCTTTCGCTGGTCTTCATACCACTCTAGCGAAAAGTTCCTCCTTCACACCACGTATGAGCCGGCCGACGTTCTTCCCCTCGGACATGTCCGAGTCGGCGTGGCGGAATAAACGGCTCATCTCGTCCATGAAGACCGCGATGGTCTCATTCGGTAGCTGCACTTGGGTTTCTAGTAGAGCGTGGGCTCGTTCTCTGCGTATGACGCTTGTGAATGTCTTCAGGAAGCTGCCCTGGAACAGGTCTTACGTCGTTAAGGTGGCCTCTGTATTCTTGAAACACGTCCTGGTGGCGTATTCCAGTGCTAAAAAGACATGTCGCAGCTTGTCGACGGTATCCTAGTTGAAGGTCGCGGTTCGTTCATCGGTGTCCAGCCACGTTTCCGGATCTTCAGACGAGATCAATTGAAGCATGGTGGATCCCGATGTTGTTGCAGCAGAATGGGGAACGCTGGGGCAGCCATTGGGTTTGTCATTTTCACGATCTTCTTGGCAGCCTCAGGTAGAAGACAGTGCTCGGGGTCAGCTGCTGCAGTCGTCGGCTTGGTCGATGATCCAGGACGACGTTGGTGTAGTCTTTGTGGTCCGGGCTTGGATCACGGCTTGTCGAGGGCGTCCGGTAAATGAACGAACTAGCGCTTCCACCAGATGTGACGTAGTAGTGACGGTTAAGAAGGCACGAAAACTGTCAATGATGAAAGTAGCGTTTTATTGGGTGAACCTGCGCCCTTAATAACAGGCTACACTCAATCACTAACGATAACGGCGAACACAGTCGGCGATCGTCGGAAATCTGATGTGCCGGTCAAGCGCTTCGGCTTTTATACGCATGTTATCGATGTGTGACAAGATAGCTCGCCAGCTTAGGCAGCGTCAGCCGTGACCGCGTCGCTGTGGCACTAGCGATGCTGTCTATAAAAGCCGCTGCTTCTTGATAATAAAGGGTCCTTTGGTTGTTGCTTGTTGAAGGTGAAAGACGCGCACTTCTTTGCGTCTGTTCGTGACGCAAACATGGTGTCAGAAGTGGCGCCCGCCGATCTGAAGCACCACGACTCTCGGACGTCAGACTAGCCCTGAAACGAGGACACCGCGAGCCTATTAAACAGTGCCAGACATCGGACAAGCCAACAGGTATCTTACAAGAAAAGACGAAGTAAGATGGCTTTGTTTCAAATTGTTCCACCTGAGCCCTTCAGCTTTCGAACACCCAACAAATGGCCTCCCTGGAAACAGCGGTTTCTTCGCTTCCGAACGAAGGAAAGAATAGACTCAAGTAGATGCATTGGTGTATCTAATGGGACCTCAAGCCGAGGATATCTTCAAAACGTTCAAACTTGAGCCTGGCGGCCAGACGTTTGAGGTCATACTTCAGGAGTTCGAGGCCTACTTTGTTCGTCGACCCTAGACCCTTTCATTTATGAAAGGGTCAAGTTTAACACCCGAACGCAACAACACGGCAAATCCGTCGAGGATTTTGTTGCTGCACTGCACACGCTTGCTTCCACGTGCGGCTACGGGGAGCTGCGAGAAGATTTAATTCTAGATCGTCTCGTGCTGGGTCTCCAAGACCGTAAGATCTTGAGAGCTCTGCAACTCGATCCGGACCTAAAACTACATAAAGCATTGTTGGTGGCACGACAGCACGACACCTTCAACCAACAGCAGGCAGAGCTTCACCGCGTGCGCGAACAGGAAGTTCATCAAATACAGTCCCAGAGGAATACGCGACAAATAAGGAAGAACGTGCCTCCGTCGGAAAGTGTACGCAACGTTCCGAAACATTGCGGCTGGTGCGGAAGAAACAGGCACAGTCGAGCGTCCTGTCCAGCGAAAGATGCACTCTGCAGAAAGTGCGACTAAAGAGGACACTTCGAGGTGGTTTGCCGATCAACCAGAGCTGTCAGGAACGTCGGAAACCGGACCGAAGAACCAGGCTTCCTCGGAGTCACATCCCCTTCATCCGCTTACAGGGGGGAACTTCCCGTTCTTGTTGAATCCTCGAATGTGGTATTTAAGGTAGATACTGGCGCGGACGAAACGGCCATTCCGGCGGAGCTCCTCACTCGCATCTTTCCCGCGATAAAATTTCAACCAGCAAGGCTCCGGCTTCAGGGACCTGATGGTAAATCCTTTGCCATATTTGGTATGGCTGCCATAAATATGACGTTTGCGGGAAGGAGCAGCCGCGAGGACGTGTACGTACTTCAAGGCCTCCGAACCCCTCTTCTTGGAAAACCAGCGATAGAAAGGCTCTGTGTACCACAAATCAACGTAGTGAAGGAAACTGGACCCCGAATCTGACTTTCCACAAGTGTACCAGGCACTGGGGACCTTAAAAAAATATGACCTCAAGTTGAATCCTGAAGGAAAGCCTTTCGCACTGTCGTCCCCACGTAGAGTCCCCCTCCCTTTTCTCGGAAAAACAAGACAAGAGCTCGAGCGGATGCAAGCACTAGGCGTCCCTTCTCCTGTCACCGGGCCTACTACAGGGTGCGCACCTATGGTTGTCGTTCTTAAACCCTCGAGTGCTGTTCGAATCCGTGTTGACTTCACGGAACTCAACAGATGCATTCAACGAGAATGGCATCCCATCCCGGCCGTCGAGTACACCATCGGAATGCTACGGGGAGCCAGCACGTTTTCAAAACTCGACGCGAACTCAGGTTTACGGCAGATACTGCTGAGTCAAGGCAGCAAAGAATACACAACTTTATCACGCCGTTCGGACGATTTTATTTCAACCGACTTCCGTTAGAATTTCGTCAGCCCTCGAACATTTTCAAAGACGAATGGGACAGGATTTTTCAGGACAGGAGGGAGTCGTCTGCCACATGAACGATGTGTTAATTGGGGTACGACGCAGACGCAGCATGTCGAGCAGCTTCGGGCAGTGATAGACCGCCTCCACACAGCGGGCATTACTATGAACAGAGATAAGTGCGAGTTAAGTGTCAACTAGATTTAATTTTTGGGACATACAATCGGGAACTCAGTGCGTGCCAATAAGCAAAAGCTTGATGTGGTGACAGAAATACACATCCAACGTCCAAGACAGAGTTACGGCGCATGATGGGCATGGCAAATTATCTGGCCCACTTTGTGCCCCGCATGGTGCAAGTCCTTCAGCCTCTTTCTTCCATGACGAGCTCCAGACAGGATCTTGTGTGGGGTCCCGCGCAAGAAGCCACCTTCAAGAAGTGGAACTCTTCTTTCATCGGACCCTGTTCTGGGGATCTACGATTCAAACATGGAAACAGTGGTCACATCAGACACCTTATCGTACGGTCTTGGAGCTGTCCTGCGCCAAAGACAAGAAGGCGGTCATTTCAAAGGGATTTCTTATGCTTCCAGGACCCTTACAACCACCTAGCGGCGGTGCGCCCACATTGAAAAAGGATTTGCCCTCGTGTGGGCGAGCGAAAATTTCTGTGATTATTTTGTAGGAAAGCGCTTTATCCTCGAAACAGATCATAAACCGCTCGTATCTTCGTTTGGGTTAAAACGAATTGATGACCTAACACCCAGGCTACAAAGAATGCGCATGCGTCTGATGTGCTACACGTATGACATTGTGTATGTTCCAGGCCGGGACTTGACGGTGGCGGACGCGCTTTCTCGGTCACCTCTTCCACAAACGGAATCCTTGGAACTAGAGGACGAGATCAAGGGCTATGTGTGATTGGTGGCTTCGTCAGTCCCGGTAACAGCGCCGAGTTTACAGCTTATCGCCCAGCAGCAACAGCGAGAGCCGATACGTCAAGCACTTATCAACCTGTGTACAAAAGCTGGCCAAGCCGTCGGGACGTTGGGTTTGACCTGAAGCCTTACTTGAATGACAGGCAAAGCATTGAACTTGTTGAAAACCTGCTCATGTGCGGCTCGCGGATAGCGATCCCATCGACCCTACGGCAGCCCGGCCTTAAAATAATTCACGAGGGACACTTCGGCATCGAGAAGTACCGGGCATGTTCCAAGAGGTCAGTTTGGTGGCCAAGTATCGACGCGGACATTGAACGACTTGTTAAGAACTGCCACAGCTGCCTCCAGCAGAGCATCAACCGAAAGATGCCTCTGCAACAGACTAAGTTTGCAGATAAACCATGGCAGTGCATTGCGATGGGTTTATTCTTTCATCATCATCATCATAATCAGCCTGGTCACGCCCACTGCATGGCAAAGGCCTCTCCCATACTTCTCCACCAACCCCGGTCATGTACTAATTGTGGCCATGTCGTCCCTGCAAACTTCTTAATCTCAACCGCCCACCTAACTTTCTGCCGCCCCCTGCTACGCTTCCCTTCCCTTGGAATACAGTTCGTAACCCTTAATGACCATCGGTTATCTTCCCTCCTCATTACATGTCCTGCCCATGGCCATTTCTTTTTCTTGATTTCAACTAAGATGACATTACCTCGCGTTTGTTCCCTCACCCAATCTGCTCTTTTCTTATCCCTTAACGTTACACCTATCATTCTTCTTTCCATAGCTCGTTGCGTCGTCCTCAATTTGGGTAGAACCCTTTTCGTAAGCCTCCAGGTTTCTGCCCCGTAGGCGAGTACTGGTAAGACAATGCTATTTTACACTTTTATCTTGAGGGATAATGGCACCTGCTGTTCATGATCTGAGAATGCCTGCCAAACGCACCCCAGCCCATTCTTATTCGTCTGATTATTTCCGTCTCATGATCCGGATCCGCCGTCACTACCTGCCCTAAGTCGATGTATTCCCTTACCACTTCCAGTGCCTCGCTACCTATTGTATATTGCTGTTCTCTTCCGAGACTGTTAAACATTACTTTAGTTTTCTGCAGATTAATTTTAGACCCCCTCTTTTGTAGGTCAGTGAGCATGCATTGCAATTGGTCCCCTGAGTTACTAAGCAAGGCAATATCATCAGCGAATAGCAAGTTACTAAGGTATTCTCCATGAACATTTATCCCCAATTCTTCCCAATCCAGGTCTCTAAATACCTCCTGTAAACACGCTGTGAATAGGATTGGAGAGATCGTATCTCCCTGCCTGACGCCTTTCTTTATTGGCATTTTGTTGCTTTCTTTATGGAGGACTACGGTGGCTGTGGAGCCGCTATAAATATCTTTCAGTATTTTTACATAAGACTCGTCTACACCTTGGTTCCGTAATGCCTCCATGACTGCTGAGGTTTCGACAGAATCAAACGCTTTCTCGTAATCAATGAAAGCTATATATAAAGGTTGGTTATATTCCGCACATTTCTCTATCACCTGATTGATAGTGTGAATATGGTCTATTGTTGAGTTGCCTTTACGGAATCCTGTCTGGTCCTTTGCTTGACAGAAGTCTAAGGTGTTCCTGATTCTATTTGCGATTACCTTAGTAAATAGTTTGTAGGCAACTGACAGTAATCTGATGGGTCTATAATTTTTCAAGTCTTTGGCGTCCCCTTTCTTACGGATTAGGATTATGTTAGCGTTCTTCCAAAATTCCGGTACGCTCGAGGTCATGAGGCATTGCGTATACAGGGTGGCCAGTTTCTCTAGAACAATCTGTCCACCATCCTTCAACAAATCTGCTGTTACCTGTTCCTCCCCGGCTCCCTTCCCCCTTTCATATCTCCCAAGGCCTTCTTTACTTCTTCCGGCGTTACCTGTGGGATTTCGAATTCGTCTAGACTATTTTCTCTTCCATTATCGCCGTGGGTGCCACTGGTACTGTATAAATCTCTATAGAACTCCTCAGCCACTTGAACTATCTCATCCATATTAGTAATGATATTGCCGGTTTTGTCTACTCCTCAGGCACTTGAACTATCTCATCCATATTAGTAATGATATTGCCGGTTTTGTCTCTTAACGCATACATCTGATTCTTGCCAATTCCTAGTTTCTTCTTCACTGCTTTTAGGCGTCCTCCATTCCTGAGAGCATGTTCAATTCTATCCATATTATACTTCCTTATGTCAGCTGTCTTACGCTTGTTGATTAATTTAGAAAGCTCTGCCAGTTCTATTCAAGCTGTAGGGTTAGAGGCTTTCATACATTGGCGTTTCTTGATCAGATCTCTCGTCTCCTGCGATAGTTTACAGGTATCCAGCCTAATGGAGTTACCACCGACTTCCATTGTACACTCCTTAATGATGCCCACAAGAGTGTCGTTCATTGCTTGAACACTAAGATCCTCTTCCTGAGTTAAAGTCGAATACCTGTTGTATAGCTTGATCTGGAATTCCTCTATTTTTCCTGATACCGCTAACTCATTGATCGGCTTCTTATGTACCAGCTTCTTCCGTTCCCTCCTCAGGTCTAGGCTAATTCGAGTTATCATCCTGTGGTCACTGCAGCGCACCTTGCCGAGCACGTCCACATCTTGTATGATGCCAGGGTTAGCGCAGAGTATAAAGTCTATTTCATTTCTAGTCTCGCCATCCGGGCTCCTCCACGTCCACTTTCGGCTATCCCGCTTGCGGAAGAAGGTATTCATTATCCGCATATTATTCTGTTCTCCAAAGTTTACTAATAACTCTCCCCTGCTATTCCTAGTGCCTAGGCCATATTCCCCCACTGCCTTGTCTCCAGCCTGCTTCTTGCCTACCTTGCAATTGAAGTCGCCCATCAGTACAGTGTATTTTGTTTTTACCTTACCCATCGCCGATTCCACGTCTTCATAGAAGCTTTCGACTTCCTGGTCATCATGACTGGATGTAGGAGCGTAGACCTGTACGACCTTCAATTTGTACCTCTTATTAAGGTTCACAACAAGACCTGTCACCCTCTCGTTGATGCTATAGAATTCCTGTACGTTACCAGCTATATTCTTAATAATCAAGAATCTGACTCCTAGTTCTCGCCTCTCCGCTAAGCCCCGGTAGCACAGGACGTGCCCGCTTTTTAGCACTGTATATGCTTCTTTTGGCCTCCTAACTTCATTGAGCCCTATTATATCCCATTTGCTGCCCTCTAATTCCTCCAATAGCACTGCTAGACTCGCCTCACTAGATAACGTTCTAGCGTTAAACGTTGCCAGGTTCATATTCCAATGGCGGCCTGTCCGGAGCCAGGGATTTTAGCACCCTCTGCTGCGTCGCAGGTCTGACCGCCGCCGTGGTCAGTGCTTCGCAGCTGCTGGGGACTGAGGGGCCGGGGTTTGATTGGTGTGTTCATATAGGAGGTTGTGGCCAAGTACTGAACCAGGGTGGCCAATGCTGCTCTGGTGAGGGAGTGCGTTACCGGTTCTGGTCACCGGGATCTGGCCACACTCCAGGCCTGTTTATGCAATTTTATGAACACGCGGTTTTTTTTTAATCCGGTGGAAAATTGCCGGCACCGGGATTCGAACCACGGACTTCTTGCACGCGAGGCGGGTGTTCTTCCTCTACGCCAATGGGAAAATGGTGGTCGATCATCACCGATTATCTTTCGCGATACCTGGAGCTCGTACCGCTGATTACCCTGAGTTCATCCGCAGTAATAAACCACTGCAAATCCATTTTCGCCAGACACGGGATTCCGGAAGTAGTTGTTTCTGATAATGGGCCCAATTCTCAAGAGCCTTTGGCGCTGAAGTTTTTTAAGTTTGCATCAGAGTACAACTTTCAACAGGTGACGTCTAGCCCTCATTATCATCAGATCAACGGAATGGCAGAGTCCACCGTGAAACTTATCCAGCGCTCCTTAAAGAAAACTGCTGACGCTTATAAAGCTCTTCTGGCCTACAGGACAAGCCTATTTAAGAGCGGACACAGCCCCGCGGAGCTGCTCATGGGGAGACGACTGCGCATGGCCCTGCCCACGTCTAGCGAAAGCCTGCAGCCTCGGACAATAGACTTACAAGAACTGCCAGCTTTCGAGAGATCGCAGAGTCAGCGCCAGAAGAGAGACTACGCCCGACGCCACGGAGTGCGTGATCTGCCGGAATTGTCCGAAGGAACAGACGTATGGATCGTAGTCCTCCAAAGAGAAGGAGTCGTTTGAGGAAGCACCGACGAGCCCAGATTAGACTGGGTCGACTCCGGGAAAACTTCTCTACGTAGAAGGGTAATAACGGAAAAAGCAGCGCGCAACAGTAACGATCCCCGTCACAATCGCACACGAAGGGGAAGGAGTGTGGTTCCTCCAGAACGATTTCAAGCTTCGCAACAAGAGTGGCTTCAAAAAAAGAAAGAGAGGGAGATGTGTGATAAGGTAGCGCGCCAGCTTAGGCAGCGTCAGTAGTTACTGCGCCGCTGTGGCACTATCGATGCGGTCTATACAAGCCGCTGCTTCTTGATAATAAAGGGTCTTTTGGTTGTTGCTTGTTGAAGGTGAAGACGCACATTTCCTTGCGTCTGTTCGCGACGCAAACAATCGGAGATTCCAGTGTACTCGATAATGCCCGCGTGTCTTCCAAAAAGTTCTATAGAATTCGCGTCGCACAAGCAATTCGAGAAACTTCCGATACATGCGGGCGCGTCCCCTGCTGAGCGATAAGATTTGTTAGACAGTGAGAAGCGATCACCCTGAAAAGATACACGTGTCAATGTATATATAATGAGCCTTGTTTTTACTCACCTGGTAAGCAATCCTAGCGATGCCGCCGAAGCACTTGCCGTTCTTGCGTTTGTCTTCGTTGCATTGCATTCCCCGTTTATCACTTTCGAGGATCCGAGAGTGAATGTCGTTGGTGTGAAGTATTGTCAATTTGAACCTTCCATTGGTGTTTCCTTTTCCTGATTGTGCAGAGCTTAGGGTAAAGCACAGCATGGCAATCAATGTGGCGCAAGCTACACGCATCGTGAACATGGGCTGAAATGAGTTATAACCTGGACTAGAGCAATTTAGAATTCGCAGTGTAGCCTGCAGGTAGCGGAGGACGCTGACAAGGAGTTCCCATTTTGAACTGCAGCTGTTTCCTCTCTCCTTGGAAATTGTTTCACGTCTTCAGAACAATAGGGCCGTGTAAGATGTATCTCTTGGTTCTATCGTTGTGACGGCCTTGGACTGAGTAAAATAGACCAGGCCTAGGTCACCGCATTGTTTCCACAAACAAGGTGAAATTTTATTTCAGAGCAGCGTTCACGAAAAAAAATGCCGTTTTTCTAAATTGGTCCCGTGTTTTCAGCTCATATGTTAGGCTAATAAAATGTGACACATTCTATACTTTGGCCCCTTCGCAATGAACCTGCTCTACGCAAAGAATTAGCGTATGCGGATGCCTAGCACATTAAAATTACTTGTGAGATTAGTAGCATCTCTTCACTGAAGAAGAGAGATATCGGTAATAATCGAATAAAAGGCAAAAATGAGGTACTGAAGGCATTTTATATTAAAGCGTCACATTTGCTTAGCTCGCTGTCCGGTTTTGCATCGTTGGCGCCGTCGGCAGTGGTAGTGGCGCCGTACACAGTGGTGCGCAGTGGATCCCGCAGATACTGCAATCTATCTGTTCTTTGACACGTATCGTTGTGTATGCTCCACTAGGTGTGTCTGTCGTACGATCACTCGCTGTGTGCCACCACTGTCGCGCTATCATCGTCGTTCCCTTCTTCAGGTCATCACACACCATCGCCGTCATATAGTCGTTGCAATATGATTGTCATCAAACACTCGTCGTCATGGAGTTGTCATCCCGCCATCGTAGTCATACCTTCATCGTCACACCGCCTTCGTCATACTGTCGTCTTTAAACAGCTGTTGTCGCACAGCCGCCGTCACGCCATCGGCGCCGTATACTTATAGTCACCCCATAACCATGATGATAACGCGGTCATTATTCCATTGCCGTCGTGATTATGCATTCACTGTCATGTTGTCGTTGTGATGCCGTCGCAGTCATTCTATCGCCGTCAAAGAGTTGCCGTAATGCCTGCGTCGTCATGCCATCATCGCCAAAGCTTCTTTGACCGTGCCAATTTGTGCTTAGGTAGCCGGCGAGTGCCCGAATGCTGCTGAGGAGAATGGCACTTTAAGCGAGAACGCCACAAAACATCCTTAACACTAATATGTGAAGCCATCATTGAACTCTGCGAGTTTAAAATTGGGCGCGAAAGCACTTGGCGCACACCTCAGCTAAAGATTAGGAATTCACATTACGCTCTCGTAACCATCCTTTCGGTGGCAAAGCAAAGCTCCTTTAGTTCAGGTTCCAATAGAGTACGTAGAAAAATGGAAATAAAGGCTCGTTCGTTCATCTATTTTATCAACCTTTTATTTTAATTTGTGAGTGTTGTTTCTTTTATATCTTTTTAGAATGTTGACATGCTTCAAAAGGAAAATGTTTGCCATGAATAGATAGCAATGCCTGCATATACGCAGAGTAAGCATGAATTACGTCGCCCTTGACCGTATCAGTTCAACAATATTTATCAATCCTACCGTGAAATAATTCTGAAGCTTTATCACAAACTTTTTTAAATGTTGTCGCGATCCACATTCACAGCAGGGTAATGAAGAAGAGAAGACGACGACGTTAGTAGGAACAATGTAGCAATAAATCGGTTGTACCTGCAGTACCTTAGCGAAATCTTCACATTGGCGCAGTCGAAAACAGGAACCCGTCGGGAAGAAGATAAACGTTGCGTTCAACGAGAAACGAGCCACAATTGTGGGCTACAAAGCGAGGGACGAACAACACGCCGGGCCACTGAAGGATTTCAGATAATCTGGAGTCTGATAATCCATGGAGCGTTCCAAGCTCCTCCGGGTTTACCGCTGACGACCCCGTAGATAAAGGTACCATTGCTACCTCCAGTGAACAAGACGAGTCTGAAACTTGCTACAAAGGTTCAATCTCGACTCGTGAAATTCAGCCAGCTGTGACACCGACAGACAGGAAAGTTCAGGCCTCACACCAATGAGCTTGCTATCAGTTGATAGAAATAGCACATATTCGAAAATATTTCCTTCTGTATGCACCTCCTTTTATTCGTATTTGAGAATGTTCGACTCGATTAGCTATGGTTCTCACCATATTTTTTAAATGTATTATATTCTCTATGCATTCTACTTACCCCGCCCTTCTCTTTTCTTATTAAATAAAATAAACACTAGGCCTTACTGTTGAAACTGGATTAAGTCTTTTTTTTTAATTTTTTAACATGCTTACTAGAGAGTGGCAGCATGGGACGACATGATGTCAAGCCGTTTTGACATAAAACGAAGTTCTGTGCCACTCAGCGAATTTGGCACCCAGGGAAATCCTGGAAAACTCAGGGAATCAGGAAATTTCAAGTTGGTAGACAGCAAAGTCTTTTATGTGACGGATCGGTTTCGAGGGGTACGTTCGTACCAAGCAGCCAAAAACGAAGATATTTTGGACGCTCCAAAAATACCCGTCCGTGTTTCCGGCGGCGAACACTAATGAACATGCTCACGCGTGTGGGCGTCTGTTCATGTGTTTGAGCCCCTGTGCAGAACCTTCGCTTCTTCTGTCTGACACGCGCTCCATGTACAAGGGACAGACTCAGGGATGCCTCCGGCGGGCGATGCGCGACTCAAGAACCAAGGTACGAATGCGGCGGCGAGGCCGCTGCAAGACATGACCGAGTGCTGTTGCTTTGGCCTATGGTTCGTTCCCTCTCCTGTGCGCAATAGCGTTCTCAAGAGGGCTTAAAGGCCTTCTTAAGACCTCAGTGGACTTCTCCCGAGTAAGAGCGTGTGCTCTCGAGCAGCTTTTTTCAAGGTGACTGCGCTTTATGTATGACAATTTATAGAAATTTTGCTTTTGTACTACATCTCCTCACCTCGGCCCGGGCCCTCTTCAATGATCGACATGGTCTAGCTATTGGCCTGGGTATTGGTGGGCTAACGCCACACCTGGGACTGAGGAGCCCCTTCACTCACACTCACACTCACACTCTGCATTCCTCGCAGCCTCAGGTTTTCGCCTCCCTCATGAAATGTGTACACGCGCTGGACGAGACTATATTTGAGAGAAAAAATGGGACATACTCAAGGCTCGGGACATTGCGGGTTCCCCACCGAATAACGCAACGCAAATGACCCCCCCCCCAGAACTGTTGAAGCCTAGACACTGTTACACCTCGGCGCATGGCTGATACAGGATCACGGACAAGGCGACCGCGGTCGAGGTCGTGGATAGGCAGCCGGGGTGCTGGTAAGCGGTCCAGGTCGTGAAGGCGACTGCTTCTCTCTGCCTCGTGCAAGCGACAACGAGCCTGCAGTCGGGGCGCTGGTAAGTGGTCGAGGTCGTGGAACCGACCGCTTCTTGCTGCCTCGTGCAAGCGACCACCAGCCGGCGATTGGGGTGCTGGTAAGCGGTCCAGGTCGTGAAGGCAACCGCTTCTTGCTGCATCGTGCAAGCGACCACCAGCCGGCGATTGGGGTGCTGGTAAGCGGTCCAGGTCGTGAAGGCAACCGCTTCTTGCTGCATCGTGCAAGCGACCACGAGCCGGAGATTGGGGTGCTGGTAAGAGGTGCAGGTCGTGAAGGCAACCGCTTCTTGCTGCATCGTGCAAGCGACCACGAGCCGGCGATCGGGGTGCTCGTAAGCGGTCCAGGTCGTGAACGCGGCCGCTTCTCTTTGTCTCGTGCAAGCGACGAGCCTTCAGTCGGTGTGCTGGTAAGCGGTCGAGGTCGTTGAGGCACTGGTGGCACGTCAGCCACTTGCGGTGAAACGTCGACAGCACGCCGCAACTCCAGTCGCAGCTTCTCGCGGATGCGGCTGAAAGCAGCCGCAGCAGGGTAGGAGTCCGGCAGCGCCAAGTATGACGATTCGTCCAAGAAGGCATCGTGATTGGCCATCGACATGTCTGCGCAAGCACACAAAGCAGGCGTTGTACATGTAAATGCGGCTTAATGCGTCGTAAACGACTTGTACGGATGAATGTGTAGTCGACCAACGCAAGCATAAAGGTGCGATGTTGTCGCGCGCATTTGTTAAAGAAGCGAACTACGTTGATCGAATGCCTGAGCCTCGCTTGACGAGCATTGCATCACTCCCTTTGATGGCCCAGGTTCACCCCTCTGGATCCGCCAGTGTTCGCATCCGTGTAAAGCAATGCGCCGCGGTGCTGTTATATCACACTGCTCTCCATCAACGAACACAACACTCTACGCACATCTGGTTACACGCTTGCCACCCCTTGTTTCATTACTTGTCACGGTGCATCAGACACCTGAAAGCAGATGTTTCTTATATACAAGCTCGCCAGGTGACTGGACGTCCAGTCATGGGCAACATGACAGGCATGTATCAAATAATTCAAGTAATCATTTTAAGGCGAAAGCCTTAACTGGTTCATGGGTCAAAAAATCCGTTGTCTGGCGTTATCGAAAAATTGACCGTCCGGCGTTATGGCACCAAAATTCAATGCCACAAAAATTTATCATGCCACCCATGACCATTGGTGGGACTCGAACCCATGACCTATGGTGGGAGTCGAACCCTCGACTTCGGCGGGACCAAAATTCAATGGCCCCAAAATTGATGGTGCCGTCATTGATGGTCGAACCCAGGACCTTTGGTGTTAAGCCGAAGTAGGGTACAGTTAAAATATAGTTAATTAGGGCACTCGAACCCCTGATCTTTGGTGGGACCAAAATTCAATGCCACCAAAATTAATGGTGCCACCATTGATGGTCGCACCCAAGACCTTTGGTGTTCATTAAGGCTAATTGAGGCACAGTTAATTAAGGTATAGTTAATTGATGTTGAATTCCAATTGCGGAGTCGGAGCAGCCGTCGGACTCCGCGAGCGAGCACTCGACTCTGGCGTAGAGCAACGCCTTTAAATCCGCGAGTGGAACACAAGCTGCGCCGCCGGAGCAAGGCGGAAGCGGAACTTCTATCTCCGAGTTACCCAGGATGCCTTGCGTGTTGTCATTTCCTTCCGCTGTTTGCTCCCAGCACCACCGGTCACTTGTCTCTTCAGCGCCGTTCACCTGTTGTTTTTTTTTTTAAAGTGCGGAACGGATATCTCGCTAAGCGTGCAGCAGCTTTTGCTTCCTCGCGAGTCGTGACCGGTGGCGCCTCCCAGCAGACAAAAGTAGTAAAGGAAATACGTCACGCAGAGTTCCGGTCCACTCCGCCGATTTTGGCGGAGCATCTTTTTCTGCTCCACGGAGTGACTCCCGCTCTAAATCCCCTCTGACTCTCTCATTGGAATACCTTACCCGCCCTCACTCTGTCATTGGAACAAACTTGCTCCGAAACGAGCAGAAAAACTTGCTCCGACTCCGCCATTGGAATTCAACATAAGGCACTCAAGCCCACGACCTTTAGTGGGAGTCGAACCCTCGACGTTTGGTGGGGCCAATATTCAATGGTACCAAAATTGATCGTGCCACCATTGATGTCGAACCCACGACCTTTGGTGTCAAGGCGAAATTAATAAAGACGCAGTTAATTAAAATATAGTTAATTAAGGCACTGAAACCCACTACCTATGGAAGGAGTCGAAACCCCGACGCTTGGTGTTAATTAAGGCATAGTTAATAAGGATATAGTTAAATAGGACACTCAAACCCACAATTATTGGTGGGAGTCGCACCCTCAACCTTTGGTGGGAGTCGAACCCACGACCATTGGTGTTAAAGCACTCGAACCCACGGCCTTTGGTAGGAATCAAACCCTCGACCTTAGGCGGTACCAAAATTCAATGGCACCAAAAGTGATGGTGCCACCATTGATGGTCGAACCCACGACCATTGGTAGGAGTCCAACCCACGACCGTTGGTGTTGATAAGGTAGAAGTTAATAAAGGTACAGGTAATTAACACAGGGTTAATTAAGGCACTCGAACCCCCCACCTTTGGTGGGAGAAAACAAGCAATAGGAAGTAACAACGCATTCGAATGAGAACGTTAAGTAATTTAATGAAAGTCTCGTGAGCGCGCAGGCTTTCGCTTTCATCCTCTTTAGCGTATGCTAAAGTGACCATGAACTTTATTTTAATTAAACTGACTCAATGCCTCCTTTTTATTTCCCTTTGTTTAGAATGAATGACTAATTCGATGAACCAATGGCCCTTAGTCTCCAGCAGCTGCGGAGCATCTGACCAAGACGGCGATCAGACCTATAACGCAGCAGAGGGTGCTAAGAATCTGCGGACCCGGACAGGCCGCCAATAAAAACTGATCCTGGCAACATTTAACACCCGAACTCTCTCGAGGGAAGCTATAGCTTAGCGGGCAGATTTGAGGAACTATCAGGCATTGCTTTTGATATCATTGGCCTTGGCGAGGTTAGAAGAACTGGTGAAGGTTATGCAGTGCTGACAAATGTCCACGTCCTCTGCTTTATAGGACCTCCAGATAAGAAGCAATGCGGGGTAGGATTCCTAATCCATAAGGACATAGCGGGCAACCTTGAAAATTCTA
This sequence comes from Dermacentor variabilis, assembly GCF_050947875.1. Taxonomy (NCBI): domain Eukaryota; kingdom Metazoa; phylum Arthropoda; class Arachnida; order Ixodida; family Ixodidae; genus Dermacentor; species Dermacentor variabilis. The sequence continues at coordinate 114,276,009 of NC_134568.1, read as the reverse complement.
CAGCATTAATGAGAGGGTAGCAGTAGCAGTAATAAAACTTAATAAGAGGTATAGATTAAAGGTAGTGTAAGCCTACGTTCCAAACTCCAGTCATGATGATGATGAAGTAGATCAGTTTTATGAAGGTGTTGAATTCGCGATGAGAGAAGTGCAGACTCAGTATACTGTAGTAATGCGGGACTTCAATGCAGATGTGGTGGAAAAGCAGGCTGGTGAACAAGCGATTGGCAACTACGGCGTCCATTCTAGAAACACTAGAGGAGAGATGTTGGTAGAATTCGCGGAAAGGAATAAGTCGCGAATAATGAACACCTTCTTCAGAAAGCGTAGCAAGAAAAAGTGGACTTCGAAAACCCCTAATGGTGAAACAACAAATGAAATTGATTGCATACTTTCTGCCGATTCCACCATAGTGCTGGATGTAGAAGTGTTAGGCAGGGTAAAGTGCAGTGATCATAGGTTAGTGAGGGCTAGGATTCTAGTAGTAAAACATGAATACCCAAGAAAATGGATGGGAAAACCGCGCCGCGGCAGCTCAATTGGTAGAGCATCTAACGCGCAATGCGAAGACTTGGGATCGTTCCCCACCTGCGGGAAGTTGTTTTTTCATCCACTTTACTTTCCATTAATTTATAGTTTCTTTATATGAATTAATAAGTACAATTTGTCTGTCTCACTCTCTTTATCTCTATCTCTGTGCGTATATATATATATATATATATATATATATATATATATATATATATATATATATATACATACGTGTGCCGCTTAAGGCCATCAGCAATACTTAACAATGTCCCAGCTAAATTGGACCCGTATTCATAAAAAGCTGCTACGTTATAATTGTTCGCAAGATCAATTTCTAGCCAATTCTTATGCTGCGCATATTGTTAACGAAGGTGGCCAGCCAATAGCAAAGAGCTCCTACTGACGAAAAGCTTTGCGAATTCAGCCCTTCATTATAGCTATGCTGGCTTTTGATTCTGCTGCTGTTAAAGTTGCTTTAAACGCTCCGCCTTACCCCCTTCCTTCCCCCTTTGTGGGGAGCAGATCAAAAAGAGGTCACCGACAGAAAGCCGGTGTTTTCCCGTTCGGTAAAAGGCGCCTTGATAACCAAGTGGAAGTATATCCACGTGGTATTGCACCGTGCTACTAGGATTCTTGCGTAATCCAAGTTTAATCGTCAGCAATGCCTTGTCCGCCAACCGATTCGACTGACGAATTCCGTTCTTATGCTATGAGGGATAAACTTCGCGCACGTTAATTGTGGTCCGCTATCCCAGCCAACAGTTCCGGTAAAACCAAATCTATTAAACTTTTTTTTTTGTAGTGCATCGAGTCTTCCCTGTGCTAGCCGCCTTCAGCGGGCTCACCAGTATCCACTGTTTATAGTCTACTGAGATGGCACATGCCCACCTACGGGGCCGGCATATACCATGTGCACCCTCGACTTTTGCTGTGTTTCAGGCCACGGAACAGGGACCGAATTCACAAATATTTTTGTTCGTAAGTGTTTTTTGCTATTGGCTGGCCGTCTTCGCTAGTATGTATAGCACCAGGATCGGCTGAAATTTGCTCTTACGAACTATTCTAGCGCAAAAGCTTCTTGTGAATACTGGCCCAGTTGTTATTGCTCGTGGTATTGTGCAACATGGAACACACACAGAGCGCATTCCCACAAGAAATTTGCGGTATCTCTCGATATCATCGATATCACCCAAAAAGTAAACTATGCTGATTTTCGATATCTCCGTCCAGCCCTGTGGATATCGCAGAGAATCGAACGAGCCAGATATACATAATCGACGCGACTACATGGTGTGTTTTGTGTAATACATCTAGCACTACTCTCCGCACGGCGACTGGGATTACTGCGCGATGGCCTCAGTAGATGAGCTTATTGCTGCCCTCTATATATTTATACCTCTGCATGTGAAAGAGCTTGAATTTTCGTTTTACTCCAGTAATTTGTAAGGCAAGCCATTGTGGATGTAATGAGTTACTTGTTTGAGATGTATATTGGCTTCCGTTGTCCTAGTTAAATCTTTTGACGAAACAAGCGTGGTGTAAAGATATTCCTCTAGAAGTACGCTCTCACAAGCGCCTTTGCTTAAATGCACCGCAGAACTGCCGCCATGGAGAAGCTGTGAAGGCAGGCCATCTGCGGTAATGCGGGAGCGCCACAAAGCTCTCTCTGGCTTTGTATGACCTTGTATGTGACGTTGAGCAGCGGGAACCAACGGCGAACCCAGTATACTGCAGCCAAATTAGGTGGGGCTTTTTCGGGCTGAAAGTCGCGGTAGCAACTTGAAATCCAGTTAGCAGGCGCTCGTGGAATTCGGTCACTCCAAACACAAGTTTCGGAGCCTCACGCTCCCAATGAGCGTATTCCGCTCCGTGGTATATAGTCAGGGTGCGTGGCCAGAAGCCGACTGGTTTAGTTCATCTGTTGATGCGGTGATATGCAATCGCGGCGATGTCTCATGATGCGTCCGCTTATAGGAGCGAAATACATTGTACACTGATCCGAGGACAGAAATAGCTTTGAAATCTTTATCTTAATGGAAATGATGTCACGTATATATGCCTGCCATCGCATATGTCGGCAGCTATTGTGCCTATGGTGCATCAATAAACTCAGACGTCGATATAGCTCAAGCCGCGCTCAAACTACCATTCTCGCTCATTAATTATGCAGCTAATACCCAGTAGTATTTGTGGTCCTTCATGTGCTGATGCAGACAGAACAACATGCATTCCTTCAAAATCTCGTAACAAACAAAATAAACCTTTTTGGACAGCTAACGAGACATTAACTGCTAGGATTCAAATAACTGTCCACGTAGGAAGAATTCCACACCTCTGAATTGCTGACGGCCTTAATGGCCAACTACGGCCTGAAGCATTTTGCTCGATAACTTTCTCACGCCAAAGAACCACCTTGCATAAGTAGCACCATGTGAAGAGTCGAAGAGGAAGGTGAACACTTGCCGACAAATTGTTTCGTTATTCTCATTCGTAAACTTCGTGGTCGTGCACCTTACGTAACGTGTTTAACACCAGCTGTATGGGCTGTAACTGAATGTGTGACCGTTCTTCTAGAGATATTATGTACGCAATGGATATCACGCACAGATATTTATTGTGCGTGCATTGTTTATTTTGCGAATTAGGCGTATTGGTTGTAATAAGTGAATACTGTTCCGCAAGCTTCCTCTATAAACCGAATAAGGTTCAGCACATATGCATTCAACGTCTTAAAAATTTACGCGAGCGAGCAGAAAACGTTCTCTGAGGCTTATCTGGTAGGAAAATGGACGCTGATGGGAATGGACCGGAGTATGTAATGCTCATATTGCCTTGCGGATATATATATATATATATATATATATATATAGAGAGAGAGAGAGAGAGAGAGAGAGCTTGAATCGCGCCCCTACGATTCGCACTCTGCATATATCAATATATTCCTCACCAGCAAAAAAGCCGAAGCTGATCGTTGGCAGTCGTGACGTAGCTGACGCAATGCAACGCAAATCGCAGGCTTGAAAGGTACTGGTGTCTGCACGGTCCTTACCAAAATTTTCGTACCCAATCACAACGCTGCCACAGCCGACTTCGTGCCACTTTTTCGCTTTTATTATCGGTAATGCTTCTGGGTGGCGAGGGTTGTTCCCTATTACTAATCACCAGAGAGCGGCTGATATTGCTAAAATAAGGCATGTGGGTAATACAGCAGGGCATTCCCTATATAGATGTCATTTCTTCTATAAAGCATCGATTGGACTCTTCGAGTTTGCTAGACTAGTTAGTGCATATCGACAGGTTGGTAGAGTGTGACGTTAGACAGGGATGACATGAAAGGAACCGAGAGCTTATTTCCCTTCTCTTCTCGCTTCCTTTCTGTCATGCTGGTCCAACCTATGGACTCTTGGAACTTTGGGCGAATAGTGTGCAGAGCGGCCATTCTTGAACACTGAGGACCGCATATTGTAAGGAATCTGTTTTCGTCGATTCCATTCATTTCTTGTGTATCCCTCCGCTCAAGTGACCGGTCCCGGCGATACCGGGTGCGCTGCTTCGCGCGAACCAATTAGGAAGGGTGGACAAAATAGGAAGCGACGAGAACAGTCAAATGATGCGATCCCAGAATGTAACTTCTTGCGTTTCCCTTAAGCACGACGTGATAGTAAAAGAAAGTCCAAGAACATGGTAGTAAACGAAGCTCCCCCAATCTCCTACAACGAGGTTAATAATAGCACACAGCGCAAACGAAAGCTTGCCCTGTGTACTATTAGACTATTTACATCTTGCTATTTACTATGCTAAAAACTATTTACATCTTGTCCCATCGTTTCAGATTGCAAATATGATTCGTGAACGGTTTATAAATATAACTCGATGGCCGTTACGGTTGCGACTTACCCCAGTCAGGCCGGCCCTTCTCGCAGACGTCCGAGGCCGCCAACTTATTCAAGAAAGACAGCTCGCTGTCCAGGACGTCCCTTTCGGCGATGTCAGCCCTGACTTTTTCGGACGAAGTAAACTCCGCACAGCGCCGCTCGTTCACGAAGCTCGACTCCAAGGCACTTGTCACCTCTTCGTCGCCGGCCAAGCCGTCGCCAGGCGTCGAAAGATGTTGCCCTCCGTGGCCGGACGCATCGGAACGCTCGGAGCCGTCGGCGTGCTCCGTGCATGCGGCTTCACAAGCAGCAGGCTTCGAATCTGGTCGAAAATAAAGTTGCAGTCGACACGGTTTCACAAGCGGATAATTTACTCAGCAAAAATCAAAAACAGTGAGCTGTGTCAGCTAAACAGCGAGTAGAACTGAGAAACATGAGGGTTATTTTTATTTTCATTTATTATCGCATGGAAGTCAACATACGATGAAGCAGAAGCACTCACAGGCGAAAATTACAGTTCTTGCGTATTTTCGTGTGTGTACAGTCGGCGTTAAATGTTTGCGGTTCCCGCGGAAAAACGTGAATTTCAGCAGAGTTTGAGCGTCCGGGCAGCAAAACAGTATAACTCAGTGATGATTGCGTACAATGTAACATAGGTAGCAAATCTGCAATCCAGGCTGCGTGCACTGGCCCACGAAGAAGGTTTAAGACGATGCTTTCTTTGCAAACCCTGCCGAAAATCACTGACCGTGGCTGCTGCTGCTGCTACTACTACTACAGTCTTGCCGAATAGCTTACACACAGGACGCTAACCAATCGGCATATATATATAGCCATCTGTGCTATAGCTACAGTTGTAACGGTGAACGACTGTGTTCTCTACGCAATGACGCAATGAAACACTAAAAGGTACCCGATCATATTCACTGCAACAAATACACGCCTTCAAATGCATAATTCCTTAATTAAGGTGAAACTTTCTATCCCTTCTTACCGGGATTTGGCGTGTCTGCTGGGTCGCTTTCAAAGCGAACAAATCCTGCGTAAAATGCTATAAACGCAGGTACGTATAATCTCATATGCTGCAGAACGCGGTGCCGAGATGTAGCGGTGTAATAGCATCGAATAACCCTTTTCATGAAAGTTTTGCTTCAAGATCTGCATTTTCTGTCGATCCTGCGCCCCATAAACGTTTGACAACGATTGTACTATATCTATCCCGGGAGTGTTAGGAAGCGCCCCTCATGGCTACGCCAACGGTTGGGAGTGGCTCAATGCATAGCGAGGGTACCGTCTTGGCAGGCTTAATGCTATTGAGGTGCGGGAGGTAATGCTATATGGGGTAGCAAACGACGGTTTCCTTTCGAGGGTTGCCTGCTCCCACAGGTTCGCGTATACTACGTGTAACCTGCGGTCGAAGAGATGCTCCACATGCGCCATGAGTGGCGCAGGTGGACACTCCAGCTCTAGCGATTCATTTAGGAACATCGGCTTGCCGTCTTGGTCGTCACCTTCGACTCTGTCAGCCCTGGCTTCCTCGGGCGAAGGGTTCTCGCCGCGGCGTGGCTCGTCCACGCAGCTTGATTCCTTCGCACCCGTTGCGACTCCGTCACAGGCGCCGCTGAGGGCGTCGCCAGAGGAAGAAAACTGCTCTTCGTCCTGGTCAGGAACACCGCAGGTGTCTCCGCCAACGGGGTGTTCTGTGCGTGTTTTCTCAACCAGGACACGCGTGACACCTGGCGAAAAACAAAGTTGTAATCGACATGGTGGAGAAGCAGATAATTTACTCTGCTAAAAGAAAAACATGACAATGACAAGTGAGCTGTTCATGGAACGTACAATAAATCTTGCGAAGTGATCCTAAGCTAAGAAAGCGAGTCAACAGCAGTTTACATAGAAGAAAGAGAAGGACTTCCAGGGATCAATAGTGTACCACGTAGTTTGTTGTTCCGTATTTTTCTTTCAAGTTTGTTATTCTGGAGGGAAGAGATTCTCCTCCAGAAAACGTTGTCTTTATTTGACGTGAACAACTGTTGAGTCGCCACTTCAAGCGGCTTTAGTACCATCTTATGCTATGTTGAGACTACGTTCGTAAGGCGCCCATTTTTTGTAACATGCGTAAGCGGAAGCGCAACAAGCGTATGTGTCTTGTTCAGACTACAAACGTAAATGTACCAACGTGCGCAATTCACGCGAAAATCGTGGGTGATAGTATTAAAGGGTCGGCAACATTTATGACTGTGATATTACGACCGTTGCGACGCAGCCAATGACCGATAAGCTTTCGGTTTTCAAGAACCGGTGACGACGCTACCGTCCTCCCGTCTGCAGACAGCTCCGGGCGCGGGAAGTGCCATTCCGCCATTCCGTGCGCACGATTAGGCTGGCTGTGTTCGTGAAAATTTGTGCAGTGCGCCTTGCGAGACTGTTTTCAGTTCATGTGGTTTATCCGCCGAGGAAATCGATGACCGCAGATGCGTGCTCCGAACTTAGATGAGTGGTCTCGCTAGGTTTTCAAGGAAGCGAAACTGCTGGGGCGACATGCGCATGAAGTTATGAAACAACGCAGCGTCACCAACTCGGAGCTTGGCGAAAAGGTTGTGAAAATCGCCGTCCACGGCCCTGTCGAGAAATACTTGCCGCACCCAAACCCTTCTGCGTCGCCTTGGTCGTCTTTGGGAGATGGAATACATGACTATAGGTTTGTTTTGAGTGTGAATTTCTTCGATCTCGGCCAGCGCTCAATGTTGACAGGAGCCATATTGGACCGCTGGTGACGTCGATTCTGCAGCTCCAAATTTGATCGGCCTGTTGTAAAAGCCGTATATTACGTAGCAGTAAATGTGAACAAAGGTGCCGGCTTAACTGCCATAACGTTTTTTACAGCCGTTACATTCGATACGCCGAAAGAGCTGTTACGCGCGTTACGACCGTAGTGTGAACATAGCTTTACTCTTGCATAGAGCCCATTACGTAAGCTTCGCTTTTAATATTTTACTTTCTTTACCCCCAGTGGTCAAAATTAGTCCAAAGTAGGCCGCTATGGTGTGCCTCATATCAGATCGTGGTTTCGGCACGTAAAACCCCAGAATTAATTTTTTTCAATGCAAAGAAATTCGGGGAGTAGTCGCTGTTGAAGAAACTCCTCAGTATAGAGACCCATACAAACAAATCGGATGTGGCTGACAGAAGACTTGGCTATACTGTTATTTCGAATCATCAAGGCCAAAATTCGGGTCTCATGATGGCGCAACGTCGAAGGTTTAGGATGTGTTTCAAAATGTTTGTGAAAGAGCGTGATTGAGCAAAAATGAATGTTTTAATAGTTCGAACCTTGGATTTAGACATTCTTGCGTTCGGGATGACGAAGCGTGACAAGCGATGAACACACAAGTCCTGCACTTGACCACAGCACTGCAGTGAATGTGAGCCTGTATAGCGCTTTGCGCTGCTATAATCCCTTTGCAGTGACTGGAAGAGGCCTGTTATTTTAAATGAACGCTCAACTTCGTGGCGGTGCGATGATGCTGATGAGGTCAATCAGCTCACGCCGGCTTCACTCTATTCTTGCTCTATTCAAGGAAACCGCACCCTCAGTGCCTTCGACAAGAGTCCAACAAGCAAGACGTACGAGAAAACCGTCACGTTTTCCAGCGCCTGTATATGGTCGCGAGTGTCGATATACGTAAAGTGTACAGCTGGCGTTCGCTTCACGTGTACTATGGCGTTCTTCGTTGAAGCGGATGACGAACGCTTGAAGAATCTTTATTCGGTTTGAATATTTACAATGAAAGGGTGGCGCGATACACCTCAAATCAAGACTGTCTAGTTAAGATCGTAAGAGTCATATGCATTATAGCTGTTGGTAAATGTAAAACAACTAGATTCAGTTAGGGCCGCTCTGCAGCGACAGTTATCAATAACTAATCTTGTTAAAATGGCGCATCGTTTCCATACAACGTAGCCAATAGAAACGCAAAGGTCGTATCTCGTAATACGCTGCCGGTGGTGCATCCCATGTATCACCTGGCCAAGCATTGTTTGGGATATCATTAACCTTAGTGAGGTAAGAAGAACTGGTGAGGCTTATACAGTTCTGACTAATGTCCCCGTCCTCTGCTATAGAGGACCTCGAGATAAGAAGCGATACTGAGTAGGATTCCTAATCCATAAGGACATAGCGGGCAACCTTGACCAATTCTACAGCAATAATGAGAGGGTAGCAGTAATCGTAATAAAACTTAATAAGAGGTATAGATTAAAGGTAGTGTAAGCCTACGTTCCAAACTCCAGTTATGATGATGATGAAGTAGATCCGTTTTACAAAGATGTTGAATTAGCGATGACAGAAGTGCAAACTCACTATACTGTAGTAATGGGGGACTTCAATGCAAATGTGGGGGAAAAGCAGGCTTGCGAACAAGCAATTGGCAACTACGACGTCCATTCTAGAAACACTAGAGGAGAGATGTTGGTAGAATTCGCGGAAAGGAGTAAGTCGCGAATAATGAACACCTTTTTCAGAAAGCGTAGCAAGAAAAAGTGGACTTGGAAAAGCCCTAATGGTGAAACAACAAATGAAATTGTTTTCATACTTTCTACCGGTTCCAGCATAGTGCTGGATGTAGAACTGTTCGGCAGGGTAAAGTGCAGTGATCATAGGCTAGTGAGGGCTAGGATTCGCCTCGATTCGAAGAGAGAAAGTAAAATTGGTCAAGAGGAAACAGGCCAACCTAGACGCAGTAAGGGTAAAAGACCATTCAGGCTGGTGCTTGCAAACAAATATGCAGCTTAAAACAGCGAGATGAAGATGACTTAAAGGTAATGAATGGAACCGTAACTAAGCTGGCTTCAGAAGCAGCAACAGAAGTGGGAGGTAACGCAATAAGGCACCCAGTAGGTAAACTCTCCCAAGCAATGAAGGACCTAATAAAGAATGGACAAATAATGTCCAACTCAGGAGATGAGATAGAATTCGCGGAATTGTTAAAACTGATCAACAAGGGGAAAATAAAGGATATTCGAAATTATAACTTGAAGACGGAGGAAGCTGTAGAACATGGACGCAGCATGAAATCAGTGAGAAGGAAACTTGGCATAGGACAAACCAAGATGTATGCACTTAAAGATAAGCAGGGTAATGTCATAAGCAATCTCGGAAGTTTAATAAAAGCAGAGGAAGAACTCTATACGGACCTGTACAGTACCCGTTGGAGCCATGATACCTCCATTCGAAGCAGTTTTGTGGATTAAAATTTTTTTGGCTAACCGCTTCCAATAAATCTTTCTTAATCGTCATTCATCAACCCTCTCCCACGTTAAATCTGGAGTACCACAAGGGTCTGTTCTGGGACCTATTTTATTCTTAGTTTATATTAATGACATAAGCAATAACCTGAGTTCTACGGTCAGATTGTTTGCAGATGATTGCGTGATATACAGGCAAATTTATGAGCCTTCTGATTCACATGGGTTACTATCGGTCTTACATAAGATTACCAATTGGTGCACGCAATGGCAGAGGGAAATTAATGCCTCGAAAACAAAAGTCGTGACATTTACCACAAGAACTGACCCCGAACCTTGCCATCGCACTCTAAACAGCATGACCGTAGAATTGGCACCTGTTCTAAAATATTTAGGGATCCATTTAGCATCCGACCTTTCATGGAACATTCACATAGATACGGTCATTAACAAGGCTTCTAAAACACTCGGATTTCTCAGACGCAATCTGCGTTTAGCTAATGCAGACACTAAGATTTTAGCATACACAACATTAGTGCGCTCGCAGTTGGATTACGCCTCTTTGATTTGGGACCCGCACCAAGCATACTTAATAACAAAATTGGAGTCTCTTCAAAATGAAGCCACTTGATTCATATCGAAGAACTACTCGCGCACGGCAAGTGTCACTGAAATTAAGCTCTCAAGTTACCTCTTTTTGAAAGACGTAGGACGCTTGAAATTCTGTCCTTTTTCCACAAATTAGATCACAGCCCCTCTCCCTTCGGTATGTCCCGTCTCACGCCAGCACATCACATATTCCCACGCATTGACCACCAACTGAAAGTCCAACTGATCTTTGCTCGCACTAACCTCTTCTTTCATTCGCCGTTCGTCCTAGCCATCTGTCAATGGAATCTTCTGCCTGGCACCATTGCATCGATCATGGTTTACGAAGCGTTTGTAACCAGCCTGAAACGCCACCTTGAGCTGTAACCTTCATCCTTCCCCTCTCCCCATTTTATACATGTGTGTATAAATAACGCTACTCTCTGTAACAATAGAAAGTTTGTTGATTGTTGCTGTGTCTTTATATTTCAAGTTCTTTTTTCAACATACTCTTAATGGTCAGACAATTCTGTACACATCGTAGTACTGCGTTGCTTTGTTCTTACTTTTGTCGCCCCCCCCCCCCCCAATGCAATGCCTGCCGGGCCTTTATGGTATTTTAATAAATGAATAAAAAACAGATTGCAGAGACTCCTTCTATAAGTAGCGATGAGGTTAGAAGGGCCTTGCAAGACATGAAACGGGGGAAAAGCAGCAAGAGAAGATGGAATAACCGTCCATTTAATCAAAGATGGAGGAGCCATCATGCTTGAAAAGCTTCCAGTCCTTTACACTAAATGTTTCACGACTTCAAGGGTCCCAGACAACTGGAAGAATGACAACATCATATAATTCACAAAAAGGGAGACGTTAAAGAATTGAAAAATTAGAGGCCCATTTGCTTACTTCCAATATTATATAAAATATTCACCAAGATAATCTCCAACAGAATGAGGACAACACTTCAGTGAACCGAAAGAAGAGGCTGGCTTCAGGAAGGGATACGGTACAATGGATCACATTCATGTAATCAATCCGGTAATCGACAAATCTGCAGAGTAAAATCAGCCTCTCTATATGGCTCTCATAGATTACGAAAAGGCATTTGCTTCGGTAGGGATATCTACTGTCATAGAGGCATTACGTAATCAATGAGTACGGGAGGCTTACCTAAGTATCTTGGAAAATATCTGCATAGATTCTATAGCTACTTTAATTCTCCACAAGTAGAAAGATAGCTATAAAGAAAAGGGTCAGACAAGGACATGCAATCTCTCCAATGCTATTAACTGCAGCAGAAGTATTCCAGTTATTAAACAGGGGGGGGTTTAGTAGTAAGGATCAACGGTGAATATCTGAGCAACCTTCGGCTTGCCGATGACGTTTTCCTGTTAAGCAACGCTGGGGACGAGCTACAAACAATGATTGAGGACCTTAACAAAGAGATTGTAAGAGTGGAGTTGAAGATAAATATGCAGAAAACGAAGATAATGATCAATAGCATGGCAAGGGATCAAGAGTTCAGGATCGCCCGTCAGCCATAGAGTACTTAAAGGCATACGTTTACCTAGGTCAATTACTCACAGGGGACCCTCATCATGAGAACGAAATTTACAGAAGAATAAAAATGGGTTGGAGCGCATTCCGCAGACATTGTCAGATCCCGACTGGAAGCTTATCTTTATGATTAAAAAGAAAGGTGTACAATCAATGAATTCTAACAGTGCTGACATATGGGGCAGAAACTGGTAAACTGACATCGAAGCTCGAAAACAAGTTAAGGACTGCGCAAAGAGCGATGCAATGAAGAATGTTAGGCATAACGTTAAGAGACAGGAAAAAGAAAGCGGTGTGGATCAGAGACCAAACGGGGATAGCCGATGTTGTAATTCACATTAAGAGAAAAAAATGGAGCTCGGTCGGTCTTGTAATGCGTAGTTTAAATAACCGGTGGACCACTATAGAGTTACATAATGGATGCCAAGAGAAGGGAAGTGCAGTCGAGGACGCCTGAAGACAAGGTGTAGTGATGATCGAATTAAAGAAATTCGCAGCCGCATATTGTAAGAATTCTGTTTTCGTCAATTCCATTTATTTCTTGTGCATCCGGCCGGTCAACTGACCGATCCCGGCGATACTGGGTGCGCTGTTTCGCGCGAACCAATTAGGAAGGGTGGAAAAAAATAGAAAACGATGCCAACAGCTCCCCCAATCCCCTACGACGAGGTTAATAATAGCACACAGAGCAAGCGCAAGTTTGGTTTTATAAGACTCTTTACATCTTGTCCCATCCTTTCAGATTGCAAATATAATTCGTGAGCCGTTTCTAAACATAAATGGACGGCCCTTACGGTTGCGACTTACCCCAGTCAGGCCGGTCCTCCTCCTCGTAGACCTCAAAGGCCGCCAATTTATTCAGGAAACACAGTTCGCCGTCCAGGCCTTCACTTTCGGCCATCACAGCCCTGACGTTCTCGGGCGAAGTAAACTCCTTGCAGCGCAGCTCGTTCACGAAGCTCGACTCCACGGCACTTGTCGCCTCTTCGTCGCCGGCCAAGCCGTCCCCAGGCGTCGTAAGATGCTGCCCTCCGTGGCCGGAAGCATCGGAACGCTCGGAGCCGTCGGCGTGCTCCGTGCATGCGGCTTCACAAGAACCAGGCTTCGCATCTGGTCAAAAATAAAGTTGAAGTCGACACGGCTTCACAAGCGGATAACTTACTCTGGAAAAATCAAAAACAGTGAGCTGTGTCAGCTAAACAGCGAGTAGAACTGAGAAACATGAGGGTTATTTTTATTTTCATTTAATATCGCATGGAAGTCAACATACGATGAAGCAGAAGCACTCACAGGCGAAAATTACAGTTCTTGCGTATTTTCGTGTGTGTACAGTCGACGTTAAATGTTTGCGGTTCCCGCGGAAAAACGTGAATTTCAGCAGAGTTTGAGCGTCCGGGCAGCAAAACAATTTAACTCAGTGATGATTGAGTACAATGTAACATAGGTAGCAAATCTGCAATCCAGGCTGCGTGCACAGGCCCACGAAGAAGGCTTAAGACGATGCTTTCTTTGGAAACCCTGCCGGAAATCGCTAACCGTGGCTGCTGCTACTGCTGGTTGCTGCTACTACTACTGTCTTGCCGAATAGCTTACACACAGGACGGCAACGAATCGGCTAATATATAGTCATGTGTACTATACCTACAGTTGTACCGGTGAACGACTGTTCTCTGCGGAATGACGCTATGAAACACTAAACGGTACCTGAATATATTCATTGCAACAAATACACGCCTTCAAATGCATAATTCCTTAATTAAGGTGAAACTTTCTATCCCTTCTTACCGGGATTTGGCGTGTCTGCTGGGTCGCTTTCAAAGCGAACAAATCCTGCGTAAAATGCTATAAACGCAGGTACGCATAATCTCATATGCTGCAGAACGCGGTGCCGAGATGTAGCGGTGTAATAGCATCGAATAACCCTTTTCACGAAAGTTTTGCTTCAAGATCTGCATTTTCTGTCGATCCTGCGCCCCATAAACGTTTGACAACGATTGTACTATATCTATCCCTGGGAGTGTTAGGAAGCACCCCTCATGGCTACGCCAACGGTTGGGAGTGGCTCAATGCATAGCGAGGGTACCGTCTTGGCAGGCTTAATGCTATTGAGGTGCGGGAGGTAATGCTATATGGGGTAGCAAACGACGGTTTCCTTTCGAGGGTTGCCTGCTCCCACAGGTTCGCGTATACTACGTGTAACCTGCGGTCGAAGAGATGCTCCACATGCGCCATGAGTGGCGCAGGTGGACACTCCAGCTCTAGCGATTCATTTAGGAACATCGGCTTGCCGTCTTGGTCGTCACCTTCGACTCTGTCAGCCCTGGCTTCCTCGGGCGAAGGGTTCTCGCCGCGGCGTGGCTCGTCCACGCAGCTTGATTCCTTCGCACCCGTTGCGACTCCGTCACAGGCGCCGCTGAGGGCGTCGCCAGAGGAAGAAAACTGCTCTTCGTCCTGGTCAGGAACACCGCAGGTGTCTCCGCCAACGGGGTGTTCTGTGCGTGTTTTCTCAACCAGGACACGCGTGACTCCTGGCGAAAAACAAAGTTGTAATCGACATGGTGGAGAAGCAGATAATTTACTCTGCTAAAAGAAAAACATGACAATGACAAGTGAGCTGTTCATGGAACGTACAATAAATCTTGCGAAGTGATCCTAAGCTAAGAAAAGCGAGTGAACAGCAGTTGACATAGAAGAAAGACAAGGACTTCCAGGGATCAATAGTGTACCACGTAGTTTGTTGTTCCGTATTTTTCTTTCAAGTTTGTTATTCTGGAGGGAACAGATGCTCCTCCAGAAAACATTGTCTTTATTTGACGTGAACAACTGTTGAGTCGCCACTTCAAGCGGCTTTAGTACCATCTTATGCTATGTTGAGACTACGTTCGTAAGGCGCCCATTTTTTGTAACATGCGTAAGCGGAAGCGCAACAAGCGTATGTGTCTTGTTCAGACTGCAAACGTAAGTGTACCAACGTGCGCAATTCACGCGAAAATCGTGGGTGATAGTATTAAAGGGTCGGCAACATTTACGACTGTGATATTACGACCGTTGCGACGCAGCCAATGACCGATAAGCTTTCGGTTTTCAAGAACCGGTGACGACGCTACCGTCCTCCCGTCTGCAGACAGCTCCGGGCGCGGGAAGTGCCATTCCGCCATTCCGTGCGCACGATTAGGTTGGCTGTGTTCGTGAAAATTTGTGCAGTGCGCCTTGCGAGACTGTTTTCAGTTCATGTGGTTTATCCGCCGAGGAAATCGATGACCGCAGATGCGTGCTCCGAACTTAGATGAGTGGTCTCACTAGGTTTTCAAGGAAGCGAAACTGCTGGGGCGACATGCGCATGAAGTCATGAAACAACGCAGCGTCACCAACTCGGAGCTTGGCGAAAAGGTTGTGAAAATCGCCGTCCACGGCCCTGTCGAGAAATACTTGCCGCACCCAAACCCTTCTGCGTCGCCTTGGTCGTCTTTGGGAGATGGAATACATGACTATAGGTTTGTTTTGAGTGTGAATTTCTTCGATCTCGGCCAGCGCTCAATGTTGACAGGAGCCATATTGGACCGCTGGTGACGTCGATTCTACAGCTCCAAATTTGATCGGCCTGTTGTAAAAGCCGTATATTACGTAGCAGTAAATGTGAACAAAGGTGCCGGCTTAACTGCCATAACGTTTTTTACAGCCGTTACATTCGATACGCCGAAAGAGCTGTTACGCGCGTTACGACCGTAGTGTGAACATAGCTTTACTCTTGCATAGAGCCCATTACGTAAGCTTCGCTTTTAATATTTTACTTTCTTTACCCCCAGTGGTCAAAATTAGTCCAAAGTAGGCCACTATGGTGTGCCTCATATCAGATCGTGGTTTCGGCACGTAAAACCCCAGAATTAATTTTTTTCAATGCAAAGAAATTCGGGGAGTAGTCGCTGTTGAAGAAACTCCTCAGTATAGAGACCCATACAAACAAATCGGATGTGGCTGACAGAAGACTTGGCTATACTTTTATTTCGAATCATCAAGGCCAAAATTCGGGTCTCATGATGGCGCAACGTCGAAGGTTTAGGATGTGTTTGAAAATGTTTGTGAAAGAGCGTGATTGAGCAAAAATGAATGTTTTAATAGTTCGAACCTTGGATTTAGACATTCTTGCGTTCGGGATGACGAAGCGTGACAAGCGATGAACACACAAGTCCTGCACTTGACCACAGCACTGCAGTGAATGTGAGCCTGTATAGCGCTTTGCGCTGCTATAATCCCTTTGCAGTGACTGGAAGAGGCCTGTTATTTTAAATGAACGCTCAACTTCGTGGCGGTGCGATGATGCTGATGAGGTCAATCAGCTCACGCCGGCTTCACTCTATTCTTGCTCTATTCAAGGAAACCGCACCCTCAGTGCCTTCGACAAGAGTCCAACAAGCAAGACGTACGAGAAAACCGTCACGTTTTCCAGCGCCTGTATACGGTCGCGAGTGTCGATATACGTAAAGTGTACAGCTGGCGTTCGCTTCACGTGTACTATGGCGTTCTTCGTTGAAGCGGATGACGAACGCTTGAAGAATCTTTATTAGGTTTGAATATTTACAATGAAAGGGTGGCGCGATACACCTCAAATCAAGCCTGTCTAGTTAAGATCGTAAGAGTCATATGCATTATAGCTGTTGGTAAATGTAAAACAACTAGATTCAGTTAGGGCCGCTCTGCAGCGACACTTATCAATAACTAATCTTGTTAAAATGGCGCATCGTTTCCATACAACGTAGCCAATAGAAACGCGAAGGTCGTATCTCGTAATACGCTGCCGGTGGTGCATCCCATGTATCACCTGGCCAAGCATTGTTTGGGATATCATTAGCCTTAGTGAGGTAAGAAGAACTGGTGAGGCTTATACAGTTCTGACTAATGTCCCCGTCCTCTGCTATAGAGGACCTCGAGATAAGAAGCGATACGGAGTAGGATTCCTAATCCATAAGGACATAGCGGGCAACCTTGACCAATTCTACAGCAATAATGAGAGGGTAGCAGTAATCGTAATAAAACTTAATGAGAGGTATAGATTAAAGGTAGTGTAAGCCTACGTTCCAAACTCCAGTTATGATGATGATGAAGTAGATCCGTTTTACGAAGATGTTGAATTAGCGATGACAGAAGTGCAAACTCACTATACTGTAGTAATGGGGGACTTCAATGCAAATGTGGGGGAAAAGCAGGCTTGCGAACAAGCAATTGGCAACTACGACGTCCATTCTAGAAACACTAGAGGAGAGATGTTGGTAGAATTCGCGGAAAGGAGTAAGTCGCGAATAATGAACACCTTTTTCAGAAAGCGTAGCAAGAAAAAGTGGACTTGGAAAAGCCCTAATGGTGAAACAACAAATGAAATTGTTTTCATACTTTCTACCGGTTCCAGCATAGTGCTGGATGTAGAACTGTTCGGCAGGGTAAAGTGCAGTGAGCATAGGCTAGTGAGGGCTAGGATTCGCCTCGATTCGAAGAGAGAAAGTAAAATTGGTCAAGAGGAAACAGGCCAACCTAGACGCAGTAAGGGTAAAAGACCATTCAGGCTGGTGCTTTCAAACAAATATGCAGCTTAAAACAGCGAGATGAAGATGACTTAAAGGTAATGAATTGAACCGTAACTAGGCTGGCTTCAGAAGCAGCAACAGAAGTGGGAGGTAACGCAATAAGGCACCCAGTAGGTAAACTCTCCCAAGCAATGAAGGACCTAATAAAGAATGGACAAATAATGTCCAACTCAGGAGATGAGATAGAATTCGCGGAATTGTTAAAACTGATCAACAAGGGGAAAATAAAGGATATTCGAAATTATAACTTGAGGAAGACGGAGGAAGCTGTACAACATGGACGCAGCATGAAATCAGTGAGAAGGAAACTTGGCATAGGACAAACCAAGATGTATGCACTTAAAGATAAGCAGGGTAATGTCATAAGCAATCTCGGAAGTATAATAAAGCAGAGGAAGAACTCTATACGGACCTGTACAGTACCCGTTGGAGCCATGATACCTCCATTCGAAGCAGTTTTGTGGATTAAAATTTTTTTGGCTAACCGCTTCCAATAAATCTTTGTTAATCGTCATTCATCAACCCTCTCCCACGTTAAATCTGGAGTACCACAAGGGTCTGTTCTGGGACCTATTTTATTCTTAGTTTATATTAATGACATAAGCAATAACCTGAGTTCTACGGTCAGATTGTTTGCAGATGATTGCGTGATATACAGGCAAATTTATGAGCCTTCTGATTCACATGGGTTACTATCGGTCTTACATAAGATTACCAATTGGTGCACGCAATGGCAAAGGGAAATTAATGCCTCGAAAACAAAAGTCGTGACATTTACCACAAAAACTGACCCCGAACCTTGCCATCGCACTCTGAACAGCATGACCGTAGAATTGGCACCTGTTCTAAAATATTTAGGGATCCATTTAGCATCCGACCTTTCATGGAACATTCACATAGATACGGTCATTAACAAGGCTTCTAAAACACTCGGATTTCTCAGACGCAATCTGCGTTTAGCTAATGCAGACACTAAGATTTTAGCATACACAACATTAGTGCGCTCGCAGTTGGATTACGCCTCTTTGATTTGGGACCCGCACCAAGCATACTTAATAACAAAATTGGAGTCTCTTCAAAATGAAGCCACTCGATTCATATCGAAGAACTACTCGCGCACGGCAAGTGTCACTGAAATTAAGCTCTCAAGTTACCTCTTCTTGAAAGACGTAGGACGCTTGAAATTCTGTCCTTTTTCCACAAATTAGATCACAGCCCCTCTCCCTTCGGTATGTCCCGTCTCACGCCAGCACATCACATATTCCCACGCATTGACCACCAACTGAAAGTCCAACTGATCTTTGCTCGCACTAACCTCTTCTTTCATTCGCCGTTCGTCCTAGCCATCTGTCAATGGAATCTTCTGCCTGGCACCATTGCATCGATCATGGTTTACGAAGCGTTTGTAACCAGCCTGAAACGCCACCTTGAGCTGTAACCTTCATCCTTCCCCTCTCCCCATTTTATACATGTGTGTATAAATAACGCTACTCTCTGTAACAATAGAAAGTTTGTTGATTGTTGCTGTGTCTTTATATTTCAAGTTCTTTTTTCAACATACTCTTAATGGTCAGACAATTCTGTACACATCGTAGTACTGCGTTGCTTTGTTCTTACTTTTATCGCCCCCCCCCCCCAATGCAATGCCTGCCGGGCCTTTATGGTATTTTAATAAATGAATAAAAAACAGATTGCAGAGACTCCTTCTATAAGTAGCGATGAGGTTAGAAGGGCCTTGCAAGACATGAAACGGGGGAAAAGCAGCAAGAGAAGATGGAATAACCGTCCATTTAATCAAAGATGGAGGAGCCATCATGCTTGAAAAGCTTCCAGTCCTTTACACTAAATGTTTCACGACTTCAAGGGTCCCAGACAACTGGAAGAATGACAACATCATATAATTCACAAAAAGGGAGACGTTAAAGAATTGAAAAATTAGAGGCCCATTTGCTTACTTCCAATATTATATAAAATATTCACCAAGATAATCTCCAACAGAATGAGGACAACACTTCAGTGAACCGAAAGAAGAGGCTGGCTTCAGGAAGGGATACGGTACAATGGATCACATTCATGTAATCAATCCGGTAATCGACAAATCTGCAGAGTAAAATCAGCCTCTCTATATGGCTCTCATAGATTACGAAAAGGCATTTGCTTCGGTAGGGATATCTACTGTCATAGAGGCATTACGTAATCAATGAGTACGGGAGGCTTACCTAAGTATCTTGGAAAATATCTGCATAGATTCTATAGCTACTTTAATTCTCCACAAGTAGAAAGATAGCTATAAAGAAAAGGGTCAGACAAGGACATGCAATCTCTCCAATGCTATTAACTGCAGCAGAAGTATTCCAGTTATTAAACAGGGGGGGTTTACTAGTAAGGATCAACGGTGAATATCTGAGCAACCTTCGGCTTGCCGATGACGTTTTCCTGTTAAGCAACGCTGGGGACGAGCTACAAAAAATGATTGAGGACCTTAACAAAGAGATTGTAAGAGTGGAGTTGAAGATAAATATGCAGAAAACGAAGATAATGATCAATAGCATGGCAAGGGATCAAGAGTTCAGGATCGCCCGTCAGCCATAGAGTACTTAAAGGCATACGTTTACCTAGGTCAATTACTCACAGGGGACCCTCATCATGAGAACGAAATTTACAGAAGAATAAAAATGGGTTGGAGCGCATTCCGCAGACATTGTCAGATCCCGACTGGAAGCTTATCTTTATGATTAAAAAGAAAGGTGTACAATCAATGAATTCTAACAGTGCTGACATATGGGGCAGAAACTTGTAAACTGACATCGAAGCTCGAAAACAAGTTAAGGACTGCGCAAAGAGCGATGCAATGAAGAATGTTAGGCATAACGTTAAGAGACAGGAAAAAGAAAGCGGTGTGGATCAGAGACCAAACGGGGATAGCCGATGTTGTAATTCACATTAAGAGAAAAAAATGGAGCTCGGTCGGTCTTGTAATGCGTAGTTTAAATAACCGGTGGACCACTATAGAGTTACATAATGGATGCCAAGAGAAGGGAAGTGCAGTCGAGGACGCCTGAAGACAAGGTGTAGTGATGATCGAATTAAAGAAATTCGCAGCCGCATATTGTAAGAATTCTGTTTTCGTCAATTCCATTTATTTCTTGTGCATCCGGCCGGTCAACTGACCGATCCCGGCGATACTGGGTGCGCTGTTTCGCGCGAACCAATTAGGAAGGGTGGAAAAAAATAGAAAACGATGCCAACAGCTCCCCCAATCCCCTACTACGAGGTTAATAATAGCACACAGAGCAAGCGCAAGTTTGGTTTTATAAGACTCTTTACATCTTGTCCCATCCTTTCAGATTGCAAATATAATTCGTGAGCCGTTTCTAAACATAAATGGACGGCCCTTACGGTTGCGACTTACCCCAGTCAGGCCGGTCCTCCTCCTCGTAGACCTCAAAGGCCGCCAATTTATTCAGGAAACACAGTTCGCCGTCCAGGCCTTCACTTTCGGCCATCACAGCCCTGACGTTCTCGGGCGAAGTAAACTCCTTCCAGCGCAGCTCGTTCACGAAGCTCGACTCCACGGCACTTGTCGCCTCTTCGTCGCCGGCCAAGCCGTCGCCAGGCGTCGTAAGATGCTGCCCTCCGTGGCCGGAAGCATCGGAACGCTCGGAGCCGTCGGCGTGCTCCGTGCATGCGGCTTCACAAGAACCAGGCTTCGCATCTGGTCAAAAATAAAGTTGAAGTCGACACGGCTTCACAAGCGGATAACTTACTCTGGAAAAATCAAAAACAGTGAGCTGTGTCAGCTAAACAGCGAGTAGAACTGAGAAACATGAGGGTTATTTTTATTTTCATTTAATATCGCATGGAAGTCAACATACGATGAAGCAGAAGCACTCACAGGCGAAAATTACAGTTCTTGCGTATTTTCGTGTGTGTACAGTCGGCGTTAAATGTTTGCGGTTCCCGCGGAAAAACGTGAATTTCAGCAGAGTTTGAGCGTCCGGGCAGCAAAACAATTTAACTCAGTGATGATTGAGTACAATGTAACATAGGTAGCAAATCTGCAATCCAGGCTGCGTGCACAGGCCCACGAAGAAGGCTTAAGACGATGCTTTCTTTGGAAACCCTGCCGGAAATCGCTAACCGTGGCTGCTGCTACTGCTGGTTGCTGCTACTACTACTGTCTTGCCGAATAGCTTACACACAGGACGGCAACGAATCGGCTAATATATAGTCATGTGTACTATACCTACAGTTGTACCGGTGAACGACTGTTCTCTGCGGAATGACGCTATGAAACACTAAACGGTACCTGAATATATTCATTGCAACAAATACACGCCTTCAAATGCATAATTCCTTAATTAAGGTGAAACTTTCTATCCCTTCTTACCGGGATTTGGCGTGTCTGCTGGGTCGCTTTCAAAGCGAACAAATCCTGCGTAAAATGCTATAAACGCAGGTACGCATAATCTCATATGCTGCAGAACGCGGTGCCGAGATGTAGCGGTGTAATAGCATCGAATAACCCTTTTCACGAAAGTTTTGCTTCAAGATCTGCATTTTCTGTCGATCCTGCGCCCCATAAACGTTTGACAACGATTGTACTATATCTATCCCTGGGAGTGTTAGGAAGCACCCCTCATGGCTACGCCAACGGTTGGGAGTGGCTCAATGCATAGCGAGGGTACCGTCTTGGCAGGCTTAATGCTATTGAGGTGCGGGAGGTAATGCTATATGGGGTAGCAAACGACGGTTTCCTTTCGAGGGTTGCCTGCTCCCACAGGTTCGCGTATACTACGTGTAACCTGCGGTCGAAGAGATGCTCCACATGCGCCATGAGTGGCGCAGGTGGACACTCCAGCTCTAGCGATTCATTTAGGAACATCGGCTTGCCGTCTTGGTCGTCACCTTCGACTCTGTCAGCCCTGGCTTCCTCGGGCGAAGGGTTCTCGCCGCGGCGTGGCTCGTCCACGCAGCTTGATTCCTTCGCACCCGTTGCGACTCCGTCACAGGCGCCGCTGAGGGCGTCGCCAGAGGAAGAAAACTGCTCTTCGTCCTGGTCAGGAACACCGCAGGTGTCTCCGCCAACGGGGTGTTCTGTGCGTGTTTTCTCAACCAGGACACGCGTGACACCTGGCGAAAAACAAAGTTGTAATCGACATGGTGGAGAAGCAGATAATTTACTCTGCTAAAAGAAAAACATGACAATGACAAGTGAGCTGTTCATGGAACGTACAATAAATCTTGCGAAGTGATCCTAAGCTAAGAAAGCGAGTGAACAGCAGTTTACATAGAAGAAAGACAAGGACTTCCAGGGATCAATAGTGTACCACGTAGTTTGTTGTTCCGTATTTTTCTTTCAAGTTTGTTATTCTGGAGGGAACAGATGCTCCTCCAGAAAACATTGTCTTTATTTGACGTGAACAACTGTTGAGTCGCCACTTCAAGCGGCTTTAGTACCATCTTATGCTATGCTGAGACTACGTTCGTAAGGCGCCCATTTTTTGTAACATGCGTAAGCGGAAGCGCAACAAGCGTATGTGTCTTGTTCAGACTGCAAACGTAAGTGTACCAACGTGCGCAATTCACGCGAAAATCGTGGGTGATAGTATTAAAGGGTCGGCAACATTTACGACTGTGATATTACGACCGTTGCGACGCAGCCAATGACCGATAAGCTTTCGGTTTTCAAGAACCGGTGACGACGCTACCGTCCTCCCGTCTGCAGACAGCTCCGGGCGCGGGAAGTGCCATTCCGCCATTCCGTGCGCACGATTAGGTTGGCTGTGTTCGTGAAAATTTGTGCAGTGCGCCTTGCGAGACTGTTTTCAGTTCATGTGGTTTATCCGCAGAGGAAATCGATGACCGCAGATGCGTGCTCCGAACTTAGATGAGTGGTCTCACTAGGTTTTCAAGGAAGCGAAACTGCTGGGGCGACATGCGCATTAAGTTATGAAACAACGCAGCGTCACCAACTCAGAGCTTGGCGAAAAGGTTGTGAAAATCGCCGTCCCCGGCCCTGTCGAGAAATACTTGCCGCACCCAAACCCTTCTGCGTCGCCTTGGTCGTCTTTGGGAGATGGAATACATGACTATAGGTTTGCTTTGAGTGTGAATTTCTTCGATCTCGGCCAGCGCTCAATGTTGACAGGAGCCACATTGGACCGCTGGTGACGTCGATTCTGCAGCTCCAAATTTGATCGGCCTGTTGTAAAAGCCGTATATTACGTAGCAGTAAATGTGAACAAAGGTGCCGGCTTAACAGCCATAACGTTTTTTACAGCCGTTACATTCGATACGCCGAAAGAGCTGTTACGCGCGTTACGACCGTAGTGTGAACATAGCTTTACTCTTGCATAGAGCCCATTACGTAAGCTTCGCTTTTAATATTTTACTTTCTTTACCCCCAGTGGTCAAAATTAGTCCAAAGTCGGCCACTATGGTGTGCCTCATATCAGATCGTGGTTTCGGCACGTAAAACCCCAGAATTAATTTTTTTCAATGCAAAGAAATTCGGGGAGTAGTCGCTGTTGAAGAAACTCCTCAGTATAGAGACCCATACAAACAAATCGGATGTGGCTGACAGAAGACTTGGCTATACTGTTATTTCGAATCATCAAGGCCAAAATTCGGGTCTCATGATGGCGCAACGTCGAAGGTTTAGGATGTGTTTGAAAATGTTTGTGAAAGAGCGTGATTGAGCAAAAATGAATGTTTTAATAGTTCGAACCTTGGATTTAGACATTCTTGCGTTCGGGATGACGAAGCGTGACAAGCTATGAACACACAAGTCCTGCACTTGACCACAGCACTGCAGTGAATGTGAGCCTGTATAGCGCTTCGCGCTGCTATAATCCCTTTGCAGTGACTGGAAGAGGCCTGTTATTTTAAATGAACGCTCAACTTCGTGGCGGTGCGATGATGCTGATGAGGTCAATCAGCTCACGCCGGCTTCACTCTATTCTTGCTCTATTCAAGGAAACCGCACCCTCAGTGCCTTCGACAAGAGTCCAACAAGCAAGACGTACGAGAAAACCGTCACGTTTTCCAGCGCCTGTATATGGTCGCGAGTGTCGATATACGTAAAGTGTACAGCTGGCGTTCGCTTCACGTGTACTATGGCGTTCTTCGTTGAAGCGGATGACGAACGCTTGAAGAATCTTTATTCGGTTTGAATATTTACAATGAAAGGGTGGCGCGATACACCTCAAATCAAGACTGTCTAGTTAAGATCGTAAGAGTCATATGCATTATAGCTGTTGGTAAATGTAAAACAACTAGATTCAGTTAGGGCCGCTCTGCAGCGACAGTTATCAATAACTAATCTTGTTAAAATGGCGCATGGTTTCCATACAACGTAGCCAATAGAAACGCGAAGGTCGTATCTCGTAATACGCTGCCGGTGGTGCATCCCATGTATCATCTGGCCAAGCATTGTTTGGGATATCATTAGCCTTAGTGAGGTAAGAAGAACTGGTGAGGCTTATACAGTTCTGACTAATGTCCCCGTCCTCTGCTATAGAGGACCTCGAGATAAGAAGCGATACGGAGTAGGATTCCTAATCCATAAGGACATAGTGGGCAACCTTGACCAATTCTACAGCAATAATGAGAGGGTAGCAGTAATCGTAATAAAACCTAATGAGAGGTATAGATTAAAGGTAGTGTAAGCCTACGTTCCAAACTCCAGTTATGATGATGATGAAGTAGATCCGTTTTACGAAGATGTTGAATTAGCGATGACAGAAGTGCAAACTCACTATACTGTAGTAATGGGGGACTTCAATGCAAATGTGGGGGAAAAGCAGGCTTGCGAACAATTGGCAACTACGACGTCCATTCTAGAAACACTAGAGGAGAGATGTTGGTAGAATTCGCGGAAAGGAGTAAGTCGCGAATAATGAACACCTTTTTCAGAAAGCGTAGCAAGAAAAAGTGGACTTGGAAAAGCCCTAATGGTGAAACAACAAATGAAATTGTTTTCATACTTTCTACCGGTTCCAGCATAGTGCTGGATGTAGAACTGTTCGGCAGGGTAAAGTGCAGTGAGCATAGGCTAGTGAGGGCTAGGATTCGCCTCGATTCGAAGAGAGAAAGTAAAATTGGTCAAGAGGAAACAGGCCAACCTAGACGCAGTAAGGGTAAAAGACCATTCAGGCTGGTGCTTTCAAACAAATATGCAGCTTAAAACAGCGAGATGAAGATGACTTAAAGGTAATGAATGGAACCGTAACTAGGCTGGCTTCAGAAGCAGCAACAGAAGTGGGAGGTAACGCAATAAGGCACCCAGTAGGTAAACTCTCCCAAGCAATGAAGGACCTAATAAAGAATGGACAAATAATGTCCAACTCAGGAGATGAGATAGAATTCGCGGAATTGTTAAAACTGATCAACAAGGGGAAAATAAAGGATATTCGAAATTATAACTTGAGGAAGACGGAGGAAGCTGTACAACATGGACGCAGCATGAAATCAGTGAGAAGGAAACTTGGCATAGGACAAACCAAGATGTATGCACTTAAAGATAAGCAGGGTAATGTCATAAGCAATCTCGGAAGTATAATAAAGCAGAGGAAGAACTCTATACGGACCTGTACAGTACCCGTTGGAGCCATGATACCTCCATTCGAAGCAGTTTTGTGGATTAAAATTTTTTTGGCTAACCGCTTCCAATAAATCTTTGTTAATCGTCATTCATCAACCCTCTCCCACGTTAAATCTGGAGTACCACAAGGGTCTGTTCTGGGACCTATTTTATTCTTAGTTTATATTAATGACATAAGCAATAACCTGAGTTCTACGGTCAGATTGTTTGCAGATGATTGCGTGATATACAGGCAAATTTATGAGCCTTCTGATTCACATGGGTTACTATCGGTCTTACATAAGATTACCAATTGGTGCACGCAATGGCAAAGGGAAATTAATGCCTCGAAAACAAAAGTCGTGACATTTACCACAAAAACTGACCCCGAACCTTGCCATCGCACTCTGAACAGCATGACCGTAGAATTGGCACCTGTTCTAAAATATTTAGGGATCCATTTAGCATCAGACCTTTCATGGAACATTCACATAGATACGGTCATTAACAAGGCTTCTAAAACACTCGGATTTCTCAGACGCAATCTGCGTTTAGCTAATGCAGACACTAAGATTTTAGCATACACAACATTAGTGCGCTCGCAGTTGGATTACGCCTCTTTGATTTGGGACCCGCACCAAGCATACTTAATAACAAAATTGGAGTCTCTTCAAAATGAAGCCACTCGATTCATATCGAAGAACTACTCGCGCACGGCAAGTGTCACTGAAATTAAGCTCTCAAGTTACCTCTTCTTGAAAGACGTAGGACGCTTGAAATTCTGTCCTTTTTCCACAAATTAGATCACAGCCCCTCTCCCTTCGGTATGTCCCGTCTCACGCCAGCACATCACATATTCCCACGCATTGACCACCAACTGAAAGTCCAACTGATCTTTGCTCGCACTAACCTCTTCTTTCATTCGCCGTTCGTCCTAGCCATCTGTCAATGGAATCTTCTGCCTGGCACCATTGCATCGATCATGGTTTACGAAGCGTTTGTAACCAGCCTGAAACGCCACCTTGAGCTGTAACCTTCATCCTTCCCCTCTCCCCATTTTATACATGTGTGTATAAATAACGCTACTCTCTGTAACAATAGAAAGTTTGTTGATTGTTGCTGTGTCTTTATATTTCAAGTTCTTTTTTCAACATACTCTTAATGGTCAGACAATTCTGTACACATCGTAGTACTGCGTTGCTTTGTTCTTACTTTTATCGCCCCCCCCCCCCCCCCAATGCAATGCCTGCCGGGCCTTTATGGTATTTTAATAAATGAATAAAAAACAGATTGCAGAGACTCCTTCTATAAGTAGCGATGAGGTTAGAAGGGCCTTGCAAGACATGAAACGGGGGAAAAGCAGCAAGAGAAGATGGAATAACCGTCCATTTAATCAAAGATGGAGGAGCCATCATGCTTGAAAAGCTTCCAGTCCTTTACACTAAATGTTTCACGACTTCAAGGGTCCCAGACAACTGGAAGAATGACAACATCATATAATTCACAAAAAGGGAGACGTTAAAGAATTGAAAAATTAGAGGCCCATTTGCTTACTTCCAATATTATATAAAATATTCACCAAGATAATCTCCAACAGAATGAGGACAACACTTCAGTGAACCGAAAGAAGAGGCTGGCTTCAGGAAGGGATACGGTACAATGGATCACATTCATGTAATCAATCCGGTAATCGACAAATCTGCAGAGTAAAATCAGCCTCTCTATATGGCTCTCATAGATTACGAAAAGGCATTTGCTTCGGTAGGGATATCTACTGTCATAGAGGCATTACGTAATCAATGAGTACGGGAGGCTTACCTAAGTATCTTGGAAAATATCTGCATAGATTCTATAGCTACTTTAATTCTCCACAAGTAGAAAGATAGCTATAAAGAAAAGGGTCAGACAAGGACATGCAATCTCTCCAATGCTATTAACTGCAGCAGAAGTATTCCAGTTATTAAACAGGGGGGGTTTACTAGTAAGGATCAACGGTGAATATCTGAGCAACCTTCGGCTTGCCGATGACGTTTTCCTGTTAAGCAACGCTGGGGACGAGCTACAAAAAATGATTGAGGACCTTAACAAAGAGATTGTAAGAGTGGAGTTGAAGATAAATATGCAGAAAACGAAGATAATGATCAATAGCATGGCAAGGGATCAAGAGTTCAGGATCGCCCGTCAGCCATAGAGTACTTAAAGGCATACGTTTACCTAGGTCAATTACTCACAGGGGACCCTCATCATGAGAACGAAATTTACAGAAGAATAAAAATGGGTTGGAGCGCATTCCGCAGACATTGTCAGATCCCGACTGGAAGCTTATCTTTATGATTAAAAAGAAAGGTGTACAATCAATGAATTCTAACAGTGCTGACATATGGGGCAGAAACTTGTAAACTGACATCGAAGCTCGAAAACAAGTTAAGGACTGCGCAAAGAGCGATGCAATGAAGAATGTTAGGCATAACGTTAAGAGACAGGAAAAAGAAAGCGGTGTGGATCAGAGACCAAACGGGGATAGCCGATGTTGTAATTCACATTAAGAGAAAAAAATGGAGCTCGGTCGGTCTTGTAATGCGTAGTTTAAATAACCGGTGGACCACTATAGAGTTACATAATGGATGCCAAGAGAAGGGAAGTGCAGTCGAGGACGCCTGAAGACAAGGTGTAGTGATGATCGAATTAAAGAAATTCGCAGCCGCATATTGTAAGAATTCTGTTTTCGTCAATTCCATTTATTTCTTGTGCATCCGGCCGGTCAACTGACCGATCCCGGCGATACTGGGTGCGCTGTTTCGCGCGAACCAATTAGGAAGGGTGGAAAAAAATAGAAAACGATGCCAACAGCTCCCCCAATCCCCTACTACGAGGTTAATAATAGCACACAGAGCAAGCGCAAGTTTGGTTTTATAAGACTCTTTACATCTTGTCCCATCCTTTCAGATTGCAAATATAATTCGTGAGCCGTTTCTAAACATAAATGGACGGCCCTTACGGTTGCGACTTACCCCAGTCAGGCCGGTCCTCCTCCTCGTAGACCTCAAAGGCCGCCAATTTATTCAGGAAACACAGTTCGCCGTCCAGGCCTTCACTTTCGGCCATCACAGCCCTGACGTTCTCGGGCGAAGTAAACTCCTTCCAGCGCAGCTCGTTCACGAAGCTCGACTCCACGGCACTTGTCGCCTCTTCGTCGCCGGCCAAGCCGTCGCCAGGCGTCGTAAGATGCTGCCCTCCGTGGCCGGAAGCATCGGAACGATCGGAGCCGTCGGCGTGCTCCGTGCATGCGGCTTCACAAGAACCAGGCTTCGCATCTGGTCAAAAATAAAGTTGAAGTCGACACGGCTTCACAAGCGGATAACTTACTCTGGAAAAATCAAAAACAGTGAGCTGTGTCAGCTAAACAGCGAGTAGAACTGAGAAACATGAGGGTTATTTTTATTTTCATTTAATATCGCATGGAAGTCAACATACGATGAAGCAGAAGCACTCACAGGCGAAAATTACAGTTCTTGCGTATTTTCGTGTGTGTACAGTCGGCGTTAAATGTTTGCGGTTCCCGCGGAAAAACGTGAATTTCAGCAGAGTTTGAGCGTCCGGGCAGCAAAACAATTTAACTCAGTGATGATTGAGTACAATGTAACATAGGTAGCAAATCTGCAATCCAGGCTGCGTGCACAGGCCCACGAAGAAGGCTTAAGACGATGCTTTCTTTGGAAACCCTGCCGGAAATCGCTAACCGTGGCTGCTGCTACTGCTGGTTGCTGCTACTACTACTGTCTTGCCGAATAGCTTACACACAGGACGGCAACGAATCGGCTAATATATAGTCATGTGTACTATACCTACAGTTGTACCGGTGAACGACTGTTCTCTGCGGAATGACGCTATGAAACACTAAACGGTACCTGAATATATTCATTGCAACAAATACACGCCTTCAAATGCATAATTCCTTAATTAAGGTGAAACTTTCTATCCCTTCTTACCGGGATTTGGCGTGTCTGCTGGGTCGCTTTCAAAGCGAACAAATCCTGCGTAAAATGCTATAAACGCAGGTACGCATAATCTCATATGCTGCAGAACGCGGTGCCGAGATGTAGCGGTGTAATAGCATCGAATAACCCTTTTCACGAAAGTTTTGCTTCAAGATCTGCATTTTCTGTCGATCCTGCGCCCCATAAACGTTTGACAACGATTGTACTATATCTATCCCTGGGAGTGTTAGGAAGCACCCCTCATGGCTACGCCAACGGTTGGGAGTGGCTCAATGCATAGCGAGGGTACCGTCTTGGCAGGCTTAATGCTATTGAGGTGCGGGAGGTAATGCTATATGGGGTAGCAAACGACGGTTTCCTTTCGAGGGTTGCCTGCTCCCACAGGTTCGCGTATACTACGTGTAACCTGCGGTCGAAGAGATGCTCCACATGCGCCATGAGTGGCGCAGGTGGACACTCCAGCTCTAGCGATTCATTTAGGAACATCGGCTTGCCGTCTTGGTCGTCACCTTCGACTCTGTCAGCCCTGGCTTCCTCGGGCGAAGGGTTCTCGCCGCGGCGTGGCTCGTCCACGCAGCTTGATTCCTTCGCACCCGTTGCGACTCCGTCACAGGCGCCGCTGAGGGCGTCGCCAGAGGAAGAAAACTGCTCTTCGTCCTGGTCAGGAACACCGCAGGTGTCTCCGCCAACGGGGTGTTCTGTGCGTGTTTTCTCAACCAGGACACGCGTGACACCTGGCGAAAAACAAAGTTGTAATCGACATGGTGGAGAAGCAGATAATTTACTCTGCTAAAAGAAAAACATGACAATGACAAGTGAGCTGTTCATGGAACGTACAATAAATCTTGCGAAGTGATCCTAAGCTAAGAAAGCGAGTGAACAGCAGTTTACATAGAAGAAAGACAAGGACTTCCAGGGATCAATAGTGTACCACGTAGTTTGTTGTTCCGTATTTTTCTTTCAAGTTTGTTATTCTGGAGGGAACAGATGCTCCTCCAGAAAACATTGTCTTTATTTGACGTGAACAACTGTTGAGTCGCCACTTCAAGCGGCTTTAGTACCATCTTATGCTATGCTGAGACTACGTTCGTAAGGCGCCCATTTTTTGTAACATGCGTAAGCGGAAGCGCAACAAGCGTATGTGTCTTGTTCAGACTGCAAACGTAAGTGTACCAACGTGCGCAATTCACGCGAAAATCGTGGGTGATAGTATTAAAGGGTCGGCAACATTTACGACTGTGATATTACGACCGTTGCGACGCAGCCAATGACCGATAAGCTTTCGGTTTTCAAGAACCGGTGACGACGCTACCGTCCTCCCGTCTGCAGACAGCTCCGGGCGCGGGAAGTGCCATTCCGCCATTCCGTGCGCACGATTAGGTTGGCTGTGTTCGTGAAAATTTGTGCAGTGCGCCTTGCGAGACTGTTTTCAGTTCATGTGGTTTATCCGCAGAGGAAATCGATGACCGCAGATGCGTGCTCCGAACTTAGATGAGTGGTCTCACTAGGTTTTCAAGGAAGCGAAACTGCTGGGGCGACATGCGCATTAAGTTATGAAACAACGCAGCGTCACCAACTCAGAGCTTGGCGAAAAGGTTGTGAAAATCGCCGTCCCCGGCCCTGTCGAGAAATACTTGCCGCACCCAAACCCTTGTGCGTCGCCTTGGTCGTCTTTGGGAGATGGAATACATGACTATAGGTTTGCTTTGAGTGTGAATTTCTTCGATCTCGGCCAGCGCTCAATGTTGACAGGAGCCACATTGGACCGCTGGTGACGTCGATTCTGCAGCTCCAAATTTGATCGGCCTGTTGTAAAAGCCGTATATTACGTAGCAGTAAATGTGAACAAAGGTGCCGGCTTAACAGCCATAACGTTTTTTACAGCCGTTACATTCGATACGCCGAAAGAGCTGTTACGCGCGTTACGACCGTAGTGTGAACATAGCTTTACTCTTGCATAGAGCCCATTACGTAAGCTTCGCTTTTAATATTTTACTTTCTTTACCCCCAGTGGTCAAAATTAGTCCAAAGTCGGCCACTATGGTGTGCCTCATATCAGATCGTGGTTTCGGCACGTAAAACCCCAGAATTAATTTTTTTCAATGCAAAGAAATTCGGGGAGTAGTCGCTGTTGAAGAAACTCCTCAGTATAGAGACCCATACAAACAAATCGGATGTGGCTGACAGAAGACTTGGCTATACTGTTATTTCGAATCATCAAGGCCAAAATTCGGGTCTCATGATGGCGCAACGTCGAAGGTTTAGGATGTGTTTGAAAATGTTTGTGAAAGAGCGTGATTGAGCAAAAATGAATGTTTTAATAGTTCGAACCTTGGATTTAGACATTCTTGCGTTCGGGATGACGAAGCGTGACAAGCTATGAACACACAAGTCCTGCACTTGACCACAGCACTGCAGTGAATGTGAGCCTGTATAGCGCTTCGCGCTGCTATAATCCCTTTGCAGTGACTGGAAGAGGCCTGTTATTTTAAATGAACGCTCAACTTCGTGGCGGTGCGATGATGCTGATGAGGTCAATCAGCTCACGCCGGCTTCACTCTATTCTTGCTCTATTCAAGGAAACCGCACCCTCAGTGCCTTCGACAAGAGTCCAACAAGCAAGACGTACGAGAAAACCGTCACGTTTTCCAGCGCCTGTATATGGTCGCGAGTGTCGATATACGTAAAGTGTACAGCTGGCGTTCGCTTCACGTGTACTATGGCGTTCTTCGTTGAAGCGGATGACGAACGCTTGAAGAATCTTTATTCGGTTTGAATATTTACAATGAAAGGGTGGCGCGATACACCTCAAATCAAGACTGTCTAGTTAAGATCGTAAGAGTCATATGCATTATAGCTGTTGGTAAATGTAAAACAACTAGATTCAGTTAGGGCCGCTCTGCAGCGACAGTTATCAATAACTAATCTTGTTAAAATGGCGCATGGTTTCCATACAACGTAGCCAATAGAAACGCGAAGGTCGTATCTCGTAATACGCTGCCGGTGGTGCATCCCATGTATCACCTGGCCAAGCATTGTTTGGGATATCATTAGCCTTAGTGAGGTAAGAAGAACTGGTGAGGCTTATACAGTTCTGACTAATGTCCCCGTCCTCTGCTATAGAGGACCTCGAGATAAGAAGCGATACGGAGTAGGATTCCTAATCCATAAGGACATAGTGGGCAACCTTGACCAATTCTACAGCAATAATGAGAGGGTAGCAGTAATCGTAATAAAACTTAATAAGAGGTATAGATTAAAGGTAGTGTAAGCCTACGTTCCAAACTCCAGTTATGATGATGATGAAGTAGATCCGTTTTACGAAGATGTTGAATTAGCGATGACAGAAGTGCAAACTCACTATACTGTAGTAATGGGGGACTTCAATGCAAATGTGGGGGAAAAGCAGGCTTGCGAACAATTGGCAACTACGACGTCCATTCTAGAAACACTAGAGGAGAGATGTTGGTAGAATTCGCGGAAAGGAGTAAGTCGCGAATAATGAACACCTTTTTCAGAAAGCGTAGCAAGAAAAAGTGGACTTGGAAAAGCCCTAATGGTGAAACAACAAATGAAATTGTTTTCATACTTTCTACCGGTTCCAGCATAGTGCTGGATGTAGAACTGTTCGGCAGGGTAAAGTGCAGTGATCATAGGCTAGTGAGGGCTAGGATTCGCCTCGATTCGAAGAGAGAAAGTAAAATTGGTCAAGAGGAAACAGGCCAACCTAGACGCAGTAAGGGTAAAAGACCATTCAGGCTGGTGCTTTCAAACAAATATGCAGCTTAAAACAGCGAGATGAAGATGACTTAAAGGTAATGAATGGAACCGTAACTAGGCTGGCTTCAGAAGCAGCAACAGAAGTGGGAGGTAACGCAATAAGGCACCCAGTAGGTAAACTCTCCCAAGCAATGAAGGACCTAATAAAGAATGGACAAATAATGTCCAACTCAGGAGATGAGATAGAATTCGCGGAATTGTTAAAACTGATCAACAAGGGGAAAATAAAGGATATTCGAAATTATAACTTGAGGAAGACGGAGGAAGCTGTACAACATGGACGCAGCATGAAATCAGTGAGAAGGAAACTTGGCATAGGACAAACCAAGATGTATGCACTTAAAGATAAGCAGGGTAATGTCATAAGCAATCTCGGAAGTATAATAAAGCAGAGGAAGAACTCTATACGGACCTGTACAGTACCCGTTGGAGCCATGATACCTCCATTCGAAGCAGTTTTGTGGATTAAAATTTTTTTGGCTAACCGCTTCCAATAAATCTTTGTTAATCGTCATTCATCAACCCTCTCCCACGTTAAATCTGGAGTACCACAAGGGTCTGTTCTGGGACCTATTTTATTCTTAGTTTATATTAATGACATAAGCAATAACCTGAGTTCTACGGTCAGATTGTTTGCAGATGATTGCGTGATATACAGGCAAATTTATGAGCCTTCTGATTCACATGGGTTACTATCGGTCTTACATAAGATTACCAATTGGTGCACGCAATGGCAAAGGGAAATTAATGCCTCGAAAACAAAAGTCGTGACATTTACCACAAAAACTGACCCCGAACCTTGCCATCGCACTCTGAACAGCATGACCGTAGAATTGGCACCTGTTCTAAAATATTTAGGGATCCATTTAGCATCAGACCTTTCATGGAACATTCACATAGATACGGTCATTAACAAGGCTTCTAAAACACTCGGATTTCTCAGACGCAATCTGCGTTTAGCTAATGCAGACACTAAGATTTTAGCATACACAACATTAGTGCGCTCGCAGTTGGATTACGCCTCTTTGATTTGGGACCCGCACCAAGCATACTTAATAACAAAATTGGAGTCTCTTCAAAATGAAGCCACTCGATTCATATCGAAGAACTACTCGCGCACGGCAAGTGTCACTGAAATTAAGCTCTCAAGTTACCTCTTCTTGAAAGACGTAGGACGCTTGAAATTCTGTCCTTTTTCCACAAATTAGATCACAGCCCCTCTCCCTTCGGTATGTCCCGTCTCACGCCAGCACATCACATATTCCCACGCATTGACCACCAACTGAAAGTCCAACTGATCTTTGCTCGCACTAACCTCTTCTTTCATTCGCCGTTCGTCCTAGCCATCTGTCAATGGAATCTTCTGCCTGGCACCATTGCATCGATCATGGTTTACGAAGCGTTTGTAACCAGCCTGAAACGCCACCTTGAGCTGTAACCTTCATCCTTCCCCTCTCCCCATTTTATACATGTGTGTATAAATAACGCTACTCTCTGTAACAATAGAAAGTTTGTTGATTGTTGCTGTGTCTTTATATTTCAAGTTCTTTTTTCAACATACTCTTAATGGTCAGACAATTCTGTACACATCGTAGTACTGCGTTGCTTTGTTCTTACTTTTATCGCCCCCCCCCCCCAATGCAATGCCTGCCGGGCCTTTATGGTATTTTAATAAATGAATAAAAAACAGATTGCAGAGACTCCTTCTATAAGTAGCGATGAGGTTAGAAGGGCCTTGCAAGACATGAAACGGGGGAAAAGCAGCAAGAGAAGATGGAATAACCGTCCATTTAATCAAAGATGGAGGAGCCATCATGCTTGAAAAGCTTCCAGTCCTTTACACTAAATGTTTCACGACTTCAAGGGTCCCAGACAACTGGAAGAATGACAACATCATATAATTCACAAAAAGGGAGACGTTAAAGAATTGAAAAATTAGAGGCCCATTTGCTTACTTCCAATATTATATAAAATATTCACCAAGATAATCTCCAACAGAATGAGGACAACACTTCAGTGAACCGAAAGAAGAGGCTGGCTTCAGGAAGGGATACGGTACAATGGATCACATTCATGTAATCAATCCGGTAATCGACAAATCTGCAGAGTAAAATCAGCCTCTCTATATGGCTCTCATAGATTACGAAAAGGCATTTGCTTCGGTAGGGATATCTACTGTCATAGAGGCATTACGTAATCAATGAGTACGGGAGGCTTACCTAAGTATCTTGGAAAATATCTGCATAGATTCTATAGCTACTTTAATTCTCCACAAGTAGAAAGATAGCTATAAAGAAAAGGGTCAGACAAGGACATGCAATCTCTCCAATGCTATTAACTGCAGCAGAAGTATTCCAGTTATTAAACAGGGGGGGTTTACTAGTAAGGATCAACGGTGAATATCTGAGCAACCTTCGGCTTGCCGATGACGTTTTCCTGTTAAGCAACGCTGGGGACGAGCTACAAAAAATGATTGAGGACCTTAACAAAGAGATTGTAAGAGTGGAGTTGAAGATAAATATGCAGAAAACGAAGATAATGATCAATAGCATGGCAAGGGATCAAGAGTTCAGGATCGCCCGTCAGCCATAGAGTACTTAAAGGCATTCGTTTACCTAGGTCAATTACTCACAGGGGACCCTCATCATGAGAACGAAATTTACAGAAGAATAAAAATGGGTTGGAGCGCATTCCGCAGACATTGTCAGATCCCGACTGGAAGCTTATCTTTATGATTAAAAAGAAAGGTGTACAATCAATGAATTCTAACAGTGCTGACATATGGGGCAGAAACTTGTAAACTGACATCGAAGCTCGAAAACAAGTTAAGGACTGCGCAAAGAGCGATGCAATGAAGAATGTTAGGCATAACGTTAAGAGACAGGAAAAAGAAAGCGGTGTGGATCAGAGACCAAACGGGGATAGCCGATGTTGTAATTCACATTAAGAGAAAAAAATGGAGCTCGGTCGGTCTTGTAATGCGTAGTTTAAATAACCGGTGGACCACTATAGAGTTACATAATGGATGCCAAGAGAAGGGAAGTGCAGTCGAGGACGCCTGAAGACAAGGTGTAGTGATGATCGAATTAAAGAAATTCGCAGCCGCATATTGTAAGAATTCTGTTTTCGTCAATTCCATTTATTTCTTGTGCATCCGGCCGGTCAACTGACCGATCCCGGCGATACTGGGTGCGCTGTTTCGCGCGAACCAATTAGGAAGGGTGGAAAAAAATAGAAAACGATGCCAACAGCTCCCCCAATCCCCTACGACGAGGTTAATAATAGCACACAGAGCAAGCGCAAGTTTGGTTTTATAAGACTCTTTACATCTTGTCCCATCCTTTCAGATTGCAAATATAATTCGTGAGCCGTTTCTAAACATAAATGGACGGCCCTTACGGTTGCGACTTACCCCAGTCAGGCCGGTCCTCCTCCTCGTAGACCTCAAAGGCCGCCAATTTATTCAGGAAACACAGTTCGCCGTCCAGGCCTTCACTTTCGGCCATCACAGCCCTGACGTTCTCGGGCGAAGTAAACTCCTTGCAGCGCAGCTCGTTCACGAAGCTCGACTCCACGGCACTTGTCGCCTCTTCGTCGCCGGCCAAGCCGTCCCCAGGCGTCGTAAGATGCTGCCCTCCGTGGCCGGAAGCATCGGAACGCTCGGAGCCGTCGGCGTGCTCCGTGCATGCGGCTTCACAAGAACCAGGCTTCGCATCTGGTCAAAAATAAAGTTGAAGTCGACACGGCTTCACAAGCGGATAACTTACTCTGGAAAAATCAAAAACAGTGAGCTGTGTCAGCTAAACAGCGAGTAGAACTGAGAAACATGAGGGTTATTTTTATTTTCATTTAATATCGCATGGAAGTCAACATACGATGAAGCAGAAGCACTCACAGGCGAAAATTACAGTTCTTGCGTATTTTCGTGTGTGTACAGTCGACGTTAAATGTTTGCGGTTCCCGCGGAAAAACGTGAATTTCAGCAGAGTTTGAGCGTCCGGGCAGCAAAACAATTTAACTCAGTGATGATTGAGTACAATGTAACATAGGTAGCAAATCTGCAATCCAGGCTGCGTGCACAGGCCCACGAAGAAGGCTTAAGACGATGCTTTCTTTGGAAACCCTGCCGGAAATCGCTAACCGTGGCTGCTGCTACTGCTGGTTGCTGCTACTACTACTGTCTTGCCGAATAGCTTACACACAGGACGGCAACGAATCGGCTAATATATAGTCATGTGTACTATACCTACAGTTGTACCGGTGAACGACTGTTCTCTGCGGAATGACGCTATGAAACACTAAACGGTACCTGAATATATTCATTGCAACAAATACACGCCTTCAAATGCAGAATTCCTTAATTAAGGTGAAACTTTCTATCCCTTCTTACCGGGACTTGGCGTGTCTGCTGGGTCGCTTTCAAAGCGAACAAATCCTGCGTAAAATGCTATAAACGCAGGTACGCATAATCTCATATGCTGCAGAACGCGGTGCCGAGATGTAGCGGTGTAATAGCATCGAATAACCCTTTTCACGAAAGTTTTGCTTCAAGATCTGCATTTTCTGTTGTTACGTTTCGCCTACGACGCGCGGTTTAGCCGGCGCGGCTGCAACAAAGCGGCAGACATTTTGGCCTGTTCGGCGCCGCCGCTACGCCTCCCCGCCAAGCGCGTCCAGGCATGTTCCGATGCCACGTGTCTTCATGTGCGTGTGTGAGTGTATGTGCATATTGGTGCCCGCGCTTGTCGAAGCGCGGCAGCCGGGGAGAGGAGCTCCCAACAACTGTGAAGCGAGGGGGTCTGACAGGCGCCGACACGACAGTACGAGCCACCTTCTCCTCCCCATTGTGCCCGAACGGCGCCGGCACGACGGCTGCGCCACCTTATCCCATTGTTCCCGAGCGGCACCGTCACGTGCTCGTCTATAGAGGGGTTCCTTCTTGCCCTCAACTACGAGAGTATAAAAGCAGCTGCCCCCGGGCGCCAGAAAAGGAGGGCTCCGATTTCTTCTGTTGAGTAAAGTGCACTCCCGTCTCTCTACTTCGGTCAACCTGACCGCCAACTCTTTGCGATGTTAGAATAAACAAGTTGTTTTGTTGTTACCAGTCGACTCATGCTTTGCCGGGACCTTCGGATGCTTCCAGTTGTACCCCAGGCCGCCAGGCCAACGCTACCCTTGGGGCTTGCGACCCAGGTGCAACAACGGGCGTCAGCGCCGAATTCCCAACAACTCGTGCCAGCGGCGCGATTACAACAACTGTCTGCCAGCGGTGAGATCGCGACAACGGAGGCCAGCAGCGAAGAGATGCAGTTGACTGTATGCTGAGCAGCTCAACGACCATCCGGGAGCAGTGCAACGAGCCCTGTGTGATGACTGGTTGCCTGCAGCGGAACGACTGCGCTGAATTCTTGGCTGCGAGGTTTGGTGAGTGCGGGACTTTCTTCTTCTGAGCTTTGCCAGGCTTTTGTTAGTGTCAGAAACAGAGCTGGTAATTGTGGTTGTCGTTGCTGCCGGGTTAGTTTGCGGCAAGACAATAGTGGCAGTAGAGAAAGCAGCATTCAGAGCAGCCATGGATTTGAAGTCGTTGCGCAAACCGAAATTGCTGGAGCTTGCAAGAGAGTTGGGTCTGGATGTCTCGGACAAACTCAGAAAACCTGAACTGCTAAGGGCTATTCTTGAGTTAGAAGCTGAGGATGACGAGCTGTCGGAATGCCTTGAGACCATTGAGGAGAGGGAGACTGCAAAAAGAGAAGAGCGCGAACGTAAAGAACAGAAAGAGCGAGAGCAACAAGAGCGTGACCGTCAACACGCTTTGGAAATGAAGCGTCTCGAGTTAGAGATGGAACGCGCTCGTAATGGAAGTCAGGCACACGGTGCAGGAGAACGCGTATTGTTCAAAATGACTGACCTGATGCGGCCGTTTAAGCTTGGAGAAGACATTGGTTTGTTCCTGGTTAACTTTGAGCGAACGTGCGAGAAGCAGGGGTTCTCTCGGGAAACGTGGCCACAGCGCTTGCTCACTTTGTTACCCGGCGAGGCGGCCGACGTAGTCGCTCGCTTGGATAGAGAGGAGGCAGAGGATTTCGACAAAGTGAAATCGAGTCTGCTAAAAAAGTACAGGCTGTCAGCGGAGGCGTTCCGTCGGAAGTTTCGGGAAAATGAGAAAGGCAGAAGTGAGTCATACACAGAGTTTGCGTACAGGCTTATGTCAAACATGCAGGAGTGGCTCAAAGAAGAGAAAGCGTTTGGTGACCACGAGAAAGTTCTGCAGTGCTTCGGGCTGGAACAGTTTTATAGTCGGTTACCTGAGAACGTGCGGTACTGGGTCTTGGATAGGCCAGACGTTTGTACGGTGGCTAAAGCCGCTGAGCTAGCCGAGGAGTTTGTGACGCGTCGGGCTCGCGGAGCTAAGGACGGTCAAAAGGGTGAATTTGGCTCGAAGTTTGAGAGGCCGAAGTTCACACCCATGAGAGCAAAGGGGAACACACGTAGTGCGGATGCGAGCGAAAGCAGTGCGACCGAACCTAACGAGACGGCGGCAGCCGAGGCCGAACGCAGAAAGCGGTTCGAGACGCGGCAAGCGCGCGTTTGTTATACGTGCCAGAAGCCGGGTCACTTTTCGGCGCAGTGTCCGGAAACAACACCAAAAGTTGTGTTTTTGTCATTATGCAGCACTGACGAGAACATGAAGCTTCTCGAGCCTTACATGCTAGACCTCCTCGTGAACGGGAAAGAGTGCCGAGTGCTTCGCGATTCCGCAGCTACAATGGATGTAGTTCACCCCTCTTACGTAGAACCCCATATGTTCACGGGCGAGTGCGCATGGATCAAGCAAGCCGTGGAAGCTCATAGCGTGTGTCTGCCCGTAGCAAAAGTGCTTATTGAAGGACCTTTCGGAGCGCTTGAGACGGAGGCGGCAGTGTCATCTATGCTGCCCCCCCAGTACCCGTACCTATTTTCGAACAGGTCCGATCACCTCCTGCGCGAGAAGGGGCTTTTGTTTGGTGAGGCTAGCGTTCAGGCCTTAACCAGATCGAAGGTTCGGGAGCTCGCTGCAAAGGCGGTAGTTGCGGGGCCGACGTTATCGAACAATGAGAAAGGGTCAGAGGCGCAGCAAGCTGATATTCAGAGCACGCCCGAACTGAATAAAATTGAGTCTGTAACGTTAAAGGCACCAGATACCGGAGAGGAAATTGCCGATGCGGGAAAGTTAGAAGAGCTATCTGCAGATTTGCTCATCGCGCCTACGTCAGACGGTCTTGATAGGTTGCTAAATGTCAGCCGGTCGGCTTTGATAGCCGAGCAAAAGAAGGATGGCAGCCTAGAAAACAAACGCTGCATTGTCAATGAAGGTATCGCCAAGAAAAATGCTCGCTTTGTGGAAAGAGGTGGAGTCCTGTACCGGAAGTATCTAGACCGCAGAGGAGTGGAGTTCGATCAGCTGATCGTGCCTCAATGCTATCGTCAGGATCTGTTGCGCTTGTCGCACGGGGGTTCGTGGTCCGGACACCTAGGAGTTAAGAAAACTAAGGACCGTCTCTTGCAAGAGTACTATTGGCCAGGGTGTTTTCGGGACGCAGACCATTTCGTGAGGACATGTGACACCTGTCAGCGGGTGGGCAAACCAGGGGACAAATCAAGGGCGCCGTTGAGATTGGTACCTATCATTACGGAGCCTTTTAGACGGCTCGTTATTGATACAGTGGGACCTCTGCCGGTAACAGCCACGGGGTACAGACACATTTTGACTGTGATCTGCCCAGCGACAAAGTTCCCTGAAGCAGTGCCGCTTAAAGAACTCAGCTCAGTTGAGATAGTCAATGCACTACTGTCCATATTTGCGCGAGTTGGTTTTCCTGCGGAAATCCAATCAGATCAGGGCACAGTGTTTACTAGCGCTTTGACGACAACTTTTCTCG
Source organism: Dermacentor variabilis (assembly GCF_050947875.1). NCBI lineage: Eukaryota > Metazoa > Arthropoda > Arachnida > Ixodida > Ixodidae > Dermacentor > Dermacentor variabilis. The sequence continues at coordinate 114,234,351 of NC_134568.1, read as the reverse complement.
AAAGGTGTGGGGTAAAGCTGCTACACAGCTCAGTGTACCACCCACAGTCGAATTCCGTTGAGAAGCTCCACTCCGTCATGAAGCGCGTGTTGAGAGCATTGTGTTTTGAACATCAAACTGACTGGGAGCTGTGTCTGCCTGGGGTGATGTTTGCATTAAGGACCGCGCCGCATGAGGCTACGGGGTTTTCGCCAGCTGAGCTGGTGTACGGTCGCTCGCTTCGGTCTCCGCTTCGCATGCTTCGAGAATCGTGGGAAGGCAGGGGCGACGACCCAGTCGTGGTGGAGTACGTGCTTAAGCTCCTCGAACGCTTAAGAAGGGCACAGGAGTTGTCAGGTGAAGCAATGGCAAAGGCCCAGCAGAGGGCCAAGGTTTATTATGATCGGACCGCCAGGGCCCGTCGTTTTGAGGTGGGCGATGAGGTCATGATATTGCGCACCTCGCTAAACAACAAACTAGACGTGCAGTGGGAGGGCCCAGCACGAATTGTTCAGAAACTGTCGGACGTTAACTACGTGGTAAGTCTGCCAGGAAAGCGGAAAGCACAGCAAGTTTACCACTGTAATCTGCTCAAACCTTATAGACAAAGGGAAGCAGTGGTGTGCATGATGGTAAACGTTCCTGAAGAGCTTCCGGTCGAGCTTCCGGGACTAGGCTCAGTGACGAACAGGGAAGACACCGGTCAAGTCATTAGTGACTTAGTCAGTGGAGCATCGCTGTCGCGTGAGCAGAAAACCGAACTACACCAGCTCTTACAAGAGTTTCAAGGTCTGTTCTCTGAGAGGCCTGGTAGGACTTCTGTCCTTACTCATGACATAGAACTTACCTCCCCAGAGCCAGTACGATCCAAGGCGTACCGGGTGTCACCCCGCCAGAGCGATATTATGGAGGCTGAGGTAAAGAAAATGCTACAGCTCGGTGTTATTGAGGCAGGTGAGAGTGATTATACCTCCCCTTTGATTTTAGTTGAGGTACCGGGCAAGGAACCTCGTCCTTGCGTCGACTACCGCAGGCTTAATTCCATCACTAAGGATCAAATTTATCCGATCCCTAACATCGAGGAGCGCCTTGAGAAAGTTAGTAGCGCTCAGTTTATTTCCACCCTAGATCTTGTCAGGGGTTATTGGCAGGTTCCACTTACAGAAGAGGCTAGTAGGTATGCGGCGTTCATTTCACCAATGGGAACATTCCGTCCTAAAGTGTTGAGTTTTGGTTTGAAGAACGCGCCATACTGTTTTTCAAGCCTCATGGATAAAGTGTTGCGGGGACAGCAAGAATTCGCTTTACCGTATCTAGACGACGTAGCGATATTCTCCGCATCCTGGTCTGAGCATATGGCACACTTGCGGGCAGTGCTAACCCGCCTGCGCGAAGCGGGCTTGACAATCAAGGCTCCCAAGTGCCAGTTAGCACAGGCCGAGGTTGTCTACCTCCGTCACGTGATTGGTCAGGGTCGTCGCCGCCCCTCTGAAATAAAGGTGGCCGCTGTGCGAGACTTCCCGCAACCGCGCACGAAGACCGATATTCGGTCGTTCTTAGGTGTCGCCGGTTACTATCAGAGGTACATCCCCAGGTACTCTGATATTGCGGCTCCCCTGACGGATGCTCTAAGAAAAACAGAGCCCCAAACAGTCGTCTGGGACGAGACAAAGGAAAGAGCTTTTAGCGCCCTAAAGAGTGCCCTAACAAGCCAGCCGGTGCTACGATCGCCAGACTATACAAAAGGGTTCGTTGTTCAGTGCGATGCTAGTGAGCGAGGCATGGGCGTTGTACTGTGCCAACGCGAAAATGGAGAAGTAGAACACCCCGTCCTGTATGCTAGTCGTAAGCTGACCAGTCGTGAGCAGGCGTATAGCGCCACCGAGAAAGAGTGTGCGTGTCTCGTGTGGGCCGTTCAGAAATTGTCATGCTATCTAGCCGGCTCGAGGTTTATCATTGAGACGGATCACTGCCCTCTCCAATGGCTGCTGACCATCTCTCCCAAAAATGGCCGCCTCCTGCGCTGGAGCCTCGCTTTGCAACAATATTCCTTTGAGGTGCGTTACAAAAAGGGGAGTCTCAACGGTAACGCCGATGGCTTAAGTCGAAGCCCCTAACGTAGGAATCAGCCTCAAAATTGTTTGTTACTGATGTTTTTCTTCCTGAGGCAGGATTTTTAACATATTGTTTTTGTGTAGTGTTTCAAAGTGATGATATGCTTTCTAGTGCAATTTTCCAATTTGTGGACGCGTTCTGAGTGCTGCTAGACTACTGTAAGGAACTAGGCAGTGGTAAAAAAGGGGAAAGAGCCTGGCAGGGCTTAGTGAGGGTTGTGCCGTGCTTGCTGACTAAGCGGTTGAGTTTCAGCGTAGTTCTAACGCTTGCCGGGAACAAGAACAAAAATGTGAACTCTCCCGAAGTCACTTTGCAGTGTCCCGTGCGAACCTGAACGAGAGAAAGAGGCCTTCTCTGTGCGCTGCGCTCAAGAAACGTCATGGGACGCCCGACTTCGGTTATGAGCATCATCGAGCGACATCCCTCCGGACAGCGGATGCAGTCCCCTGACCATCGGGATCTCCTTCCCCCGGCGGGGCGGTCTGTTACGTTTCGCCTACGACGCGCGGTTTAGCCGGCGCGGCTGCAACAAAGCGGCAGACATTTTGGCCCGTTCGGCGCCGCCGCTACGCCTCCCCGCCAAGCGCGTCCAGGCATGTTCCGATGCCACGTGTCTTCATGTGCGTGTGTGAGTGTATGTGCATATTGGTGCCCGCGCTTGTCGAAGCGCGGCAGCCGGGGAGAGGAGCTCCCAACAACTGTGAAGCGAGGGGGTCTGACAGGCGCCGACACGACAGTACGAGCCACCTTCTCCTCCCCATTGTGCCCGACCGGCGCCGACACGACAGTATGAGCCACCTTCTCCTCCCCATTGTGCCCGAACGGCGCCGGCACGACGGCTGCGCCACCTTATCCCATTGTGCCCGAGCGGCACCGTCACGTGCTCGTCTATAGAGGGGTTCCTTCTTGCCCTCAACTACGAGAGTATAAAAGCAGCTGCCCCCGGACGCCAGAAAAGGAGGGCTCCGATTTCTTCTGTTGAGTAAAGTGCACTCCCGTCTCTCTACTTCGGTCAACCTGACCGCCAACTCTTTGCGATGTTAGAATAAACAAGTTGTTTTGTTGTTACCAGTCGACTCATGCTTTGCCGGGACCTTCGGATGCTTCCAGTTGTACCCCAGGCCGCCAGGCCAACGCTACCCTTGGTGCTTGCGACCCAGGTGCAACAACGGGCGCCAGCGCCGAATTCCCAACAACTCGTGCCAGCGGCGCGATTACAACACTGTCGATCCTGCGCCCCATAAACGTTTGACAACGATTGTACTATATCTATCCCTGGGAGTGTTAGGAAGCACCCCTCATGGCTACGCCAACGGTTGGGAGTGGCTCAATGCATAGCGAGGGTACCGTCTTGGCAGGCTTAATGCTATTGAGGTGCGGGAGGTAATGCTATATGGGGTAGCAAACGACGGTTTCCTTTCGAGGGTTGCCTGCTCCCACAGGTTCGCGTATACTACGTGTAACCTGCGGTCGAAGAGATGCTCCACATGCGCCATGAGTGGCGCAGGTGGACACTCCAGCTCTAGCGATTCATTTAGGAACATCGGCTTGCCGTCTTGGTCGTCACCTTCGACTCTGTCAGCCCTGGCTTCCTCGGGCGAAGGGTTCTCGCCGCGGCGTGGCTCGTCCACGCAGCTTGATTCCTTCGCACCCGTTGCGACTCCGTCACAGGCGCCGCTGAGGGCGTCGCCAGAGGAAGAAAACTGCTCTTCGTCCTGGTCAGGAACACCGCAGGTGTCTCCGCCAATGGGGTGTTCTGTGCGTGTTTTCTCAACCAGGACACGCGTGACACCTGGCGAAAAACAAAGTTGTAATCGACATGGTGGAGAAGCAGATAATTTACTCTGCTAAAAGAAAAACATGACAATGACAAGTGAGCTGTTCATGGAACGTACAATAAATCTTGCGAAGTGATCCTAAGCTAAGAAAGCGAGTGAACAGCAGTTGACATAGAAGAAAGACAAGGACTTCCAGGGATCAATAGTGTACCACGTAGTTTGTTGTTCCGTATTTTTCTTTCAAGTTTGTTATTCTGGAGGGAACAGATGCTCCTCCAGAAAACATTGTCTTTATTCGACGTGAACAACAGTTAAGTAGCCTTAACTTTACTCAGGCCACTTCAGGCGGCTTTAGTACCATCTTACACTTGCATAGAGCCCTTTACGTAAGATTTGCATTTATTATTTTACTTTCTTTACCCCCAGTGGTCAAAATTAGTCTGAAGCCCGCCACTATGGTGTGCCTCATATCAGATCGTGGTTTCGGCGCGTAAAACCCCAGAATTAATTTTTTTCGATGCAAAGAAATTCAGGAAGTAGTCGCATGTTGAAGAAACTCCTCAGTATAGCGACCCATACAAACAAATCGGATGTGGCTGACAGAAGACATGTCTATACTGTTATTTCAAATCTTCACGGCCAAAATTCGGGCCTCACGATGGCGCAAGGTCGAAGGTTTAGGATGTCCTTGAATATGTTTGTAAAAGAGCGTGATTGAGGAAAAATAAATGTTTTAAGTGTTCGAACCTTGGATTTATACATTCTTGCGATCGGGATGACGAAGCTTGAGAAGCGATGAACACACAAGTCCTGCACTTGACCACACCACTGCAGTGAATGTGAGCCTGTATAGCGCTTTGCGCTGCTATAGTCCCTTTGCAGCGACTCGAAGGGGCCTGGTATTCTAAATGGACGCTCAACTTCGTGGGGGTGCGATGATGCTGATGGGGTCAATCAGCTCACGACGACTTCACTCTATTCTTGCTCTATTCAAGGAAACCGCACCCTCAGTGCCTTCGACAAGAGTCCAACAAGCAAGACGTACGAGAAAACCGTCACGTTTTCCAGCGCCTGTATATGGTCGCGAGTGTCGATATACGTAAAGTGTACAGCTGGCGTTCGCTTCACGTGTACTCTGGCGTTCTTCGTTGAAGCGGATGACGAACGCTTGAAGAATCTTTATGCCGTTTGAATACTTACACTGAAAGGGTGGCGCCATACAACTCAAATCAAGCCTGTCTAGTTAAGATCGTAAGAGTCATATGCATTATAGGTGCTGGTAAACGTAAAACATCTAGATTCAGTAAGGGCCGCTCTGCAGCGACAGTTATCAATAACTAATCTTGCTAAAATCGCGCATCGTTTCCACACGACGTTGTCAATAGAAACGCGATAGTCGTATCTCGTAATACGCCACCGGTGGTGCATCCCATGTATAGCCTAGCCAGGCATTGTTTGGGACATCATTAGCCTTAGTGAGGTATGAAGAACTGGTGAGGCTTATACAGTGCTGACTAATGTCCACGGCCTCTGCTATAGAGGACCTCGAGATAAGAAGCGATACGGAGTAGGATTCCTAATCCATAAGGACATAGCGGGCAACCTTGACCAATTCTACAGCAATAATGAGAGGGTAGCAGTAATCGTAATAAAACTTAATAAGAGGTATAGATTAAAGGTAGTGTAAGCCTAGGTTACAAACTCCAGTTATGATGGTGATGATGATGAAGTAGATCAGTTTTATGAAGATGTTGAATTCGCCATGAGAGAAGTGCAGACTCAGTATACTGTAGTAATGGGGGACTTCAATGCAAATGTGGGGGAAAAGCAGGCTTGCGAACAAGCAATTGGCAACTACGACGTCCATTCTAGAAACACTAGAGGAGAGATGTTGGTAGAATTCGCGGAAAGGAGTAAGTCGCGAATAATGAACACCTTTTTCAGAAAGCGTAGCAAGAAAAAGTGGACTTGGAAAAGCCCTAATGGTGAAACAACAAATGCAATTGTTTTCATACTTACTGCCGATTCCAGCATAGTGCTGGATGTAGAACTGTTCGGCAGGGTAAAGTGCAGTGATCATAGGCTAGCGAGGGCTAGGATTCACCTTAATTCGAAGAGAGAAAGAGTAAAATTGGTCAAGAGGAAACAGGCCAACCTAGACGCAGTAAGGGTAAAAGACCATTCAGGCTGGTGCTTTCAAACAAATATGCAGCTTAAAACAGCGAGATGAAGATGACTTAAAGGTAATGAATTGAACCGTAACTAGGCTGGCTTCAGAAGCAGCAACAGAAGTGGGAGGTAACGCAATAAGGCACCCAGTAGGTAAACTCTCCCAAGCAATGAAGGACCTAATAAAGAATGGACAAATAATGTCACACTCAGGAGATGAGATAGAATTCGCGGAATTGTTAAAACTGATCAACAAGGGGAAAATAAAGGATATTCGAAATTATAACTTGAGGAAGACGGAGGAAGCTGTAGAACATGGACGCAGCATGAAATCAGTGAGAAGGAAACTTGGCATAGGACAAACCAAGATGTATGCACTTAAAGATAAGCAGGGTAATGTCATAAGCAATCTCGGAAGTATAATAAAAGCAGAGGAAGAACTCTATACGGACCTGTACAGTACCCGTTGGAGCCATGATACCTCCATTCGAAGCAGTTTTATGGATTAAAAATTTTTTGGCCAATTGCTACCAATCGATCTTTGTTAATGGTCATTCATCAACCCTCTCCCACGTTAAATCTGGAGTACCACAAGGGTATGTACTGGGACCTATCTTATTCTTAGCTTACATCAATGACATAAGCAATAACCCGAGTTCTACGCTCAGATTGTTTGCAGATGATTGCGTGATACACAGACAAATTTATGAGCCTTCTGATTCACTTCAGTTACAATCGGACTTAGATAAGATTACCAATTGGTGCACGCAATGGCAAATGGAAATTAATGCCTCGAAAACAAAAGTCGTGACATTTACCACAAAAACTGACCCCGAACCTTGCCATCGCACTCTAAACAGCATGACCGTAGAATTGGCACCTGTTCTAAAATATTTAGGGATCCATTTAGCATCCGACCTTTCATGGAACATTCACATAGATACGGTCATTAACAAGGCTTCTAAAACACTCGAATTTCTCAGACGCAATCTGCGTTTAGCTAATGCAGACACTAAGATTTTAGCATACACAACATTAATGCGCTCGCAGTTGGATTACGCCTCTTTGATTTGGAACCCGCACCAAGCATACTTAATAACAAAATTGGAGTCTCTTCAAAATGAAGCCACTCGATTCATATCGAAGAAGTACTCGCGCACGGTAAGTGTCACTGAAATTAGGAAAGCTCTCAAGTTACCTCTTCTTGAAAGACGTAGGACGCTTGAAATTCTGTCCTTTTTCCACAAATTAGATCACAGCCCCTCTCCCTTTGGTATGTCCCGTCTCACGCCAGCACATCACATATTCCCACGCATTGACCACCAACTCAGAGTCCAACCTGTTGAAGCGGGTGGCAGAGTGACGGAGACGATCCAAGAGCACGTACCGCACTGTTTTATTTCAGTGACCGCGAACTAGATATATAGGCTCCTTGCCTATGACGTAACATAAAAAGAACGAATCATGTTTGACACGTGTGTCACAGCACTTCATATCACTTCTCCCTTTCTTTTAAAACTGCAGTCTTTGCACGGGTCTTCGTTGTCGCGTAGACCTCCGTAAGACCGGCAGACTTGAGGGAGAGAGAGCCTGTTCGGCTGGGAGGGACGTTTGAGGTGTTGTCGAAGGCACGGGCGCAGCGCCACTTGCTTCTGGAGTGGCCAGGCTGCACCGGGCTTGTGGCGTTGACGTGGGCCGATTCTTGTTGTTCGGGCTGGGTTGAAACGAGTCGGGAGCCTCCGCTTTTGGGGTCACGGGTGACACAGGCACGCGACGGAAAATTTGGTCGAAGTGACGTCAGGCTAGGCCATCTGGAGTGTCGACCGTTACAAGACGTGAACCCTCTATGCTCTTGACGATGCCTGGACGCCAACGCTTCCCTTGGCCAAAGTTGCGGACCCACACCAGGTCGCCGGACTGGAATCTGGGAGGCTGCGAGTAACTTCGAGGCAGAGCAGGGACGCAAGTATCCAAGCGCGAACGAATTTGGTAGTTCAGCAGCATCTCTGAAGGAGACTTGCCGCACGGTAGTGGGGTACGTCGATAGCCTAGGAGCACTCGCGCTAGTTTTGTTTCGAGATCGTTCACCATCGAGTGCTTAAGAAGGCCATCCTTTATTGTGCGGACCGCACGCTCTGCGAGACCATGAGATTGTGGGTGGTACGGCGCACTACGTAGATGAGTTATGTTGTTGACAGACGAACTGGGAAAACTGCTGACTTGCAAACTGAGGCCCGTTATCTGATACAACTGTTTGTGGCAAGCCAAAACGCGCAAACAATTCTCGAAGCCGCGCAATTGTGACTTCTGTGGTCGCCGACTTGAGGGGAAGTGCCTCAATCCATTTAGTATGCGATTCGACGACTATCAACAGCATGCGTCCCTCCATCGGTCCGGTGTAATCAATATGAAGCCTTGACCATTTGGTTCCCGTTTCTGGCCAACAGATAGGAACCTGTCGATGGGTCAGTGGCTGAGCGTGTGCACATGAGATGCACGAACGTGCAAGGCTTTCGATCTCACCATCCAACCCAGGCCACCATAACAGCGTCCGAGCCAGTCTTTTCATCGCAGATGGACCCTGGTGTGACCGATGTAGCTCAGCGAGCATGGAGACTCGCGCTTTGCGGGGTACGACGATGCGATGACCCCAGTAGAGCAGACCTTCTACGCTTGACAGCCTGATCCCTTGTAAAGAACTTGTAACTTGCGGCAACCTCATTAGTCTTCGGCGCATAGTGGTTATTTAGGATGGTAAGTGCGTCCTTGTAACTCAGGGCGTTTACTTTCTGGGGGGCGCACTGTCCAGCAAGAACGCCTACCGTCTTCGTTGACAGTGTCGAAACCAGGAGCGCCCCTTTCTTACCATCTGTCTTAATATCATTTGCTTCAAAAAATGCCTCCAGTCGAGTCAAGTAAATATCCCACTTATCTTGATTTTCGTCGAAACTTGGGGTACCGAGTTTCGTAGCCAGGGCCACGACAGCCGATCCTACGTAGACTCGATTTCTTTCAGTATACAGCAGGACTCCCAGCGCTACCGAGACGCCACTGTTCGTGGCGGAGGCTCCGCGGGGTGGTCACCCTCGTCGCCACTGTTGTAGCGGGTGGCAGAGTGACGGAGACGATCCAAGAGCACGTACCGCACTGTTTCATTTCAGTGAAAGCGAACTAGATATATAGGCTGCTTGCCTATGACGTAACATAAAAAGAACGAATCATGTTTGACACGTGTGGCACAGCACTTCATATCACAACCCATCTTTGCTCGAACTAACCTCTTCTTTCATTCGCCGCTCGTCCTAGCCATCTGTCGATGGAATCTTCTGCCTGGCACCATTGCATCGATCATGGTTTACGAAGCGTTTGTAACCAGCCTGAAACGCCACCTTGAGCTGTAACCTTCATCCTTCTCCTCTCTCCATTTTATACATGTGTGTATAAATAACGCTACTCTCTGTAACAATAGAATGTTTGGTGATGATTGTTGCTGTGTCTTTATATTTCAAGTTTTTTTTTCAACATACTGTTACTGGTCAGACACTTCTGTACACATCGTAGTACTGCGTTGCTTTGTTCTTACTTTTGTCACCACCCCCCCAATGTAATGCCTGCCGGGCCTTTATGGTATTTTAATAAATGAATAAAAACAGATTGCAGAGACTCCTTCTATAAGTAGCGATGAGGTTAGAAGGGCCTTGCAAGACATGAAACGGGGAAAAGCAGCAAGAGAAGATGGAATAACCGTCCATTTAATCAAAGATGGAGGAGCCATCATGCTTGAAAAGCTTACAGTCCTTTACACTAAATGTTTCACGACTTCAAGGGTCCCAGACAACTGGAAGAATGACAACATCATATAATTCACAAAAAGGGAGACGTTAAAGAATTGAAAAATTAGAGGCCCATTAGCTTACTTCCAATATTATATAAAATATTCACCAAGATAATCTCCAACAGAATGAGGACAACACTTCAGTCAACCGAAAGAAGAGGCTGGCTTCAGGAAGGCATACGGTGCAATGGATCACATTCATGTAATCAATCCGGTAATCGACAAATCTGCAGAGTAAAATCAGCCTCTCTATATGCCTCTCATAGATTACGAAAAGGCATTTGATTCGGTAGGGATATCAGCAGCCATAGAGGTATTACGTAATCAATGAGTACGGTAGGCTTACGTAAGTATCTAGGAAAATATCTGCATAGATTCTATAGCTACCTTAATTCTCCACAAGAAAAGTAGAAAGATAGCTATAAAGAAAAGGGTCAGACAAGGAGATGCAATCTCTCCAATGCTAGTAACTGCAGCAGATGTATTCAAGATACTAAACAGGGAAGGCTTAGGACTAAGGATCAGCGGTGAATATCTGAGCAACCTTCAGCTTGCCGATGACGTTGTCCTGTTAAGCAACGCTGGGGACGAGCTGCAAAAAATGATTGAGGACCTTAACAGAGAGATTGTAAGAGTGGAGTTGAAGAAAAATATGCAGAAAACAAAGATAATGATCAATAGCCTGGCAAGGGAACAAGAGTTCGGGATCACCAGTCAGCCATAGAGTCTGTGAAGGAATACGTTTACCTAGGTCAATAATTCACAGGGGACCCTCATCATGACAAGAAAATTTACACAAGAACAAAAATGGATTGCAGCGCATTCCGCAGTTCTTATCAGATCGCGACTGGAAGCTTACCATTATCATTAAAAAGAAAGGTGTACAATCAATGCATTCTAACAGTGCTGACATATGGGGCAGAAACTTGTAGACTGACATAGAACTCGAAAACAAGTTAAGGACAGCGCAAAGAGCGATGGAAGGAAGAATGTTAGGCGTAACGTTAAGAGACAGGAAGAAGAAAGCGGTGTGGATCAGAGAGCCAACGGGGATAGCCGATGTTGTAGTTGACATTAAGAGAAAGAAATGGAGCTCGGCCGGTCATATAATGCGTAGTTTAGATAACCGGTGGACCACTATAGAGTTACATAATGGATGCCAAGAGAAGGCAAGCGCAGTCGAGGACGCCAGAAGACAAGGTGTAGTGATGAAATAAAGAAATTCGCAGCCACATATTGTAAGAATTCTGTTTACTTCAATTCCATTTATTTCTTGTGTATCCGGCCGGTCAACTGACCGATCCCAGAGATACTGGGTGCGCTGCTTCGCGCGAACCAATTAGGAAGGGTGGAAAAAAATAGAAAACGATGACAACAGCTCCCCCAATCCCCTACAACGAGGTTAATTATAGCACACAGCGCAAGTACAAGTTTGGTTTTATAACACTCTTTACATCTTGTCCCATCGTTTCAGAATGCAAATATAATTCGTCAGCGGTTTCTAAACATAATTGGACGGCCGTTACGGTTGCGACTTACCCCAGTCAGGCCGGTCCTCTTCGTCGCAGACCTCCAAGGCCGCCAATTTATTCACGAAACTTAGCTCGCCGTCCAGTTCGCCACTTTCGCCGATCTCAACCCTGACTTTCTCGGGCGAAGTAAACTTGCAGCGCGGCTTGTTAACGAAGCTCGACTCCACGGCACTTGTCGCCTCTCCGTCGTCGGCCAAGCCGTCGCCAGGCGTCGAAAGATGCTGCCCTCCGTGGCCGGAAGCATCGGAACGCTCGGAGCCGTCGGCGTGCTCCGTGCATGCGGCTTCACAAGCAGCAGGCTTCGCATCTGGTCAAAAATAAAGTTGCAGTCGACACGGTTTCACAAGCGGATAATTTACTCTGCAAAAATCAAAAACAGTGAGCTCTGTCAGCTAAACAGCGAGTAGAATTGAGAAACATGAGGGTTTTTTCTTTTCAATTAACACCGCATGAAATCAACATACGATGAAGCCGAAGCACTCACAGGCGTAAATTACTGTTCTTGCGTATTTTAGTGTGTGTACTGTCGGCGTTAAATGTTTGCGGTTCCCGCGGAAAAACGTGAATTTCAGCAGAGTGGTAGCGCATCTACGCGTGCCACGGCGGTGGGCCGCAAAGAACACCGGCAAGAGCCATATGTCCGACAGCGCGTTCCTAGGCGCATGAGTGCCGCAGAATCGGCGCCGCACTCGGAAGTGCCACAACACGCGCCTAATGTGATCAAGCCGGCGACGCTAGTTTTCAACGCTGCCCTACCTTCCAGCCCACCTTCAGTGAATATGGCTGAGACAAGCGAAAGTGAAGCCAAGAAACCACGGGTTGACGACGACAAGACATCTACCTATGAGCTAAGTGAAGATTTAGACATGGACTGCGATGAAACGCCGTTCTCCTTGGTATCGTATAAAAAGAAGCGGCCTGGGGGAATTGCAGTTGTTTTTCGAAGGGCGCAACTTCTGGCAAGTGAATCCAAACCGCGCTGCGTCGGAAATTGTCTCCGTGGCAAAGGAAAAAGTACAGTCATTCCGCGTAAACAGAGATGGAAGTTTCTCTGTAAACGTTACTTCAGTCTCATCTGCAAGACATCTACTGTCGATGAGCAAAGTGGCTGGTTTGGGAGTCAAACCATTCATTCCGGCATCTTATACCAAGAATGTCGGCAATATGCGCCATGTGCCAGTTGAGTATACAGAAGAACAACTGGTTGACTTCCTGAAGGACTTTGGCGTGACATCTGCCCGTCGTCAGGCACGCTACAATCGCCAAGAAGATGGAGCGGTAGAATCACGCCCTCTGAGAACAGTCATTCTCCATTTCAGAGAAGACAACGCAATGCCGCAACGAGTGCATCTAGGTTTCACGAGTCATCCCGTGGAAGAATACCACGGCCCTGCTCTGAGATGCTACAACTGCCAGAGATTTGGACATTTATCGAAGAATTGCCGCAGTCCACGTCGCTGCAAGATATGCTCGGAAGACCACGACCATTCCGACTGCAAGTCTGTGTGTCAGCCAAAGTGTGCCAACTGTGGCGGAAACCACACAGCTTCCTTCTCCGGGTGCCCTCAGAGCAGAGCTGCCTCAAGGTTGCGCAGACATGAGTTGAAATACGGAAGGCTGCCTCCTCGTAATGCGCCCCCACCCAACCTTGATGCTGTAAGATGCGCGCCTCCAACTCCTAGCAAATAAAAGAGCAAGGGGTCCATATGAGCTATTCTGCAGCTCTAAAACACTCAGGTCGACAACGTTCTGACAGCGAGCGGCATGATCCACCTTCAGAGAATGCTACTCATCTTGCCCTGGCTTCGAGTGAACTTCGCCGACCTTCTAAACACCGCCCTGTGCCATTGACACAGCAACCTCGCCTAACATCTGAGCGACTACATCAACATTCGCCTCAACCACATCTGTCATCCCAGCGACCATCTCAGTCAGCTCTTCAGCGACCTCCTTCGAGCACACATGGAGCTTCAGCGTCGTTTGGTGATTGCGCGTCTTTACCCGTGGCACAGATGATCCGGCCCATGCTATTCACAGCTCTGCGTGCAATTCTCAGTGCCATTCCACACGCAAACAACCTTCCAGAGGTAAAGGCACCGCTTTCTATGGAATCGTTGGTGCTTCCACAACCACCAACAGCTCCACTGCAGGCTTGCAATGAATAATCGTTATAACACTGTTTTCATATTTCAGTGGAATGCTAATAGCCTTCTAAATAAGTCAGCTGATTTTCGCAAACTACTAGCTCAACATAACTTTCCTGTTTTATGTATACAGGAGGCAGGCGTACCAGATGACTTTCGTCTTTCGAACTAAGTTATATATAAATCATCGCGCATTGCTGGAAGTGGCAGAGCGATGTTATGCGTGAGAAAAGACCTGCCGTCCTATTTAATACAGTCGAGCGATTTAAATATACCGGAGTTCGTAGCATGCAAGATATCTTTTAGATATACAAGCTTCACAGTGATCAGTCTTTATCTAGAATGTTCTAGCAAAATATCAGTAGACAGCTTGGTGAATGGGTTTGGTATCGCAAACTCACATGTACTGGTTTGTGGGGACTTCAACGCACATAACGTCATCTGGGGCAGTGAATATAATGATTCCCGTGCAAGCATTATAGAGTCTGCCGCAGAAAAAAGTAATCTGATTGTGTTAAATGACAGCTCTCCAACGTTCTTGCGGGGGTTTCGTTGCTCAAGCTGTATAGATGTTACGCTCTGCTCACAAGACCTTCTTGATGGCGTTGAATGGTCAACGGACATAGAAACGCACGGTAGTGATCATTTTCCTATCCTGGTAAAACATCGCCTCATACGAAGTGAAGGGACCCGCCGCTACTCAAAATATACTAATTGGCAAAGTTTTCGGCACCATTTAAGTAATTCATTGGGCGAAAATCCGAACTTTCAAAGTTTTGCAAATATATTGTGTGAGTCTTACAAGATCTGCACAAAGCAAGTCATTGTTCCAAATGAATACGCTGCAGTCGAGGGCGAATATGAATGCCTAAGAGCAATTAGAAGGCGCGCAGAACGGGCTTACCGCCGCAGTGGAAAGCTAGATGACTACAAGATGGCACAGAAAGTTCAGTCAACTTCGCGCAGACGCTTACAAAAATTAGGAACAAGAAAATGGCGAGAATACTGCGCGTCGTTGTCTCCGTTTACTCCAGTTCCCAGAATATGGTCCGTTGTCCGATCTTTTAGTGGTCCAGTTACCCAGAGCCATCCCTTTCGAGCCCTTGCGGTAGCTCGAAGCACTCCGGAAACATCTGTTGCTGACGAATTTTGTCAACTTATATCCAGACCAGGAATTCCGTTTACTTGCCTACAATTTGCAAGTTCGACAACACTAGCAGAACAGAAGGTTCGTGCGTGCTTTATGTCACAACATCCACAACTTGATTGTGAGTTTAGATTAAATGAATTGAAAAGTGCTCTTTCGTCATGCCGTACAAAAACAACCGCAGGCCCAGATGGTGTCACGTATGTGATGTTAAAGAACCTAGGTCCAGTAGAAAGAATGACTCTTCTGGAGATATTTAATGATATCTGGATAAGAGAGACTCTACCGGATTCATGGAAATTAGCTCGGGTAATTCCAGTCCTAAAACCAGGAAAAACTCCACTCTGTCTTGACTCCTACCGACCAGTCAGTCTCACAAGCTGTTTTTCCAAACTAATGGAGAAGATGATAGACAGACGACTGCAATGGTGGTGTGAACACACAAATGTGTTTTCCGACCACATGACTGGTTTTCGACAAAATCGTTGTACTATGGATGCAGTATTAGATATTGCCACATACGTCGAACATGAACGAAGCTGCGGAAATGTGACAGTAGCAGTATTCTTAGACATTCAAAGAACATTCGGCACTGTGTGTCACATACACGTCCTTGCTGGTATGTTAGAGCTTGGCCTACACGGTCGAACGCTGCGATGGGTATCAAATTTCTTGAAAGATAGAAAAATATTTATGGAAACAATTGAAGGAGAAAGTAATTATCACAGCATCACGCAGGGCGTTCCAAATGGCAGTGTTCTCAGTCCGTTTTTATTCAACTGTGTCATGGCAGCCTTGCCACTGAAACTCCCGTCTGGTCGACGGTATTCTCTGTACGCAGATGACATCTGCATATGGGCCTCTGGTTCTAATATACAAGACATTCAAACAACGCTGCAAGAGGGTCTTGATAGTATCGACACCTTTTTAACAGAAAAAGGCATGAGTCTTTCATACGCAAAGACAGCCGTACTTCCCTTCACTAGACGACAGCTGATTAATTTCGAACTTAGGCTTAACGGCAAAGCTTTGATGTTTGTGAAAGAGCATAAATTTCTTGGAGTTATTCTTGACCGCCAGCTAACATGGGCTTCACACATCCGCGCAATTGAAAAACAGACCAATGCAGTAAAAACGTACTTCGGCGACTCGCAGGCACAACGTGGGGGGGATCAGTCTCTTCGCTACTACAAGTTCCATAACACACTCATAAAACAAAAAATTGCTTACTCGGCACCTATTCTCCATGGCTTATCGCAAACTTCTGAGGAACATCTTTTGAGGAACAACGTTTACTGGCAAGAGGGCTGCGAGTGTGTCTTGGGGTTCCGCAGGCTACCTCGAGTTCTTTAGTAATTGCTGAAGCTCGTCACCCCCCATTTCCAGTCATACGAACGGTTGAAACATGCCGACATATTTATCGCACCTTAACCCAACACGAGAAGCATCCATTAAACCTCGCGCTCACCGAAAGAAACCAAAGCAAAATTCACGATGTTGTTCGAGAATATAGAGCATTATTACCAAGATTTGAATTATGCAAAGTGGGTGTTAGTTACCCTCCCTGGATGTTAACATACCCTAATATAGAGTTATCGGTTGACGGGATTCTATCTAAGAGAGACATGTTCATAGTAGCCGTACAGCAACTGGCACTCTTCCAAATTTACTCATTATACCCCCAGTACATCCACGTTTATACAGATGGTTCGTGTCATAAAAATTCCTCGACTTCAGCATTCGTCATTCCACATTTAGCGCTAGAGCAAACATTTAAATTATCCCGGGAGACATCTTCCACCATGGCAGAACTATTTGCAATCCTGTGTGCTTTGCGTTTCATAACATTAGAAAAACATTCGCAAAAATGGGTTATCTTTAGCGATTCGCAAGCCGCTCTCACATTACTACAGAGCAATAAGAAAAATTCTTTGAACACTTCGATATTGTATGAGACGCTCAAAGAACTTACAAAAGCAAGCGAAATGAACCACGTAATTGCATTTCAGTGGATTCCTGGGCACTGCGATATTCCTGGTAATACTGCAACGGACGCAGCTGCGAATCGAGCGCACAATAACGCAGAGACAACCAATCTTCCCCTATTGCGTAGTGAAGTCCGTCTGATCCTGAGACAGATTTCTTGTCTCAGCAAAACTACCTGGTTTGACCAGCAAACTAAAAACTCGGAGTTATACTCTATAGACCCATGTATAAACTTATCAATGCCGGAAACTCTAAGAGACAACAGAAAATTTGAAACTTTGGTACACCGGCTGCGTCTTGGTACTGTATTCACAAAACACTTCGTCTACACGATAAAACGTGCCTCAAGTCCGCAGTGTTCTTGTGGTTATCCAGGCGAAGATGTGCATCATCTTCTTCTCGAGTGCTTGAAATACAATACACAAAGAACGGTATTGCAAGCTAATTTGTTTATATTAGACAGAAGACCATTCACTCTAAAAAAGATACTTGGCCCATGGCCAACTGCGGGCCTTCAAAAAAGAGCGCTTCTTGCTCTGAAAAAGTTTTTAGAGGACACCAACATTTTGGGAAAATATTAAGTATTGGATGATCCGAATACGCTAAATGAGTTACATAAACGTTGTTCGTGGTTGATAGTTGGTTTATGTGGTGTACGCAACTTTTACGCAATATGTATAATTCTGTCCTGTACTTGGAGTGTATTACAAGTGTTGTGTGTTTTGGCTGTTCAAAACATCGGACTTTATATATGCGTACGTGGACTGAACCAATGCACAGAACTTTGCGACTCATGTACTGTATATCTTTGGACTCATGTACTGTATATCTTTTATTGATCCGGTGTTCTACTGAGTGTTATATTTAGTGTCGCTATTCTCCCTTATTGCGCAAATTTCTTTCGTCTGCCAAGTGACAAGGAGTAGCCGGTGCCACCACATAAAGGCGCCAACCTCTCCTAACATACACTTCAATAAATAAAAAAGGCTTCAGACGATGCTTTCTTTGCAAACCCTGCCGAAAATCACTGACCGTGGCTGCTGCTGCTGCTACTACTACAGTCTTGCCGAATAGCTTACACACAGGACGCTAACCAATCGGCATATATATAGCCATCTGTGCTATACCTACAGTTGTACCTGTGAAAAACTGTGTTTTCTACGGAATGACGCAATGAAACACTAAACGGTACCTGAATATATTCACTGCAACAAATACACGCTTTCAAATGCTTAATTCCTTTATTAAGGCGAAACTTTCTATCCCATCTTACCAGGATTTGGCGTGTCTGCTGGGTCGCTTTCAAAGCGAACCAATCCTGCATAAAATGCTATAAACGCAGGTACGTATAATCTCATTTGCTGCAGAACGCGGTGCCGAGATGTAGCTGTGTTATAGCATCCAATAATACTCTTCACAAAAGTTTTGCTTCAAGATCTGCATATTCTGTCGATCCTGCGCCCCATAAACGTTTGACACCGACTGTACTATATCTATCCCTGGGAGTGTTAGGCAGCGCCCCTCATGCCTACGCCAACGGTCGGGAGTGGCTCAATGCATAGTGAGGGTCCCGTCTTTGGCAGGCTTAATGCTATTGAGGTACGTGATGTAATGCTATATGGGGTAGCAAACGACGGTTTCCTTTCGAGGGTTGCCTGCCCCTACAGGTTCGCGTATACTACGTGTAACCTGCGGTCGAAAGGATGCGCCACATGCGCCATGAGTGGCGCAGGCGGAGACTCCAGCTCTAGCGATTCATTTAGGAACATCGGCTTGTCGTCTTGGTCGTCACCTTCGACTCTGTCAGCCCTGGCTTCCTCGGGCGAAGGGTTCTCGCCGCGGCGTGGCTCGTCCACGCAGCTTGATTCCTTCGCACCCGTCGCGTCTCCGCCACAGGCGCCGCTGAGGGCGTCGCCAGAGGAAGAAAACTGCTCTTCGTCCTGGTCAGGAACACCGCAGGTGTCTCCGCCAACGGGGTGTTCTGTGCGTGTTTTCTCAACCAGGACACGCGTCACACCTGGCGAAAAATAAAGTTGTAGTCGACATGGTCGAGAAGCAGATAATTTACTCTGCTAAAAGAAAAACATGACAATGACCAGTGAGCGTACAACAAATGTTGCGCAGTCATCCTAAGCTAAGAAAGCGAGTCATCAGCAGGTGACATAGAAGAAAGACAAGGTCTTCCGGGGTTCAATAGTGTACCACGTGGTTTGTTGTCCCGTTTTTTGTTTTTCTTTCAAGTTTGTTATTCTGGAGGGAAGAGATGCTCCTCCAGAAAACACTCTTTTATTCGACGTGAACAACCATTGAGTCGCATTAACTTCACTCACGCCACTTCAAGCGGCTTTAGTACCATCTTACTCTTGCATAGAGCCCTTTACGTAAGCTTCGCTTTTATTATTTTACTTTCTTTACCCCCAGTGGTCAAAATTAGTCCAAAGTCGGCCACTATGGTGTGCCTCATATCAGATCGTGGTTTCGGCACGTAAAACCCCAGAATTAATTTTTTTCAATGCAAAGAAATTCGGGGAGTAGTCGCTGTTGAAGAAACTCCTCAGTATAGAGACCCATACAAACAAATCGGATGTGGCTGACAGAAGACATGGCTATACTGTTATTTCAAATCCTCACGGTCAAAATTCTGGCCTCATGATGGCGCAACGTCGAAGGTTTAGGTTGCCTTTGAAAATGTTTGTGAAAGTGCGTGGTTGAGGAAAAATGAATGTTTTAAGAGTTCGAACCTTGGATTTAGACATTCTTGCGTTGGGGATGACGAAGCGTGACTAGCCATGAACACGCAAGCCCTGCACTTGACCACAGCACTGCAGTGAATGGGAGCATGTATAACGCTTTGCGCTGCTTTAGTCCCTTTGCAGCGACTCGAAGAGGCCTTTTATTGAAATGAACGATCAACTTCGTGGGGGTGCGATGATGCTGATGTGGTCAATCAGCTCACGCCGACTTTACTCTATTCTTGCTCTATTCAAGGAAAGCGCACCCTCAGTGCCTTCGACGAGAGTCCAACAAGCAAGACGTACGAGAAAACCGTCACGTTTGCCAGCGCCTATATATGGCCCGGACAGGCCGCCAATGGAAACTGACCCTTGCAACGTTTAACACCCGAACCCTCTCGAGTGAGGCAAGCTTAGCACGACTCTTCGAGGAACTTTCAGACATTGTTTGGGATATTATCGGTCTTAGTGAGATTAGAAGTCCGGGTGAGGCTTACACATTGCTGAATAACGGCCATGTCCTCTGCTATAGAGGTCTCCCGGATAAGAAGCAATACGGGGTGGGATTCATAATCCATAAAGACATAGCGGGCAACATTGACGAATTTTACAGCATCAACGACAGGGTAGCAGTAGTCGTAATCAAACGCAATAAGAGGTATAGATTAAAGCTAGTACAAACCAACGCTCCAACGTCCAGTCACGACGACGAGGAAGTAGATCAGTTTTATGAAGATGTTGAATTAGCCATGACAAAAGTGCAAACGCGGTATACAGTAGTAATGGGGGACTTCAGTGCAAAAGTGGGGAAAAAGCAGGCGGGTGAACAGGCAATTGGCAACTACGGTGTCGATTCTAGAAACGCTAGAGGCGAGATGCTGGTAGAATGGTAGAAAGGAATAAGCTGAGAATAATGAACACTTTTTTCAGGAAACGTAGCCAAAAAGATGGACCTGGAAAAGCCCTAATGGTGAAACAAGAAATGAAATTGATTTCATACTTTCTGCCGATGCCAGCACAGTGCTGGATGTTGAAGTAATAGGTAGGGTAAAATGTAGTGATCATAGGTTGGTGAGGGCCAGGATCCACCTGAATTTAAAGAGAGAAAGAGTATAATTGGTCAAGAAAAACAGGTCAACTTAGAGGCAGTAAGGGTAAAAGCAGACAAATTTAGGCTGGTACTTGCAAACAAATATGCAGCCTTAGAACAGAGAGATGATGATGATGACACAGAGGTAATGAATGAAACCGTAATGAGGCTGGCTTCAGAGGCAGCGATTGAAGTGCGAGGCAAAGAGAGAGATAGAGAAAGGCAAGGGAAAGACAGGGAGGTTAACCCGAGATTATCTCCGGTTGGCTACCCTGTACTGGGGGAGGGGCAAGGGGATGCAATAGGTGAGAGAGAGAAGGATAAAAAAAGAAAAGAAAAACCTGAACACACACACGCACGTACACACGAACTGTTTCTGTGGGCACTGTCACGCAGCCCGCAAAGGCGTTCCTAGTCTTACGCAGTGTCACCGTATAGTCCTACGTCACACAGTGTACATTCACAATTTATCAGAAAGTCCCGTCACCAAGGCAACCAGTAGGCAAGCTCTCTCAATTAACGAAGGACCAAATAAAGAAACGACAAAGAATGAAAGTGTCCAACTCAAGAGATCAGATAGAATTCGCGGAATTGCCAAAACTGATCGCTACGGCGAAAATAAGATATTCGAAACTATAACGTCAGAAAGACTGAAGAAGCCGTAAGAAATTGACGCAGCCTGAAACCAGTGAGAAGAAAACTTGGCATAGGACAAACCAAGATGTATGCACTAAAAGGTGAGCAGGGTAATAGCATCAGCAATCTGGAAGATATAGCAAAAGCAACGGAAGAATATACTGACCTTTACAGTACTCAGCCGACTCAGGAGCGCTCTATTCGAAA
The DNA here is from genome assembly GCF_050947875.1 of Dermacentor variabilis. Lineage (NCBI taxonomy): Eukaryota > Metazoa > Arthropoda > Arachnida > Ixodida > Ixodidae > Dermacentor > Dermacentor variabilis. The sequence continues at coordinate 114,213,001 of NC_134568.1, read as the reverse complement.
CAATAATGAACAGTATACAGAAACTCCTCCTATAACTAGAGATGAGGTTAGAAAGGCCTTACAAGGCATGAAACTGGGAAAAGTGGCAGGGGAGGATGGAATAACAGTCGATTTAATCAAAGATGAAGGAGACATAATGCTAGGAAAACTGGCGGCTCTCTATACGAAGTGTCTATCGACTGCAAGGGTCCCAGAAAACTGGAAGAATGCAAACATTATACTAATCCACAAAGAGGGTGACGTTAAAGAACTAAAAAATTATAGGCCCATAAGCTTACTGCCAGTATTATATAAAATATTTACCAAAATAATCTCCAACAGAATAAGGACAACACTGGAATTTAGTCAACCAAGGGAGCAGGCTGGCTTCAGGAAAGCTTACTCTACAATGGGTCACATTCATTTCATTAAACAGGTTATCGAGAAATCCGCAGAGTACAATAAACCTCTCTATGTGGCTTTCATAGATTACGAAAAAGCATTTGATTCAGTAGAGATACAAGCAGTCATAGAGGCATTGCGTAATCAAGGATTACAGACCGCTTACCTAAATAGCCTAGAAAATATCTGCAGAGATTCCACAGCCACCCTAATGCTACACAAGAAAAGTAGGAAGATACCTTTAAAGAAAGGAGTCAGACAAGGAGACATAATCTCTCCAATGCTATTCACTGCGTGCTTAGAAGTATTCAAGCTATTAAACTGGGAAGGCTTAGGAGTAAAGATCGACGGCGAATACCTCAACAACCTTCGGTTTGCCGATGACATTTTTCTATTCAGCAACAATGCAGACGAGTTACAACAAATGATTCAGGACCTTAACAGGGAAAGTGTAAGAGTGGGACTGAAGATTAATATTCATAAGACAAAGATAATGATAAATAACCTTGCAATGGGAACAAGATTTCAAGATCGCACGCCAGCCTCTAGAGTCTGTGGAGGAGTACGTTTACCTAGGTCAACTAATCACAGGGAAGCCGGACCATGAGAAGGAAATTCACAGAAGAATAAAAATGGGTTGGATCGTATACGGCAGACATCGTGAGCTCCTAAATGGGAGCTTACCGTTATCATTGAAAAGGAAAGTATACAATCAGTGCATTTTACCGGTGCTGACATACGGCGCAGAAACTTGGAGGCTGACAAAGAAGCTTGAGAACAAGTTAAGGACCGCGCAAAGAGCGATAGAACGAAGAATGCTAGGCATAACTTTAAGAGACCGAAAGCTAGCAGTCTGGATCAGAGAGAAAATGGGCATAGACGATATTCTAATAGACATTAAGAGAAAAAATGGCGCTGGGCAGGTCATGTAATGCGCAGACTAGATAACGTTGGACCATTAGGGTAACAGGATGGGTACCAAGAGAAGAGAAGCGCAGTAGAGGACGGCAGAAGACTAAATGGAGTGACGAAATTATGAAATTTGCTAGTGCTATTTGGGATAGGTTGGCGCAGAACAGGGGTAATTGGAGATCGCAGGGAAAGGCCTTCGTCCTGCAGTGGACATGAATAGGATGATGATGATGATGATGATGATGGTGGTGGTGGTGGTGGTGGTGGTGGTGGTGGTGGTGGTGGTGGTGGTGGTGGTGACGACGACGACGACGACGACGACGACGAAGATGATGATGATGATGATGATGATGATGATGATGTCGCAAGTGTCGATATACGTAAAGTGTACAGCGTGCGTTCGCTTCACGTGTACTATGGCGTTCTTCGTTGAAGCGGATGACGAACGCTTGAAGAAATTTTATTCAGCCTGAATATTTACACTAAAACGGTGGCGCCATACACATCAAATCAAGCCTGTCTAGTTAAGATCGTAAGAGTCATATGCATTATAGCTGCTGGTAATTGTAAAACAACTAGATTCAGTAAGGGGCGGTCTGCAGGGAAATTTATCAATAACTAATCTTGTTAAAATCGCGCATCGTTTCCATACGACGTTGCCAATAGAAACGCGATAGTCGTATCTCCTAATACGCCGCCGGTGGTGCATCCCATGCATCACCTGGCGTGGAGGATGCCGCGCGTCTTGATGTTAGCTGGCGATATTCACAAACAGAAGCCAAAATGCTTGCTCTAGATTCTGTTGGTCGCATATAGTCACGATGCGTTAGTGTTTCTCTCTATGCTAGCATATATCTTGCGCCTATATTCTCGCCACATGGCTCATCATCTCCGGGTTGCTAGTAAATGCACGCACTTTTACACATCTCCCAACAGAGAATTCACCCTCGATTCCTGTCCCCTAACACCTTCCCATTTATATGCCGTCTGTGATTCCACAAGTGTTTCATGACGTATACATCCATTTTTTTCTCCGTCATGTCTATAAGCATCAGTGTTCTTTTTTTCTTTTTAATAAATCAGAAACTACTAAAATTTGAACGGAAAATGTTCTAACGCTTTTTTTTTCTTGTTCGGTTTTGCGAAACTTTGCCTTAGGATAGCTTTATCAAAATTTACATGCTTTCCATCAGACTTGTACGTAATGATTTACATGTAATTAATTAGTTGTAATCAATTTCATATTTTGGCAGCTTTGTTGTTAATCGATTACTCGTTTTTTTCTCCTCGATAGTGCTCATTGTAATTCAGTTACTTTTTTCAATAACCAATTACATGTAACCAATAGATTTTTCGACGAGAGCGGATGTAACAGGCGGCGCAGCTTTGATCACTTGAATTTGGCGCGAACTATAGAACGCCTGCGGTCGATGCTTTGCACCAGCCTCGCGAACGCGCATGTTCATACAGGCAAATTAGAGAGTTCAGTATTTGCGTTCTCGTCCTATTATTGCTCCAACGGACTTGGGGTGACGATTTGAGCTGGCGCTGCTATGGCTCGATTGGGATGGCCAGTTCGCATGCTGACGCCAGGAAACCACCCACAGCTGATTTCTTTCAGCTTCTCATTAGCCCTACCGAGAGCGCTTTCTCCAGGCCTCAACATAAATGAAACTGCACTTTATGTGCATAGTTTATACCGGCGGGCGTCTGTGCACTGAGTAACTACAATCTTGTGCACGAGGTGTTTGTGTACGTTGCAGCACCATCCTTGCCTCCAGCCGGCATGTCGGCGAGTTTTCGTGTCGCTGCTGACTTCTTCACAAGAAAACGAGGGAAAGTGACGAAAATATTAGACAGTTTTAGAATAGGGGCCCCAATAGTTTGGGGCACCAAAGAGCTTTGCGGGTGTTAGCGTTGGGGCAGGCAGGAGCGAAGAGTTTTAGCATAGGGCTCAGCATTTGCGGATAGCGTCTTGCGCTGACAGCGCTACTGCGGCGTCATAGAAAAGCTATTAGAAGTAATTAAATAAAATATACAATTTTATGATAAGAATAGTAATTTTGACTTTCCTGTTTTCGCGTTTAATTTCAATTTAGAGGTTATTCTGAAAGCAGCAAACAATTAGTTGCGCTTAGTTTTGAGTAACCAACTTTACGTGCCTTCACTAGTCAAGCTAAGCCGTGTTAGGCCTACGAGCCATAAAATCCACAATGGAATTCGGAATCAGCGGCGTCTAATGAATCAGTCTTCATAACACAGGTTAGTTGAGAGAAAACGATGACCGCAGTCACTTCTCCTGGCTTGCGAACTTCCCGCGTTACCACGAATCGGGCCCAGTTTAGTGCTATAGGTTAGAGCCGCCGCTTCGATGCGTGCCGCCATGTTTGTTTACGCAAATCTTTTGGGGCAACTTTTGGGCCTCTCGCTAAATCAGTGAAATAGCGTGCCCGACGCAAAACCCTAACGCACTTGGCGTCTCGCGCATGCGCAGTGGCTTCGACGCTATTTCTTTGGGGTCCCAAACCGTTAGGGACCCCTATTCTAAAACTCTATATTGAAATGCAATGGTTAGGAAGATAAACAACGTGTGAAGGACTGCAGCGGAAGCATGGAAAGAGCGAGGCCAGCTCGTTCTATTTACTGTATTATGTTAACAAAAGTTCGCAGGGAAGTAACGTAAACATATTTCGTAACATTTTAGTAATTCTGATTTATTAGTTACTGTACTCTATTACAGTTCTGAATGAATTACCGTACTTATTCAAATATAGGTCGATCATTTTTTTTACCAAAAATGTGAGCTAAAATGAGCTATCGGCCTATATTTCGTCGTAATAAAAAATCTCGGCCTATATTCGCGAACAAAGCTAGCAAAAGTAGCGAGCTAACAGAATTCCCCCATCGCAACCACCGTAAAACCAGTTTTTTTTTTTTTTGAGATTATTCAGTCTGGCTTTGGGGAATGCTGCATATCCACCGCACTCGACGGACCGAGGACGACGTCGTATGGGATGCCGAGGACGCCTGCGAAGCATCCGACGAGGACGACTTCTCGGGTAGTTCCGACGGTGATACCGTTTGTGGCATCAACTAGCGAGTTTAAGGAGCCAAGCTTACGGTAAATAAAGGTATCGACTTTTATCTAGCGTACGGCCTATATTCGAGTAACTATGGTAAATGTAATCGGTAACTTTAATTCTGCAACATCCACAAATCTGCTTTGCACGCAATATCAGCTATAAATTTTATCGCTAAAAGCTTTATACCAATTGGATCAGGGATATTGTAATCAGCTTAAAGATTAATTATAATAAAACAAAGGCGGTTATTTCTCGTTCGATAAATTGGAATGCTACGATATCAATCCCACTGATTATTGGAGACTACGCCATCGAAATCGTAAGTAAATATAAATCTCTTGGCGTAATATTTGACGAACATCTTAAATGGCCTGATCACTTCTGTTATCTTTCTTTAAACTTATCAAAATCTGTAAGAGCTCTTTTACGAGGTCGCGACTTGTTTCCCGTGAAAGTTAAAAAATTAATATATCATTTATTATTTCATTCTAAAATAAGCTACTGTCATCTTGTGTGGGGAACTGCGGCTCGCGTGCATCTAAACCTACTACTATTTCTGAAAAAAAAAGCTATCCGCATAGTTTTTGGCTCAGATTTCCTAGCTCATACCAGACCATTGTTTATTAAACATAGAATATATCCCATCCATCATCTAGTGTCATTTACCATACTTCACGTCTTGAATAACTTGAGCTTACCTCGGGCTAAGTTCATAATCCAACTCTCATCGGTGACACAAACGCACACTCATACAAGCACCAGACGGAAAAAGAAATGGCATCTACCCCGACTTCGCACAAAGTACGGCTCCCAAATGTTGCATTTCCTGGTTCCGAACACCCTTAACATAAACAAATGGTACACAGAAAATATTAACCTAGACAAAAAAACAATTGTTCAGCAATTTTTTAGCATGTGGTGGGCTCAAAGCCAATTAGGGTATTCTTTTTATATTTTTTTGCCACGGTATAAAAGGAAAAATACTGCTATGTATTGTGTTTGAACTTCATTTACTATATCGTAGTGTTGAATCGCAATTATGTCTTACACCTTCCATTTCTGCTATACATTGTTTTATGCTTTCTTTTTTGCTCCTCAGTGCATTGTATATTTCAATTTTACTTTTGTCTTAGATTAAGTTTAATTGTAATTCTGCATTGTTTACGGTTCCTTGATTCATGATGTATGTGAAATTGTATTTTTTCCCTTTACTGCTGCCATTTTGTAAATGGGCCCCGGACCCCGTCAAGCTGCTTCAAGGTAGGTTTCTTGTCCCGGGCCTTTTTCTCTTGGAGAAATAAATGAATCTTGAATCTTGAAAGACCCGACAGTGTGACGAATTGATGCCAGGATGTTAAATTTAAGGGTGAAGATGCATTAGATAAGCAAGCTTCCGGGCGAAGTAATTTTCAAGCTAAGCTTTAAATGTAGTTCACGACAGCGAAGTGTCCACAACACATCATTGCAAGCATTGCTCTTTCCTTTTTCTCTCTTTCTTCATCACGGCAAAGCGAAAACCTCGCCGTACGCCCGTAAAACTCACGTGCGTCATCACGTTCCTTGGGGTCCATGACGAGGCGCTACAGCGTGCGTTTTGTCTTGTGTGAGTCGGTGGTGCGGAACAGGACGTGCATGCTGTAAAGAGAAGTCAGTAAACAACGGAAAATCAGAAAATTAGACACATCCAGAGTCAAAAATACAGGAGTAAAATTGTGGCCCTTAATTGCGAAACTGAGAACAATCCTGAAACACGTTTGGCTCCCTTTCTTGCTCTTAAACCCTTAGTTACTTTAGTGTTACGTCGACTCAGTTATGTCAGGTTCTTTGATACGCTCGTGCATATTGCAGGTGCCTTTCGTGGCCTTTGAGTCATTATGCGCCTTTATTTGATCTGAAAATGTACAAGGAGACTTTCCGTGCTACGAAACAACTTAAGAAAAGCGCTTTTTGTTCCGGCGTAGTAGGCTGACAAGAAACGTGACCAGACGTTTCCTGGGGCCACAGGCTGGCTCCTGGTATCGCGTGCGCGAAACCACCTATAGGCTGCATAAGCAAATATTCGAGGCGTTTTGCATCCAAAAACATGGCACAAGCGCGCAATCACCTCCTCACCGGCATTGAGCCTTAAGTGAAGTTGAGTTGTCTGGGGAAAATTGCTCAAAAATGAACATGAGTTCTTTGATTGACAGCATGTCTGTTTAAAGAATGCGTAAATGCAACAAAGGAGTTGATGACGTCTGCAATGTATAAAGTTTGCGCTATGTCATCAGCAAACGGTGCCCCCATTTGAAGCTAACTCTCTCCTTTGTGTTCCGTCTCACTTATGTGTGTGTGCGTGTGTATGTCTTCTTTTTTTCTTTTTGCTCCTAAATTTTTTTCAGGCTTACGAGTACGCACCAACTAGCCTAACTGCTTCCAGTGGCTTCAGATAGCCCTAGCACTGACCACTGAGGCAACGATCTGAGAATATAAAGCGAGCTCGAATTAACGCAGATGAGAACGGACACAGAGCAGGTGCTCGACGTATACAATTGAATTTTATTGGAATATATGACACCCGTATGTACACTACAGACTCAAAGGCATGCGCAGAACGAACGATAACGATCGAAGCACAAAGTGTTTAATGATGAATATTGGTCATAACAATATCACTTCTTTTTAAGTTTGATTGAGCTCACTAATAAACGTGTCACCATTCCGACCAATAAAGCACTCCTATAGGTAGCAGGAATTAAGGTTCTGAGCTGGGCCAGTTGGATTACGTTCAATATGGTGAAGCGCACCGACGGCGGATGAAATGATTATACGGACAGGACACATGCGCTGTCAGCTGTTTTCTTTCTTTCTTCTTCTTTTTTCGGAGTCTTACACTATGTAGCACATCGCGCGCGGGTATGTCTTCGTGTGACAACTGTCTTAAAACCCTTAAGGGCTTTAATAGATTTAGCCGGGCCATTGCATCTTTGAGTCTCCGCATGAAGTCTGCCCTGAACAAAGGACGCGGACAGGCGTTATAAGCGGTATAAGTAATGTTACCAACTTTCGAGTGGACGAAGTAAGGACGATGCGAGGGGCTGGCCATGACTAACATCACTGAAACCAGTTCCAGTTACTTTATTGGCTACTGACTCTGTCAATGTTAGAAGCCGCCAGTTTGTACGCGCAACAGTGTTGGTAATATATTTTTTTTAGTTCCACCATGTCGCGATGTACATCAAGAAACGTGCAGTAATTGCCTGGCTAACACAGGAGCCAGTACGGATATGGGTACTACGAAAGGTTAGGGCCTACAACAGAACTAGAAACATGACAAAAACAAAACCGCCTATATGTTTATGACAACGCAACAGAAGACAGTGTGCAACCGAGTTAGCTGTCGGGCATTATAAAAAGGAATTATGCTTCATCGGTTGCTGTGTGGTAGAAAAAAAAAGCAATAGTCAGGATATTTCAGGAGCTAAATCAAGTTGGGCGTTTTACTCAAAAGTCGGGACTAACCCGTCAAATTTGGGAAGGTTGGCAACCCTAGATATAAGAGATTTTCGACACCTATAGACTGCCAAGCCACCTGCAGCATTTTACTCAGTCCCAATTTTCGTAGCTCTTGCAGAAGCGTTTAGCCGAAGGTCAAACGTGCCGTAAACACAAAAAGCAGCAGATACTCTACAACAAGCCAGAAGTCGCACTGTATATTCATAAAGCTCCCCCCCCCCACCTCAGCTCGAATATCCTAAATAAATAAAGAGAGGGGGTAGGGGCATCCCAACGACGGCCACGTCGTATCCTTTTTTGTTCTTACTTTCTCTGGTGGGAGGTGGGAGACCCCTGCAAACTTCATCATTCAATGTACGCGTATTACGACGCACCTAAAGTTGACTGCCTGCGAGCAGAAGCATCACAAGTCTTTCGATCCCTGGGCAGTGGTTGTCATGCATGGGATTTCCCTAGCTTGCGGGAAAATTGTATCGTGGGGACAAGAGAGTGTGTTAATCACATATGGCGAGGGAGGATGGCCCGTCCTTAAGAAACAAGACGTTTGTTCACATGCCTGCGCCATGCGAGGAGTGCTAGTGCGCGCCGCTGTTCAATTGGATCAGAATATACGAAAAGGGTAAAAGCGTTTTCCGCCCGCGGGCTCCTATATACCGTGTTAATCAGAATGGGGACCCGAGTATTATTACTAACACATCAGTTCAGCATCTAAAAAAATAACGTGAATATAACAATATTGACACCTATCATCGATCCATTTCATGTCTTGTTAATCTTCTTGATGCTCATGCCTTACAGTGTGGGGTGTAAGAACTCATGGGATGTTTTCCAATAAGGCATCAGTTCTAAGACTCGCAGCCGCTAATTTGTGCCCGTTTTAACGCGAGAGCGTTAAGGAGCCCGTGTCGAATAACATCCAGCGGCGGCGTCCAGCGTCCCGCTCCCGGCGTGAGACGTCGCATCGACAAAAAGATTTTCGAACCACACATACTCAGGCCGTTCATGTAAAGCAAGGAATCCACTGAACTGATTGAATTTCTCAAGCTAAAGTATACCTGGAAAAATCCTAAACAACGACTTACACACAACCTACAGACATGACAGCTCTCGGATTTTTACCTCTCCAATATGTGCAAATTAGCCAAACAACACATTCTGCTAGGTGGTGGTGGTGGTGGTAACAACTTCATTAATAATCCGGCAAATTCGTGGTCTGGGCCTAGGCCGCCCCCGAGGAGGTCCGGAGATCCTGTCTCCTCGCCGCCTCGCGGGCTTGCTGGATGGCCCATAGTTGATTTTTCGAGGTTTGAGCTGCGCAACGCGGCCGTCCATCGCGCCGCAGCTTCATCTGGGGAAACTGAATTTTCTCTGCATATAACCTCACATTCCCACAGAATGTGTCTAAGAGATGCGTGAGCCCTGCCACATAGTTTGCAGTTATCGTCTGAGTAGATGTCCGGATATATCCTCCTGAGATGGCCGGGGTTGGGAAAGGTCTTTGTTCGTAACTGCCTCCAGTCTACCGCTTGGGCCCTGTCGAGTTTGGGGTTAGTCTGCTAGGTGAGAAATTTTCTTTTATATTTAGACGCACGTTTACAAGACTTTTCTTATGTAAATATAGCCCATGGTTGGCCATCACCGCTGTTATCGTTCCTTTATGCCCTATATCGCTATAGAACTGGCACGAGCGTCGGCCGCTCGAGCGTCCCGCCGATCAGGAAGCTCACTTGAAACGGGAACAATTGATCCTACGGTAGTACGAAGCCCAAAAGGAAGCCATACATGCGTTTCCCAGATCTATTTTGCAGGTGGAGCCAGTGAGCACGAAGGACAAGCAGGGAGACGACCGCAAGGCTCTGAATGAGAGGCGCCTTGGGATCGTCTCGATGTGTGCCTGTTTGCCCGTGCTCTCTGGCGCCGTCTGCAAACCACAATAAACTCACTATGGCAGAATGTTCTCCCGCATTCCTAACGTGTCGCTGGATTTAGACTAATAATTGAGACGGCTCATGAAAATGCACTACTGACAGTGACTTCCCAGCTATGGCCCGAGCATATAGCGCTGGCCTCCCCTATTTACATCTACCTACCTCCGCTCACGCCTGCTCTTCACGTATCATCAAGCTGTGTAGATGCAGGTGCAGGTCTGACGAAACTCGGGTTGGACTAACGTTGTCGTCCTTCTGACAACTGCCGGCCACCCACTATGAGGGACTGTTGATGACGATGTTGATAACGACCTCATCGACACTGTGGGGATCGGCAAGAATGCCCATTGCAACTCTCTTTTTTCTTGCCCCGGGACTAGAGGGACAGTGATGCACGGTCTATTGGTCTTTCAGTAAGTCAACTTGTTTTTGCCACCGTCGGCTGATTCACTGAAAATTCACAAATCTATCGAGAACCCCCTCTCGCGCTAAAATTGGGGGGGTGGGGGGGTGGGGGGGGAGCAAAGCTTTCACATTCCTATGTCTATTATACCATCAATGCTTTAAAAAGCGTCGCGCCAAACCAACCGAAAACATGTGAGTCTTCTTCTTACCCGTATTTGCCTATGCGCCCTAGCTTTTGCCGCACTGATTAGCTCAAGGGTTCAATGGTCACACTTTCGTGCGAGCACATGCACGTTCACACGCTGTGCAATATCCATTGCTCATCTGCGCCACACTCACAATCCTTAGAAAATGAACAAGTGGTTTCATTTGGATTCGTTTTGTCCTGCCTACTCACAGGAATGGAATCGGGTGAAAGAGGAAACGAAAGAAAGCTATGCTGCTGCACTGTGAGTTCATATTGCCATTGCGAACTAAAAACAAAACAGACAAATAAAAAGGATGGTATAAGAGCGCTCGACCCGTCCATTTCGTTTCAATCTTTGTGCATGCATTATTTTGAGTTGGAGCTGCCAATGTGAATGCAAGTTGCAGCAACTGACGAGCCCGTTTTTTTACGTCTTCTATGCCATCCAATATGAAAAATAAAGTTGAATTCATAAGTTAAAGTCGAACGGTCATTTCTGAGCCCCTTGGTTAAAAGAGTGTGATTTTTTTTTTCCGATTCTATCTTTTAGACAGCATTTCGAATTTTAGGTCATTATAAAAATAACACGGGAAGTTTCACGTCAGCGCAGACCAACCAAGCAGATGCGTACTGAGCAACTAGCGTTCGCGTCCTATGTGTTCATTCCTTCCCCCTGTTATATGTATTATCCTAACACGTCATCTTGAGTGAAAGAGATGCTGCAAGAATTAAGTCAAAAACTTCGGTAATTGCATATTTTGCTAATTAATATTCCGAATAAATCGTCTATCATAACGTTATTGAAGTACAGGACTTCCCCATCCACGGGAAAAGAGTCTGTATTTGTGTGTTTACATCTTTTCTAAGGTATTTTTGCTTTCTTGAAATCACATGGTTTCACAGCGCAGTTGAAAAGCCGGGCATAACTTGTACGATAAATCGAAATGTGTTGATTCCCAGATTAACAAACTTCCGCTAATTAACTCTTTCATTGTTCACTTCAGAACGCGCGTTGAACTTGCGAAATTGAAGCCCTATACCGCAGTGAAGCCAAGTCTGCTTAGCAAAAATCATGACTAGCCCCACTTTCAAGATACCAGTCATTAAATTGAGCTGTGAAATACATTGGCGTCACAATAAACAGTTTCTCAAAAGTCGACTTCTTGCAGTTCGGTACGATATTAACTGCAAGTCAGTGCACTTCGTAGCAGATTTTGTGCGCAGATATCTCGAAAGTAATGCTAGACTTCTAATTCCTTCCAAGCAGAGATGGCTTCACCAACGGTCGGATTCTATCTCGCGATTTAAACCAGGCGCGTACCCAGCGGGGGGGGGGGGGGGGGGGAGGGGGGGTGGCCCAGGCCCCCCACCGAAATAAGGTGGCGTACCCCCCCTCCTTGCCCACACCACCACTCCTCACACACATTCCTAATGCGCTGACAAATCAATCTATTCAAAAGTCATCATTTTGATGCATTTCACAGCGAGAGCTGTATATGACTAACCTTACATAAGGATAGAAAGTTGGGCGAGTTGGTACGGTAACATGATCTTGGATTGTAGCGCGAAGTGACACGGACGCAGACAAGAAGCGCTCGTCCTGTCTGCTTCTAGTCTGTGTCCGTGTCACTTCACGCTACAGTCAAAGATCATGTTAACCTTACATAGTTTTTCCGTGATCCGTCGACAGAAAAAATCATCATGTGGGCCGATCCGGGTGATAGTGCAGAAAGGGTCCAAGCGCAATGGCACTTACCCCTGTGGGCTCGGGAACCTGTAACGCGCCCTTCGAAATCTTGGGGATGGACCCACGTATGGGGAGTGCTCAACACCTGCTTCACCTCCGCCGCGGGTGGGCCTAGTATTGCTCTATCTTCGGGATCGGCCCACCTATGGGGAGTGCTTAATGCCTGCTTCACCTCCGCCGCGGGTCGGCCCGACGGTAGTGCAATGCCGGGCCGACCCACGGCGGAGGTGAAGCAGGCGTTAAGCACTCAACATACGTGGGTGAAGCACTTCGCTTTTCGTTCTAGAGCTTTGACTGTCGTCAGCTCTCGCTGCCATTCCATCTTCACAGAGTGCAATGGTCGTCAATTTTTTCACTCCTTTTGGATAGCGGTAGTTATCGGCATCTCCTGGAGCGTGAAGGCCAGTTTTCTCATCGATTCGGTGCCCGCGCGATTAACACGAGATGAGTTCAGTTGTCACCATCTATTCAATGATTACGCGCATCGCTGTTGCTTTGTTAGTTCAGCCTTTTTTTTTTTAGACTTATCCAGGGACCAGGAAAGTTATTAGGTTCCTAGTCAGCTGGTCTGTATGCTCGAGGAACGAGTTGCGGCCGGAGAAAACGCCAGTTGCGTTAAACCTTTCCTTTTGCTTCATTATTTCCTCGAGTCAGGGCTCGCCGCGACGCTGGCAGAAGATCCTCGGAAGCATATATCCGCGATATGGGTTAGATAAGGTGCAAAATAAAATAATGCCAAACAGCGTCGATCATCAGACCCTGCAATAACCGGTAAAACTATAAATAATATGATTGTCACCCGTTACCTCGTCTGGTTCTTCCCTAATTGTAGAGCACTTTTCGTTCAAAATTCGCAACTGGAAAGAAGTGTCGCAAAGAGTTGAGAAATTAAGCGATCTACTAAGGGAGAGAGCCAGGCAATAGCCAAACAAGAAGGAAAAGCGAAAATTAACAAAGTTAACTGTTGTTTGTGAAAATATTTATGGGTAAACATCTCTTTATTTAAAAAGGAAGTAGAGAAAAGGCCGCCGGAAGTGGAAAATAATTCCGTGTGTTTTGGATCCCGCTTCTACAGTTATCAGTGGAGCCGCCTGACGTAGCTTTTTCTCTGCTGTGCTAATGTGAGTGTTTTTCTAACCTTCCGCGGTGGGCGCAGTACGTCTAGAATCGCCGTGTCCTGCGCTCTACGCGGTTGCATGGGACTGGTGACCACCCGTCGTTACGCAACTTCCCAAATAGCAACACAGGTTGGTTTTGGCACTTAAATTGGTAGAGCAGTAAACGAGGGATCCAAAAAACTGTTATTGTGCCACAAACGTATGTATCGCACTCTACAATTCTTCCAGGGCTAATTCAAAAAACGCGACTAGAAATCTTTATTTTTTACTTTCGCTTGTTTACTTGTTCTTGGCAGCGTTCTTCCTGCGCTTCTGTCATGTGTGAGTCCATTTGATGTGCTTCCTTGTTTGCCAAGTAAAGGAGTAGTGTATCTCACAGGCGTACCTGTGAGGTTCACCTTATTTCAATTCTCTTTTGCGGATTTACGTGTCTCTATGGCGAATGGTGGGCAATATTCAATTTGTACGTCCCCCCCCTCATTTGCATAGGAAAAGCTACCTTGGGTTGAGCCCCCCCCCCCCCCACCCCGGAAAAAAATCCTGGGTACGTGCCTGATTTCAACACTTGTCCTAAAGTGAATAATTAAGAAGTTAATGAGCGAATATTTCTTATTGACTACCTGTGCATTGTGTTTTAGGTCGTGCAGGTAGTTATCACCTTTACAGAAATCCATCTGAAAAGGCAGAACACTATATGGTCACATGCAATGTTTAATGACTGTCTGAACTAAAATAACTTATGAATAAAACAAACAGGTCTATCTAATGAAGACGTATACAAGCTGGAACACAAAATATACAGTCGTGCGCAAGGTTAAGACCCACCACCCCGCTCACTTTCTCGCGTATATCCATTAGCCGTGTGGTCAGCGTACACGTACGCCATGTAGTGCCTACATTAGATTGAAATAATAAAATGCAAACTGGTGTTCTAAAACGATCGAAAATACATAAGGACCAAACACGTTTGGTCGTTTACTTTTGCGCAGAGGCAAATAACAGAATAACATTTCAGTAGAAAATTTCACTGGTATCCCGTCAAAAAGACTGGCGCTAGTTGGACCCATTCTATACAACGTGCTGCGCAGAACAATTGCAAGCGGTTGGTCAGTCCTCCACAGCAACCACGAGGCACGTTTCTTTTTCGTTTTTTTTTAATTAGTATTATTTTATCGAGAACGACTACCAGCGCAAGAGAAGTAGTACGGCTGAACACTTGCCGCAGCTTTTCTTCTCTACCGCAACACGTCAAACTCCGCGCGCTTCTATTGACGTAACCGAACGATGTGATGCTGGTCCGCGACATCTGTGGCCACATGTGCAAAACAATAGATTGAGACACTCCGTAATACCGACAGGCGGCGCCGCGAACGCATAAACAACGTGCGTGGCAAGTGCGGGCCTTGGCGGACGAAGGCGCGGCGTTTTCTTTTCCTGTTAGGCTGGCCGTCGAGGCCGCCTCGTGCGGGGAACCCCGGCCACGGCGGCCCAGATAGCGATAAGGCAAAAGACAACAAGCGAGAAAACCTGTCCCGGTATGTTTATCCCAAGCGGCGCTGTCGCAACTCCGCCACTGCGCGCACTGACGTGTGGTGGCCTGCTTCGATTGCTGCTCCTCGGAGGCGAGGCCGCCAGTCGCAGCTGGGCGAACTGTCGGGCGCGCTGCACGTCTCCCGGCTCCGACCAGGCACAGCAACACTGCGCGGCGGCGAACATGTCGACCGGAAGGGCATCCGACTACAGCGTCCACTCGGCGCACATTGCCGAGGTGCACGACATTCCCATGAACGTCCTCATCAGGCCGCTCACCCCTGTCCTGGACGAGGCCAAGGTGACCAGCCTGATGGAAACGCTCAAGGTGCGCCCACTCGCTCCAACTGTCAACTTCGGTCTCTAGCATCATTTGCACCCAGAAGGGTGTCAAGTGTGGTCACCATTTTTCTGTCATACATACTCACTCTTAAAAGAGTTTGCACCCTTTGGGGCTTATCTTGTCCCAACTATAATCGCCACCTGTCGTGCCCGCATTCCCTTTTTTTAACGCTGCGAGCCCGGTACTTCCCAGTAACGAACGGCATGCGCGTTATCAGCATGACATAGCATTCCGGACAGGAAAGTAGCAGGCGCGGCGTTTTCAAGAAAGGAAACGCAAGCAAGGCAGATGACGATTATCGTTGTGTGGCAGGGATACACCCCAAAGGGTGTACCTTTTATCTAAGAGTGTATAATCGTCATCTGTCTTCACTCTTAGAAAAAGTTACACCCTTTGGGGCGTATCTTGCCCCACAACGATAATCGCCACCTGTCTTGCCCGCGTTTCCTTTCTTTAACGCTGCGAGCCCGCTACTTCCTAGTCACGAACGGCATGCGCGTTATCAGTGTGACGCAGCATTCTCGACAGGAAAGTAGCCAGAGCCGAGTTTTCAAGAAAGGAAACGCCAGCAAGGCAGATGACGATTATTGTTGTGGGACAAATACACACCCCAAAGGGTGCAACCGTTTTAAGAGTGTTGCTTGCGTTTCTTTTCACATGAAAGTCGGCGCTCGCTACTTTCCTGTCGAAAATGTGTCACGCTGATAACGCGCAAGCCTTTCGCGACTAGGAAGTAATGGGCTCGCAGCGTTAAAGAAAGGAAATATGGGCAAGACAGATGAATATTATCGGTGTGGGACAAGTTACGACGCAAGGGACGTAAACTTTTTAAGAGCTTTTAAAGAAGCTTGCACCCTTTGTGGCTTGTCCCAGAACGATAATCGTCATCTGTCTTGCCTGCTTTAGCAAGGTAAAATTGTAGGCCAGTTGGTGAGAAATTGTGAACAAAACAGCTACAAACACAGGACGGAAAAAGTCGACAACACAGGGCGGATACCGCCCTGTGTTGTCGTCTCCCTCCGTCCTGTGTCTGTAGCTGCTTTGTTCCCAATGTCTTGCCTGCATTTCCTTTGTTTAACGCTGCGAGCCCGGTACACTCTTAAACAAATTTACACCCTTTGGTCCTTATCGTGCCACACAACGATAATGTGCACCTGTCTTGTCCGCATTTCCTTTCTTTAGCTCTGCGAACCCGGTACTTCAAAGTCACGAACGGCATGCTTGTTATAAGCATGACAGAGCATTCTCAACAGGAAAGTAGCGAGCGCAGCGTTTGCAAGAAAGGAAGCGCGAGCAAGACAGATGACGATTACTGTTGCGTGGCAAATATACACCTCAAAGGATGTATGTTTGTTTAAGGGTGTACTTCCAAGTCCCGAATGGCACGATCGTTATGAGAGTGACACAGCACTCTCGAAATGAAAGAAGCGAGCGCTGAGTTTTCAAAAAAGGAAAGGCAAGCAGTTCAGACGATCATTATTGTTGTGGAACAAGATAAGCCGCAAAGGGTGTAAACTTGTTTAAGAGTGCATGTTTCAAAAATTGTGTGCCCTTTCAGGTGTAGTTTTATCCCACGACACGTACGACAGATGTGTGAATTTCCGTTATCTAATGCTGCTTTCCCACTATTCCCCCTCCAGAAGTGCTACCTATGCATGTCGCACTGAGTCGCGCGTTTCATTCCTGGATTAAAGCACTAGAGGCGCAACGTTAAGGAAAGAAAATGCACGAAGAGTTGATGATGATACGGTTGTGGGGCAACACCTTGAAGGGTGTACAGTTTCTTAGAGCAAATGAGCTCCATCGCTCCAGTGTTATCATCACTCATGTCGATCACCTTGCTGTGAAATATGCTAATGAGCAATGCTGCAAAGACCAGCTTATTCAGTGCGCGAGCTTCGCAGCTAGCAGCGTGTTATTTAAGTTTTCAGGTCCTGTTTCCTGCAGACGCGACGAGCGTTTTGTCACTGCCTCTGTACAAAAGTTGAAACTGTGAAAAGTATGAGTACGTAAGTGGGATAGAAAGAAAGAAAAAAGTAAACAAATGGAGGGATGTAGTTTAGCAGGATGCGTTGTTGGGCAAGTTGGTTCATTGTATTTGGAAATATTGTATGGTTGCGCCTGTCCCGTCTTCCTCCTTGTGATTGTCTGCAAAGCGCATCCAATCTTAGATTTACGTGCACGTTAAAGAACCGCAGGTGGTCCAAAACTCCGGAGGCCCCCACTACGGCGTGCCTCATAATCAGATCGTTGTTTTGGCACGTAAAACCCCATAATGCATGGTGAGTCCGTCGAGTTGCACGGGCAGGGCACTTCACAAATGAAACCGGTGCCCACAAATAACCGATGACCAGTGTATGATCGCATGCAAGGTGACAAGACGGTTCGCACGTGCGTCTGTGTGCAAGTGTGCGAAGTCATAAGTCATGAGCATGTGACGAAGTTGGAAAAGTGATGGTCTTATCTGGGATATATAAATATTTTCGCTTTCTTCGGCAGCGATTCCAATTCGTTAGCGTCACAAGAAGAGAAGGGAGACCAGACAATGGACACATGCTCCAAAATTGGCCTGATTAGTGTTTTGTATGCAGTTAGTTTGCAATCCTTAGTAGCGTCCTTTAACGTTCGTTTTAAGTATGCTAGCTTGCGAAGTGCCGTCAAGTGGATGTGGTCTATGTGTTTCTGCCATTTGATGCTATGAGCAAAAGTTACCCCGAGGTATTTGAACTCGTCATCGAACTCGTCATTGGTCAACGAATTTCAGCGATCAGTCCTGGCCAGTGGCGTAGCTAGGTCGTCCGGCACCCGGGGCCCTTAGCGCTTCTGTCAACCCCCCCCCCCCCCGAGTGTGGTCGAGAAAGGCGAGGATATTGACAATTTTCGGGTGTCTTCCGAAGTATATGACACCCCCCCCCCCCCCTACTGGCCCCGTGCACCCGGGGCCCACGGCCCCCCGGCCCCCCCTGTTGCTACGCCACTGGTCCTGGCACTGTGGAAACCGAGAGCACAGAAAAGGCAGCCTCGCCTCACGTCAGACGGAAACGCCCCGCGACGAAATGCGCCACGAAGTTTGAAACCGAACGTCGCGGCAGTCACGTTTTGCCTGGCAAGCGTCCGCCCCTACATGCCATCATTCAACCGTATATAGTCCTCACAGCTTGAAGCGCCGCCTATGTCGTAGATTGCCATGTTCACGTCCATGACGTGCGTGTGGACCGGTCGCAGCCATCGAAGTCCGCGCGAAAATTGCTTGACACTAGAGAGCTACCTGGATCCTGCAACTGCCATGAGTTCGATCGAAACAAATCGGAAATTGCCAAGGAATTCGACATCGCAGCAAGTTGTATCGGTCCGGTGGTAAACGTAGACGCATGAGGGTCGCCAACAGTACAGAAGCGCTGTACTGGTACTGTCTGGTAGGCTTACGCTTTATTTTTTTACATAGAGGGCGTGGGGAAATGCTGGCGCGCTGTCATTAACTCTAGCATCAGTCAGCCATTAATGACTCTTTCGTCATCGTACGTTGTAAAAATTCACGTGAAAAAACAAAGAAAGAGCACAAAATTTCAATTTTTACTACAGGTATTTTTTTAGAAGCACAAACTATAGTTTGTGTTTCTAAGAATGTCTGTATACAGACATTCTTTCATTTAAAAAAAATGACTTTTTTCTGTTCACGTTGAAATTTCATTTTTGTTTTATCAAAATTAATACCTGTAGGGTGAACCGAAAATTTTATCATTAATTAATACTGTGATCGAGATAATTTTCTTTAATTTGTGTGATATCCTTACCGTTGTTTATGCACTATCCAATACATTTGTGTGCAGCGTCACAAGCAACGTAAGTGTAGGCAGATATAGATCTCATATGCGCCAGCGAATTGGCTTTAATTTCTCAAAAAGATACAGCTGCTCGCGGGGCCAGTCGTGTCGCTCAGAACAAGGCTATATATACAGGCAAAGTTGGTCGTTGTATGTGTCCCATAGTGCCAGGTGTATTGTCGCTTCTTGTATGTTCCATGTACTGTGGTTATCCATACATCTGTTTTAGTATGTTCTGTTACGTACAGCCGCATCGCTGTACTTGACTCTTAGTACTCCCTGAGAATGTCTGTCAGAAGGCGAGTAAAATTTACTTCATACATAAGTCAACTCTGTATTTTTTAAAGGGCGCGAAATGGTTGTCCACAGAAAATGTCAGCGAAACTACATAAAATGTTAAAACAAAAACAGAAGAAAACAGAAAAGGCATCTAAACAAATTTGTTAAAGAAAAATTTTAGTGCAGATATTCTACCTTCTCCGTATACACTCGACTTAAAGACCGCTTAACTTAAAATTTTTTAAAATGTGTTGCAGTGACCTCGTTGTAGCAAGCATTTGCTGTATTACATGGCCAACAGTGGTTGCCTTGCGCTTGTGGGAGACTAACGTCAACACTGAAGCGCGCTGACCGATAGAACTTGCAAGGTATCTGGAGACATAGATTTCAGCAAGTGTCAGCAGGCGAAAGTGTACACGCGAATTGCTCGAAGTATTTTTCTCAGCTTTTTTATATATACGTGTATGTCTTTAAGTGTAGTGCATTTATACGTCATTATATATAGTAAAAAAAAAAACATCCGTGAACTGATTGGCAATGTTCTTCGCTTCAAAGGAATTTTTGTCAGAGAAAATTTGTTGCTGTAGGTGCGCGCGATTGTGCGATTATTTCGTGGGTTTCTCCTTCAGTGGCACTTGGTATTCAGTGAGAAGTTTACATCTGAGACACCTTAGTCTTGACCACGGAGCGTAGTCTTGATGCACATACTGACGAAGAAAGTATTTTCAGATTCTGGAGTAACGACTTCACATTTCGCACCGGAAGGCAATGTGTTTGTATTTTTCCAGTGCATTTGTTGCAGTTCGGCAAGCAACCTTCTCCGCTCCTTTCGTAGGTCTCGCTCCTTTGTCTGTAGTCAGCCACACTGACTTCCCTGTACGGTTCGAACTCGAGCTTTCTGGAGTTATGCACCGCTCTCCGGATATCGTTGTTTGTCCTGAAGATTTGACGGCGTGCCGTTCTGGCTAACGGTCTCACGGTGTCCTCTGTCAACACGCCGTGGAGGTCGATGTACTCGTTGTGCGCGTTTGGTCGTTATTTTTAGCTCAAGATAAAAGGACATGCCCTATCGCGCGCACGAATTTCAAGTGCCCTGTTTTGAACCGTATTGTCTGCACTTAGTCCTGTTGAGCCGAGCCAAGGTCAATCGGGAGGCGACGTAAGATAAACGAAAGTGATCGTGCAGCGCATTAATTCGCAGTTTGTTGATTTATGAGCGTTATTCGATGTGTCGATATGCGATGTGCTTCACCGCGGAATACCGTGCTTCTGTTATTCGATTTTTCAAGAATGCTGGGCACAGGTTGGACCTATCGGAGAGACGTAAGACTTAGTTTCGAACAAGTACAGTATTGGGCGCTGTACTGCAGTATTCACCTTACAGTTTCGATGACTAGCACTTTTCATTAACAAGAAAGAAAGCTTAGGTTGCGTGATAAAAAGAAATAAAAAACTGTAGATTCAGTCAATGTTCCTATCATATACTTCGTATTATTGCAACACAGAAAATATATCTATAAAGGTATTTGTCCCTCGGGGCCTATAAGGTAGGCATTCTCAGAAAATAGCAAGTGGAATGTCAATAATTTTCGCCGTAAATCTGCCTCGATCCCTAAATGGCTTCCATTTCCATATTGTCATATATACCCTACAGTTATAAGTCATATACCTTAATTAATTAATCGGCGTAATTACACAGCAACAAGTGATCCGCTTGAGTTCTGGTGTCTGCTGATGCGAATATGTCCGCACTGAAGTATTACCGTCTGTGTTAGCTGAAACACCCGGTGTACTACAACGACAAAGACGGTGTTTTGTGCGCGCATGCTTGCGCTTGCGGTTTTAGGATATTTACGAAATTTGACGAGCACAGTATTTAACAGATAATTCTGCCCGCCGTGGTGACGTAATGGCTATGGCGTTGCGCTGCAAAGCCCGAGGGCCCGCGCGATCAAATCCCGGTCGCGGCCTCCAAATTTCGGTAGGGGTGAAATGCAAAAGCGTCCGTGTACCGTGCATTCGGTACACGTTAAAGAACACTAAGTGGTCCAAATTAATCCGGAGTCTGCCTCTACGTCGGGCCTCATAGTCATATCGTGATTTTAGTGTGATATCGTGATTATCATATCGTGATTAAAGTGTAACAGATAAACCTAAAACCACCGCGAAGCGGCACTCATATATATATATATATGTGTGTGTGTTACATGCATAAAATACTTAAACCTCTGCTTGCGGCTACTGAAGCTGTTCATATGTGCCATTGGGGATCGAGCCAAGAGCTACTTATTCTCATATACGAACTACCACAATAAATGAGGGATTGTATAGAAATATAATGGGCAACTTCAAAAAGTTGCTAGCTTTCTAACGACGTCTGGAGTTTTTCGAGCGTGTCCAATGGTCCAGGGGCAAACATTGCTGCCGATACATCACGCTGCTCTGTCATCTTCACGACTACAAACTCCCGCAGACTCGTGTAAGCACGATCAAACAGCCATCTCAGTTGAAAAGCTCCCAAGGCCGTTAGCGCAGACAAATAGACTTGGCGGGGATGGGCCGTTGCGCCCACTCTGTGTCTTGCGTCAAATGAGGCGTGCGTGCCTCAAATACTGAAGCCTCAGTTTTTTCTCTTTATATAGTGCATGCAAGCCACGTGCTCGGTCGTTGCCTGCCTGCAAGCGAACTTTTTTTTTTAATCCAGACTACAAAGCCTCTTGAGAACGACTTTAGCAAGCAGTATGATAGTGCGGTTTCGGAGAACCTGCTTTCATATGCATGTAGCACTCTTTAGCTAACTAGGCGGATGTATAACGTTTTTTGTTACCTATTTTCCTCTGTCTGGCTATCATTTTCTGCTACGACCTTCACCAGAAGCTGAATACAGTTATGTAGGAGAGGTGTGTGGCCGCCGAGCATCCCACGTCAAGCACAAGGTACTTCCCTTGAACCAGAGTATACGGGCCAGGCATTCCACGATAAAGCAGTTTTTTCTATCCGCCTAATAATATAACTTGAAATTGACGACGGCAGTCGATACAATGCATTGCGAACTTTCCAGCGCAGTCGTCAATTTCAGTTTGTGCGTCTGAATTTCGAAGAAATTCGTTTTTTTTTATTCGCCGATCTTTAGGTACGTATATTTTTGCTGACGGGTTACATTAGCTTATATACATGAACATATGGTACAAACACGTAGCATCTGATTTTGATCAGAGAAAAAATTCAGTCGCAACAACACTAGATGCTCGATGTGGTCGTCTCGAAGCGCGTTTAGTATATGGAAATTAGCGTCTGTGCATTTCGTCGTACAGCTTTTTTGGGGCAACTCACAGGGCCTTCAGACGCTGTCTCCCAGGATGGAAGGGAGGTATATGTTGGGGGCTGCCGCTGGCCCAGAGCCACTGAAAAGACTTCCGTCACACGAATGAGCTTACTATAGAAGGGAGCAGGCACACGGATGAATCACAGCGCGTGTGTCCCGTCTTCCTGTTTTCAGAATGACATCATCTTCACTGATTTTAAAGCGAAGCTTTCTTTGCCTCTTCTCTTGACTTTCCGAGCGCTACTGCTGTAGTCTTGCTCGCGCGCGCCTCTGGGTCTCTCGTGCGGGCGGGCTCAAAGCGGCGCGAAGGGGACCGTAGGTCTGTGGTGCAGGCCTCGTATCGACCTCGTACGTCAGGGGAGCGGAAGTCGGAGCCTGTTGGAGAGAAGGCGAAATGTGGTCGGCTACCTGCTCATTGATGACATATTGGAGAGTGTGTGCCAACGGAGAACTCGACTGACCGTGTGCAAGTGGAATCAGAGAAAGCTGACGAGCAGCAGCGAAGTGTTATCCGGGGCAACAGCCAAGCTCGACATTGAAGTGGCCTGAGGAGGAGATTGGTGGGTGGCTATGCGTTTGTTTGCGTAGTTCGTCGAAGCTTTGACAGAGACTGATGAGTTCAGAGACTGTCGCCGGATTTTTCGCCAACAGCATCTGGAAGGCGTCGTCTTCAATGCCTTTTAAGATATGGCGGATCTTCCCGGCATCAGCCATTGCGATGTCAACGCGGTTACAGAGGTCTACATCTTCTATATAACTGGTAAGTGCCTCCCCGCACTGTTGCGCACGACCACGCAAACGTTGCTCGGCGCGAAGCTTGCGAACGGCGGGGCGCCCGAATACCTCCGTCACGTTAGTTTTGAAGGCCGTCCACGTCGCGAGATCACGTTCGTGGTTGCAGGGCCACACGCTGGCGACACCGCTCAAATAAAACGACATGTAATTAAGTTTTTTGGTGTCCCAGTGGTTGTGGATGCTGACCTGGTCGTAGTCAGCGAGCCAGTCTTCTACGTCATGGTCTTCGGTACCGCTGAATATGGGTAGGTCGCGTTGACGCAAAGGGCCGGGGCAGACCACGGTAGTCACCGGGGCAGCGAGTTGTGGTGGTCCTTCTTCCGGCATAATGAAGACGGGCTGCAGTGTCCGATTTCGAAGTTCCAGATTTCCTGTTGTACCGAGCAGCACGGGGCTTATTCGGGTCGTAGAGCAGCAGCGACAAACGCAGCACCAGCAGGTAGGGCGCAACCAGAGAGCGATCTGGGCACGAACCACGCGATGGCAGCGGGGCTTTTCAGCCGGCCGATCTTCTTTGTCACACTCGCAACTCCACTTGATGGCGCTCGCCTCCGCGCATCCCGGCCGGCACTGCCGCGGCAGCGTTTCAAAGTTTGTGCGTATGGCACGTGCTGTGCTTGCTTTCCTATGCGACAGAAATGCGCGTGCTGTGCTGTGGAGGTCGTGTGCTGGGCTGTCATAGGGTAAACGTTACAATCGTCCATATAAGAGAGCGCTTGGAGCTGGCGTTTCAACAGCCTGCTGGACACGTATGCAGAAGGAGCACGTAAACACGCGCCAGTAAGATGTCTACAAAGCGTGCACTCAGCGTCGAGGACAGCAAGGCAGTAAAGAAGCGTCACGCGGAACAGGAGCGTCTTCGATGTGCAACGAAACGTTGTAGAGTCCGCGAATGTATACGTATACAATGTATATGCATACATTTATAATAATTTGAATTACGTACAGCCCCATAATTGAGTTAAAGCTTAGCACTTCTGCCACGATGCGATGTGCCGTGTGAGGCAATGGTAATGCTCCACCCTCGTAGAGATTATGAACAATGACGCACAACAACGCCCCAAGCAGACACGTCTCCCTGCATGTGTTCTGTGGGCTAAGCAGACAAACAGCAGTGGTGCACGCAAGGTAACATTTAACATCAGCTCACCACTCTCGTTTTGGACTAAACGCTCAAGAGATAACACATTCGCCGCCAACATCACTGCTAATTATCGTCAATCATAGCAAATAGCATGCAAAGGACTAACCTTGGTCGACCCTTTCATCGGCAACTCACTAATGTTATCGTGCTTTACTTTTTAAAACGCGTAAGCATTTCTATGCTTACCCAGCGATAAAAACCGTCCGTCCGTCCGTTCGTCCCGTAAGATCATCGCTTTCAAGGTAGCGCCCCCAGCAGCGAGCGAATTCACCTTCCTGCTGCCTCTCGCTTCAACGCGAGCTACAGGGCGCGAACTTGGAGCACGCGAGGCTGTCAGCAGTCGGCGCTCTCTGTCGTCATCGCAGATCGCTTTCAGATTACGACCTTCGCGGTCGTGCCAGCCGCAGCCGCCGCTGGTGTGCGTTTTGTCAAGGTTCATAATGGTTTGACGCGGATGGGTAAGACGCTAAAGTGCGATAACGGCTTATAATAATCGAACAGTCATCAGCGCAATTGGCGCTGCCACCTGCAGTAGTTTGAGTAATCAATTCACTTGGCGCCGCCGTCCGCAGTGGTTCGTGTCGCCGCAGCGCTGTCGTTTGTACTAGTCGGGTCAAGTTTTATAACATTGGTAATGGCACCGGGCTGCGTGGGGATGAGCAAGTGGTACAATGCTTACGCATATTTGACAACTCCCAGAGGAGTTTCTGCGTTTTTTTTTTTTACGTTTCTTTCTCTGTTTACCGTTGTCGAGAACCAACAGCCTTCAACGACCGAATTACTCTGGCATGTTACTCAATGATCGCCTATCAGCCGCTTGTTCTCCTTATTCTTATAAATGATCTGCTATCGAGAATGACATCTCTTGATCTCTTCACAGGCGATTGCAAAGTTTACCGTGGAATATCAAACGGTAAGGACCCGACAATGTTGGAACGTGACCTGATCGTCATCGGAGCCTGGTATTCGCGCTGATCGATAGAGCCGAACATTTCGATGTGCAAATTAATGGTCGTTCCTCGCCAGCGAACTAACATCATCTGCAGTGTTCATTTCAGACTCAATGAACATCATCAGTAGAACCTTACCAATTCGTTCTCTCTTGTCCTAGCATAAATGGAAGCTTTCAGCCGATGCCTCAAGATAAGATGGTACGTAAGAGAACACTCTAAAAAAAGTTTACACCGTTTGGGTTGTATCTTGCCCCGCAAAAATAATCGTCATCTGTCTTGCCCGCATTTCCTTTCTGGAAACCTCGGTGCTCGCTATTTTCCTGTCGAGAATGCTGTGTCAAGCTGATAACGCGCAAGCCGTCCGTGATTAGGAAGTACCGGGCTCGCAGCGTTAAAGAAAGGAAATGCTGGCAAGACAAATGACGATTATTGTTTGGGGACAAAATACAACCCAAAGGGTGTAAACTTTTTCTAGAGTGAACTGCATAGCTGTCGCCGCCAAAGCCCTGAAGGTAGCCTACAAAATCTTAGTACCAAGCAAACTTGAGTGCGCATTCTCTATTTGGTGCCTCTATCAGGGATAATTCATCAGTAGACTTAAACCAATCCAGGATGAAGCGTCCCTGCCTATTGCTTCGAAATAGGGCAAACGTCTTAGTGCTTTTTGTACTAAATCCGCTGGGTAAGTTCTGCTGTTAGACAAACAGATAAAAGGAAAACCACGGTTCTCCTTGTTTTATATTTTGTATTGCAACTTTTCTCGCCTACATGCCTGGCTGACTTGAACTTACTCCTGTACGGAATTCTGGTCGCCTTTTAACTCGCTCAACATTAAACGATTAGTGGCTCAGCCTATACGTTGGTTAAAACACGTTGGTGGGCTAGTTGGTTAGAATTCATGGTAGAGTGTATAAGCGCGACTGGACGAGGACGTAGAAAGAAACAGATACACAGACACAGACATAGGCTTTTCAGCCTATACGCATTCAATGATCCGCACCTCCCCGAGACCATCACATTATGCAACAGCCTATGAGGCTTTTGTTCTTTAGTAGTAACGCAATAAAAGTTTAAGGAGCTTTGCGACTCGTGTTTCTCTCTCCGTGTTCTCTGCCTCTCTATACGTGCGCGTGTGCGCATGGTGGGGGGATTTGCGTGATCGTATATTTCATTATAATTCGAGAGAATGCTGCAAATAAGTGACTCTTGTTGAAGAAGTCGTCTCCTCGCTCCTATTACACCATTCGCTGCTATACGTGCAACCGCTATGCAACTGGAAATCACTCGTTCTGTCTTCTCGCCACCCGCAGGATCCGGCCCAGCGGGACTCGGTGCCGCCCATCGACGTGCTCTGGATCACAGGCCGCCAGGGCGGTGACTACTACTACTCGTTCGGCGGCTGCCACCGCTACGAGGCGTACCGGCGGCTCGGCCTGCCCACGGCCAAGGCCAAGCTGTTCCGCTCCACCGTCAGGGACCTGCAGTCGTATCTGGGCGCCTCCACGCCCGACCTCAAGTGATGAAACCGTGGACCTTGGCTTCCAACGAATGAAGAAAGGCCTTAGCGTTTTCCTCTGACATCGATGCGGCCAGACACGAACGTGTAAAACCGTCCAAAAGCGCGTGCTGGCATCCCTCGTCGCGAGTTGCGGTTTTCTCTTGTACATCATGCGATGTGACAGGTTTGCCGTGGCAAATTTGCACGCCAACAACGTTGCCGGAATTTCTTTCTATAATGAAAAGAGCTTAATACTTGGTCGTTGATATTGTTATGTTCGTTCTTCTGCACGTGGAGCTTGCATTATATGGAATATTTCCTGTTCTTCATGTGAAACCCTTCTTCTTTCGTGTCCATATCATGCCGCTGTGGCGTGGGGCTTTGTGTTTGGCGAATGTTACGACGTTGTGTTCCATCAAAATGTTTTATCCTTGTTATTGACGTGCACATTTTATTGCTCTTGCCGACCCTACCGCATGTCGCGTTCTTTTATCTATAATTACTGTATTCGTATAGTACTAATAAATTTTATCAAACTTTTCTTGAATATACGTTTGTTTTCTTTTTTGCATCTGCTATTAGTAAACTTAACTTGAAAGAATGAATTTGTAAGTTACATTTTTCTGAGCGTCAATGCTTTATATTGATCTTGCTTTGCCTATCTCCTCGAGAGACAGGGAGATAAATGAAATGTTTTAACGCGGCGTTTACTTTGCTGTCTTTTATTCACAAATGCAAAAGATATTGCTTAAATTTACGCATGAGCAGCCCCGGCTGTAGCGAGAGGGCTGCTAAAAGCAATGGCAAATGCTAATCCTTTAGCGCATTAGAAGCAGGTAATCTATATCCCGTCTGTGTTACTTCGCACTATGGGGTCGTATTAGTGCGCACTAACTATATATAACAACTACACGTCGTCTTCACTTGTCATTGGTCACCCACACACTTCCCATGCTTCTTGTGGGCTTATCCTACGTTGACATCGCATAATTTCATGCAATAAGGAATAAGCACGGCTTTGGCTTCCAGGCTTTTTTCTTTACTTTATTTTAAGCGACGCCCTCCTGAAGCGTGCAATAGGTTTTGTATTGGCCTTAATTTACTGTTTTTAATTGACTAAGACAAACGTTAAATTTTTATATTTGATTGAAAACCATGCGACGTTTTTATAGCACAGTCACAAATATCCCTTTAAAATTGCAACTTGCAGTGATGCAACTTGTAGCTAAATAGAAATTTCTGTCCTCTATGTGTTTAACATGCCGGTTAGAGGTTTTCGCATTATTCCGGCCGTTGCATTCGAAGGAGTTTTGCTGCATTTCTGCATGTGAAAAATTTGTTTACATGTCTACTGCATGTTGCTGTTTCTTTGTAGCATTCGTATAAAAAATTGAATGCAACCGACACCGATAGCTGCGCTGAACTACAAAACAGTTTCGACGTCCAGGTTAAAAAAGAACTCTTTTTTTTTTCATAAATAATTGTACATGCTAAGAATGCCTGCATTTCTACTAATACATCATCATCATCATCAGCCTGGTTACGCTCACTGTAGGGCAAAGGCCTCTCCCATACTTCTCCAACTGCCCCGGTCATGCACTAATTGTGGCCATGTTGTCCCTGCAAACTTCTTAATCTCATCCGCCCACCTAACTTTCTGCCGCCCCCTGCTGCGCTTCCCTTCCCTTGGAATCCAGTCCCTAACCCTTAATGACCATCGGTTATCTTCCCTCCTCATTACATCTCCTGCCCATGCCCATTTCTTTTTCTTGATTTCAACGAAGATGTCATTAACTCGCGTTTGTTCCCTCACCAAATCTGCTCTTTTCTTATCCCTTAACGTTACAACCATCATTCTTCTTTCCATAGCTCGTTGCGTCGTCCTCAATTTAAGTAGAACCCTTTTCGTAAGCCTCCAGGTTTCTGCCCCGTAGGTGAGTACTGGTAAGACACAGCTATTATACACTTTTCTCTTGAGGGATAATGGCAACCTGCTGTTTATGATCTGAAAATGCCTGCCAAACGCACCCCAGCCCATTCTTATTCTTCTGATTATTTCACATGATCCGGATCCGCCGTCACTACCTGCCCTAAGTAGATGTATTCCCTTACCACTTCCAGTGGCTCGCTACCTATTGTAAATTGCTGTTCTCTTCCGAGACTGTTAAACATTACTTTCGTTTTCTGCAGATTAATTTTTAGACCTACTCTTCTGCTTTGCCTCTCCAGGTCAGTGAGAATGCGTTGCAATTGGTCCCCTGAGTTACTAAGCAAGGCACTATCATCAGCGAATCGCAAGTTACTAAGGTATTCTCCATTAACTCTTATCCCCAATTCTTCCCAATCCAGGTCTCTGAATACCTCCTGTAAACAAGCTGTGAATAGCATTGGAGAGATCGTATCTCCCTGCCTGACGCCTTTCTTTATTGGGATTTTGTTGCTTTCTTTATGGAGGACTACGGTGGCTGTGGAGCTGCTATAAATATCTTTCAGTATTTTTACATACGGCTCGTCTACACCCTGATTCCGCAATGCCTCCATGACTGTTGAGGTTTCGACTGAATCAAACGCTTTCTCGTAATCAATGAAGGCTATATATAAGGGTTGGTTATATTCCGCACATTTCTCTATCGCCTGATTGATAGTGTGAATATGGTCTACTGTTGAGTAGCCTTTACGGAATCCTGCCTGGTCCTTTGGTTGACGGAAGTCTAAGGAGTTCCGGATTCCCATGTTCCGAATTTTTCAAGTCTTTGGCGTCCCCTTTTTTATGGATTAGGATTAGGTTAGCGTTTTTCCAAGATTCCGGTGCACTCGAAGTCATGAGGCATTGCGTATACAGGGTGGCCAGTTTTTCTAGAACAATCTGTCCACCATCCTTCAACAAATCTGGTGTTACCTGATCCTCCCCAGCTTCCTTCCCCCTTTGCATAGCTCCCAAGGCTTTCTTTACTTCTTCCGGCGTTACTTGTGGGATGTCAAATTCCTCTAGATTATTCTCTATTCCATTATCGTCGTGGGTGACACTGGTACTGTGTAAATCTCTAAGAACTCCTCAGCCACTTGAACGATCTCATCCATATTAGTAATGATATTGCCGGCTTTGTCTCTTAACGCATACATCTGATTCTTGCCTATTCCTAGTTTCTTTTTCACTGCTTTTAGGCTTCCTCCGTTCCTGAGAGCATGTTCAATTCTATCCATATTATACTTTCTTATGTCAGCTGTCTTACGCTTGTTGATTAACTTCGAAAGTTCTGCCAGTTCTATTCTAGCTGTAGGGTTAGAGGCTTTCATACATTGGCGTTTCTTGATCAGATCTTTCGTTTCCTGCGATAGCTTACTGGTATCCTGTCTAACAGAGTTGCCACTGAATTCTATTGCAGACTCCTTAATGATGCCCATAAGATTGTCGTTCATTGCTTCAACACTAAGGTCCTCTTCCTGTGTTAAAGCCAAATACCTGTTCTGTAGCTTGATCCGGAATTCCTATATTTTTCCTCTTACCGCTAACTCATTGATCGGCTTCTTATGTACCAGTTTCTTCCGTTCTCTCCTCAGGTCTAGGTTAATTCGAGTTCTTACCATCCTATGGTCCCTGCAGCGCACCTTGCCGAGCACGTCCACATCTTGTATGATGCCAGGGTTAGCGCAGAGTATAAAGTCTATTTCATTTCTAGTCTCGCCATTCGGGCTCCTCCACGTCCACTTTCGGCTATCCCGCTTGCGGAAGAAGGTATTCATTATCCGCATATTATTCTGTTCTCCAAAGTTTACTAATAACTCTCCCCTGCTATTCCTAGTGCCTAGGCCATATTCCCCCACTGCCTTGTCTCCAGCCTGCTTCTTGCCTACCTTGCAATTGAAGTCGCCCATCAGTACAGTGTATTTTGTTTTTACCTTACCCATCGCCGATTCCACGTCTTCATAGAAGCTTTCGACTTCCTGGTCATCATGACTGGATGTAGGGGTGTACACCTGTACGACCTTCAATTTGTACCTCTTATTAAGGTTCACAACAAGACATGTCACCCTCTCGTTGATGCTATAGAATTCCTGTACGTTACCAGCTATATTCTTAATAATCAAGAATCTGACTCCTAGTTCTCGCCTCTCCGCTAAGCCCCGGTAACACAGGACATGCCCGCTTTTTAGCACTGTATATGCTTCATTTGTCCTCCTAACTTCACTGAGCCCTAATATATCCCATTTACTACCCTCTAATTCCTCCAATAGCACTGCTAGACTCGTCTCACTAGATAACGTTCTAGCGTTAAACGTTGCCAGGTTCAGATTCCAATGGCGGCCTGTCCGGAATTCCACATGCTAACAATGTCTGCATTTCTACTAATCCACACTTGATTAATTCAACCTCGGATGACGAGTTAACAAATGGAACAAATTTGTTTTGTACCGCATCATAACATCTCAGCTGAAAAAACATGTTCACCTGCTGCAGATAAACATTATTTTTATTCTTTTTTTCTTCAGGGAAAAAGGACTTTCTAAGGAAAGTTACATAAGCAAAGGGTGATTAATGTTCAGAACAAGGGAGTTCATGTATCGTCCAGTCGGGAAGGTGCGTTATAACATCGGCTGATTGGTTGGCATCTTAAGGGCTCAACCCAGCAATAGTTGGTCATAGGAGAGGTCTGCTTCTTTTTTTTACGTAAAGCACATTGTATAAACACAATCTCATTCAGAACAAGTGGAAGCAAGGTTAACATATCGAGAGTGTCACGGGCGTCGGTGCTGGCTTAGCAATTCTAGACGAATTCACTGACTCTTTGCTCAATGGCGAAATACCGCACACAAACCGAGGCATAGCAAAAAAAGAAAACAATTGCGACTGCGACGCAACAGCAAGGTTCTGCATATTCATGGAGAAAGGAATATACAAACACACTCAACATAGACGCTTTTAGATATGTGCCCAATTTCTTTTTTTAAATATGTCGGCTGAAGAGCAACTTTGTATTTGGTCCTCTCAGCCATTAGTATGAAAAGGCCAGAATTTCAACCAGTTTAGCAAAGAAGGATGTAGGGAAACGGCTTTTTAAATTTGTGGTCTTGGGTTCCGCGCCGCCGGCGCCGCCGCCGCCGCCAATGAAAGATGACCGTGCGCCGCCGCCGATGAATGCCATCGGCGCCGGCGAACGGCCATTTTACGAGACGTTCATATGAGGCATCGCCACCCGTTTGTGCGCAGGCGCGAGTAAGAGCGGGCGCGAGAGAGAAAATCTGGGGGATTTTGCTCCTTGAACATGTGACTCTGCCTAGGCACAACACAGGAGGTTTCTTAGCTCGTGCTGTAGGCGTTTGTCCCTAGGCGTGCCGGCATTGCGGAGTGGAATCGAGTTTGTTTACGCTCAGATGCTGGCTGCCGGCGCGGTAAGATAGGTGAAGCAGCAGGCACTGACGCCCGATTTGGCGATCGCTGTATCAGACAGACTGTCTCGCACCTGCGGCGCTCGTGCTAAGTCAGTCGTGGCGGATCATATCTTTCTCGCGCCTTACGGCGATGTACCTTAACATCAGTGATGTTTTTGTGGTAGCAGTAGCGACCGTAGTGGAGCCCGGGCCGCATATATTGTAAACCTTAGCAACCGCGGTGGAACGCAAGTGGTTGAAAGGCTGCCGGTGATGATGACTGACTCAGCACCAGCGCCGCAAGCGCGAGAAAGTATGTGAACCTTCAGAGGCAAAGTGCTGACTGGTGTTGCAGAAGTCGCGGGGCGCGGTAGTGCTGAACTTAGCGTCACAAATAAGTTGGCGGCTGGACGTAATTATATTTATTCAATCGTGTTTTTTTTTACTAATTGTAACAACAAGTAATTGTTTCGTATTATTGGTGGCGCCTCCAGGACACCAAAGCGGCAACGGGGACACTAAAGCTAGAACCAGGGCTGGTCCGTGGGTTGGGGCTCGCCGAGGCCTGCACATGCCAGGGGGCGTTCGCATAAAAAAAAAAATAGCTGTCCGCGATAGCGGACAGCCGATCTTATACACCCCTGGTACGCTTCGGCCACCGCGTCCCCAACCCACGGGCCGCCCTGCTTTCAGCTTTGATCCCCGCGCTACTCCTTGGGTGCACTGGAGATCCTGCGCCGCCTGCTTTATTATAACCTCAGATACTCTTCTGAGGCCTCCGTTTGCACGTTACATGTGCCCTCCTGGAGCAGTGCTTGTAAAAAATCCAATCTATCGTCGCGACGAAAAAAGCGACCAGCGAACACCAGTCAGGCCCCTTCAGACACTTAGAACGACAGAAAGCTGAGCTAGTTGGTAAGGATTCATTATGCAAAAAGGTGAGGCGTGCAGACAGGACAGGAAGAGAAGCGAAGTGGACAACACGAACGCCGACTATCAACTGAAGGGAGCACTGAGGCGAAAAGAAGAAAGAAGACACAAAACTCATCTGCGCAAGCTCTGGAATGGTATGACCACGCGTCAGTAGGGTACATGTGCCGGTCTACGTGAGAGATAGCTGTTAAGGCGCTTAATCTCTTCCTTATGTAAAGTAATCGAAGGCTGACTCACGCACGCACTTCCTCCATTATATATATGCCATGCCTCTACCATAAGACGCGTATCTTCATTCTTGTGCCTGTACAATATAGCGCATTCATCTAACCCTGGCGTGCAGTTACAATCTTGGCAATGTAGGGAAACATTAGAAGGCGATCCACCGGTTAATGACCTTTTATGTTCCATTATCCTCTGATTGATACACCGCTCCGTTTGCCCTACGTAGAACGGTACGTACGTAGGTCACAGCTAAAGGGAACTTTATGAACCACACCCATACGACAGTCAGTAAAACTGTTGTTCTTATCGTGCTTCACAGGACAAATATCTGTTCTTTTTTTTTGCCTTTTAGCTGCTCCTTTTTCCTCTGCACGGCAGCGCATATCTTACCTAGCTTATTGGGAGCAGTGAAAGCAACATTAACATCAAATCTACTTGCAACTTTTTTAAGCCTGTGCTATACTGAATGAATGTAGAGAATAGCCACTACTCTTTTTTTTTGGCTATTATTGCTTTCTGTAATCACGTCCGTCCCCCTCGAAACCAACTTCCTTAGGCGTTCAGCCACAGTGGCCACTGCTGTGCTATGATAACCTGCTTCTAATAGGCGCCGGACCTGTGCATTAAAACAGACGTTCATTTTGTGCATGCAGGATCTGGTGAGAGAAGACTTAAGGCACAACATGGAAATTCCGTTTTTTACTACTTTGGAATGCCTGGATTGAAAATTTAACAACGGCTTCGAAGATCTTGGGGAGTACCGCCAACAAACGTGATTTTGTTCGTGTTGTCCACTTCTCTTTGTCCTGTCTGCACGCCTCACCTTTTTGCCTAATGGACCCTTCAGACACAGCGATCAACGAATGTCCGTCCCCACTGCCTCACTGCGCGGGCAGGCAGCGGCGGAGCGTAAACAAACTCGACCACACTTCGGAATGCCGGCATGTCTAGAGGACAAACGCATACAACACGCGCAAAGAAACCTCCTCAGTAGTGCCTAGGCAGAGTCATATATTCAAGCAGCAAAAGCCCCCAGATTTTCTCTCTCGCGACCCGCTCTTACTCGCGCTTGCGCACAAACGGCTGGCGATCCCTCAAATGAAGGTCTCGTATGCAAACCCGCCGTCGCCGCCGCCGAGTAGAATATCTAATCGAAACTAGAGTTACTGTATATGCTACCGTAGGTAGCAGAGTTGCGCGTAGGTCCGCCATCTTGCCTGAGAAGCAACCAAGTCTATGCGGCGAAGCCGCACTCCGTTTTTGCAGGCGACATGCCTAGCGTATCGTCGATCGACCGTGGGCGCTTTTGCATCGCTTGTGCACCGCTTTTCCGCCTAATCGCAAACAAAGCGCATCAAAACAGCTGACTTGATTAGATTGTGAAGAAAAAGGCGCTGCCCTTTTTTAGCGCGCGGCGTAAGATGCAGCGCGTATATTAGCTTTTTTTGGAGTTGCATTCACCTGCGCACTTTCTCCGCCCTAATAACGTATGGGCACTCGCGTATCTAGAATAGATTGTGTATTCTATATACGCCGATCAGATGCAGCATTCGTGAACCGCGACGGTAACGATTAGATCTCACCGAATAAACTTAGGGAATATGGTGATGTTATTTTGTAGATTCCGGAAATCCTACAAAATTTTCGTGCGAAAAAGCTACTTCACAAGGTAGTATAAGGTTCGAAATAAGATAGCGTATTAAAAACTGGACAAACTTTAATAATTGAGGTAAACAATCAGATACTTTAATAACTTTCCTTCGCTTGAATACTGCTTGGCACTCAGGTTTTGTTTCAACAGAGATAAATACGCTACTAAGAGCAGTGCAGTGCTCTTTTAGCATGTAAACAGTAACAAAAAGCACCGAGCCGCAACTACCTCTTTTTTTTGGCAATAAAATCACAATGCGAATTTCAGAGAAAAAAACAAAGACTAGTATATGCGCGTGCAAATATTTTGATATAGTGAGCTTTATCAAGTGGCGCTACTAAATATAATGAGGCTCATACTTGCTTATGTGCCATAACTCTCAACATGTAGCCAGTCTAAAATATTACTGGTGAATCAATGACCAACCATTGCTATTTCGACTCTGGTACCCCATTAGATCTTGTGTAGGAACATATCCATCTACCAGCAAGCAATGGATATCAGCTACACCTGCAAGTGTGATTTCATTATGTGCCTTTTCACTGCAGGGATTCCAAAAGTAGCCTTCTGTGGGAGTGTATAGCGAAAGTTTTTCTCACAGGATTGACATAGCTACATTATAGGGAATAATTCAAAACACAGTTAGGCCCTTACCGTATGTTAAATGACGACATTCATTCCTCTTGCATCCTGGTTCACATAAGCTGTAGTAGATTAAATATCTTTACTTAGTAGTAACCTCTTTCATATTCAGAAACAACCCAAACAGTGCATAATCATGAAAATGTGAGCTGGCTTTTTTACGACACTTCTGTGAAAGCAGTGTGGTGAATCACATGCAAAAAACTGGTAATTCCAGCTAAATCTTCTGTATAACTCTACGTGCTTCCATTATTTAAAAAAATCCAGACTTGCAGTAGCTTTTAATATTCCAGCTGTGAATTTTTTTAGCACAGCCCAAAAAGCACGTAGCTGTTAGTCAAGCAATTTCATCTCATACACACTTGACGCAATAGGCAGTTGGCTGAAAATTTGTTTGTTCAGGTGTCTTTACCTGAACACCCTTCACTAGTTTTACACAGGAAGAAAAACAATTACTGCAGTAAGGTGTCACGAGGCAGGCCGACGACACAAACGTGAGATGCGCTGCGCACGTTGCGTTGTTGCTACGCAGCTAGCACGCACGTGGACAGCGAACGGCAAGATCGGCCGGATTGGATTTGAATTTGACTGGCGATAACTTGTGTCAATCCAGTTCGCTGCAGCGGCGGCGTCGGGAAATACAAAAATTGGCCCGAACATCTGCTTCTCCGCAATGCACGGTTGCTTGGCTACCACGTGATGACGTTCTGCCAATAGAGGCGCTAGCGGCGTGATAAAACAGACGCGCAACTCTGCTACCTGCGGTAGCACATACAGTAACTCTAATCGAAACCGACACGGCGCACACCTCTAGATCAATGCGGCCAGTGCCCATTCTAAAATGACCATGAAACGATTTTGACGATCTTGTACAAACGTACTTAGTCGTTACAGTAAGTCCTTCTGATCATTAATTGACGCCTCTAAGTGCTCCGCGTAAAGCGTATAATTTATTACAAGGTTTTAAAAATGTACATCGCTGCCGATCGCAGCACACTGCCCGGCGGTCACCTGCAGCCACCTACACTGCAGCCACCTGGTGGCATAGAGCTCAACCACACGCAGTAGCAGTAACGAAAATTAATGTATTCTTCTTTGCTGCTGGTCTAAATATTTTGCAGGAGTGTAATCGTTAACATGTTTTTGTAAATGCTTAAAATGTTTTACACTTGGTTAGAGCAATATTAGCTCTTTGTTTGGCTGGTTAAGCTCTGCGCCAACGGGTGGCTGGACCGTGGAGACCGATCAGGCAACTCATGTACGTCTACGTTAAAGTTCCTTCATCAGCTTGAGTTTGTGCCTCCACTGCTCCGTCGAAACGCCCAGCTCGCCTGTGGTTACCGGAATACCAGACACGTTCGGCGCTGCGACAGAATTCTCGCAACGCACGCTGCTTCGATAGCTCTCGCTTGGCGTCGACTGCCAGGCAGCTGGCGTAGAGTTTGGAGAGGCTTCGCGCGCTTGCTCGTAGAGAACCGGAAGTCGACGACACGACGTGCTATCATGACGCAGAGCCAGTGAAGGCGGAGCTTAGCCCCGATCACTCGGCGAACGAGTTTAGGAGAAAATGCATGACTTTTGAGGAGGATAACTTGTAATCGGCCGTAGCTCTCTTAATATGAGACGTTTCACATAAATTCTGGTGCCAATGATTAACTTTAGCTCCTACGCGTCTATAAAATTTGTCCGAACCGTTTCAGGGGCCCCTTAAAGGGTCCCTCACCAGGCCCTATACCAAATTTTGTTTATACGCTGGAAGTTGTTACGTGTCTTCTAGGGAGCGTTCCGCCACGAAAGTTTTCAAATCGGCTCATTAATAGTCTAGATAGAGATATTTCAGTGCCGCGAACCCATGATTTCAGGAGGCGAGTTCCACTGCCAAACGGCACACTCTCTCCACTTCCCGCAAGCGAAATTCCTTCCCTGCGTTGAGAGTTCCAATCGGTCGGCCGAAGTGAACGGACGTGTCGTCGGCGCGCTCCGCAACCACCGAGACTGCTCGCCCTTCACCGACCGCCCTTGACCGCCCTTGCCCGGGCCGCTTTCGCAGGGAGTCATATGGGAAGCGGCTTTCTCGCCGTTTCCCACCGACCGCCTTTTCTTCCCGGGACTTTGTTGCCGCTCCCCGCGCCTCTACAGCTCTGAAGCAGTTCCAACGCGGCTGCCCCTGCCGGGGCCATAGCTGCCTTGGCGTGTTTTCTACACCATGAACCAAGAGCGCCAAGCGACCAGCTCTTCCGAGGCCCATGTTCTAAACGGGCGTGCAAAGGGCCTTCGGCCAATTCACCGCTCTGTTTCGATGGAGCATTTATCTACCGCAACGTCATTTTCCAACGAGCAGAAGGCGCGATGGGCGATGGAGAACGCCGCCGCGCGTTCCTCAACAACAACGAAGACGCCTGAGGTGGATACCGCGGGAGTGGCCGCCGATCCCATCGTCGCCAATTTTCCCTCCCAACAGCGAGAGGTGGACACTCCGACCGGGGAAAGGATGGAGGAAGATGCTGCCCCGAACATTTACGACGACGAAACTGACGACGACACAGATGGCTGTTGGAAGACAGTCATACATAAGCGACGCATCCGTCAAACGCGCGCTAAGACGCAACCCTCCGGGAACATCTTGGGCTTTCCGGACGCCTCCCAGCCTACCGTACGCAAGCGCATTCGGAATCAGAACCTGCCTCGACATCCCTTGTACGATGAAAAGATAATTCTGCGGCCTCACGGAGGACTTCGTCTCGATAAGTGCACGCGCCCAGAACTCGCCAGCACTCTATGGAGTGCAGCCGGCTTGACCACCGAGGATCGTCAGGACATCATATTGCGACTGCGACCTCAGCAGAACTAGGCAATCATCAGCACACCACAGTCACACGTAGCCGACGCATTGTACAAGGTGAGGGAGCTGAACCTTGGTCAGCGGGTTTATCCCATCACGACATATTTTGCGGCCCCAGACAACTCATGCAAGGGAATTGTTCCTGGCCTTTTGCCCGGTACACCGTCTTCCAAGCTAGTGGATGAGCTTGTGGCTCCTGGAACTCAAATACTTCAAGCACGAATGATGGGTCAAACCAACGTTGCGTTGGTATCATTTGAAGGACTTAAAGTGCCTCGCTACGTGCGTTTCTATGGTGCAGAACTCCGCTGCTACCCCCATCGACCCCGCCAACTGGTTTGCAAGATATGTCACAAGCTCGGCCATTGGGCTGATTACTGTCCTACGCCGCACGTGGTCGTTTGCGCGACGTGCGGGACTGACAACCCCACCCCGTCACATCCGTGCACCCTACACTGCAGATCCTGTTACGGGACCCACCCTACAGCGGATCCAAACTGCCCGCGGCGTGCTAGGCAGACACTGAACAAAGCTTGGGTGCGGAAAGCTCTCAAGAAAGAGCAGCGTGAACTCCAACCCTCCAGCGACCCGACCACTACCACAGGTACGGCGAAGACCCGAACGTCGCGCGCCCCAACGAAGGAGACCAGAAAAGTCCGGTCGGAGACCCGTTTGAGATACCGTCGCAAGTTCCGGACCCGCTCCAAGTCTCGGCCCCGATCCCGCGAGGCATCGGTGCGCCTCCCAGAGAAGCGCCCTCCTTCCCCATCTTCCCAACAACCCTACAAGAAGGCCCTGCAGACCAACGCTCCAGCCAAGGTGACCCTGGTCCCTTCAGGGGTGCAGCGGACCCCGGAGAAGAAAACAGCAATGGAGACGCCTCGGGTAGTAGGTTGGGCGGAGGGTCCCCCACAGCTCGCTCCGCCCCGTAAATCTCTCCCTACCCCTTCCCCTATTACCAATTCGTTACCAAATACCGATCCTCTAATAGAAATAGCCCGCCTACGTCGTGACATGGAGGCGCGCTGTGAGCGCCTGCAAAAACAAATGGGCGCGCTGGTGGCAGACATGAACACTAGTATGCAGGCGGCAAGTGAAATCATGTATAGCGTGCACTTTCGCACGCATGCAAGTTCCTGAGCTTAGCGGTAACAACGAAAGCGCGCTTTTCGACCAAGGCTCTCGGCCGCAACCTTCAAATGTGGGCACCCGGCGCCCGCATCCCTATGCACGACCGCCTGCTTCCTCTCGCGATCATGATGGCGCCCCGTAACGGGGAGCAACTAGTGGTGTGGCAGTGGAATTGTAGGGGATTCCGCCGAAAACGACGTTCCCTACAGCAGTATATCGCCACATCCACGAACCCTCCCGATGTCATCCTCTTACAGGAAGTCAATTGCACCCCTTCTTTATCCGGCTACAGCACGCTCTCGGGTGTCTCTCCTCTTGTGGGAGCCTTAGTTTCGAAACATGTTACATGTCGCATGCATACCACTAACATTGACATTCCTCACCAAATATTGGAAATGATTACGCAAGTTAAACGCAGCGAGAGTCTGTTTATACTCAATGATAATATAGTTCCCCCCGTTCGCGAACGCACTGTTTTCAGCACCTACTAACAGAATTTGGTAGGTTTAGACGGGTTTGTGTGGTGGCCGGTGACTTTAACGCTCCCCATACTGCATGGTGTTACGTTAAATCGCAGGCTAAAGGGACCCGCTTATGGAATGCCATCTGTAACATGAGATACACACTGCTTACCGACCCAGAGCACCCCATTCGGATGGGCAACAGCGTATCTCGTGACACCTGCCCTGACCTTACCTTCGTGCGCAATACTGACCTAGTCGTTGCGCACGGGCCTTTAGAGGAGCACCTTGGTAGTGACCACTGCATTGTGGTGACCACCTTGTCATTACGGGGTGCGCGCAGGCCCGAGCGAAATGTGCGTATAACGGATTGGGCGAAATTCAGGGAACGTCGCCAGGACCCACCTGAGCGCCGAGGGTACGAACGATGGCTTGACTCTCTCGCCAAGATCTAGAGGTCACCACGAGCACATTGCGCACCACAACCGAGACACCAGACATAGACCCGCATTTACTTCATCTTTGGAACGCCCGCAGAGGGTTAACACGACGATGGAAACGACAACGCCTCTACCGCAAACTTAGGAAACGTATAGATCAAATTACACGGGAATCTCAGGAGTATGCAGAGATCCTTACGAGGAATAGCTGGCGAGGATTTTGCGATCGCCTCTCAGGCACATTGAGCACAGCAAAAACGTGGTCGATTCTTCGCTCACTCACAGATCCCACCACAACAAAGGGAAAAACATTTCAACAGCTGCACATCCTAATGCACGAGTACAAGGACGATGTCTCGACACTCCTCAGAGCGCTAAAAAAGCATTTCATACCCACAGGCCCATCGCCGCAGTACCCTGACTATCCTTATGTAGGCGAGGCGAACGAATTGCTCGATGCAGACATCACATCTGACGAGGTGCGGGTGGTCTTACAAGACCTACGCCGCAACACGGCACCGGGAGCCGACCACATCCGATTCGTCACCCTTCGTAACCTCAGTGACGCGGATATTAACCACCTCACCCATATCTTCAATGATTGCTGGCGCAAGGTCATGCTTCCCCAAGCATGGCGACACGCCGACATCACACTGATCCCCAAACCGGGCAAGCCTGTTATGGTTGAAAACTTACGAACCATCTCCCTAACATCCTGCATTGGTAAGCTCATGGAGCATGTACTCTTGCGGCGTCTGCAGCCCTTCCTCAAAGAAAAATCATTCTTTTCTAACTCTCAATTCGGATATCGGGCTCATCTGTCTGCCAAAGATGTGCTTTTACAATTGCGGGAGGAAGTCATAGGACCTCCGTCGTCCGCCCAAACGAGAGCACTCATCGCCTTAGACCTAAAACGAGCATTTGATAATGTTGAACATGACCTCATCCTTCGCAATGTTGCACATTCACACTGTGGAATTCGTATGTGCAAATATATCCGCGAATTTCTTCGAGATCGCACAGCCACCGTAGGAATGGGACCGCATCGATCCGGTCCGATTCGCCTTGTAGGACGTGGGACACCCCAGGGCTCAGTTCTTTCCCCTGCTCTATTCAATATCGCGCTCGCAGGGCTCCCCCGGCTACTCGATCTGATCCCTGATGTCGCACACGCTATTTATGCGGACGACATTACTATCTGGTCGACACGGGGTTCCGACAGAGCCATCCAGGACCGACTGCAGCAAGCAGTAGATACAGTTTCCGAGTACGTGAGAAAATGCGGCTTGGGATGTGCTCCGGAATAGTCGGAGCTCATAATCATTCGCCCCCGGAGCCGTTCCGCTACTCCTTCTATCACTGTGCAGGTGGATGGCACACCGATACCACAGGTTAATCGTGCTCGTATCCTCTGCCTACACGTCCAAGCGGATGGCAGGTTAAACTACACTGTTTCCCTTCTATCCAGACAGATTGAGCAAATTCTGGCCATGATCCGGAGGGTCTCCAACAGGCGCTCGGGCCTTCGAGAAGAGGACCTGCTTCGCTTGGTGGAGGCATGCGTGATCATGCCGCCTTACATACCATCTCCCATTTCAGCGGTTGACCCAAGCGCAACAACTTCGCATAGACGCAATGATTCGCAAAGCGACGAAGCTGGCCCATGGCCCTCCCGAACTATACTTCCACACACCGTCTCCTTAACTTAGGGACACATAACACACTAGGCGAGCTGCTAGGAGCACATTGGGTCAGCCATCGCAGGCGCCTCCTACTCACTCCTACTGGCCGCCATCTTCTCACACGGCTAGGATACTCTGTCCCACCCTTTGAGCCTGAAACCCGTCCAACGATCTTGTCGTCAGCGATACGACAAGCACTAAGTATTCATCCATTGCCACGTAATATGCACCCCGAGCATGACAAAGGGCGGCGCAAAGCCCGTGTACGATACATTGGCCGCATGCTTGCTAACATCCCGGAAACACATACTTTAGCACTCAAGAGGGCTATACCACGGTAGTTTTGGATGGCACCGAATCCCTGAGAGACTCTGTTGCAATGCGCGGAACAAATGCCGCTTACGGAGAAATTCTCGGTGTTGCTCTTGCAATTCGATACGCCATCCGTGTTCCTGAGGAAGTGTATATATTGACGGACTCGCAATAGGCATGCCGGGCGTTCCTATCAGGACATGGCATCCCGAGAGCGGCGCACCAAATTCTCAAACAGATCCCGCAAAATACACCAACCACACCTCCCCGAATCCACTTACTCTGGACCCCTGGCCATACCTCACTGCCAGGTAACGAACGCGCACATGCGGTTGCCCGAGAAATTTCCCTCCGGGCGACTCGGAGTGGTGAGGCGACTAGTTCAGAGTGGGGGGATCCCTTGCTCCGTTACAAAGACATACTCCGTCATTATACACGCATTCGTCGCACCCACGCCGCACCACCGCCGTCCTTCTCGCGGGAGGAAGCAGTGGCATTACGCCAGTTACAAACCGCAACTTTTCCAAATCTTGTCTCTCTCAATAAATTCTACCCACACTGTTATGCAGATCGTTGCCCTGGCTGTGGCAGCTCACCCACAATCTTCCACGTCACGATTGAGTGCACTGCAAACCTCTTTCCTCTCTTGCCAACTCTCCTTTACCCCCGACGCAACAAAGAGCTGTGGGACGATGCCCTCCGCGACGGACCTCCCGAGGTCCTCCGAGCTGTGATACAACGTACTCGAAACATCGCCGGAATCATCTTAGGGACCCTGGACTGAGGGTTCCTCCCACACTGCTCTCGCCATTCAAATATTAATAATAAAGATGTTTTACTCTCTCCCTGGATTCTCCCATACCGGACCTCGTGGATCG
Organism: Dermacentor variabilis; assembly: GCF_050947875.1. Taxonomy (NCBI): domain Eukaryota; kingdom Metazoa; phylum Arthropoda; class Arachnida; order Ixodida; family Ixodidae; genus Dermacentor; species Dermacentor variabilis. The sequence goes on along the minus strand of NC_134568.1, from coordinate 114,169,487 downwards.
CGAGAAGCACACGTCACGGGCCCCACCTTCATTTCTTTTTTCTCCTTGCTTTTTTGCGGCGCGGCGCCCTTTCGCTGACGGCGTCGCGCGCGAGAGGTTTCGCGCAGCGCACGATTTTGCGCGCTGTGCACGAGGACACCTGACTAGCGGTATAACTCAGTGCTAAACGAATACTGAGGCAGACACAAGCGGATCACAGAGCATGATCCCGTGCTGGAACACGGTAGAAAATGGCATAGTTTCGGTGTCTGCGCGCGCGACTACATGACGAGGGCACAACCAGACGAAACAAAAGTACATCTCTCTTGCTGCGGTGTGAAGTAAAAAAAGAATGCGGGCATTCCGTTTGTGTGTTTTATTATTTCTCTAAACTTCAATTCGTCTATTCAAGCAATATATTACACAAGTAACAGATGTTGCCTTGAATAATTCTCGAAGTCGCCTGTCGCCACGCGCGACGTCACAGCACAAACACGTGTGCGTAGGCGCACTAGCACATGTACGTCATCCTCCGGCTTGGAGCACGGCGGCCGCGAGGAGAAGGGAAAACGGCATTCGATTTAAAATTTCAGACGTTTCCGCGGCGCGCAGGGAAGTAATTCTTTGCAGACGCGATCGTTATCCCGCAGTGTGTGATCTTCGCTTATAATGACCAGACCTGCTGCGCGGCCCTTTAAAAAGCCCCTCACCAGGCCCAGTCGGAAACGTTGGTTACACAAAAGAAATTGTAACGCGCCCTCCAGGGACAATCCTACCGAATTAACATTCAAGAACGGTTTAGACGGAGGCAGAAGTAAATGAAATGCTGCGGAGAGATAGTGTGAAGAGGCGAACTGCCCTTCCCACGCTTACTCGCGTGCCTCGACCAGCGCCCAAAAGCGACATGTTCCCTCTGCCGTCTTCCATATCGGAGCTGAGGTTCCGGGTGACGTTTACGGTGTGACCCTTGTTTTCTTGCCGCTGACGTATTTCCGGAGGGGTTTCTACTAGTTTTGAACTTTGCGGGAATCCTCAAGTTCTCTTTGCTCCTAAAGCCCGTCCATCCACGCGCTACCGCCGCTTTTGTCGACGGCGGAAACTTGAATAGAGGGGCTTTGGTTGCTGGTGGCTGTGCACGGCACGCGTCGGTGCGTGTGTGTGCGTGTGCTTGCACACTGTACACATAGACTCGGCCAAAGTTTGAAAATCCATCTAAACATGGAACAATTTGGTGCTACAGTTTTACCACAATTTCGCACCACGTAGGCTTAGGCTCTCCTACCCCGCCCCACAAATAAAATGTGCACCAATGTAAAAGTGTTACTCATTCTGATTCTGGTTCAGAAAAGAGATGACTTTTCCAACCTCCCTAAATAAATGGGGGAGGGAGAGAGAGAGAAAAAAGTTTTTTTAATGAAGTCTCTTCCCACTTCCCCCCGATTCTTTTTGCTATCTTTCTCGTAATCTATTCCATTTTTTTTTTCAATTTCAAGAATTGTTAAAAGAGGAACGAAAACCAGTATAGCTTCTGCATTGAAAAAATCATGTCAACGCATGACGAAATCGAGCTTTCACAACCAGACCGACAACTTATAACAAGCAGGCTATCTTCAGAATGTCATTAAATCAGTTTGCGCTCACACTTTGAAAAAACTCAACACCAAAGAAGACAGTCAGAGCACCCGGGAAGATCGTCGTAAAAAGAATAAAGTAGCCGTCGTTCCGTGCCTACACAGATCACCGCACGAAACACATAGGCACTAGGTATGAGGTTCTTTCTTTTTTCAGTAAAAAAGGAACTTCAGACAATTTGTTCGCGTATTCGCAGAAAGCCATCGCAATGTAACGTTAGAGAGCGTTTGATTAGGGGACGCAAGCGGCTTGCGTACGCAAGAACTGCAGTGAACTACAATATATTCTAAAAATAATATTTGGGTTTTACGTGCCAAAACCACTTTCTGATTATGAGGCACGCCGTAGTGGAGGACTCCGGAAATTTTGGCCTCGTGGGGTTCTTTAACGTGCACCTAAATCTAAGCACAAGGGTGTTTTGCATTTCGCCCCCATCGAAATGCGGCCGCCGTGGCCGGGATTCGATCCCGCGACCTCGTGCTCAGCAGCCCAACACCATAGCCACTGAGCAACCACGGCGGGTACAATATATTCTAGTTCACTATAGCAAGAACTAGGGGACAATGTACTGCGCATGCGCAGACCCCTACGTCTGAGTCTGCGCATGGACAGTAATAGACAGTTTTAGTTACACGTACGTAGAGTATTCACGTACGCAAACGTGAAAAGCCTACGTACCTTACGTGCACGCCATCTGAATAGCTTTTAGCTACACGTACGCGACGCACGCCAAGAGGGACCTCGTAGCTCCATCTATCGGGAAATGTGAACACGGCGGTAGCCAATTCAATCCTGTCGCCGTGTTTCGATGCGAGCCGTCTGCGCGCGCGCGGCCCGCTATCGCTTGTTCGTGATCTTGCGGAACTCCCGCGCGAAGCTGTCTACGTGCGCAAGAAACGCACGCAAAGAATTGAATCTCAGGTACGTCCGTGAGACGCGCGCGCGCCCGCTACGTTCTACGCATGCGCACTGCTCACACGTAGAAGCTCTACGTACGCAAAGCCTCTACGTACGTTTAACTAAAACTGTGTACCCGCCGTGGTTGCTCAGTGGCTATGGTGTTGGGCTGCTGAGCACGAGGTCGCGGGATCGAATCCCGGCCACGGCGGCCGCATTTCGATGGGGGCGAAATGCGAAAACACCCGTGTGCTTAGATTTAGGTGCACGTTAAAGAACCCCAGGTGGTCAAAATTTCCGGAGTCCTCCACTACGGCGTGCCTCATAATCAGAAAGTGGTTTTGGCACGTAAAACCCCAAATATTATTATTATTAAAACTGTCTAATGTCGTCCTTAGTTCTTGCGTACCAATTAAAGCCGCTTCAGTCCCCTAACCTAGAACTATAGAGGCTAGAAAGGAAGCTTTCTAGCCTCTATACTAACACTCTCGATTAAACACACCCAAAAATGTGTAGATTGTGCTATGGGTATCGCGTATACGATCTCGTTCAACGGCGGCAAAGTTTACGTAGGCCAGTGGCGCTGCATCAATTATCCTGTATTGAAAGATACTCAAGATTATCTTCAAGAGCAACGACCAGCTAATGCGTGAAATGGCCAGGGGCCTACGACATAAAGAAAAGAGGAGTTAACTGCGTCAGCCACCCCCTCAGTCTTGCTACATGATAAGGAATTTACATTTCCTAATAGTTAGACTTTCTGTAATTTATAACGTTGCCTTCGAAAATTTTAACTCGAGATCCTTGACACGCATGAGCAACCCTCCAACTCCGTTTATGGCGTGCATATATTTGTTTCCTTTCAATAAAATTTTTCAGTGGTGAGTAAACGCCTCGTCCTGTCTTCTCTATTCGTTCTCGTCTTCTTGCGCTTCTACAGTTATATAGAAGCCACCTCTAGTTCGGCTTTCTCAAAGTAAAAATACAAATCTCGTGCACCGCAAGAGCCGCACATGATCGCTAGGGACAAAAATCTACAATATCGCCGTGTTTTCGACATTACCTGTTATATTGAACCTTCTGGATCATAGAATACTATTTTGCTGTGAAATTTGAGCAATAAAAGAATGACGGTAAGCTTAAAACAATAATGCAATGCAAGTGTTCAAAACTCGGTGTTCATTACATCTTTTAGAAGCTGAAATCGCTTCCGGCGCCTGCATTGCTAAACAAAATCGTCTTCGTAATTTATTTTCGTTTCTATGAGAAAGCCATCATGGAAGGGCGTCCAAAGCATGACAGTAAAGACATTTGTTTGGGGCCTGAAATCTCCTTCGGCATCTCCAGTACTCAAAAGCATGGCCTTCGAGATCAACATTTATTACTTCGACGGGGTCCGAGCATAAGGTCTGAGTTTAGCAATCCCTGTCAGTATTACAAGATACTTACTAGAATTTACTGGAACTTATTAGAACATTACTAGAATTTAAGAGCATTGGGTGCTGTAGGGTGCCTTGCGTGGACGCCCTCTATTTGGCCCAAAAAGCACAGCAGTCGTTGTACGCCTGGCAACGTGAAACCAAAGCCACCGAAGCGTCAAAATGGCGGAAACCGACGTGATGGCGGAAGGTGTTGATGCCTCTGGTAAAACAGTTTTGTATCTTGATTTCAACTCTTTGGTCACAGCTGCTGGGCAAGGAAATATGCAAAATGTTGTCATCGTGAACAGTGCTTCTGGTAACGCAAACATTTCTAGTGTACATGGTGCTAACATCGCAAAAGTATACGAAGTGCCTTTGGACGACATAACGCGGCCTATTCCTGTTGCTCACTACGATGAAGACAAGGTCAGAGGAATCGTAGAACTTCTTGAGGTGAGTGAATGAAAAATTGTAGAATTTTAGTGCCAATTACCTCGTGTCCGCGCTACGTTAAATTGTAATCTTTTTGCACCTCGTGCTTTATACCCAGTATGATTACTTCCGCGTGTTAGTAGTGTAACGGCGTCATTATTAGCGCGCTTTGCCACGCTCTTATCACGGCCTGCAAGTTGTGTAGTGTTCCATTATTCAAACGGCTGAATAGTGGTTGGAGGGGAGGGGGGGGGGTAAAACGTTGCAGTTACTGCTGAGTAGAAAATTTGTAAGTGGTGGTGAAGCGCTCAAAGGGCGCGTTGTGAAATTTTAAAGCGTGTATAAAAAAACATTGCTTGCGCGGGAGGACGCACACAACCCCAGGTCAACTTTCGTTGACATCACACCCCGGGCGTCACCAGATGTTATATTCGTAAGCTGCTTACAAATAATCTTCACAGGGCAGAATATAGGCGTCGAGGTGCGACCGAAGACGCTGGTAATGGAGCCCATACATTTTTTTTACAAAATTCCATGATTGTGATTACTAAGGCGTCAGATTTCGCTCCCTGAGCTGAAGCTGTTCATGTGTACTTACTTTTTACCTCTTGTTTTTGAGCCGATGAATACACATAGAATTGAATGTGTGTCAGTGGCGTTTTAGTTGCTTTACACTAGATGTTCACCATATTTCTGCATTTACAATGGTTGCTTATTCTTACGCGTTTTCGCTTGCTTACCTTTCTGGTTTTAAATGTAATAATTTTGTCAGCTTAAATTCAACGCGTTTTTGTATGTTTATTTTGAGCCATTGCTGAAGTGCTTAAGTTGGTTCAATTTATGTTAGAAATAAGGTGGTTGGAAAGATGTATTGGTGTAAGCTGAATAAAGTTTGACCATAATGACAAAATGTATTTAATGGCAATCAAAATTCACCCGTATTGGAGGACTTTGGGTTAGTTCTGAGGTCCTGGAGTTGTTTAACGTGTGCCTAAATATTGGGCATCTTTTTTACCTCAACCACATGCAATCAACAGATAATGAATCCAGTGGTGTCATTTTCTGTTGGCTTTATGCTGTTGGGACTAGAAATAATTGAGCCCCTGAGATTACCAATTTTTTCTCACTTATTCCGTGTGTTTTTTCGTTCTCCTCTCATCGGAATGTGTCCGTTGCTGCTAAAATTCAATACTGCGAATTTGTGTTCAGCGTTGCAATACCACAGCCACTGTGGCAGGTCTGAAAAGGAGTATGAAGTGCTATTATTGGGGTTTTGTAACATATGCATTAGAAACTGCAGTTCAAGCCAGAGTTTACATTATCAGCTTTTGACATTTAATCATTGTACACCGCATAGCATGTTGCTGTTCTAGTATTTGTGTGACAAATATATTCACTACTATTTAATGTCTGCTTTTGCAGTGAAGCAACAGGGCATGTCCTGCACTGGAAAGGCTGCATCTGAACAGTGGAGGTTATTTATAAACTATGTTTGACCCTTTCGAACCATCATAGGCAAAAGAGCCTTGAATTCCCATACCAGATCATATCGTAAGAAGCCAACAAACACTGACACCAAGGACAACATAGGGGAAATTACTTGGGCTTAATAAATGTTATTTCATTTATTAAAACGATAAATTAACCTTCATTTAGAAACGATAAATTAACGGAAATTAAAGTGGATGAAAAAACAACTTGCTGCAGGTGGGAACCGAACCCACAACCTTTGCATGCGAAGATTGTGGGTTCTTATGATATGACTAATAAAAATCGGGCCCCTCGGTTAACCCCCTTTCTTCTCGTTTCAAACCAGATCATGTGTGTTACCACAGATTATCATACACCTGTTTGGAATTACTAAAATATTTAAGGTAAAAGGATCATGTTGCGTTCAGAAGTATGGAAAAACAAAACCTGGGGGCTACATTTGGCAGCTTTCTTGTGCGCAGAAACGACCAAAGTAGACAGCACTTTGAAGTCTGCTGCCTTCCACTGACATAGTGGGTGCCATGGCTCAAGTTTTAACTGCAAATATACAAGAGTGACATTCATTCTCTTGGCTAACACTTGACATTTTTCTGTTGAAGTAAATGAAGGAAAAGATTTGAAATAAAGCTCTGTTTGTCTAAGCTGGCTAAATGTTTTTTGTTTGAAAGTGAATCCCAGTTGGTCAAAGTTTCCCACAGTATTCTGCTGTAGCTTTCCTCACAGCCAGTTTTTTTTACATTTGGGACATTAAATCTGATAGAATCAGTTGATCACAGTTTCCCCATGTTGCCCACTAGAAATAAGCGGGCAACTTCACATTGAATAGCTTTTTTCTTTTCACCTTCTCTTCCACCAAATAATCACTTGAATGAATTTGCTCCTGCTGTTATGACTATTACTCTTATTCTTATGCCCTTACAAGCTTCACCTGTGTTTTCTCATGCAGAACCCAAACACAAAAGACCAGGTTGCACCTGTGGACATTCTCTGGATCAAGGGGAGTGAAGGTGGCAACTACTATTACTCTTTTGGTGGCAACCACAGATTTGAAGCCCACTACAGGCTTGGGTGTTCAACCATTCGGGCCAAACTCATTCGGTCAGCACCTGCAGCCCTCACCCTCTACTTGGGAGGGTCAACACCAAATCTGAAGTGATTGTTGTGGTGCCCATTGTTGTGCGTGACCTTGTGGAAACAGTCATCTTAGTTATTTACCTTGGATTGGTCCCAATTTCCATTGCTTTCTCAACCGCCATTTCATCTGTACGAAGCTCACAACATCATGATAATGAAACAGCAAGACTATTTTATTTATCATCTGCATGCGAAGCATCCCATTAATAAAAGAAGTATAGAGACACTAAAGACACCTCTTGTTCTCTGTGTGCCCACAAGCATCGTTCCATAATAAGTGTGGGCGAGGTACCCCACGAGTATACTGAGCTTTGCTTCAGAACTTAGGTTTCTGGCTCACTACAAGGTACTGTTTTAGGCTCAACTATTTGCACAATTTGCAGGCGGGGAGCAAAAATTTCTGAATCTTGCCAGTGAAAATAGCTGAAACGAGATTTGAAATATTTGGATGTTAATGGCTTGGGGGTATACGAATAATTTTTGAGGCCTAATTGAATGCGAAGTGGGAAGGGTCAGAACAGGATCTAATTGAATAGTTTACACTACTAAGTTCACAGTTAACAAGCCTTTGTGATTTCGTTGCCCAATATGAAGTATTGTTAATTGCAAGAGAAATTGGAGCATTAAGATCAAATAAGCAGTTTGTTTGCATATTCAGGAATCTCGGTGAGTGTGAATGAAAGTGGTTTAGCTGGAAAAGCCTGGATTCCTAAGCCATGTATAGCGTGCTTCATTATGTAAGCTTGTTTTTTGTCTACTCTGACTGCCGGGGGGAAATTTATTGCACTTTTTATCCAAATACAAATAGTTTCAAATGTTTATATTTTGCATGACCTTTTTGTTTGTTAAGTTAATTAACCAAATTTGCATATACTTGTTTATTTACTTCATCATATCATTCTCACATGTGTACCTCTGTGGTAAAAGTAATCCAGAGGAAATCATTGAATCATTTCAGCTTCCCCAACATTAAGAAATTTCGAGCGCGTTTCGTGAGAAACCGATATGTATGAGCGATGCGTAAAAAAGTAGCAATAAGAAAGGAAAAAAAGAAACCTGTGGGCACGTACATCTGCTGTTAATCTTTATATGAAATCACTTGTTCAAAAAGAAAGATTGATGGCTGCTTTGCCTATTGGATCTCCCATGATTGTTCATCTTGGTAACATGCTAAATTAAGTTTGAGGGCAAATAAGTGCTAGCGTCCACAGAAGGCACAATGCTCTGCCAAATTTCTACCTGTTCTATATTTTTGCAAGTTTGCGTGCTCACTTAGGCAGTCGTTGATGCAACATTCTGTTTGGCTTGTGTGCGATTGACCTTTGGATAAATGCGCCTCATTTACCCTAGCAATCCTGCATGAAATGAAGCTCCACAGGTGCTTTGTAGGCTGTCTCGAAATACTTATGTTCATACTGTAGACAAAGGCTTTTGTTGCCTTAACACTGGCTCCACTTACACCTTTGTTGTCTGTTAGAAATGTCCCGTGGATTGGTAAGGTAAGGTAAGAAGAACTTTATTGGGTCCTGAAGGTCAACCCTAGGTTGACGCGGGCCGCTCCCACGTTGGGACTGTCAGGCCGAGCCCTTCAGCCACATCGCGGGCCTTCTGGACTGCCCGTAATTGGTCAGACAGTGATTCGCTGTGTAGCATTTGCCGCCACCATTCTTGTTCCTTGTCACAGTCTGTGAAGGCCGCGGGGCACTGCCAAAGCATGTGGTCAAGAGTAATGATGCCATTGCACTTATTACAGTTGATCTGAGTTTCCCTCTCCGCATAGATCCTGTTAATAAAATCTGGACTTGGGTATGCTCTTGTCTGTAGCAAACATAATGTGACTGCTTGGGCTCTGCAAAGCTTACCGTGTGGCAATGGGTATTCCCTTCTGCTTAAATAATAATGCTTCGTGATTTCATTATATGTTAATAATCGATCCCTGTGTTCTCCGGGTGAAATGTGAGTTGCTCGGTCTTGAAGAGCACGGCTAGAAAGTCCTCGTGCTGCTTCATTTGCCACCTCATTGAGGTTTCTCCGAGCTCCGTCCAACACCCCCAGATGTGCAGGAAACCAGCGGATTTCAATCCTCTCACTGTTGACCTTCTCTAGTAATTTTGTTGCTATCCGTGTTACATATCCATTGGTAAAGTTGCGTATGGCTGTTCTAGAGTCGCTGTAAATATGTGTCCACCGATTAGCCCGGATGGCTAAGGCGATTGCTACTTGTTCTGCTACTGTTGGGTCCTTGGTATAGACGGTGATGGCATCCCGTATGTTACCTTGAGTGTCTACAACAACGGAGGTATATGCATCCTTATTTTTAATCCAGGCAGCGTCAACGAACACCGCCTGCTGCTTATGTTGATCTATGTCTTGAAGGAGTGCCTTAGCCCTTGCCTTCCGTCTCTCGAGGTTATGTGTCGGGTGCATGTTTCTAGGGAACGGGGTCGTCTTTATTGTTTCTCGTAGTCTCTCTTGTAATTGTGTTAATAATCCTCCTTCGTTGGTGTGGTTGTTAATTTCTACGCCAATTTCTTCAAGTAGCGCCCTCCCAGGTAGTGTCCCCATCAGTCTCTCCTGGTGGGCCACCTGTTGAGCCTCCGCTATCTCCTCTAGTGTGTTATGCAGCCCTAGGCGCAATAAGCTATCATTGGCTGTGCTGATGGGAAGTCCTAGTGCAGTCTTTATAAGTCGTCTGATTAAAGCATTTAGCTTGTTCTTATCAGCCTGTGTCCATTGTAGCATGCCAGCCACGAACGAGAAGTGGCAAAAGGCGAATGCATGTACCAATCTTATGGCACTTTCTTCTCCTAGCCCCTTATGCTTGTTGGTAACTCTACGCAGAAGCCTAATGACTCCTTCTGACTTGTTAGAGATGTGTTCTATCATCCTGCCATTAGATCCATTCGCTTGCAGGAGAAGTCCTAGCACTCTTAATAGTCTCCACCTGCCTGATTGGGGTGCATTTTTTTTTTTTTTTGATGCCTGGAAGAAGTGATACCAAGATTTTATATTTATTAGCTGGTCATTTTTTATCCCCACAACATAGGACCTGGGAGACTGCTGGAGGCAAGGTCGTGCCAGGTTGTTTGCTTGTCCTTTATTCATACTGTTTCTCTTGTCTTCAGGTTGTGAAACGGACAGGCTCTGTGTCATCTGTCAAGATTTGTCTTTATCCTGCTGCTCGTCATCACTTCTATTTTTGTCACCATTTTGTAACACTACCCTGTCACATTGACCACCCCTTTGGCATGGCAAGTGTAGGGCCACCTCTGGATTATGTTGCGAAACATTCTGAAACTATACATGGCATGTCAAGAGGCTGCATGCCCACCTCTGTGTGAGTACTCCAACAAGAAACACTGCAATGTCTTCCCCTGCCTTGGAAGGGAGCAGAAGCCTCTGAATTCTTCGGATATGGTGTTGTGCTCTCAATTGTTTCGATTGCATGATAAAAAGAGCACAAAGCAGGGAATGCCTTTAGAAACTGCTGACTGCTGAGACCCATACGTGAAGACACCACCAGATGTATATTGTAAACACAGGGGATGCCCACAACATGGTGACCGTGACGTGTTTTTGACTGCTGCAATTGCTTCCGGCGCTTGCAGTGCACGCTTGGCTTTCAAGAATGGCTTCCATTACGTGAAGTCAGTCATCACAGGGTGTGCGCTTCAAATTTTGCCAGCCTGCTGTCCAGAGCATGCGGTTTAACATGCAATGCATAATTCAAGCTCAGAATTTTGGGGCCGCCAAATTCATGACACCAAGTTTTCGAGCTTGAATTATGCATTGAATGAATAACCCGCCATGCTAGCATAGTGGCTTTGTCGTTGCTTTGCTAAGCCTTAGTCAGTGGGATCAAATCCCGGCCACGACGGACACATTGATGGGGGCGAAATGCATCATCATCATCATCAGCCTATTTTATGTCCACTGCAGGACGAAGGCCTCTCCCTGTGATCTCCAATTACTCCTGCCCTGCACCAAGCGATTCCAACTAGCACCACCTAGTCTTCTGCCGTCCTCTACTGCGTTTCTCTTCGCTTGATACCCATTCTGTCATCCTAATGGTCCAATTATCTAACCTGCGCATTACATGACCTGCCCAGCGCCATTTTTTCTCTTAATGTCAGTTAGAATATCAGCTATACCCGTTTGCTGTCTGATCCAAACCGCTCTCTTTCTGTCTCTTAAAGTTATGCCTAGCATTCTTGGTTCCATTGCTCCTTGCATGGTCCTTAACATGTTCTCAAGCTTATTTGCCAGTCTCCAAGTCTCTGCCCCATAGGTCAGCACTGGTAAAATGCACTGATTGTACACCTTCCTTTTCAATGATAATGGTAAGCTTCCAGTCAGGAGCTGGCAATGTCTGCCGTACGTGATCCAACCCTTTTTTATTCTGCTGTGAATTTCCTTCTCATGGTCAAGGTTCCCTGTGATTAGTTGACCTAGGTAAACGTACTCCTTCACAGACTCTAGAGGCTGACTTGCGATCTGGAACTCTTGTTCCCTTGCCCGGTTATTTATAATTATCTTTGTCTTCTGCATATTAATCTTCAACCCAACTCTTAACACACTCCCTGTTAAGGTCCTGAATCATTTGTTGTAACTCGTCCGCAGTGTTACTGAATGGAACAATGTCATCGGCAAACTGGAGGTTGCTGAGGTATTTGCGGTAGATCCTTACTCCTAAACCTTCCCAGTTTAATAGCTTGAATACTTCTTCCAAGCACGCAGTGAGTAGCATTGGAGAGATTCTGTCTCCTTGTCTGACCCCTTTCTTTATAGGTATCTTCCTACTTTTTTTGTGTAGAATTAAGGTGGCTGTGGAATCCCTGTAGATATTTTCCAGGGTATTTACGTAAGCTGTATGTACTCCTTGATTACGCAATGCCTCTATGGCTGCTGGTATCTCTACTGAATCAAATGCTTTTTCATAATCTATGAAAGCCATATAGAAAGGCTTATTGTACTCTGCGGATTTCTCGATAACCTGATTAATGACATGGATGTCGTCCATTATAGAATATCACTTCCTGAAGCCAGCCTGTTCTTTTGGTAGACTAAAGTCCAGTGTTGCTCGTATTCTATTAGAGGTTATTTTAGTAAATATTTTATATAATGCTGGGAGTAAGCTAATGGGCCTATAATTTTTCAGTTCTTTAACGTCTTCCTTTTTGTGGATTTATTTATTTCACATACTGTCAATCCCTCATGGGATAATAACGGGAAGGGCAAGTACATATGGTAGTATTTGCGAACAAAGAATATAAATACATTATATAATCATGAGCGTGTTATTGCAAAGGTTTTGGTTTCGCTAAACAAATGAATTAAAGACTTCATCACAAATGCAATATTTGATGATGTGATAACTTTATTTGGGATCCGGTGATTGGGAGGCCCAGGCCTGGGGGCGCCTAGATGACCACTGGAAGCTGCTGCTCCCGTGCGGCTCCCTTGGCTCGCTGGACGGCCCAAAGTTAGTCTTGGGAGTTCTGAGCTGAGCAGCACGGCCGACCATCGCGCCTGTAGATTTTCTGGGGAGACTGCCATTTTATTTTGGTATATTTCACATCCCCACAATATGTGTTGAAGGGTGGCTCTAACAGACTTGCATAGCTTGCATATATCGCTCTCATATACATCGGGGTAGAAAGTTTTTAGTTGCACGGGACTCGTATAAGTTTCTGTTTGTAGTCGCCTCCAAGTAACTGACTCAGCTCTGTTCAGTTTAGTGTGAGGCGGTGGTAATACTCGCCTCCGATTTTGATAGAATTTGGTAATATTGCTAAATCTTGTTAATATATCTTTTTCTCTCCATATTTCCTCCTCCGCGTTCTCCTGACCGATGGAAGTCACTCTTTGCTCAGCTCGACGAGTGAGACCTCGAGCTTTGCGGCGTGCTACCTCGTTGAGGCTGACTGCGGGAATGTCTGGAGTCGTGTGCGCTGGGAACCAGAACAATTGCCTGCCGTTCTTCTCTGCATTGGAGAATTTTGCTTCATTGACTCTGATGATGTGCCATGCCTCAGGAGAGATCCTACCTTTTGCATAATTTCTAATGGCCGCTTGAGAATCGCTAATGATGTACTGAGCATTCGTGGAAACCAATGCTAGTGCAATGGCTACCTCCTCTGCTGTCTCGGAATGTTTGGTATTAACAGATACGCTTGTGAGGGGTTTTTGGGTGTGATCTACGATTACTGCTACATAGCTATTTCTGTCTGGGTATTCAGCCGCGTCTACGAAGGTTGCTCTGTCGTCTGACCCAAAGCTTCGGATAATTTTCTCTACTCTACTCTTGCGTCTGCCGTCGTTGTAACCTGGATGCATGTTCTTGGGTATATTTGGTACTAGGAGTTTGTCACGAATTTCTCTCGTTATCATCCTCTTTTCCCCGTATAGATTGCGGTAATTCATTCCTAGTTTGCTTAGTATATGCCGTCCCGTTTTAGTTTTGGTTAGTCGCTCTGCTTGAGATGTTTGTTGTGCTTCTATTTGTTCGTCCAGTGTGTTGTGGAGTCCTAACTTTAGCAAGAGATCCGTGCTCGTACTGATGGGAATCCCTAGTGCTAGTTTGTATGCTTTTTTTATCAGGTTGTTAATTTTACACTTCTCAGCTGCAAACCAATTGTGGAAGGCTGCTATGTATGTGATCTGACTTATCAGCCGTATGATACTTCCTTCATACCTTGGTGCTTGTTAGTAATTAGTTTGATTAATCTCATGGTGTTTGTTACCTTTGTGTCTAACTTCTTTATGGTTTCGCTATTTGTGCCTTTGTTCTCGATTACCAGACCCAGAACCTTGAGCTGGTTGACTATTGGGATATTCCGCCCATTCTTGGTGTGTAGCTTGATTTCCTCATGAGCCTTGTTTCTGTCGTATCCTTTGGGAGGCCTGCCTCTAAGTATGGGGCGGTACAATAGAAGTTCAGATTTCTCTGCAGAGCATGTGAGGCCTGTTCCTATGAGGTGTTCCTCTACTGTGTTAATTGCAGTCTGGAGTCGTTGTTCTATTGATCCGTCGCTGCCATCACAGGTCCAGATAGTAATATCGTCCATGTAGATTGTGTGATTTAGGGACTCTATGTGATTTAATTTTTTGGGGAGTCCCATCAAGACGAGATTAAACAGCGTCGGCGAGATGACAGCGCCTTGCAGCGTGCCGGCTCCCCCTATGTCGATCTCGGGCGACTTGAGCCCTCCGACGGAGATGACTGCTTTCCTATCTGATAGGAAGCTCTTGATGTAGTTATACGTCCATTGCCCTAGTCCTATTCGTCCAATATGGTTGCGTGGTTGGCATTATCGAAAGCTTTTTTAAGATCAAGGCCCAAGATGGGGGGGGCCCTTGTAGAGCATGTTTTATAATCGATTATCTGATGCTTAAGTTGGAGCATCGCATCTTGTGTTGGAAGATTTTTGCGAAATCCTATCATTGTATCTGGGTATACGTTATTATCCTCTAAGAAGTTATCTACTCTGTTTAAAATTACACGTTCCATTAATTTTCCGACGCAGGATGTTAGGGCGATTAGTCTAGGTTGTCGATCTCAAGCTTCTTACCAGGTTTTGGAATGAGCGTTATCGTTGCTTTCTTCCATTGAGCTGGCACTTCTCCCTTTACCCAACACTCGTTTATGTATTCTGTTATTTTGGCTATCGATTCATCATCTAGGTTCCTGAGCGTCTTGTTGGTTATACTGTCCGGGCCTGGGGCGGATTTGGTGTTTAACTTTTGTAGGGCTGCGCGGATTTCTGCCTCCGTGAGTTCCTCGTCTAATTTTGCGTTTGTATTCCTGTTGTAGCTAGGATAGTTGCAAGGGGGTGCCTGTGTTAAGTATTTCTGCTGTAATTCATTGAGAAATTCCTCTTCTGTGCCCTCATATGCGTGTATTAACTTATTAATGGCTTGCATGTGATTTTTCTTGTTATTGTCGTGGTCAAGCAGGAACCTGAGCATGTGCCAGGTTTTGCCAGTACTTAATTGTCCGTCGATGGAATTACATATCTCGTCCCATTGTTGTTTGGTCAATTGCTTAGCATGTTTTTCTATTTTTTTGTTGAGAAGCGCTATGCGCTTTCTTAACTTTCTGTTATGCTTCTGACCGCTAAGTCTATTCTGAAGCAACTGCTTAGCTTCTCACATGTGGAGAAGTCTGCTGTCGCATTTATCCAAGTTAGATTCAGGTGGTGCCATTTTTGTGGCAGCTTTGACGTCATCACTGAGCTCCTTGGTCCATTGTTCTATGACTGTGATTGATCTTTGCTGTGTCGTCTCTTGCGTTCTATGAAATAGTTCCTAGTCTACTAATTTGATCTGTCATTCCTTGGGTCTATTCGGCCCTTCTCTGACGTGTAACTCCTATATGCTGTGGTCACTACCCAAATCTTCCAGTGTGTTGTGCCACGTCGCCTTTTCAATATTCTTGGTAAAGGTTAGGTCTGGGGTTGTGTCCCTGTTTAGCGCGGTGCCTACTCTGGTTGGAGTGGCGGAGTCTGTGACGAGCGTGAGGCTTAATTCTTGCGAGTCGTTCCTTAAGTCCCTTCCTTTTGCTCTGGTATATAAGTATCCCCACGTGATGTGTGGGGCATTAAAGTCTCCTCCTATAACTACCGGATTTTCTCCAACAAGTCTGAGTGTTTTCTGGAATAGGTTCTTGAATTTGTGTTTATGTAGCATGGGGTTGCTATAAATGTTGAGAATAAATAAGCTACGTCCTGTCTTTTTTTTGTGGGATGAGTTCCAATAGAATATTGTCAATGTGCGTTATGCCTGTGTTGTGCTGCACGCGAGGTATGTTTCTTTTTGCCAGCGTGGTTAATGCCCTGGTGTCCCCTTTGGCATAGCCAAAAGATCTGTATCCTGCTAGCTTTGCAATCCCGTGTGTTTCCTGCAGAATTATGACGTCCGGTGTATCATTTTCTTTTAAATACTGCTGCAAAACTGACTTTTTGTTTTCGTAACTTATACAATTCCACTGCCATATCTTGAACCCTTTTTTAGCGCACCTCATTTCAGGTGCGACCATGGGAGGGAGACGGGAGGTTGGAGAGAAGCTGATCTTATATAATTATGTGGTTGTGAAGTGGGTAAGGATTGTGGTGCTTCTGACGCAACGGAGGGGAGTCCATTACCTGGTGACTGGTTTGCCTCTAGGAAGTCTAATCTACTCATAATTGCTGCTATTGCCTTAGCCATTTGATTCATCATTTCGTCCCGTTTTTCATTTGACTTTTGTATCTCTGCTAGAGTCTTTTGAATATCGGCTAATGCTTTATCTACCACTGCGTTATCTTGTTTATCACTGATGGCTTGGGCCTTGCGTTTGAGTGGAGGGGGGTCATCCCCTTCGTCCATCTTATTGTCCGGGATTTCAGATGGCTCTTCCGTGCTCGTGTGTGGAGCGGGAGTTACCGGATTTATTTGTTTTTTTCCTTCCTTGAGAATTTTTATTTCATCGCTCATACATGCTAGCAAAATCCTCAACTGCGCATTCTCGTGTTTTAGTTGCTTGACCTCATTATTAATGGCAGTCTCCCCACCAGCCCCCGGGCGCACGCCATCGACCATGTCTGCCCAGCTCACCGTGTTTGTCTGGTTTGCTGAAGAGGATGGCCTAGTTCTGGACCTGGATCTGGATCGTGTTCCCGGTGACCTGGAGCCGGACCAGGATAAAGATCTGGTGGTGGATGGAGACCTTGTTCTCGATCTGGAGCGTCGTTCCCTGCCGTTTGGGAGGCCAGGCTTTCCGCGAGACTCTGCCCTGTCTTCTCTTGAGATAGCGTCTTCATGTTCTTCTTGTTGTTCTCGTTGCAGTCTGTGCCATTGTCTCTGTTTAACGATGAAGGGCTTTTTGAATTTGGCTTTGCACGTCTTGTCTGCGGTCGGATGGTCCTCGCCACATAACTGACATTTAGGTTGGCACCTGTGGTCTTTATCTGGGTTTGGTGTTCCACATCCCGCACAAATCTTGTTGTCAGGGTTGGGATATACATCTCCTCTGTGTCCAAGTCTGTTGCATTGATGACAGAAATCTACTTGTTTCCTGAACAGGGAGCAAGGGAGTAGCGCTGCCCTGTATCGGACGTACGTGGCCACTTTGTGTCCTTCAAAGAGCACAGTCACTGTGGTAGTATTACTGAGTCTCTTTGCTGCTATCGCCGTTGGGTTTTTACTCTTAACCACCGCTGCTGTGATGTCTCTTGGGCCCTCGTCGAATGGGATTCCTCTGATGACTCCTTTGGCCGTCATGTCAGGCGCTGTCTCATAAGCATTGGTCTCGTAAAACGTGTATTGAACCTTGATACGGGCTACTTCCTGATATTTGTTTGCATGCTCTTGATCTGATGTACTGACGATGCGGATATTTTGATAATTGTTGGGGCAGACAATGTCCTCCTCCCTTTCGTCTCGAGGAATGCCTGCCGCGTCTTGTACTGCAGCTGCGAGGTGAACTATACCGTGCTCGGATATTTTGAGTCCTCCACGCGGTCTGATCACAATCTTGTAATCAGGATGCAGGATGCAGTCATGCGTATAATGCATCATACAAAAAGAACACTCGTAGATTAAAGTGTAATACCCCTGTCACATGGACACGACTAAAGTCCTTTTAACTCCCTTCAACCAAGGACTTCTTTACCTCAAGGGTCATGCGCACCGTGTCACACGGCAGTCCTTTAGCAAAGGAAGTTTAAGGAAGTTCCTAGCCAAACGAGATGGAAGATCTCCCTTGCAGTCTGAAGGGAGTACTCTTGTTCCCAGCGTGCTTGAATTTCGAGTCAAGAAATCACCCTCATTTTTATTACTTTCACTTTTGCCAGCAATTATAACTGTTTTTGTTGCATATAATATAGTATTTGAGCACTGACAAAGATATTTGAGTTGAGCAGCTACATTCAACTCTTGAACCGGGCATTCTCGGAATGGCTGGTGCGTTTGCCCTGACTGCGCCATTTTTTGTTGTTTTGGTCAACGCGATCGCACGTCTTGCGCATGCGGAATAAGTGATTCACGTCTTTCCCAAGACTTTTTAGCAATATATAATGTGTTTCTTCCATGACTGCGTACGAAGTGAGCAGCACCTACTGGGCCCCCAGTGGCAGCCTTCAAAAGCTCGCTTATAGGCCGTGTGACACGGAGCTAACTCCTTTGAGGTGAAACTCCCTTGCGGTCCTTTAAGGGAAGGAAGTTTGAAGGAGATCCGAATTGCCCGTGTGACACGGGTATTAGCCTATGAAGATCGGTAATAAACCTGAGTATGTAAATCAGAGCTGTAGGGCGAGATGTTTTTCCACTAAATTAGCAAATGTATCTAACGAGGAGCTATTACTAATGGATTCACTTAGTTTATTCCACTCTCTTATTGCTAAAGGAAAGAATGAATTCTTAAAGCAATCGGTATGAAAAGAATACTCATTGAGTGTTTGTGTGTTTTTATGTCACATTGGCCGTGTTTCATTTCTGGAGATGTATCTAGAGGTATCAATATTAAGCTTGTTGTGTAAGAGCTGGTACACAAGTTTAGAACGGGCTAGTACAGCTCGGTTTTGTACTGTTAGGCTTCCGGCTTTGTTAAGTAGTTCGGTGGGCGAGTCTGTTAACTTCTGTTTATTGTATATATACCGTAGAGCTTTCCTTTGTACACCTAGTTTTTTATTTAGTTGTTTAGTGTATGGGAGCCAGATAACATTTGCGTACTCAAGGACTGACCTGATGAAAGTTTTGTAAGCCAGAAGTTTTGTATTGGGTGGTGCTAGTCAAAGGTGTCTTCCGAGAAAGAAAAGGCATTTCATTGCAGTTGCTGCAACATTATTTATATGGGAGTTCCATCTGAAGTCATGTGTTAACGTTAATCTGAGGTACTTGTGTTCATGAACTCGCATTAGTGGCACGTCGTTAACGGTATACATAAAGGTCGAGTTACTCTGTTTTCTGGTGATTGAAAGAACAGCAGATTTCTTAGTATTGTCAGAGTAGTTGGACGATCCCACTGTTGTCAACCAGATGTAGGAGTCGTCGGACGATCTCGCCGCTGCCACAATTTGAAGGAGTTGAAGGTTGTAGAGAGGAACTCGGTGAACAGGATTTATTTACATTATTTACATCTTAGACAAGACATATATCGACAGTCTAACGTGACTCCCATATGGAGCCCGCAAGACTAA
This sequence comes from Dermacentor variabilis, assembly GCF_050947875.1. NCBI lineage: Eukaryota > Metazoa > Arthropoda > Arachnida > Ixodida > Ixodidae > Dermacentor > Dermacentor variabilis. The sequence goes on along the minus strand of NC_134568.1, from coordinate 114,150,325 downwards.
CATACAGCAAACAACTTATGAGCACACAGCTCACGAGTACATTTCGAGCATGACAACGAGCACGCAGCTCACTGGTACATTTCTAGCACGACAACGAGCACTCAGCTCACTAGTACATCTTGAGCACGACAACAAGCACACTCTAGCAGCCGACAATCGCTGCTTATAAGCTCTCTGCTCGACGTCATAGTTCGACGTCATTCAAGATTACCCTTTTGGAGGAGGATGAGGACTCACATACACGTGCCGCACACACACACAGGTGTAATGGTCCGGAGCCGACGTCAGAAGGGCTTCGTAGAACTCTTAGCCGTTCCGGGTAGCACATTGTCTGGTGTCTCGAAAAGCTCATGGGGAGGTTCCGCCAATTACCTCCCCTCGAGAACTCCCCTGAGCTGACCCCGCGCCACGTGGCTGCCGGTTATCCGCAGTTCTCTGAAGTGTGCCCCGTCCGGTTGGATTGGAACACGTGCAGCGGGCTAAAATAGCTGCAGGCCGATCCTAACAGCTCCTCCATGGCCTGGAAAATCTCGCCTGGCCAGTGCTGGTAACCGCTGGTCAGGAAGAGAATGGCTGGCGAGCAAGATGATGGCTTTGCTCTCTGCAACCCCTGCGCACTTGGAATGCCTTCAACCATCTCACAACAACTGGCACAGAAGAGTCGACCCGGCAACACAATACCGCTCAGCGCCCAAACGCCCAGAATTAGCTGTTAACCCACCAGGCTTCTTATCACAATTTCCATGCAAGCCGCTCAACTTGGGATCCCAAATTTTGCCCCAAAATTTTGTGCCGCCAAAGCGAGCGTTCACGTTCCTCCTGAGTTCGACCAAACCTGACCGTCGTGCTGCACAAGAGCAAAGGTTTACGCAGAACTAAACCGAAGGCTCTCAAATACCAATACCCAAACATAACTTAAGCAGCCTAAGTTCACGAACAGCCTGTTCTTATCCTATCACAGTGGCGTACTTATCTCATGTACTGTTGCCACTGAACCGTGTGGCCAACTCCACAGGTACGCAATCACAAACGCGCTAGCTTTGTGGTCTCTATTCAGAACGCGTACTTGCGTCATACACAAAGTTTTTATCACGCTTACTCACATTTGTTCCTTTAGTCCACACCGGACACATTCCTTAACCGATCAACCAAACTTGCGTAAGTTACGCAACACAGAGGAACCTTCGAACAAATGTTTCTTCTAACAACTTGTCCTACACACTCGTACTAGAGAAATCAGAATACGGTCGCCCTAAACACACACGAGCAACCAAGTCATTAACAATCTGCTTCACTCCGTCCACACAGGACGCGCTAATGGACCTACGAACCCTTCTCAGTACAAATCACGCACTTCCTGAAAATATACACGCTTAACCTTAGAAAATAAAAAAAACACATAAAAAAAGGTTAACTAATACACACGCGCGTTACGATAGGCCTCTCTCCGATAACCTAGGCACTCAGGTTACTCATACACACAAAAAGAAAGCCTATCTACTCATTAACTAACAACTCGCAAGACTACAGGTTTACATAAAACGCATCTTTCAAACCTCTGAGCTTCTCAAACAAAACATAAAGAATGCTCATACCTTACTTATTGAAAGAAACTTAAAACGCGAAATTTTCAAGTGCTCAAAAATAAAACAAAATAACACGTTTTACTTCTACGGAAGCTCTCTTGGCCTCCCGTTCCAAACGCTTAGGACTGACTCATGCTTTTGAGCCGTACCCAAGGTGGTCGCGGTCCGAAAGCTACTCTGGCTACCGAGGAACAACAAAAGGGCTGCCTCACTGTCAGCTCCCCCAAGACGTTACAGTTTAATGCCAATTTGCGTCCTGGCGCTCCGCTTTCATCGTGACCTCGATTGATCGCGTCGCTACTCCCCACCTGGTCTTGTCTTGCCACGTTGCGCTCCCTCGCCCTACACGCTGAGCTTCGAAAAGAACGACGGAATGACGAGGAATTTAACTGCCCCGTACCCTTTGTCCGTGTCCGTGTAGAACATGCTTCTCGGTCTCCTTTTGACCGGTGGCTAAAACGTGCTTGATGCGCACACGTCGTCCGTGACGACCGCACCTTTCTTTTCTCCGCGCCTTGCCTTTTCGCGCCTGTCGCCGTCTTTGGCTTCACTACATTAGCCACCGCATTCCGATCTTTTCGGCACTTCTTTCTGCGGCGCTTTCTCCTTGAACTTTTTCATGCCGTCATCTCGTGCCTCGTGCTGGCCGTTACACATCTCGTCGGCCCGGATCGGTCTCTTACCCGCACAGTCTAAATGATCCTTAACTATATCATTCCTCTCTTGGCTACCTAGACTGGCGGAGAGCCGCACCGATCCCTGAACAATGCAGTTGTTCTCTCGTGAGCTACGAAGCTCGCCATCCCGAGAACTACTCTCAACTGCATTGTCCAGCTGGCACTTCTCTTCGGCACGGAGATCTGACTCGACATGGGTGCTCGCGTCTGTAAAGTCCGTAGTATTCTGTACCTCGCTAACGACCTTGCTACCATGAGATGCGACACACACGCGCGGTAACTGTGCCAATTTGTTCGCAGCTGGCCGAGCTGTCTCTACAGTCCTCTGTTGGCACAGCACCTCGTCGCTCTCACTCTGGCCTTTAACGGCCTCTGTTGCCACTAAGGCATCGTTAGCTGCTAGCACTTCGAGTTCACCTGTAAACGTGTTGCTACTCTCACAGGTACTACTACTTCTGTCGGCTTTCGACTGAAATCTGCTACTTCCTCCCACTTTCGCTGCGTCCAGCTTACAAATTTCTCAAGCAGCTGTTGACTTCGCTCGATTTCCTGCTCCAAACCTTGAATCTCTTCGTTCAATGCATCAATGTACTGCCTCATTACTTCTGCTAGGCCTTCTTCCTGAGAAATTCTTTTCAGTTCCTGCCTAGCTTTTTCCTGTTCTTGCTTAAGTTCTTCCTGCTCTTGCCTAATTGCTTCCTGTTCCCGTTTTTTGTTTAGAATTCGTTTACTCATTTGTTCTATGAATTTCGAATCATTGTTACTTTCTAGAATTGTCTTATGAATTTCTGCTTCCGTCAAGTCCTCCTCTACGTCTACCTTAATCTCCTCACACAACCACAACAGGTCAGCTCTCGTCAAACACATTAGGACCATGGTCGCTACTTTAAGCTTTGGCTTTGCTGTCACACAATACTTGTTGCAATACCCACGCAAATCAGAATACAAGTAAAAGATCCCAGCAAATCAAATTCAAAAACACAGAGAAATTGAAGCCTGGTAAATCTTACAGCCAAAACCAAACGCTTACCCACTGAAGCAGCACCATATCAGCAGTCCTTCTCCGCCGTACCCAGTCAGTTGCAAGAGGTGGTCAATCTCACGTCGCCTCCAACTTGATCAGAATACCGGTCGGTCACCATGTGCCAACGTCCGTCAGCTGCCGTTGCTGTCTTCGAGTCGTAGGCCGATTTAGGAGCCGTAGGCCGATCTAGGAGCCGTAGGCCGATCTCACCGCTGCCATTCAGTTGTCAGAGTTGTCGGACGATCCCACCGTTGTCAACCAGATGTAGGAGTTGTTGGACGATCTCGCCGCTGCCACCATTTGAAGGAGTTGAAGGTCGTAGAGAGGAACTCAGTGAACAGGATTTATTTACATTATTTACATCTTAGACAAGACATATATCGACAGTCTAGCATGACTCCCATATGGAGCCCGCAAGACTAACATACAGCAAACAGCTTACAAGCACACAGCTCACGAGTACATTTCGAGCATGACAACGAGCACGCAGCTCACTAGTACATTTCTAGCACGACAACGAGCACTCAGCTCACTAGTACATCTCAAGCACGACAACGAGCACGACAACGAGCACACTGTAGCAGCCGACAATCGCTGCTTATAAGCTCTCTGCTCGACGTCATAGTTCGACGTCATTCAAGATGACCCTTTTGGAGGAGGATGAGGGCTGCTGACTTGGAGGAGGATGAGGACTCACATACACGTGCCGCACACACACACAGGTGTAATGGTCCGGAGCCGACGTCAGAGGGGCTTCATAGAATTCTTAGCCGTTCTGGGTAGCACATTGTCTGGTGTCTCGAAAAGCTCATGGGGAGGTTCCGCTAATTACCTCCCCTCGAGAACTCCCCTGAGCTGACCCCACGCCACGTGCCTGCCGGTTATCCGCAGTTCTCTGAAGTGCGCCCCGTCCGGTTGGATTGGAACATGTGCAGTGGGCTAAAATAGCTGCAGGCCGATCTTAACAGTATTGATCGTCATCTGCCAGTGGGCACACCAGTTAGACACGACTTTCAAGTCGCTGTTTAATGTTATGTGGTCATCATGTGAGTTAATATTTCGATAAAGAATGTAGTCGTCTGCAAATAGCCTAATGTTTCCTGTGATTTTTGCGGGTAGGTCATTAATAAAAATTAGAAATAAAAGGGGGAGGCAGAACGCTTCCTTGGGGGACTCCCGATGTTCCCCGGGCTCTCTGGGAAATCTGTCCGTTCACTCCACAAACTGGGTACGGTTAGTAAGATAGTCGCAAATCCAGTCAATTATGGGGCCTGTACCTAATGTAATCTCATGTTTCCTTATGAGCTTTTTGTGTGATACCCGATCAAATGCCTTCGAGAAATCGAGTAGGATGAGGTCTGTTTGTCTGTGTTGGTCGATATTAAATGATATGTCGTGGGTTAGTTCCAGTAGTTGAGTGATTGTAGAAAGGCCTCTGCGAAAGCCATGTTGATATGGTGATACGATACTCTCCTTTTCTAAGAAAACGGTTATATGTTTTAGTATGACATGTTGCAGAAGTTTGCACACGGTACTCGTAAGTGAAATAGGCTGAAAGTTGGACGGGTTGTCTCTGCAGCCTGATTTATGTATGAGGACAACTTTTGCAGATTTCCAATCCTGTAGAAGAACAGATGATGATAATGATTTGTTAAATATTATATAAAGGTACTTCGTCATCCATTCTGCGTATCGTTTCAAGAAGGCGTTGGGTATTTTATCCGGGCCTGGCCCTTTTTTCGTGTCCAGGTTTAGGAGAAGGTTCAGTACTCCGGCCTCCGTGATGGTAAGGGGGCTTAGTCTGCTTTTAACGGTGATGTCAATTAGAGGTACTTTCCCAGCGTCAGTTGTGAAGATAGAAGAAAAATAGTTATTTAGTGAATTACCTCTTTCTTTGTTAGTTTCGGGCGACACTTGGGGATCACTTGATGCTTTAGGTTTAAGGTAGTTCCAGAATTTGCTCGGTGAATTTCTTAGGAATCCTTGAAGTGTGTTTGAGTAAAAGTTTGACTTCGCTGTCTTTATTTTAGATTTCATGTCTTGGGGATAGCTAGAGTAAAATTACTTCTAGATGAAGGATTAGGTGGTATCTTCATTGATTTTTTCAGACGCTTGACTTTACGTTTGGCATGAATGATGTCACGTGAGATCCAGGGATTGTGCTTCCTCGTTTTTTTTACTTTAGAAGGTACATACTTGGAAACACAATGAAACATTTTTTTTTAAACTATGCCACAGTGTTTCGATGTTTGTAGTGGGACGTATTGAAAGTGCTTCAAAGGTGGTAAATTCATTAGATAAGTAGTCAAAAATACTCGTATCGTCTGCTCTATTGAAGTCCAGCTAAGTGATGCGTGGTTGGGAAGAAAATGTAGTATTCTGAGCAGGTACAACACATAAAGTAATCTTATGATCAGACATGCCATCAATGAATTCAAGATGCGATTGCTCTGACGGGAAATGATGGCTCAAAAAAACTAAATCAAGTGTGTTAGAAGTAGTTCCTTGAACACGTGTGGGCTCTGTTACGATTTGGCTGAGATTCAATGAACGCATGAGTTCGAAAAGCATATCAGCACTTGGTGAGTGGTGTTCAAATGTTTGCCAGTTCATATCAGGCAGGTTAAAATCCCCTAGAAGTATTAGTCTGTCCTTCCAAATGTTATTTTGCACATACAAGCGCAGTCTTTCCATCACTTTAATCTCACATGAGGGACTACAATAAATACACCCGACGACAACATTGTATGTAGAAAATTTTAGTTTACAAAAAATTCCTTCCACTCCTGTGACATCAGGTAACACGATATAAGGGATTTCCTTTTTAATCAATAAGGCGACGCCACCACCGCGTGTTAATCGGTCCTTCCGTACGATTACGTAGTTTGGTGGTGTGGTTTCAGCATCCCTGATATCGATTGTTAGCCAAATCTCGGTTAAAGCAACAGTCTGGTTCGTTACCAAGAAGTAATGCTTCAAGGAAGTCAGTTTTCTCTATTATGCTATACGCGTTAATATTGCAGAAAAGTATTTCTGACGTAGTGCGTTGCGCCGAGTGCATGTTGTTTGCGTTTCTGCTTCCTGGTTTTTTTTTGCTTGAGGTAGCTGAATGTGGTTGGATTAGGGCCACATCATTTGTTTCGTCATCCCATCGGTAGAGGTCATCATTGATACGCAGTTTGTTGTAGACCAGCGACACCTTGTCCCCAGATTCTTTTCTAGTTTTCGCGTAAATCCATAGTATTTTCCTGATGTTTCTTACACGCCATGAAAAATCTTCGCCAATTGAAAGCTGCTCCCCTTCAGCCTATAACAGTTGCTTAGGATTTGCAATTTGTCGTGGTAGTCCAGAAGCTTCAAAATAACCGGTCTGGTTTTTTTAGCAGCTGGCCTGCCCAATCTGTGAATCCTTTCAATCGTTACATCTTTGACTTTGAGGACACTTTTAAGAATGTTTTCGTGCACTTTGTGTTCAAGTGAGCCCTCGTTTTCCTTAGCTTCCTCGGCAAGACAGTAAACAATTAAATTTGATCTTCTGGAACGATTTTCAAGATCGTTCACTTTTAGTTCAAGCGATATTAGTGCTTTCTGGAGGCTATTAATTTGTTCCATGCATGTGGAAACCTTGCTATCGAGATGGCTTAGCCTGTCAAGCTTTAAATCGATGGATGTTAGACATTCTTCCTTAATAATATGAAGGTCGTCTGCAATTTGCTTTAGCTGTTTGGAAAACTGGTCATACTCAGGCCCAGGGTTACCTTCGACATCCTCTGCTATAAGCAGCAATTTATAAACATGCACGCAAAAGTCACACAACAAATTTGAAAGTAGCCTTGGGCATGGCAGCACAATTAGGCACAATTCATTGGATCGTAGGCATTTCCCAAAACGTTTGCTCACCTGTATGGCAAAAACAAACGGGTTTGAGCTCATCATGCCAGCAGAGCTACCATGCCCAGTGGCCCGTCGAAGTCTGTCTCCTCCTTTTATGGTCGGTGGTGCCCATAGCCTCGCTGTGGTGGCGCTGAAGTCCGTGACGTCATCCAGCATTGTCGTTGCACTGTAATGGTGCTGTAGATCATGCTTATCCAGATAGAATGGTGTGGTAGGCACTTGGGATCCAAGATACCTTGGAAGATAGGTCAAGTTGGTTTTCACATGCTGGCCTTTTCCGTCTTACCCTGCTGGTGTGAGCAGTAGGACGGCGATCTGTATGGCAAAAACAAACGTGTTTGAGCTCATCGTGCCAGCAGAGCTACCATGCCCAGTGGCCTGTCGAAGTCTGTCTCCTCCTCTTATGGTCGGTGGTGCCCATAGCCTCACTGTGGTGGTGCTGAAGTCCGTGACATCCAGCGTTGTCAATCATTAGTGTAATGTTTGCATTCTTCCAGTTTTCTGGGACCCTTGCAGTCCATAGACACTTCGTGTAGAGAGCCACCAGTTTTCCTAGCATTATGTCTCCATCTTTGATTAAAACAACTCTTATTCCATCCTCTCCTGCCACTTTTCCCCGTTTCATGCATTGCAAGGCCCTTCTGACCTCATCTCCAGTTATAGGAGGAGTTTCTGGATACTGTTCATTATTGTTTCGTATAGAGTACACCTGAGTCCTCTGGGCACTGTACAGGTAAGTATAGAATTCTTCCGCTGCTTTTGTTATATCTTCGAGGTTCCTGATGATATTACCCTGCTTATCTTTCAGTGCATGCATCTTGGTTTGTCTCATGCCAAGTTTCCTTATCACTGATTTCAGGCTACATCCATTTTTTACGGCTTCTTCAGTCTTTCTCACGTTATAATTTCGAATATCACTTATTTTCATTTTGTTGATCAGTTTTGGCAGTTCCGGGAATTCTATCTGATCTCTTAAGTTGAACACTTTCATTCTTTGTTGTTTCTTTATTAGGTCCTTTGTTACATGGGAGCGCTTCCCTACTGGTTGCCTTGGTGCCTTGCCTCCTACTTCAATTGCTGCCTCTGAAGCCAGCCTCGTTATGGTTTCTTTCATTACCTCTATGTTATCATCATCATCATCATCATCATCATCATCATCATCATCATCTCTGTTCTAAGGCTGCATATTTGTTTGCAAGCACCAGCCTAAATTTGTCTGCTTTTACACTTACTGCGTCTAAGTTGACCTGTTTTTTCTTGACCAATTTTACTCTTTTTTCTGTTCAAATTGAGGTGAATCCTAGCCCTCACTAGCCTATGATCACTCCACTTTACCCTGCCCATCATTTCTACATGCTGCACTATGCTGGAATCGGCAGAAAGTATGAAATCAATTTCATTTCTTGTTTCACCATTAGGGCTTTTCCAGGTCCATCGTTTTGGCTACGTTTCCTGAAAAAGGAGTTCATTATTCTCAGCTTATTCCTTTCTGCAAATTCTACTAGCATCTCTCCTCTAGCGTTTCTAGAATCGACACCGTAGTTGCCAATTGCGTGTACACCCACCTGGTTTTTGCCTACTTTTGCATGGAAGTCACCCATTACTACTGTATACCGAGTTTGCACTTTTCTAAACGCTAATTCAGCATCTTCATAAAACTTACCTACTTCCTCATCGTCGTGACTGGATGTTGGAGCGTAGGCTTGTACTACCTTTAATCTATACCTCTTATTAAGTTTGATTATGACTACTGCTACCCTCTCGTTAATGCTGTAGAATTCGTCAGTGTTGCCCACTATGTCTTTATGGATTAGGAATCCTAACCCGTATTGCTTCTTATCAGGGACACCTGTCTAGCAGTGGACATGGCTGTTATTTAGCAATGTGTAAGCCTCACCAGTTCATTTTAATCTCACTAAGGCTGATAATATCCTGGACCTGGAAAAGCCCTAATGGTAAAACAAGAAATGAAATTGATCTCATACTTTCTGCCGATCCGAGCATAGTGCAGGATGTAGAAGTGATAGGTAGGGTAAAGTGCAGGGACCATAGGTTAGTTGCGTTTCGCCCGATAAAGGCAAAACCGCCCATAAACCGTGCATTGGGTGCACAATAAATAAGCCTGGTGGTGAGAATTAATTTGGAGTCCCCTACTACGAGCGTGCCTCATAAACATATCGTGGTCTTGGCACGTAAAACTCTGGAGTTAAATTTTTTAAATTGAATATTAAACTGTATGCAGCCCATAGCAACTGACAAATTTGATTGCATTGAGTGGGGTAGAAAACTTTTAGTTAAAATTGGGATATCGCAGTTGAACCATATGACAATCTGGCACTACTGACGAGTGACAAATTAAGTAGTGTTATGTGAGTCCATATGTGCAGTATATATTTGGTTTTGTTTTCACATGTGTGTCTCGGTGGTAAGCTCGCGGTAGCTTCTGAAGCTGTTCTCAGATTTGTGCCGATTTTATTGTGTCAGTGAAAAAAATTACGAGCTCAATGTAATGGCCCTTACTTCACTGCTGGGTACCAGAGTGTGCAGAGCAAGGGGCTAGCACTGCATGCATGTAGTTTTGGAACATTTTGGTGCAGACAAAGCAGTGAGCCCACACTTCTTGACGTAGCACAAGCCATGCCAAAATGGTGATTACTGTCGATAGGAGCAGCTTAGATGCAGTAATTTCACATTGAAATTTGGGGTTCAAATGTGTGCTGAGTGTCCAGTTTTGCATGTGTGTGTGACCATATTGGCCCCTCTAGTCTCATTTGCAATGATAGACAGAATAGTTAGATGACTTTGTCATGGCCCCTTTAAGACCTACAGGACTGAAGCTGTTTGGTGAGTTGGTTAGGCGATAGACCTGAAGAACTACGTAATTACCATCAGTTTTCTGTAGGTTTTTCTTCACAATGTGCACAGCAGTCATGATGAAGTCATTGTTCTGGGGATATCTTGAACTCAAAGTTCCATTCATGATAATTAGCATGCATGAAAATGAATACAAGATCAAGAATACAGGTCCCGCCGTGGTAGCTCAATGGCTATGGTGTTGGGCTGCTGAGCACGAGGTTGCGGGGTTGAATCCCGGCCACGGCGGTCGCATTTCGATGGGGGTGAAATGCGAAAACACCGGTGTACTTAGATTTAGGTGCACGTTAAAGAACCCCAGGTGGTCGAAATTTCCGGAGTCCTCCACTACGGCGTGCCTCATAATCAGAAAGTGGTTTTGGCACGTAAAACCCGATAATTTAATTTTTTTTTAAAGAATACATGGGAAAGGTGCTGTGATATTTTTCCTTGATCTTTTATTCATTTCAAGTTGTAGAAAATGAAGGAAAATGGTTTATTGTCTTAGTTACACAGCTCCAGTACGGAAGCCTACTTCATGCAGGAGCAAGTTAAGCGTCCAAGTTCACATCAGGACCCTCTGTCCTCACTTAAAAAGTCTGCTTTTTATCCCGTCATTTTCCCTAGGTGAGTTGACTAGGGAACCTGAAGACTGTCCAGTAGCAGATCACACTCCTCGACTTCATTCCAATGCCACACCCATGCTCGCAATAACTCGCCGTGACTCCACTGCCGAAGAGACTGGTTTGGAATCTGGCAAGAAAGCAACCGGCGACACCCAGTTGGCCGTCGTTGTCCCCCTCCTTTTCATCCTTTGCTCAGGCTTCCAGGTAATGGTGGGGTGAGCGCCGTTTGTGGGACCCTTCAACAGTCGGTGTCCACGCTGTGTTGACGTCTGGATAGGAGGGGTGGTGGTTTGACATGTGGCAAATGTCCAATTAACACCTTTGTGGTGTTGAGATGTAACAAACACCTCCGCCGCCTAGAGATTTGACCTGAGGGTGACCAGATGTCAGGTTGCCCGAAGCGTCGATGTTTGATTGTGGCCTCGAGGATCGTTCTAGTTGTGATGGCTGATGTCACACGGCAGCTCGAGGGCCCCGCCCTCGCTTTTTGGTGTCCACCTCCCTGGCACACACAAACATACTCGTCGGCGTGCCTGAGCAACACGCCTACCGGATGCTCTGATCCCCATATCTCTTTACAATGTTTACCCCTCTTTCCGTCTTCCTCCTTTCTAGTCGCGGTCAGCTCTTTACAAGACAGAAATAGGTTGCCTAACTCAATAACATCACTAGCGATACATACAAAACACGTTTCTAAATAAAAAAAAAACTCTGAGCTCATGTCCCCGGCCCAGCTCGTCTGCATTCTGATTCTGGCCAAATGCGACCCATCTCATCCATCTCCCATTTCCTTCCAACATTTGCTTCAGCCATGCTAGAGGCCCATGGTCGCTCTCGACCATGAATTTAGCACCTTGAATATTGCATCCTAACTTATTATTTGTCCATACCATGCAAAGACACTCATGCTCCGAGGTTCTAAAAGTATCTTCTTGCAGTTTCAGTTTTTGACTGAGGTACAGCACAAGAGGTGCTTCACCACTTTCGTTAATTTGGGCAAGGATGCCACCTTGACCACGGTTGCTGGCGTCGCACCAGGGAATGCATTCTCTGCAGAGGAGACACGTACAGGCCGTGGAGACAAAGCTTCCTTCTCAAGCTATCCAAATTTTCTGGATAAGCTCCGCTAACTTTAAACTTTCGGGCGACTCACGCACTAGCCTTTTCTTTCTCTGGTCCACAAAGGACCCGCACTGACGAAAGAAAAAAAAACACATAATTTACGCTCTTGAAAGTGCACAAAGATCCGAGCTAAATTCTAATTTTATACCTACGCATGCTCTAAGCGATTCTCAAATGCTGTCTTAAGAATACACGTGCGAGACACGCACTAACGCTTTGCTTCTTTGTGTTCGAGCATGACACGCGTCAAAGGGACAGTACTAATATTTTCTAAATTGTGCGGTTAACAGCAGCTCCGCTAACTAATGCGTCTTTTTTCCAAAGAAAAAAAAGATCTCGCAACCACTTACGAAAAGTGAACTGGTACTCAAGCACGCCCTGCAGGTTTCTAACAAATAACCTAGACTTCGCGATGCAAGTTCATCTATAAAAAAAATGAAGCCTGTCTGTTAAAAAAAACAACATATTGAAAAAACAGTTTCCAAAATTTATGCATGCGAAAATCGTCTCCTTAAGCCGTACTCTAGGTGGGTGCTGTTTGAAAGCTCCTTTCAAACTTGTCAACCCGGGAAGGGAATGCAAAAGGCATGTATGTCATTCCCCCCGCTACAGAGCCCCGATACCTTTCGTACTGTCCACCTGCCTTTCTGGCATTGCCCTCGGAATGCACTGCCTAGTGTCACCACGTCGCATCGCCTGACCGCCGTGTTCTCCCATGTCATACAGGCTACGTCTCGAAAAGAGCTAAACGATGGGGAACATAATTGCCCCTTGGCTTTTGTCCTCCTCTGCGCCGAATGTCACTTTCTTTTCAACCTCGTCTGACGACTCGGACACACTCTGACTCTGAACATTGCAACCGGCAAACGCGCCTTTCTAAATCTATCTCTGTGCTCACCACAGGATTTACTGGCTTGGCGCTCTTTGGCCATACCTCGCCCTTGCGCCACTAAACACCACACATTCATTTCATACCACAGGATTTAGTGGCTTTAGATTTACTCGGCTGCGTTGTATTCTCTGCTGCAAGTTTGAATTTGCGACGCCTCTTTCTCCGGACACTGTTTCTGGTGCTCCATTCTGAGTGCCTTTCTTTTCTTTCCATTGGTGGCTCCTCGGCCTGACCAACTTCCTGAATTTCTGTCGGGGAAATCGGCAAGATTTCCTCCTCCGGCTTGACTATGCCTCCCTAGCTAGCTGCTTCCTCCTCTTTCTTCACACTGAGTTCTTAATCATAATTCAGTGTCTGACTTTCTTCCTGAATTTCGGGAGGGATAATTTGAAAGATTTACTCCTCCACCTGAACTACGTCTCCTGAACTAGCTACTCCAACCTCCTCCTCTGCACTGTGTTTCGTGTCACAACACAGCGCCTGCACCTCTTTCTGATTTTTTGTCGAGGAAATCGGAAGGATTTCCTCCTCCGGCTTAACTATGCCTCCCAAGCTACTGGTTTTATCCTCTTTCTTTGTACTGTCTTTCTTTCTGTCTTTGTACTTTCTTTGTACATCCTAACACTGCACCTGATCTTTCTGAATTTCTGTTGAGGAAATCGGTAGGATTTCCTCCTCCGGCATAACTACACCTCCTGAGCTAGCTACTTCGTCTTTCTTTGCACTGTGTTCCACGTCATAACACAGTGCCAGACCTTCCTGAATTTCGGTCGAGGAAATCGGTTACTCTAGAAATTCCTCTGTGGAGAGCTTGTATTTAGCAAGCAAATCCGCCTTCACTAAACTGTACTTGCCTGCCTCGGCGGTGCTCAGTCGGACTAGGACCTGCGCGATTTCTCCTTGCATTGACCGCTCCGACCATGTGTCCTGGTGAAATGATTGCTTCTCACAAATCCGTTCAGAATTAATCAGGTAGAGACAGAGGTCATTGCTTGTTTCCTACAGTTGAAGCAAACTCGTTATTTTCACACTTTGCATTTGTGGAGGTGCCGTATCTGCCCACCGCATTAATCTCGCTAGCTCTAGTCTTCCTTGAGCTCAATTTCATCCTGCCTTCTTTTTTTCTTGCACTCTTACTTTCCTGTGTTCCCTCTCAAGCTCCCATTTTTTTCTCTTGCTCCTCATGCTCCTTCCGATCTTTCTATCCTCTTGCGCTCCTCTTTTTGCGACATATCTTTTTCCAGGCCTCTGTGAGGTTTTCTTCATCGAAAGCCACGTGCGAATTGCGGGCTTCGTCAACATATAGTAAATCTCCATACCGAGCTGTTCTGCTAAGAGCAACAGCTCCTCTTTCTTTAACACTGTAATATCCATGCTTTTGGAGAGCTGACCACAACTTCCCCTGTATTGACCGCACACCCGGTGGTGATCAATCATAGCTGATATAACCCTGTCCTTATCATCTAGCAAAACATGGTTGCTCAAGCGCTCACCCAAACTCGAGCTTGCGAAGGTCGCGTCTCCCAGAGCCACATTACCAGGTCCGCCGATCCCAGATGGGGGAACTGCCTTCTGCTGCTCTTCCAGTTTCCTCGTGTTTTCCAAGACTCCACACCATTACTGTGATGGTTGTGTCTCCCTGAGCCACGAAGAGGAGGTCTGCTGATCCCATATCCGCAGAAGTCGCTCTTTCGTCCATAGTTTCTGTCGATCTTCGAAGTTCGTGTCTCCCGGAGCCACGTACACAGGTCCGCCGATCCCATATCGCGAGGACTGCCTTCTTGATCTCTTCCTTCCAGATTCCTCGAGCTGTCCAAGACTCCACACCGTTACTGGGACGGTTGTGCCTCCCTGAGCCACGAAGAGGAGGTCTGCTGGTCCTGGATCCGCAGAAGTTGCTCTTCCGTCCATAGTTTCCCTCGACCTTGCGAAGTTTGTGTCCCTTGGAGCAACGTACACAGGTCTGCCGATCCAGATCGGGAGGACTGCCTTCTTGATCTCACCACTGCCAACCAGTTTGTTGCGGCTAGGGTGGCATTCAAGGCATGGAATCCACCAAGCCCATCGATTACTTTGTCAAGTTGTAGAAAATGAAGGAAAGGGGTTTATTGGTTTAGTTACGCAGCTCTAGTATGGAAGCCCACTCCATGCAGGAGCAAATTAAGCATCCAAGTTCACATCAGGACCCTCTGTCCTCACTCTTGAAAAGTCTGCTTTTTATCCTGTCATTTTACAAATGACTAAAAATGCTTACTAGTGAGCAGTAATGACTGAAATGACCAAGATGTCTGACAACTTGTAATGGCTACAATTGATTAGAAAAGACTGAAAATGCTTAGTAATGATCAGTAATGACTGAAATGACTTGTAATGACTACTAAACTACGAAATGACCAATATGTCTAATGACGAATTGTAATGACTACAATTGATTAGAAATGACGAAATGCTTAGTAATTACTAATGATGACTGAAATGACTTGTAATGACTACTGATGACTGATATGACCAGCATGCCTAACTATGGCTTGTAATAACCACAATTGATCACAAATGACTAAGAATGCTTAGTAGTTAGCAGTAATGACTAATAATGACTTGTAATGACTATATGACCAACATGTCTAACAATGGCTTATAATGACCACAATTACAAATGACTAAAAATGCTTAGTAGTGAGGAGTAATGACTAATAATAATGAATAATAATAATAATGAAATAAGAAGGAAACAAAAATAGGTAACGAGAAATGAGTAAAGAGAAAGAGGCAAACATAAGGAAAAGGAAAAGAGAAGGAAGAAACAGAAAGAACGAAGAAAGAATAAATAGGGTCAAGGGAAGAAGGAAAGAGAAAGACAGAAGAGAAAGAGAAGAGGCAAATGATAAGAGGAGGAATAGTAGGTTTTCGCAGTTCACCTCTTACCAGAGGTGTTACGAGACCCTGTAATTTTATTTCGGAACTCTTCTGCTGGGTTGCACTTCGTACCCATTCATTTGATGAGTTACGAACTGTTCACCAAGTGAGCAATTTCACACTATTTCGGTTCAAACTTCAGTATATATGTAGCTTTCTGTGTTTGGAATGCTTCTTAATTGAAGTGTTTGACTGAGGGCTTGCGTTCATTGTCAACTGCACTTTTGCAGGATAAGGTTGTATTCCTTGATGATACACAATGTTTTCCAAGATCATGAGCTGTTTCACACTGAACTTGCTTCTGTTTGTGGAGCATATCTTCTTAGTTGTGGAGTCTCAGGAATGCTGTGCCTGGAATCAAATTGTACTGAGCTTGCATGGCAGGATGTTGGCCATGTTACATATGGCATGTTCTAGACCCATGAGCAACATTTTTTTTTTTTGAAGGTGCCCACTAATGCCAAGAGGAAGCCCCTTAAGCTTGAGTCTGCCAAATGGAGTTATGAAGTTTGCCATACTTTGTGACTGCTCCACGAACTTGGATGGATAAATGGATGGATAGATGGGTGGAATAACTTTAGTGAAAGGTCCTGCAAGCTACGGGGCGCAAGGTCCCATAGAGCGGGCTACTCCCACGTTGAGATCGGGAGTTGTAACTCCCTGGCTGCATTGTGGGCTCGCTGGACGGCCCAGAAGTGCTCCGCCAGGTCCGTGCTGTGTAATGCTTCTTGTAGCCTGGCGGAGTCTTGATTCTTGTTTGCGTGGGTCTGACCACACGGCCAGAGCAAGTGATATACATATGGTGTGCTATGGCAATTTTCGCAATATGATGTTGTGTATAGGTCAGGCATGTAGTGATGTAGTCTGTTCTGCGTGGGATCAAGTTTGTTTGAAAAATTCTGAACGAACTTGAACCACCAGGAACCAGAGTTAGTGTCAATTTTTGTGAAATATTTAGTTCCTGCAAGTTGTGTAAGGAAGTGTTTACATCCTGGGTAGGGCATATACTTCTCTGTCTTCAATCTTGTTTTTCTGTCTACAAACTTGTTTAGCTCAATCAGGTCAATGCAAGCTCTTACCTCTCCATTAGGCTTCTGGATAAGCACCATGCCATACTAGCACCATTTTGTTGGCTCATGGACCATTTCATTTACTTCAAGACCAACTATCTCTTGCATTTTTTCTTGGTCTTCGACATTAGTGGTACTGCATGTATTCAGAGGGGTCAGTGTAAAATGTGTGGAACATTTATTTATATTGCGTGGCAGCTTGATACGATTCAGCCCCTAGAAGAAGGTTTACTCCGGTATTCTCCAACGATGCTAGACTCGAAGCTCTTCTTTCACTCCATGAAATTGAGCACAGTGCCACCTCTGGAATGAAGAAGATGCTACACTTCCCAAGAATTTTCATGGATGATATGAAGCACAGTGACCTCTTATGTTGAGGCATGATGCTGCTATCTACTTACTTGAGTCGAGGTGTATTGTTGAGTCTAGGGGCGTTCTATAAGACAGGGTTTAGGAACTCAATCTCTATTCGGCCATCCACTGCCCTGAACAATGACTTGGTCAAGCTACTTGACCATGCCTAGTCTTTTACTGGCTTCCCTTGACAAAAGAGAAACTCCGAGACCCAGCACAACATTAATTTCACCTTTCAAAGACTTTTCTTGGCAATGAGCCCCTCTGTCCATGCGCTAGCACCGCTTTTGCTAGGTAGTGCCAACTAGAGCACCGCATGGGCCCGGCTTGGCTTGGGCCAGGTAAACAGATGTTTGCTTGGGCCAGGTTCAGGCCTAGGAGCTTCAGGCTTGAGTCGAGCCTGGGCCTCAGTCAAGCCCCAATTAGGACTGGGCATGCTATTTGCATCGAATCCCATACTAGGATGTAGCATAGCTTTATTCTTCAAACTATGTTCAGCTTTGGGCTACATTCGAGTGGATGACAATTTTTGCTTTCTGAACCTTCCTCGACCTCGTGGGATTCTGCAGAACTGATTTTCTATATTCAGTGTCCCAGTGCTTTGAGTTGTCAATTAATTTGCCCTTGTGCTGCGATTTGCTAGCCTCCTGGTGCTCAGATGGTAGAGTGAGCATCCTGGAAAGGCTTTCCAGGTTTAAATCCTGAACCAGGACACATTTTTTCTCAACTGTGATGCTTCCTCCACCTTGCTGGATTCCGCCTAGAACTGATTTGCCATCAAAATAAACTGGTCAACATTGTTCCAAGGTTATTAGGACCTCGCATACCTACAGGTGATCATGCTCAGGCAAGAGACGGACGACCTGAATTTGGAATGGAGGTAGTGCTGTGAGTTCGACAGCGGCCCTGCCTGTAAACTAGTAGAAGTGTATTAAGGTGGTTGAGAGTGGCAGGACATCACAGAGTCTCGTCAAAATGACCAAGAGTTGGAAAGATATTTGCATTGCAGTGGCATTGAAGAAATTTGAAGCCATTTAAATAATGGGAGACTCGCTGCAAAAAAAAAAGAAAAAATACTAAACTCTTTTCAGTTGTACAAAGCATAATTCGTTGTGCAACCACAAGAAGGATTATTGGCTGTAGTTTCAGTGCAGCTAGTTAGATTTTTCAAGGGCAAAAGACGTGCCTAAAGGCAGAGTCATTTACAATGTTTTGTTGCCGCACAAGAATATGTGGATTTTCAGCTGTAGTCATTGATATGCTGCTTGGCACTGGCCTTGTGGGTGATCATTTTAATAGAAAAACAAAAATGAAATAAATTTTAAACAAGTTCTTAGAGTATTGAAATAAAGTTTTATCAAGTAAGTTCTGGAATATTCATCAACAAGTTAAGGTATAGTGCAAATCACTACTAGTTTTCATTATTTTTCTCCCCCATTTGTTCAAGTGAGTTAAATATTCTGCCGTAGTTTATTGCACCATTAGTCACACTAATTAAATTTAGACTTTCAAGTGTCCGGTGCTCTTGGATCAATACTTTGTCTATGTGGGTGCTGTAGAATTTGGCAACATTAGTGAGAGGGATGTGAAAAAATAAAAGGAAAGCAGAAAAGTTTACTCTCCAAGTGCACTTTCTTTAAATGTTATTTCCACATGTTAAGTGACTATACCCTTGTGGTCACAGCCTTGAATATGTTTTTCTAGCACTAGGTGGGTTTTCTGTGAATATTTACATGCAAGAACAGTCATACCATTTCCCAATCCGACAAAAAAAAAAAGGGAACTTGCCTACGCTGTACATGCTGTGCGCTTAACACCCTATGTGATAAAACAACTGTACATAGAGCCATACTTTGCTCATATTGCGAAACAAGTATGCCTAAATTGTCGACTGAGAGGTTGACATCATTATAATGAAGCCAAATAAAGCATTAAAAATGGCATGGTCCGTGTCGCAGTATGATCGCACATGAGCATTGCCCATGTGGATCGCCAATTTTCTTTTGAAAGCTTCTAGTGGCTGTGTAGTGTGTATTTCTGAAAGCCAATTGACCAGCATATATAAATTTACATTCGAGCCATGTTTATTGGCTTGACTTCCGTAGCTGCAGTGTTTATTAGATTCTAAAGTAAGATAGAATGGCTAGCGCTGGGTACGGGAGTGATCACCTACTATGCCTTTGCTATATATTGCTGCACAACTAGTTGGAAAGTCTATTACATTTGTTCATATAACACATTAAAGCACAAGCATGGTGATGAAAGAATTTTTTTTTATTATTTAGCGGCAACTTTAGCAGAAAACTTGATGCACTGAAATCTGCCTCTTGCAAATAATCTTCAATGTCTTTTAATATACAGTACTGTCCTTCCTAAAGAGTAAGCAGGAGTTGTGCCACTTTTGGTGGCAGTTTCTGACCCTGATTACTCTCTATTTTCTTCACTGTCTGTTGTATTTGTGTATACACGTGTGTTTGCATATAGAATAATAATTTCTGAGGTTTTGGCTAGTAATGAAATGTTTATTTCTCTCAAAGAGTACCCAGGAAGAGGGGTCATGGGGCAAAAAGCTTCTTTAATGCAGCTTAAAAGACCGCCCGGTGCCTGTTGATAACATGACAGTATCTTCACAATAAGCGAGAACTCGACCTAGCTTCGTATAGGCTCAAGGGCTAATGGGTCAAACAGAACCAGGTTGGGCTGGGCCTGAATCTTTCAGGCCTGGGCCGGGTACGGGCAAGACTTAAAATCAGCAGGCCTGAAAAAACGTTCCATGCAGTGCTCTAGCACCAACCTTTGATGTGCACTGCTGTTTCACTAATTTGTCACTCGCACCAGTTCTTCATCCGCAATTTACTCTTCCAGGGTTTCCGTTTCCGGTAATTCACTTCTGAGATTTCCGGTTTCTAAATTTTCACTTGTTGCACGCTCGCTCTTCTCCGCAGCAGCAGCAGTCAGTGGCGTCGCTTCCACTCAGAACTAGAAGCTGGCTCATGGCAAGTTCCGCTAGACACCAGAAGCCAAGTGGATGAGCGAGGGAGGAGTGTAGAGTAGGAGGTTACATTGGCTGTAGTTTACCTGGTTGGCAGAAACTTCTATGGAGGGGTTTTTGTCGTCCCCGTGGGGACCATTCCTAGAAATGGAAGCTTTGCTGACTAGTCCCTTTTAAAACCTTGGCTGACAATTGTAGTTAATTTGCAATCATCAACTAACGTCTTGAAAGAGACAAATTGCAGACGACTGCAGATGAGCGTCTTTTAGCCTCCAAGATGTGTACTCATGGGATGGTGGTGATGTTTGCTACAGCATTAACGTGGAAGATGACTGGTGAGCTATAAGCAGCTACAGTGGTCATCTGCTTGCCACTGTTGCTAGATGATATGGCTAGTTGATTACATAACTGTTTGTGACTTTGTGAGCCCCTGATGACCATGTGTAGACTGATGTGCAACGCCCCTTTTTTCAGCACTTGTATCCAATGTTTCTTGCAAGACGCTTTCATTTTGTGTGCTGTCAATGGCCACAAGACATGGCTTCCTTTGGTGTGCACACGCTACTTCTTTTTTTGAAGGCAATTTATTTACGGTATGGGTGTGCGAATGTTTGAAACTTCTAAACAATGAATAGTAACTGCAGTACTCACAGTTAGAATATTTTTCTTCTTTTTTCAAATGCTTCACATTGTTAACCGTGCATGATCAAAAAAAAAAAAAATGCTGAAGCATGAATGCAATCACATTCATTGCGGCTCTAGTGGCGCCTGCAAGCTTCGAAGTAGAGCACACTCATGGAGCCCGATTTTTTTTTTTTTTTTTTTTGGCTTAACTGCGATCATTCGAACTAAAATTTCACTCGGACAGCATTCAGGAGTTGGTGTTGCTTGGTAATATATGGTTGGATGCTGCACCTGTGTGCTTTCTTTAAATTAAATCTGAATTCATGTTCCAACATTGTTTGATATAGTGGCATCATCTGCTGTGACCATTATAAGTGCAAAGAAAGTCTGCTTTTTGCTCTGTGTTGCTGTAGATGACATGTATTTTAGTTTCAACTGTATACACAGATGTTATCTGGCCCACATGGCTGCCTTTCTAAACTTCATCTTATAATTGGAGTTCAGAAAACCTGGAAATGAACATTACTAAAATCTGGACAATATCTAGACTTAAGACGAAAAAAATATAGGCACCTTACAGGACAGTCCGTGGAGCACCAAAATACCGTATGTACTCGTGTATAAGCCAGACTTTCTTCATCATATTTTCTCAGGTGCGGGTTATACACGAATCAGTCCTATAGCTACACATTAACACACTGTAGTGCCACTGTGACTACTGTGTCAGATAATTGAAAAACTGGGGACAGATATCAACATGTTATTTCACTATTTATCGCCGCTTTCAAGCTAATCACTCTTGGACGAGCTCAGTTCATCGGCACTCTCACCACTGCCGGACGAGCTCGCCTCATCGGCGCGCTCCCAAAGCTGGTTGTCCTCTGTGCCGTCCATGGCGTTTGATATCCCCATGACTCTAAAGCTCATTGCGATGGTGTCCAGTGACACGGAATGCCAAGCATCCAGAATCCAACCAGACACTTGCTAAAAAGATGCTCACTTCAGTTGCCCTGTTGGAGTTGTTTCATGGTTGCCCACAGCCATACACTCGGTGTAGCACCGCCGAAATTCCGTCTTGAATGGCCTGTTTATGCAAACATCGAGTGGTTGCAGCACGCTCGCTTGTCAAGCCACCAGGAATCACGGCCAAATCTGTTCAGCAGTCAGCCAGCCAAGCTTTCACTCGGTTTGTTAGGTCGATGCGCAACAGTGATAATGGTATGTGGTGAGGGGGAAAAACTAACTGGCATCATCTTGTAGCACTTTGTAGGATGTGGTGAATTTTTTTTTCTTCAAAATTTTTGCGTTCAAAAGTAGGGGGGTGTGAGCTATACATGGGGGCGGCTTATACACGAGTATATACGGTATGTTGTTTTTTTGGTGTCTAAATGTTTACCATGTCCTGGCTACAAAAAAGTCTGCTTTTTTCTCCTTTTTTCTCCGTGCATTTGCCAGAGAGAACGTGCATATTAGTCTCAAATGTATACACAGATATTATCTGGCCCACAT
This sequence comes from Dermacentor variabilis, assembly GCF_050947875.1. Lineage (NCBI taxonomy): Eukaryota > Metazoa > Arthropoda > Arachnida > Ixodida > Ixodidae > Dermacentor > Dermacentor variabilis. The sequence goes on along the minus strand of NC_134568.1, from coordinate 114,128,186 downwards.
GGCTGCCTTTCTAAACTTCATCTTATAATTCGAGTTCGAAAAACCTTGACAGGAACCTTACTAAAATCTGGATATAAAACAAAAAAATTATAGTGATGTTTTATTTCAAGAATGTGAATTACACGCAAGCGTTTATGGGTGCTATTCCCACATGCTTGCGCGTAACCTGTGTTCCCGTAGTTGGGGTCGGTTGACCGACTCGCGCTCGGTCTGCCACCGCATACGTTGCTGCTTCGTCATTCTCACTCTGCGCTCGGCTTCTCAATCGCCAGACAAACTCAGTACATCCATCAGGCTCGCAGAGCCTGTAGAAACTGCCAAAGGAGTGAACCCAGCATTCCTGCGGCTACCCTCCTCTGCCGTGCGCTCCTCCTCCTCCAGCGCTCGGTTCCCTCTCCCAGCTTGGTGACCTCCGACTTAATCTCGCCGATTTCAGAGCCGAGGCATGTACACTTGCATGTAAAAACCGACACACTTTCCAGGACTGTACATAGAGCACCAAAATACGATGTTTGTTTTTATTGGCATCAAAATGTTTACCATGCTCTGGCACCAAAACACTCTCTGCTTTATTTATTCTCTACCACTGAAGTAAATTGTCAAGAATGTCTCTAGTGGTTTCTCACTCAACCTGTGTCTTTTCTCTTTTAAGATATTCTTAAGGTGGGCTAGAGGAAAACAGCTTCACTAGAGACAAGATGTAAAAAGCTGAGGGCTCGTTTTATGTCACATTCGTAATCGCCATTCACTGTTCTTGGGGAGTGCACCCACTCAGTGTCAGGTTTCATTGCATGTTTTACTTCTCTGCTACAGAATAGAATGTTTCAAGCTAAGCCTCTACATCAGTCAAGCCATACTGTTTCGAGCCTTGCAGCCTCGAGCTGAGCATAAATCAATACTTATCAATGGTTGTTGAAGCCATCTACACATGTCAAGCACTTGTAATGCTTGGAGGGAACGAGCTAAGTATAAGGAACCCAAACATGCTGCTTCCGTTTCTTGCATAGGCTCAGTGTTTACAACATTGTGGGACTTGATAGCCAGCCCTATTTCTCTTGAATTGTATCAAACACTGGTATAGTAGAGCTTTGTGTAGCATACACTACAGTACACAAAAGATACAAAGTATTGCGTGTCAAGATGCAATAGTCAAATGGATTTACAGCTAAGCTCCGACGTTTTGTCGGTGAGGACCTTGAATGAAAATGAAACTACTTGTAGTTATCAACCTATCAGTTTAAAGGGGCCCTGAAGCACCTTTTTAGCTACACATAGAATGGCCTCACTAAAGGACGTTGCCTCACAAATATCCTGCTGCAAAAATTCTTCGAATCCTTCAAGCATAAGCGGAGATCGAGGTACTTATTATATTGATGTGTGGCTTTCTCTCTCCTTTTGTTTCCACTAGCGTGTTGGAAGCTACACAGGTGGAGGCCAAGGGGGCAACGCCCCGCCCCAAAGTTGTGCATTTTTTATTGTTTTTTCTTTACAATGCTACTTCTGGTTCAGGCATGTGCATTGCTTTAGCAACACGAGATGGGCGCTCGGGCTGCTTTGCTTCACCACACTGCTGGAGCTACATCATCAATAGGAGCGCGCGGTTCTCAGTGGTCAGAGGGCCCGTTGCAACAACCTGCGGTGGTCGCAGTATGTACGCTACATAGCGCGTCGGCGCAAACTCTGAGGCCACGCACAACTGCAGTGTGTAGGCCAGAAGTGCAAAAATGAAATACTTGTTGAGGACACAGACATCGTATTTTTCGTTTAACACAATATTAGCAATAAGGAGAATGAATGTTCTTACAGGAGAATGTTCTCACGATCACAAAATCCACCAATACCGGTTGGTGTAAACGTAAGCATTAGGCCACCCCTAGTTTATCACTAATTTTAATCGTGTCCATATTGTCTTTACAGTATCTGCAATGTGTAGTAGCCTGTGCCTTCGTAACTTGTGGCTACCATAATGGCGGCCTTTTCAAGCTGCCACTCTTTGTCCAACTCCATTTCCTTTGACAGTGTGCACTCCCTGGTGCCCACTACAGTCCTCTCATCCATTGTTTTACTGCAGAGATAAATGAGGTTGCATACTTTTGCTAAGTGATGCAATATAATGATGAACTCTTTGACTTCCTGGCCATCTCTCTGTTCTCTTCTGAAGAAATTAACTGCCTTGTTCGTAGATGGTGGCTCTTGAATCTCTCCAAAATGACATAGTATGTCGTATTCTTCTTTTGCCAACATCACTGGAGAACATCTTATACGCTTTTTTCCAGAGTAAACAAGGATATGGACTTATTCTACCTCACATTTTGTAGCAAGGCCACATGCTATGCAAAAACTCAAAATGCCATTTCTTCTATGGCCACTTGCTTGAGTTTGTGATATCGGAATTCCTGAGATGGTTGACATTGGACACTTGATGCATCACAGCCTAAACAGCTGCACTTCCATGTACCTCTTTTGCAGGTTCAAACATATACTGCCACCATGTGGTGTGTTCGGGGAGCAGAAATCCTTGCAGACATGTTTAGCATTCAATCTACAAGTCTATTCAATGTAGTGTCCCTTGCCAGGAAGTTATAATAGTTGACGTTTAAGAAATTGACTACCCAATATTACATGCGACACGTGGCCCTCCATCTCGATTCTTCTTGCCCCGTACACGCACTACATTATACAGGATGATCAGTTTTAAGTTCTATGGAATTTTTAAAGATAGCCTGTTGCAGGTAACAATTCTAGTGCACAAGTTGGATTATTCAGAGAGGAGGGCATTACTTGCACGAGAAATCAAAACACATATTCAGCTAATTAACAAAAATCCACCAATTATCGTTTGAATTAATTACGTTATGGCACATATTGCAATTCATGAATTGTAGCCAGTGAGTTTTGCAAGGTAAATCCACTTGGAAATAATTTTCAGAATGATGCCAGTTCATTCGGAAATATGAGCCATCAAACTTGCTGCAAGAATTCGCTGTTGTTCCACTTTCTTTTCTAACAAAATGTTCCTTATGCATTGAAGTACAAAAGTAACTGGAATGCCCATGTATTTCGTTCCACACTTTGGGAAATGTCTCGAAACTGGTGTTGTTCTGGAAATTCATTTCGAGGGGATACGTCTTGCAAGCTCACCGGCTGCAATAAGTCAATTGCAATATGTTCTGTAAAGTAATTAATCAAGAAGCTCATTAGTGAATATGAGTTAATTAGTTGAATAGGTGTTTCGATTTCTCGTTCTAGTAAAACCGCCTATTTGCATAATCAAGCTCAATAATCCAGTTTTGCCTCCTTGGTGAAAAAGCCAGCTCAGTCAATCATTCAGCCACTCGTCACACTGCTGAGCTATGTCACTGATACAGTTTGGCATTCCCAAAGGTTAAGCTCCAAGAGTAACCTGAACGAACACCCGAGAAGAGCATATGCGTGGTGGATGCCACCAACCACTAACGTTGCTGTGCATTGTAAACAGCCTCTTGAGAGGACGTTTTCCTAGGGTGTACTCAAGGGTCCGACAGGTGTCGGATCGACGCATAAATGCTCAAAATGCAAATGATAATGTACGTTAACAACGGCTTTGTAAGATAAGGAAGAACATCACGCCGTGTTGCAAAGTGTGCACTTGTGCACTGCTATTTGTGCTTTTTTTGCCCATTCGTTGAAAAGAAATGCAGAGAGCCAATTAAGCAGCGGATCGCCTAGCGCTGCTCCCTGTCGGTTTTGCTTATGTGTTTTTTTTTTTTTGTGCGAATGATGCGTTCCAGCGAGGATTTGTGTAGATATATTAACAAGAATTGCGAGCAGCTCTATCTGTCTCATATTTTCCTGTGAGTGATTTCACTTTTTTAACCCTTTCGGTGCCAGATTTCTTTCTTTGATATTATAAAATGAATGCAATTCTTTATTTTCCATTATTCAGAAGGGGGAAAATGACACAGCTAATGGCAAATGCACTCCTGGTATGGTCCTCACATTCCTATGTTAGTTTTCTATCTCTTAGTTTTGTTCTGACGCGCACGCTTTCGCGATAAAACCGCCCTGTCAGGGTCCAAAAAAAGAAAAAAAAATGCTATAAACGTACGACAGACGGCGAAAACGCGCAAGAGTGGACCTTGCGCTGCGGTACGAATATTTGAACGTAGAGTCGCCGCGGTGCACAAAGTCTGGGTGCAACCCCTCCGATCGGTGGACGCGCGTTCTGCAGCGTGCAAATAAGAACGAGACTAAGCAAACTCAGAGATGAGAAAATATGCTTCTAGAAATCTACAACAGATAGCGGAACTACCTGGAATCTCGACAACTTCGTATTACTACACACATCTGACTGGAAAGAATGGAGAGCGTTACCTTACGGGGGGGGGGGGTCAGTGGCACTGAAATGACTACACACGTTTGTGTTCAAAAGGAGCTAGGCCATTGTTTGTATTGATGGCTTGTGAGAGCAGGGAAATTGCCGAAGTTTGGGCTGCCTACAACAAAAACCCCGATTTCTCCCCGGTTTTTCTTTTTAAGTTTAATATGCAAGCTTTACCACCCGAATGTGTATATATATATATATATATATATATATATATATATATATATATAGAGACAGACCCGGAAACAAATATACTAAAAAATGAACGCAAATACCTACGTAGTCTCAGTGTTTCAAGACAAACAGGCTGCGTCAAGTATTATGGAATCCGTGGCAAGAAGCAGAGCATCATGCTGAATGTTGATCGGAGTACGTGTTAAAAAAGATGATTGAGCAAACATGTCACTGAGTAAGGATATTCAGGGATCTGTTCAACTTGCTTGTTTTTCTAAGCGTATGGTGCTCCTCCTCTCCTACGCTTCAAGATATTCTAGAAAAACTTAGGGTTGCTCAGTTGCAAGGATTGCGGTACGAAGTGATTAAACGTTAATTTTACCGCTTTCAAAGCATTCTGGTAAAATTATGGTAACTTGCATAAAGTGTACCGCGTATTTGTATGTGATGATTTTGCTGCGTGAAACAGCCTGCTTTTATTATTGAAAAATCACTTGGAGTATTGATTATACCATGGAGAAAAGAAGTTACGGAGGCACTTAAGTATCCTTACGTGCATTGAATGCGAAAGCAGTATGACTCTTCCGCGCGATACTTTTCGCTTGGTCACGTGCTCAAATTGGGCAAAGTCAATTTTGAGGGTGGGCCAAGTCAATTTTGGAAGTGGGCCAGGTTGGTTTTGAACGTGGCTCAACTCAATTTTCGAATTGGGCAAAGTCCATTTTTTTGGGTGGGGGCCACGACGGTCCGACGCCGTGGCTGTTCACGGTGGTATTCCGTAGTGCGAGCCGCAGCAGGTTCCCTTGCCGGGAACGTGACGTAATCACTTGGTCGCGTGGGTTTGAGTACCATCGGATGTTAACACCGGATGCCGGATTTTCCGCGTCATGGGGCGTATAATGCGTTCGCATTAATAAGCCGCTGGTCCAACTATGAGTCATGAAACAAACTCTTTATTGGGCGAACTTGTGGCCGCAAAACAACCTACGCAAGCACAACGATAGCGGTGAGTACAGTCGGCGAACGTCGAAATCTGATCTGCGGGTCAAGCGCGTCGTCTTTTATACATGACTCGTCAAAGGTTCCAGCGTAATTGCTGGTGCTCGCATACCTTCCAAAAAGTTCGCGTCACACATATGATTTGGTTACACAAGGTCCAGGTGATAACATAGACAACAGATAGAATGAACGATAATATTCGAGTAAGTTCCATATCGTGCAGGCGCGTCGTCCGCTGAGCGATATGTTTCACCTGTTAGCGGCTGAATTACGGTCCCTGGAAAAAGGATGAACTACACGTGTCATTATTATTCGATATTTTTTGCTCTGCGACATAACTAATCCAGTGACTTCCGATTGAGACTTAATGGCATCATTTGACATATGGAGCGCTTTGAAAACCAATTTGCATTGTGATTTAAATTCAGTGAAAATTCCCACAAGTATGCACGACCTTAATTTGCACTGCAACTAAGGCCAGGAAGCTTTATCTGTAATAGTCCTAATACATTGACGGTGGGCCTAATATGCGTTCCTATTAGCTTATCCACGAGCACTCTTATACTGTATATGCGGAAATACAATTAACTTTGAAACGGATGTGCAGCTATTATAAATTACTTATAGACTGATATGTACCCAATGCAATTTCCAGAGGACAGACAAGAAAGTAATAAACAGTTATGTCCAATACAGCGCACTTAACCATTAAATGACTAAGCTCTGCGGGAAAAAACCAAACCTTTGATTTCTTTTTTCTTTTCTTCTAATTGGGGAGGGGGGGCGGAGTGAAGGCGCCCAAGCGTTGCGGGAGCGGGCGTGTGTCAGTAAAGAAGCGAGAGCATCACGATAGATAAAGCAGGCGCGAAGCGGCGCACCCGTGTGGTATCATTTGCGCAAATGCAGCAGCGGGCGCTTTACGCGCGCCCCGGTACCAAATTCCGTACGAACGAAACCGGAGTCCTTTTGAGGGATTCTGGCGAAACGCCGCTGGACAGTTGGGATGTGGTTGAATTGAAGCACTGTGCCCCAGGGGAAACACATACACGGAGAGAAGTGATCCGAAAGGACTACAACGAAAAAAACAAAAAAGAAAACATAATTCGTAATTGAGACGTACGTACAAACTGAAGTTGAGAAGTGCACTGAAAAGGTAGCTATGTAAAGTATGGACTGTAGTCCTCGACCGTTATATTCATAGGCGGAGAAGGAGATCGTCTTTATCGGGGAATCCCTGCTCCGTATACCTTTGCGCAGTGCAGTAAGTTCGTTGGATCTGCATTATTTATTTATTTATTTGCTATTCCTGGGTCTTCATTTAACGCCCCATCATTCCTTCATCATTTGTAATTGTGGTGTTACTCAAAGAAAGGCTATTCTACGCCAACTGTTCCAAAACCCGCGCGCTCGACCATCTCTGATTTTCTTTCAAAATATGATATAGAGTTATCACGACAGTGAAACTGTCTGTTCAAAATATTTCAACTGAGAAAAAAAATTTTTTTTTTGTACATTTGAGGATTATTTCAGTTGTCTCAAATCGCGCCAAACGAGGTGCGACCGGAGATTGACAAAAAAAAATGGAGTCGTATTGCCGAAGTTCGACTCGTATTCGATACGAAAATTCGCTATTGGAAATTACGAAATGTTTGTTTATTTCGAATGCAAGGGCAAGCGGTACTTATTGGTGTCTCGACGAACAGGCAAGTTTGGAAGTGCGGACTGCTCCGAATTATTCTGCTGTGGGAAAGTTATGGTTGTTGCGCTGATTGATGTACGTGGGGCCGCAGACAACTTCTACGCAATAATTTCAAGCCATTCAAATATAGAATGGCCCGCTTTTAGACACACTGCGCAAAGCATTTTCTGTCTCCGTTTCTTATCAACTGGCTAGTCTCGCCATGTTTTCATCGCTTAATTCAAGCAATGTGCGATGCTTTGCAGCATCTCTCCGTCAGTGAACACAGCGTGCAATACGTGGTGACGTGCTGTGTTTACAGCGCCCGTCCTGTCGTATTTCTCGGTGTGCGTCTGTTTTGCGCCGCTTATTTTTTCCCTGAAGAACCGTAACTGGAAACATTTTTCTAGTTTGCAAGCTCCTCAGTTATCCGCATGTTCAGTTGGGAGACGTATATTACATCTATGTGTAAATTAAGTGAAGTATTAACGTAATTGCTATTACACCCACGGATTCCGCGCAGACTTCCAGTTTCACTTTGTTTAGAAATAAGAAATTCGGAGCTTGTTCTTTCTCGAGTATTCGTGTTAAATTCGTAAATTTCATTTTTCGAACACTTCTAATTATATCACAGTTAATAGACATGTTTTTTTTAAAATCAATTTAGACACTCCACCATTTATTACTTTCTTTCTGCAGTTTGCTTTTAAAGTAATATAAAGCATTTTCAGAGAGCTGTATAAAAATGGTCAGACACGAAAGCCTAAAGATACTTTCATGCAAAAAATATCTCCAGTAATCTTATTTGTGGCTCAAAGTTACGCAACAACCCCGGAAAACCAGACTGAACTTGCAAAACGCAGAATAATCTTGGCCTATGTTGAGACATTATTAAAAGAGCGCGGTATCGTTCGCGGCAAAAATACAAGAAATTGCGGCCCTGATAGAGAAGTACAACGACTATTTCTGTAGAAAGTTTAAAAAGGGTAGTTTTTACTGTAAGGAAGAAAAAAAAAACTTTCTAGTTTGAACCCAACATCGCAAAATTTGGTGGTAACTTGAGCTTAACCGTGCGGCTTTGCGGCGGGAAGTACTAACCGGACTGACGCACATGGTACTGAAGCACGGATGCTGGATTAGCTGCATGGCTAAGGGTTCAAAGAAGTGGTTGTGCAACATATCAATGTGGTTTGGCTTCGAGTTCCTGTTTCCGGTAAAACTTTTAATGTAGTGTTTTCTTATTTAGATGAAAGCCTTAATGTCCCGTGGGTGGAAAAATCCAATAACCGTCCGGCGTTATGGCACCAAAATTCAAGCGCATGCGCCAGTAAGTCATCAATTTCTTTATCAGTAAAAGAGCTCGATTATCTCTGTTCGCGTTGAACGGACACCCTTCTAAATAACCAGTGTAGCCACAAAAGTGTCCGCGTGTGGTTTTCCAGGTTTTGTTCATATTTGCCGAGCAATGTATACGCGTGTCTTATGACGTTTTCAGGAGTATAAGTACGCCTGCAAGAACTGGAAAGAAATATGTTGTTTAAAGTTAGCGCTGCGTTTTTGTGTAATTTGCCTTTCAGTGTCCCTCTTATTCTGCCTCCGCTACAAGAAAGTAGAAGACACCATATTATACAAGCCCATGTAGCTACCTTCGTTGATTAATGTGTTAAAAAATTAAGTGAACTTGCGTACGTGTCTTAATAATCTTCGTAGACTTTTCACGACAGCTCTAACGTGTCATTAACCATGCAGAAACAGTGGCGATGTCTAGGTGACCGAAAAAAAAGAATAAGAGAAAAACAAGCAATAGGAAGTAACGCATTCGAACGAGAATGTCAAAGTAATTTAATGAATGTCTCGTGAGCGGGTAGGCTCTCGCCTTTATCTTCTTTAGCGTATATGGTAAACTGACTGAAGTTTTTGCACGTGTGCGCGAAAAAAGAAAATACAGTTGAAACTCGATTTAACGAAGTGATGACCACCCTCGAATTATTTCGTTAAATCGGAAACTTCGTAAAATTGACAAAGGGATCTTTCGGTTCTCCAAGATATAAAATTGTAACGTAGCAACACTCAAAAGCTACCGCTGCATTGCATTTGCCGCTAATCGTCGCATTTCCTGCGTCCAATTTTGACAGCGTGAATTATGCATGCCTTCTAGGTTGAGCACTTTCCTTTTATTCTTCGGAAGCTTCATGTCCAGGCAATGCAGGTCAGGTAGATGGTCACATGAAGTTGTGACAGGCTGCCGATATCAAAGAAGCGCTGAACGAATGCAGTGATTGTGCAAGCAGGCCGAGCAAGAAAGTTGCGATGAGATTATCAATTCTACCTGTCGCATAGACCATGAAATAACTAAGGCAACCACATCGCCCCTAGCGCCATTAGGTACGTAAGAGCGCTACCGACTGCCGAGTCCATTGTTCCGTGCATGGGCACGGCGTGCAGCATCGCCAGAATAAAGCTAGGGCCGTGACTAGGCGCCTAGATGTTTAACGCGATATCGTTAGAGCGCACACTAAAAAAAAGAAAACCCGTCTGTGTCAAAATGAGAAAGAAATCGCTTCTTTTTCTACTCATTTATTTCATGAAAAACTTCGTTAAAGCGGGTTTTCATTAATAGAGTTTCGTTAATTCAGATTGATGCCAGCATTGAACCCTATGGGTACCTCCCGGGGAATGGAAATGTCTTCGTTAGATTGGGAATTTTGTAAAATCAGATTTTGTTATATCGAGCTTTAACTGTATAACGGAAATTCTCCATCTCAAGTGTCCCATGCATTGAGCCCGACCACCCAGAAGAAAACTTACGAAGGCGGCAAATCTTACATAGCGTGGGGAATGGTGGAAGAATCATTGGACATGTTTTGTTATAATGACTATGGTTGAAAAAAAGAAACGCTAAAGCATCACGCGACAATCTTGAAGCCAATTCATAAAAAATAAAAAAAAATAAATGTTAGGAAAAGCAGCGAAGCACGTGATGATGAGAGGTACTTTTATTCACCCCGCGTGGGTGCGCCGAGTTTGTAGTATGTTTGTCAGCTGCGCTAAGCTGCCCTCGGAAGATGTAACGCGTGGCTAAGCGTGCGAACGATCCGAAGCAAGCGTTGCCGAATAACAACGACGGCAATGTTTCCAGATATTGAGGCCTAGAACTCAAAGCCTCAAATGCTGCTAGCAGAAAAAGCGGCGGCAACTCCGGTGGCCGTTGGCCATGCTAAACTCAAACCTAGCACCCACGTACGGCGTGCTGTTCTCAGGGTGGCGGAACGAAATGCCTGATTGCGATAGCCATTATATGGGCACTCCAAGCGCATATTTGCCGTCGCCGTCGCCGTGACGTTCCGCATAAAGTCCAAGGGTAATAACACCGCTGCCGCGCGCCGTATGCTGTATGTGCGAGTGAAAGCGTGCGAGGGGAGCCGACGGTCGCGGCTAAATCTCGCGCGCGCAAGGGAGGAAAGCGGGAAGCGCGGCGTCTTTCATCGCGCGTTACGTTCCATAGGGGAAGGGGCGGAGTTGTACTGCGTATTCCGCTGCCGCGCGTGCCATATCTTGAAATCGATCTGCGTTGAGGGCAGTGTCTAGGTCCGCCGACGACTCATACCCTTGTGCGTGCCACGTTCTCGCTGCTCAGTTTGCGCTTAGCGATAGACTGCAAGCAGGTCACTTCGCTCGCTGCTGCTGCCGCGCTTCCTCATGCCAGCGTTCTGACAGCGAGTGTCCGCGCTCATCGCTAGCGTGATGTGTTAATGTTTGCCTGTGCGCGCTGCCACCATGCTTGTTAATTTAGTTAGTAAGCGAATGTTTGCAAGTTTATACGGCCGACAAAACTACCATCCTTACTTTGTATTACTTTGCTATCGCAATCAGTGCTTCGTCTTTCGGACGAAACTGCGACTTTCTTTTTTCGTTGTGGTTTTAGTTTCGTGCCACTGAAAAAAAGTACACTTCCGGTTCTGCTCCTGAACGAAAAAGAAAAAAATGATCCGTAATGATTCATAACGGTTTTGGTTCGCACGCAAGAATTTTCGAAGCAGGGTAACGATAAACATTAGTATTTATTTTTCTCAATAAGTGAATTGCGAATTCTGAGATCATGCTCAGTGCCTTGAGTTGAGGCACTGAGCATGATCTCAGAAGCAGCACGTCATCGAGCGTAGTCGTCGAAATGCGAGACCGCAGTTCCGATAAAACGAACGATAAAACTTCGGTAACAAAGCGTTGTTCCCGTAGAAAACGAAACTATACATTAGTGCGCAAGCCCTGTGTTGTGCTACGATGCCGATCTGCTATAGTGCACTGAGAGACAGGCTTAGATTAGTGGAGCGCTCGACTGGCTATCGCTCGCACTACCCTGCCATCAAACAAGATAACGTTTCGGTTACGTTTTCATTCCGGTCAAAAATATCGTTCTTTTTTTTCGTTTTTGTTTTCGTTCCTTTCCGACACTGGCTGTTCCTACGATTCAACGCGTTACGTGCGCCTTTGGCGAGTGAAAGAATAAAAGGAAACGGCGTCAGAGGCTATTGCCTGACGTCATACTACTTCCTCAATTTTAATGCGATTAGAATTCTTAGGATACTTCACGGATTCTGCCTGTCTGTTTTCCCGCCAATTTGGGTCACTGCATAGATTTGGTCGAATGATTAGAGCACCGCGGGCTGCTGTGTTGAGGTAACAGGGTTCGAAACCAATGGTCGTACCACTGGCAATTGGCCATCGCTCCAAGCAACAGCGCGAGCTCCAAGAGGAAGGGGATGACTCCAGAGTCACAACCACCGTATCGCACCGTGCTGTCCTACATGCCTCGCCCAAAGAAGGTCCATACCGTCGAGTATTTGAAAGAACGCAAGCCGTAGCGACCCTGCCTCTGTCTCGTTAATTTCATAAGAATCCATAACTTAAAACACTAATTACTCACTTGTGAGAAATAATGCTAATCGCATTACCGTTGCCAATCACCTCCATAGGATGAATCCGCCGCCATTTTTTTTCTGTCCTCGATGATAATGGCGCAGCATACATCTGGAGCCAATTGTGCCTATGACGCTGATCTCTATGGGCCCTAATTGAACTGACTGCGAGGACCTTGAATGGTAAGGACAGTAGGGAAGAATATGGAAATATTAGGAAGCCAGTAGGGGGACACGTACTAGTTTAAGGAGCTGCTGGAAGATTTGTGGCGCAAAGGTAGCGAAAAACGAAGTGCAGGGAACTTTGCATTCTATAAAAGGTGTTCAAATATTGAAGATTCGAATCTGATAGAAATATCCGGTAGAAAAGGCGCAGTTTCGCCGGAAAGGCGAAGCATTGATAGTGATAACAAAGTATTGGACTATTACACAAAGGCACGTACCACAAAGGCAGGTAGGACAGCATGGCGACGATGACGGCGAAACCGCGCCTGGAGTATCCATTAAGATGTTTCGTGGAAGAAAAAGGGAATATAATGGGAAAAATAGAAATTGCACGGGAAGGAATTTGCAAGGGGAGCCTATTTGCAAATGAAGGAATTTGCCCGTTAATAATCGAGAGACAGAAAAAAATATTTAACGCAGTTTCTGTGGCTATACTAGAAAGAAAACAATCATTGAACATAGTAACTAAACACGATTTAATGCGGCCGTGAAGTTTTCTTAGTGTAGCCTGCTATAGGAAATGCTATTGCCTCTGAAAGGCATTGAGCATAACTACACAACACGGTGCGCCATTTTAGTGATAAAAACATTGCATGTGTGCTCCGCCAGACGCAACTTCAAGTTTACTCTATATTAAATTCTGCAGGCGGTCCAATATAAAGACATGTTTTATAAGGCCAGGGTAGGTGGGCCAATGCAAGTTCTGTAAGCAACGAACACGGCGTCGTCACTATCAGGCCCTGTTTTTCTCAGAAGCCGAGGTGCCTCAAACACATTGAGGAGACAATCCCGCAAGCGGCGGGCTGCATGCCTGCAGCCTCGACGCCACCCCCGGTTCGACCCCCCCTTCACTGGCCGCAGGTATCTCCCTCCGCCTCGAGCCCCGCGCCTTACGACCCTGGCGGTGTACAGTAGCCTGTGTCGTTGAGAGAGTAAAATTGCGTTTCAAACAGAAACATTGTGTGTCTGTTTGCTCCCCCAAGGTCGCGAGGCGCCCTTTTTGCGTGTGAGCCGCTTGGGGCGAGTGTACGCGTGTTTCTGGTCCACAGTGGCACATTCGCGGGCCGCTGTCGACCAGAGCTAGTTTTCTAACTAAGTGCGCGGTTAGCTAGCTGAGTCCGCGGTAGGGAACTTAAAAAATAAAAAAAATATAGAACTTTCGACGTGCTCGCTGAGACAGCTAGTGGGTCGCTGCCCAGCAAAGATACCTCCTGCGGTAGAACTAGCAAAGCATTTACTTAATTGAAAGGTAGTTTATACGATGGTGGAATCAAATGGCCTTACAAATGACAGAGCTTCAGTGTACCAGAATATATTCTGTAGAACACTTCAGGTAGAGTTTGTGGCCATTTCTTTCTTAGTTCACTTAACGGCGTGGAGAAGATTATATATATATATATTCGACAAAGGCCAGCGCTGGCCGGTCCCGCGGCTGAAACGTCAGTAAACTCCTGTTATTCTGTGATTCTATGCTTCACTGATATATATATATATATATATATACATATATATATATATGTATATATATATATATATATATTGTACTAATTTAAAGAGCCTCATGGCATCGGAGAGCTGAGCGCCGTAGAGGAATGACGGTCAAACAGCTAGAAGTCCGATCATCATCGAATAAGGAGCGGTCCGACGAGAAAAAAAAGAGTCTCAGTTTTTATTGTACTACGCCATTCTTCTACAAGAACTCGCTGTCGTCAGAAAGTTTGTGCCAATCATGATAACTATGCATTGCCCGGGAGGTTAGATAAACAGGTCAGAAATCGAAAGCGCATATACTGCAATGTAATTATTAGATAGCTCATTAAGGTGAGTCACGAATTTTTAATAGGCAAATAGGTTCGGTGACCCCTACCACCACTTTGTTTCAAGTAGAGTGTACTACTCGTATATAGAATATGGTCAGGGGAGTGGGCCTAATGATACGCGCGGCTAGTACACTGTAAGGCTTTTTCGACGAAAGCTTCCTGGGCATCGCCGTAGGGGCCTTTGCACTGTTGTGAGCTTACACGAGTCCCCGCTCAAGGCCATTAGTGACAGCGGCAGTCCCGATCAGAAAATTTCTTCCTTTGCGCACGCGAGTATTCGAAGCCTGAAATTGTTTTTCTTTTCTTGTTGCTGTAGTGTGCCTTGTGGTGGAACATTGCTACGTTCTCGGCTCTGTTCGCCAAATGGGTAGCAGAAATACAAATGACCGATGCTAGATTTAAATTAAAAGAAATAATATCAAGAATCGAGTGAAAGCGTGAATAATTAACAACATCAACAACAACAACGAAGTGCGTTTGCCCCCAGGGGGAGTGCAAACGCACGTTATCGTAGTCCGAGGTGTTGTGCGAGGTGTGAATGCGCGTTTGTTTTCGTTGACACGGCTTGCATGCGCAGTAACCTAGCCATTTTATTATTCTATCTGGTGCTTAATTATACTGCTGCGAGCAAACATGACATGGTGCCTCACTGAACCATGTGGAATCCGTCTGAAGTGCAAGTGTTTCGTTTGACGGCCAGTGCAGGTTTGAAGACGTGTTATAGATATCTGGCTACTCGAGACGATAACGTGTAATTATCAAGAAAGGGTTTTGCTCACTCAGCGCTCAGCTACTAGCATGTTCGTTCCTCTGCCGCTGTCCGCTCTTCGAACCAACTTTCTGTAAAGAAGTGCATATACAGGATGTCCCACGTAACTTGAGCCAAAGTTTTAAAAATGAAAGGCACTCCGGACGCGAGTTGAACCGAATGCATAATGTTGGCACTGGCCTAGAGTTACTCAGGCTATCATTTATTTTCCCTTTAACTAACGGATTAGTTATGTTTGATGAATAAACTTTTTAAGTATTGGCTGCAGATTCAGTGGAGTTCAGCGTTGTTTGTGCAGGCGGCTGCAGGTAAGGGTCACGCGGAGTGGTCAGATGAGACGCGTGGTTCGACACCAAGATGGCGGCGGAGAGTTCTAGCCATCGGGGGTGGGGGAGCCGCGGTTTATGAAGAGCGCGTAAGCGAGTTGACTGTGAGTCGGGGCTTCCGCCAGTCGGTTCGCAGAAGCAGTGCTGTGGCTTTGAAGTCAACCCCTCGCCGCTGAACCACACCATGCAGAGACATTCCGCAAACGAACCAGATGCCCCAACGGGGCGTGGAAGTGTTTTCTTCGGGAGAGTGTGTCTTGGGAGGTTGCGACACAAGAAACTCGCTGCACTGCAAAGGATTTGTGGCAACAGCCTTGACGCATTGTAACTCCGGATAATGTCACCCTGGAGCCCCGTTGTGTGCACACTGCGCGCACCGCAGTGTGATTGGACGAAGGATTGGTCGAGGAGGATGTTGCGGATGCTTTTAGGTACGTGCAGCGACGTTGGAAGAGGATTCGGTGGAGATTCGGCTAAGAGAAAGAAGACCAACATTCTAACTTTTGACTCGTAGTTTGATGTCCGTGTAAATAGTTTCCATTCTATCGCTTGCATGTTCTATCTTAATAAACAGTTAACCCCTTTGCAATCAGCGTCACTGCCTTGCCTACTGTAATGTGACTTCGCGACATCCACAAGATCTTCAAGTTTCCCTCACTGACATCGAGGCGAACATCAACCGACCCCAAGTGATAAGCAAAGTTTAAGTGCACCTTGAGAAACCTCTCAATAAATTGTTTCCAACACGATATATCTCACGTGGTCCTTTTTCCCGCGTTCCAAAGAAAGCCCGCGAAATATGAAAAAAAAGCATACCACGGGAACGGGCGCTTGCGCACTGTTATTGTGCTGCTCTCAAGCGTGCAATGGACGAACAAGGTCGGCTGCAGCGAGACTGGCCCGTGACAGGGCGTTATGCCTGGTGTAGGTATCTGGGCATGTGGCTCTCATCGCATGACGGTGCAAATGCGTGCTGCTGGCCGAGCGTTGCCGAAGCGGTAAAGCGTCTAAGGCCACGAAAAAAGAAAAAGACGAAAGCAGAATTTTCATTCTGCTTGAAAGAAGGGAAGGGTGAAGCGTGTGGGAACGATGGAAGGCGACGACGGCTGCTACAATGTTGCCTTTGTACACAAATGACCTTGTAGTAGTTTTCGAATTGAACGATGATGCTACAACTTTAAACCTTAGTGCTCGAATAACAGTGGATAAATCACACGGGGACAAAACTAACTAGTGGTAAAAGAAAACCTTAAGCTATATTCTAGGAAGATTACGCATGTCTTCTTCAGACGACGATTCTTTTCGCACTGGCCCTGTCTGCTCTCCGTCGGACACTTACCATATATTTTATCTATGCACTTACTGTCCAGACGTTCTTTTTTGATCTCGCACCCCGCACGTGTGCATCGCTTCGTGGTCGCAGTATCGGGTGGCTGCGTCTGGCTTCACACTTGTGCACCGTGATCGGTGCGTCAGTCCCTGAGAGAGTGCACCCGCAGGCTGTTGCAGTTTGCCGGATGTAGATCACACCTTATGTACCTCGTTTGAACCAATCCCAGCGAACTGCAATATATCCAGTGCTCCTCAGGCGCCCGTATCCCTACGTGTTCTCCAAAGCAACGCTATTTGGCTGTGACCAACGTTGAGCAGCAGATACGGCTTACTCCAATGAGAAAATAGCGAATATGGGTTCGGCTCTAGGTGCGTCAAGTGGACATAGAAGGCGCGCAGTTGAGCTATTTCAACGCTGACATCCAGGTACGCGTCCGAGCTCAACGACGATTGTTCGTGCATATGAAATGCTTAGACAGACTGGGACTTTTACGAACAAACGACATAAATTTTCAATCGTGGGAGAGGACATGGAGACAGATATTCTGTCAAAATTTTATTCAAGCCCACATGCAAGTGTTCGTATTGTGGGTGCTGAAACTGGAGTGTCGGTCTTCAGTGTGGAGAGTACTTAAGAGGCAACTTCATCCGTACCACGTGCAGCTGCACCAAATGTTGGAGCCCCACATTTCCAAAATCGAAAGGGCTTTGCAAACTGGATTACAATCAAGACAGAAGAGCACCCACGCTTTATCAACAAAATACTGTGGAACGATGAAGCTACCTTCTCACGTTATGCCTAAGTGAACATCCACAATGCTCACTATTGGAGTGACGAAAACCCTCACTGGGTTTTGAAGACACATCACCAATATCAGTGGTTGGTTCATGTGTGGTGTGGAATTTAAGGTGACGCTATCATTGGCCCCGTGTTTTTTGATAACACGCTTACAGGTGAAAGACACGTCGACGACATCCTTGACGGGCGTTTGAGGATTTTCTTTGTGAAGTTCCATTGGCTAGGATCAAGGATATTTGGTGTCATTATGATGCTGCTCTCGCGCACGGCAGCAGCAGAGCTTGCAAATGGCTGCATGAAGTATTCTCGCAGCAGTGGATTGGACGGCATGGGCCCATTGCTTGGCCGGCACGGTCGCCAGATTTAACTCCCTTCGATTTCTTTCTCTGGGGCTACGTCAAGGATCAAGTATACCGGACACCAACCACAACATCAGAGAACCTAAAAGAGAAAATAAGTCTGCAACTCCACCCTTGATACGATGATCAAGAACGCCTCGGAAAATGTGCCTACGAGATGCCAAACGTGTACTGCAGCAGATGGTGACCTCTTCGAACACGCATTAAAATCAAAGGGCGCTTTTTTGGATTGAAGATCACTGGAAAGTCATTCCGGCCCCCTAACGCCGCCTCTCCACCCAACCCCATTACACTTCGTCGGCAGGCTGCCAGCTCTTGCTCATTTCAAGCATAAAAAAATAAAGCTATGTTCGTGTTCTCTTTCGTCTCCTTAGACGCTTTATCACTTCGGCACCGCTCGGCCAGCAGCACGCATTTGCACTGTCATGTGATAAAAGCCGCATGCCCAGATACCTACGCCAGACATAACGCCCTGTCGCGGGCCAGTCTCGCTGCAGCCGACCTTGTTCCTCCATCGCACGCTTGAGAGCAGCACAATAACAGTGCGCAATCTCCCGTCACGTGGTATTTTTTTTCATATTTAGCGGGCTTGATTTGGAACGCTGAAGAAAGGACCACGTGAGATATATCTTGTTGGAAACTATTGAGAGGTTTCTCAAGGTGCGCTTAAACTTTGCTTATCACACTTGGGGTCTGCAGCCAATACTTAAAAAGTTGATCAATTTAACATAACTAATCCGTTGGTTAAGGGGAAAATAAAAAAAAATAACCTGAGTAACTCTAGGCCAATGCCAACATTATGCATTCGGTTCAGCTCGCGTCCGGAGTGCCTTTCATTTTTAAAACTTTGACTCAAGTTATGTGGAACAACCTGTATATGCATATATAGTCTGAACATAAGAAGCCAACAAACAACGACACCAAGGACAGCATAGGGGAAATTATTTGTAGCTTTTAATTGAATTGAAGAAATTATAAATAAATGATAATGAAAGTGGATGAAAAAAATGGCCGCAGATGGGATATTAATCCTCGTCTTCGCATTACCCGTGCGATGTTCTTACCAATGGAGCTACCGTGGCGCCGTTTTCCCATGCACTTTCTGGGGTACTTATACCTGTCTACTCGAGCTAACCCTGGGAGTGTTAGCCAACGCCACCACTCACGGCCATGACAGTGGATGTAGAACATCCTATCTACCGCAGGCGTCACGTACGTAGTACGTGAAACTTTTGGGTGAAGGCAACTGGCCAAGAAACCCACACATGCTACGTGAAGGGATAAAGGATGCCGGATTCAAGGCCCTCGCTATGTAATGAGCGAGAAGAAAGAAAATCGAGGGGCCCGATTTTTATTAGTCAGAGCATAAGAAGACAACAAACAAATACACGCAGGACAGCATATAGAAGATTATTTATAGTTCTTAATTGAATTGAGTTATGAAATTCGCCTTGTCAGACGTCTGACAAGGCGGATGAAGTTGTTCAGAAGAAACCACTGAAACAATCTCGCATGTCCCATCCGTATGCATTTCCGGACATCTCACGAGTATTTGTCCGCACCCAGATCTCGATCCTAGTTGCGACCCGCGAGCCGTCGTACCGCTGTCGTCATCGTGTCGACGTTAATCTTGATAAATAAATAAATAAATAAATAAATAAATGAATAAATGAATAAATAAATAAATAAATAAATATTTTGGGGGTCGTCCTGACATGTTCCCGTACCTTCAGAAAGAAGCGAAGATGCCTTGCGAATGTTTCTCGTCGGTAAGCTGCCTTTTCTGCATAGTATCGACGTTCACGGTGAAGTAAAGTCCCAGAATGCAGTTTAAACAAGGAAGAACTCGAGAAGGGCCGATGATTTGATCATCCTTGGCACAGGGAACTCCATTAGTCTCAAAGACATATTGCAAGGACATGATAGAGGTTAGAGTTAATCGGGCGCGGAAGGAAGCATTGTGTGGTCTAAAAAAATTATGCGATATTGTTTCCCAGTTCAAGTTTACTGTGGCACTCTTATATGACAGAAAAACAGCATCTACAGTAAAACACGTTGTGGGGCTAGTTGGTGCATAACTTACAATAGAATAAGCGCCAAAATTGACGACACATAAGAAGGAATACTGTCCGTATTCCTTCTTGTGTGTCGTCAATTTTGGCGCTTATTCTATTGTAAACAGCATCTACTGCCGCAAATTCATCTGAATAGCCAGCAGTAGCCAAAGTTCTAGTAATTTGTATCTAAATCGCGCACGTGATGGGATAACTTTGAGCTTAACCGTATGATATGTTGCAGGGTCGTGTTTACGATGATAATTATTTGGTTTCGGTAAAGCCGCTAATCCCCTCCCCTACACTCTCGCACTTAAGCTGTCATACTTCTACTACACTAAAGCGATCACTTTGTCCCAGTTGAAAGAAGCCAATGAAGTCACGTAGACATTTGCTGCTACAGCTTGAGCTTGAGTGTTTCCACGCATTACCGTCGAGGACGCGCTTAAATTTTCATAACACTCAGTGGAGCGAACGTCTAGCAATCCACCTGTTTTTTTCTTGCTTTTGCTGCCATTCCGAACCGAATGAATATAAAAAAAAAGGGTAATATGCCGCACACCGAGCAATCCTGCTCCTTCAGGTGGTTTACTTGAAGAAGAGATGAATCGGTTGGGAGATCACGATGTTTAATTTTCCATTTGCGGAAGTTCTTCTAAATAACTTTAATTTAGTTGCGTGCTTGAGACACGCGTTGAAACTGTGCTATTGAAATGGCGCTGTTGTTAAGTTATATCTATAGTTAACCGAAATCGCGAGGCTATAGCAGCAGTTACGAGATATCCGTCACCAAAACACGTTGGCGTTCCAGTTGTTTTCTCAAAAAGGCCTCCCTCTCGCACACTTCGAAGCAAAGCTATATAAACGGAATTGATGAAAGGTCCAAACCACAACTCCACTCGGCACACCCAAAATTATGTACGTGTCAAGAGTGTTTTGAACGTCGTTCTACCCTGAAATTACTGCAGATAATTCTGGCGCTGCGATCTTTTAGCTACCACAATAGCTCAGCTACCATACCCATGCATGAAAAGGATAGATGGTGCACGGATTTGTCTAATCCGCGTGCTTGTGGTTTCAGTTGTTTTCGTGGCATTATTTATTACCCTCTATGTTCAGACGTTTCCAAGAAATCGTGTATTTTTCTAAACGCACGAATCCGACAAGTTTCTGCTTACATGCACAATCAATGCGAATAGTTTGTAATGCACCATTGTGTTGAAAATGATGAATTTGCCAACTCGTTAAGGTATTTAAAGCCATGCACAAGAAAGAAGTTTAGGGAAATCCATCTACTACCCATCAGCGTTCATTCACTTCGTTTCTATCCGCTGTCTTCCTGTCGTTCCGTAGTTAATAATGAACCATCATTATCACGCTGGCCGAACTTCCATATACTTGCAGCTACCGTAGACACTAGCAAAGGAGTTCCCCCGAGTAATTTTTGTGGGAATATCTATACTCCGTACCATACATAGCAGTGAACGCTGTGGAAACTACGCAAGAAGTTCGGTCAATATATTGACGGACTCGCAATAGGCATGCCGGGCCTTCCTATCAGGACATGGCATCCCGAGAGCGGCGCACCAAATTCTCAAACAGATCCCGCAAAATACACCAACCACACCTCCCCGCATCCACTTACTCTGGACCCCTGGTCATACCTCGCTGCCGGGTAACGAACGCGCACATGCGGTTGCCCGAGAAATTTCCCTCCGGACGACTCGGCGTGGTGAGGCAACTAGTTCAGAGTTGAGGGATCCCTTGCTCCGTTACAAAGACATACTCCGTCATTATACACGCATTCGTCGCACCCACGCCGCACCACCGCCGTCCTTCTCGCGGGAGGAAGCAGTGGCATTACGCCAGTTACAAACCGCAACTTTTCCAAATCTTGTCTCTCTCAATAAATTCTACCCACACTGTTATGCAGATCGTTGCCCTGGCTGTGGCAGCTCGCCCACAATCTTCCACGTCACGGTTGAGCGCACTGCAAACCTTGTTCCTCCCTTGCCAACTCTCCTTTACCCCCTGCGCAACAAAGAGCTGTGGGACGATGCCCTCCGCGACGGACCTCCCGAGATCCTCCGAGCTATGATACAACGGGCTCGAAATATCGTCGGAATCATCTTAGGGACCCTGGACTGAGGGTTCCTCCCACACTGCTCTCGCCATTCAAATATTATTAATAAAGATGTTTTACTCTCGGTCAATAAAAGTTACCACTCCGCGCGTTCCGTCCATGCTTCGCTGCGCGCCAACAGCGTTCCCTCGCGCGAGCATGCACGTGAGGCTCCTCGCGACGGGTTGCAAATAAAAAAATCCGAAAAGAACAACAAAACTTAAAATGATGCAAAACAAACCATTAGCAGGCTTATACCACAGTGTGTTTCCTTCTAAGGATTAAAACTTGTTTCCTTCAATATTGAGCCTATATAGAGAACGGTTGCGCACAATTACGGTCAAAAAACACCGAACTATATCCAAGAGTGAACGAAGCCACTGCAGGAAGTCTCTCTAGCCCCCACAGTGTTGACTGCTTTTTATGGAAAGGAGTATAGAGCCATAATACTGCGCCGAGCGTCGAGACGACCCGCGAAATCACTATAACGGTGCCGTCATCACGCGACTACATGCCCAATTTATTTTGTAGCGAAAACCACATGCTGGGGCCACGTTTAGTGCTTAAGGTGTATAAATTGGAATATTTGTCATGACCAAAACTTCCGGGCAACAGTTTTACGCGATATAATCCTCGCATAGTGGGGGCAAAGCGCGCACTGTTTTACCTGCACCGCCCCTCCTTTTTGCATGTACCATGTGCCACGCGTAACGTGTGCCAAAATTAAAAATACATGCAAGTGCCACGTAGCTGGACAGAATCCAGGTAATGTCGTTTGCCGTTGCTTGGAACAGGTCAGACATCTTCTTTAATTGGCCTAAATACATAATGAATTGTTATTGATTAACAAACTGCAGAAATATTATATTGAGAGCAACAGTGTCAATGAGAAAATTATAGACCATCCTCAAAAATTCCCGATCCAGCTTTCTGTTGCTTA